>NC_081805.1:14249444-14904166 GCF_030704535.1 Vitis vinifera | reverse complement strand
CATTCTACAACCCTAAAAAGAAAGCAATAAGCAATTATAAGTCATTATCTCATACTTTCATCTTCATTGATCTTGATGATTCTCCCATATTGAACCTTGGAACAACAATGTAATGGAAAATATGAAATTTCAATGATTTTCATCTACATATGACTACTATGCATCCAGAATTGCAATTGTGTTCTCCTCAAAGAAATTTTTAAGTTTCGTGAATTTGTGAAACCTTTTTTACCTTGGCCCCAATAAAACTAATGCTGATAATGGAGTAGTACTAGAACCAACAACACCTTCCTTTAAACCAACCACTGGTAAGGGTCCAGCCAGTGGCAAAGGTGAGAAGCTATAATTTAGGTTCTCATCAACATCAACCAAACCCTTCAGAGCTTTCACTACCATGGACATAGAAGGTCTCTTAGCAAAATCACTTTATAGGCACCATGCACCCACTCTCATCATCTTCACTACTTTTATTCTATGTGATTGCATTTTCGTGATACTGTGTTTCCAAAAGCTACTCCTTTTGTGCCTTTCTCTTGAAAATACTCAGTAAATGCATATCTTCCTCAGACTAAGATTGGTCTATGTTTTTTCGCCCACACAAGATTTCCAATACCATGACACCAAGGCTATAAACATCCACCACACCCACACAACCTTAGGTACTACCTTCGTTAAACTTAGGTACTACCTTTTTTAAACTTATGTACTACCTTAATGCATTTTAGGTACTACCTAAATGCATCTTAGGTACTACTACCTGAATGCACCTTAGGTACTACCTGTATGTAAACCTTAGGTACTACTTAAATGTACACCTTAAGTACTCCCTTAATGCAAACCTTAGTTAATTTTAGCTACTACCTTAATTGAGCTCAGACACTTAATTTGTGAACCTTGTGTACTTCCTTTGTCAACCATAGGTGCTACGTTTCTCAACAATAGGAGGTACCTTTTCCATTCAATCAGGGTGGAATCCATAGTTTCAAGACCAATTGAGATAAGTGTGGACTTGTATACTTCTAAGCTACTTCTTCAATTGCAGTTAGATATGAGCATGAGATTCTTATTTTATAGGTTACTCCCTTTTGAACCTTAGGTACTACCTTTGTGAACCTTAGGTACTACCTTAGTGAACTTTAAGTACTACCTTGGTAAACATTGGGTACTACCTTAGTGAACCTTAGGTACTACCTTTGTCAACCTTAGGTACTTCCTTTATCAACCATGGAGCTACATTTTCCATTCAATCAAGATGTAATCCATAGTTTCAACCTTTAAGGAGAAAATAAAAAATTTTAGCACCCTTTCTTTCTCCATTTTCCAATAGATAATCATAACCAACAACCCCTACAAGATCCTTCCTTAAACCAGAATACATGAATACTAAACCAATGATCCAAGTTTTGAGTAAGAGGATCTAAACATTCTCATATATATTTTTTTCATCTCTAAGCAACCTTTGTATACATCCTATGTGCTTCAGTGCGCTCTTCTTGGTGCTTTTAATGCGTATTTTGGCTACCTTTGAAAAAAAACTTAGGCTTGGATCAATTAGTATGCATATTTTTTGCCATCTCTAGGTAGCCTTTGTATGGGTCAAGATTCCTTAAGGAGATGCGTGGACATTTGCAAATTTAATCTTGAAGTTTGACATTTAAAAGATAGAAAAATGCATTAGAATCTTCTAGGACAAGGCTATAGTTTGAACACATAGATATTGCAAATTGAGTAAATTTTTTAAATTTATTTTTTATTTTTATTGTTATTTTTTATTAAATTTGGTTAAGGCACTACATATGGATTAATATTGCTAATGGTATTCTCTTCATAGGCTCGAAAAGGATTAGTCTTCTCTAAGAGTTCTCTTAAGAGTACTACATGTGAGACCATGAAGAAATTCAACTCCCTGGCATCAACTATGATATCAGATCTTGAAGACAGAATTCGTTAATATGTTTCATTTCATGTTGAAAACACTCGAGTTTCTTACTATACCAGTTAGAATTTATATTGTCTATGTAAAATATATTGGTTGAGATGCTTTGTGAAGATGAAAATTAGATTTTTTGCTTATCCGGGTTTTTTAATATGCTAGTTTATTGTAATGAAGTGATTATGCTTTTGTAGAAGTGGTTTTTAGTTTTATTTTAATATATTTAATAATATAGTCAGATTCTGAATGAATTTGTCTATTTGAAATGATGAATATGATCCTTGTTGTGAAGTATGGGTCATAGGGTAATGGACTTGCGGCTTCCATCCAAGCTCATGTGATTCTTTCCTCCAGTCCTAGATGGTTGAATGAGCTGAAATTGAAAATGGGGAGCAAAGAAGAACAGACATTTGTGGCTGAATCATGAAAGCATTAGAAGGGCAAATGATAGAAATTGTGTCCACGATGAAACAACTATTGCCTCTTACACTAACCCGCATTTATTCATGTATGTGAATGATTTGAAATATCAATATCATCTCTACTACAGGATTTAGTTCCTTCATCTACTACCTAGATTTCATGGGTTTTAATATGGTAACTACCAAAACAAGATGCTTTAAACCATATGAGTTTTTTTTCTATTATTATTTTTATATTTTGGTCATAATGCTATGCTTGGGTAAATTTGTTTTCCTTCTGGTCAAATTAATATTGATAAAGATGATTTTTTCCAAAAAAAAAAAAAAACAAAAACAAAAAAACAATGGGATTGAAAAAATAAAGGTTTTTTATCCATCTTATTATTTTATGATGAACATGAAAAATTAGATGGAAAAAAAAAGGGTAAAGGGTCCATTGATGGGTCTACCTATCTCCGAGGTATCTATTTTTTTATTGTAATTAGAATACCTTATTTATAAGTCATACATGTATAAATATTATAAAATAAAAATATAATATTTTTTATAAATTAATAAATATTCATTTATCGATAAATCAATAACCCTATTAAAATAATAATTTTTCTTGGTCTGAAAAATATTATAAATAAGGTTACACAAAAATGATGCTACAGGTTACACAAGATTTATTCCACTAGTAACTGATATTGTTGCTACTGAGGAAATTGGCAAATCTTAACCAAGATCTATATATGATAACGGGAATTACAAACAAGAGATCTTTGGTAAATTAAACAACATATCCCTAAATCTGCATTAATTGAAAATCTAATAATCAATCGACTTAAACAAAGTATAACTACTAGATGACAATAAAAATTTGGAAGGGCCAGATTGCATCTAGAAAGTCTATAGAAGTAGAAACTACAACTCCTACTCCCTTATTTCCAGTGCAATCCAATATCTGCATAAATCATAGGAACTTGTCATACATCTCAATAAAGAAAGAGTATTGATTTTTAGATAAGATAGTTAAGTTAAAAGTTAGTACCCATAGTCGTTGAAGTTTCCTATAATGGTGGATTAGCTTTATTAGCTCAGTTTCATGAATCCTTAAAGCATAACTCAGTTTGAAGGAGGTCAAATTTGAGCAAATGGGATAAATAGTTAGCATTGTAGTTGCCATAGTTGCTATTATGAATGACATTACCATTAATTTCTTTAAATTATTGGAGGTTCATCCCAATGAATCTATAAGGAGAAATAATTTGCCATTAATTTGTTGAATGGTTAAGGTAGTACCTAAGGTACAATCACCACTATACCAAAGGTGAACCAACTGAACACAGTAATTAAACACATAATGTCATGCTCAGTTCTATGTGGAATCAAAGATGTTGTAAGTTCCATTTAGATTGAATGCCACTTGTGGGTCCTATGGTTCCACAAACCAATTTCCTAAGGTTGGCAAATGAACTAACTAATGTTCCCAAATGCAGTGACTACAACTCACAAATGAAGTTTCAAGGGTTCACACAAGTAGTACCTAAGTTTAACTAAGGTAGTATCTAAGGTAGATTAAGGTAGTATCTAAATTGGATTAAGGTAGTACTTAAGGTTCAATGAGGCAGTACCTTCAGTTGGGGATACAGTTAAGGTGAACAAACTCACTAACATAGTAAAACATGATGCCAAAGCAAGTTGCAAAGGTTCACGAAGGTAGCAAGCCAAAGTGTGCTAAGGTAGTACCTATGGTTCACTAAGGTAGTACTAGTACCTAAGGTTGATTGAGATAATACCTAAGGTTCAATCACCACTATATGATAGGTGAACCAACTCACCACCCTAATAAAAATGCATAATGCCAAGCTCAGTTCTATGTGCAACCAAATATGTTGTAAGTTTCATTTGGATTGAATTCCACTTGTAGGTCCTATGGTTGACCAAAGGATTGCCTAAGGTTGGCAAAGAAACTACCTATGGTTGGAAAATGAACTACCTAATGTTCACAAATGAAGTGACTAAGGCTCACAAAAGTCAGTTTCAAGTCTTCACACAGGTAATACCTAAGGTTTAATAAGGTAGTACCTAAGGTCGATTCAGGTAGTACCTGTAGTAGATTAAGGTAGTACATACGGTTTACTAAGGTAGTGCCTAAGGTTCAATGAGGTAGTGCCAATAGTTAGGGAAGCAGTTAAGGTGAACAAACTGACTAACGTTGTAAAACATGATGACAAACCAAATAACTAAGGTTCACAAAGCTAGGAACCTAAGGTGTGTTAAGGTAGTACCTAATAGCCTTTTTCCACCTACATACATACAAATCAATATTAAAATTAAAATATAGTAGTTGTCACTTAATCAAAATGTAATAGGCAAACAACACCAATGCATGCATAAAAAACCAATTCAATTGAACCCAGATAAATACAGGTTCCAAATCCATTAGAAAATATCCACTATGCTTTATGTTAACTATTTGGAATTTGAACTTTGTTAACCATTTAGTTGATGTCAACTTCTTCAATTAAAAATGATGTCCATGTTCTTCCTAGCCAACAATCATTTTGACGAAATAGCCTAATCCTTTAGGAGCTTTAGTCTACAACATGCATTGTTAACAAACTATAGCCCAAAGTAAAATGGTGTAGGAAAAACAACTAGGTCTATAACAACCAAAGCAATAATAATCCATTATATAAACCCATGCCATTTTCTACTATTTCTTTTCTAATAATTGAACAATGGGATAGAAGTTCATAATTTGATTAGGTACAAAAGGAAAAAATATCTAACATATAATTTTAATTATAATATAACAATACCTTTTTAGTACATGTGAAGGCTATATTTGGAGTGTAAAGTTCCCACATATATAGAGTAATTCCATCATAATATTAGGAAGTTCACTTTCAGGGGGGCATTCAAGTTGTTCTGGCTAGGTCAGTTTCTGATCACTCTTTCTATTCTTCTTGATGGGGGAGGGATGAGGAGAGGGCCCATGCCTTTTAGATTTGAAAATATGTGGCTGAAAGATGAGGGCTTTAAAGAGGTGTTGAGAAAGTGGTGGGAGGAAATTCAGGTTAGTGGGTCAACCAACTTCATTTTGAATGAAAAATTGAAGGCCTTGAAACCGATTCCGAGCAATTAGACTAAAGAGGTTTTTGGTAAGGTTGAGACTAAGAAGCAAAGTGCTTGGAATTTGGTGGATTTTTGTGACAAGGAAGAGAGTGTTCGCTCACTGTCTATGGAAGAAGAGGAAGCTAGGAAGGAGGCAAGAGAGACTTATGAAAAGTGAGTCCTTTTAGAAGAAGTGTCGTGGAGGCAGAAGTCTAGAGAAATTTGGCTGAAAGAGGGGGATAGAAATACAAGGTTTTTTCATCAGATGACTAATGCTCATAGAAGAAGGAATCAACTGACTAAAGTAAAAGTGAATGGGAGGTGGCTCACTAAGGAAAGTGAGATTAAAAAGGAAGTGAGCAGAGCTTTCCAAGGCCAAGCCCTGATGGTTTCTCAATGGCGTTCTGACAGTTTTCTTGGGATTTTGTAAAGGTGGAGGTGATGAACTTCTTTAGATAGCTCCATGAGTCTGGGAGCTTTGTAAGAAGTCTAAATGCAACCTTTCTAGTGCTGATTCTTAAGAAAGGGGGGGTTGAGGACTTGAAGGATTTTAGGCCAATTAGTTTGGTGGGAGGGCTGTACAAGTGGTTAACTAAGGTGCTAGCTAATAGGCTGAAGGGAGTGTTAGCTAAAGTGATCTCAATGTCTCAAAATGCATTTGTGGAGGGGCAACAGATTATGGATGTAGTGTTGATTGCTAATGAGGCAATAAACTCCATTTTGAAAAGTAATAGAGGGGCGATTCTCTGCAAATTGGACATTGAGAAAGCCTATGATCATGTGGACTGGTCTTTTCTTTTAGCGGTGTTGGAGAAGATGGGGTTTGGGGAAAGGTGGCGTAGATGGATAAAATGGTGTTTATCCACTGCTAGATTGTCTATTATGGTGAATGGAAGCCCTACTGGATTTTTTCAAAGCTCAAGGGGTTTAAGGCAAGGAGACCCCCTTTCGCCTTAGTTGTTCGTTATTGCGATGGAGACTTTTAGCTATCTGTTGAAAAGAGCAGTTTCTGGAGGTTTTTTATTGCCTTGCTCGGTTCAGGGAAGAAGGGGTCTAGGTCTCTTATTTGTTGTTTGCTAATGATACATTGATTTTTTGTGAGGCAAAGGAGGAGCAGTTGACGTATTTGTGTTGGCTGTTAATGTGGTTTGAGGTAATTTCAGGGTTAAGAGTGAATCTAGAAAAAAGTGAGTTGATACCGGTTGGTAAAGTCGAGAATGCGGAAGAGCTAGCTGAAGAGTTTGGTTATAAAGTGGGAAGATTGCCCTCTACCTACTTAGGAATGCCGTTGGGTGCTCTTTTTAAATCTGCTGCCACTTGAGATGCAATAGAAGAAAGATTCCACAAGAGGGAGGGGGGGGAGGGGAGGGGAAGGATTACCTTAATTCAAAGTACTTTGTCCAATTTGTCGATCTATTTCATGTCTATTTTCTATCTACCTAGTGTGGTTAGAATGAAATTAGAGCAGAATCAAAGGGATTTTTTGTGGGGTGGTGGGGCTCTTGAGTAGAAACCGCACTTAGTAAGGTGACTGATTGTTTGTGTAGAAAAAAGAAAGGAGGGTTGGGGGTTAAGAGTCTTGGGACTTTCAATAAGGTTCTGCTTGGCAAGTGGGTTTGGCGCTTTGCAATTGAAAGAAAGGCCCTTCAGAACCAAGTGATTAGAAGGAAATACGAGGAGGAAAGAGGAGGGTGGAGCTCTTGTGAGGCTAAGGAGGCCTATGGAGTCGGGTTGTGGAAAGCAATAAGCAAGTTGGGACATCTAGTGACCCCTTCTTTTGATTTTGTGGTAGGTGATGGAAAGAAGGTTAGGTTTTGGAAAGACAAGTGGTGTGGAACTACCCCTTTATGCGAGGCTTTCCCCTCTTTATTTGCTCTAGCAACTTCCAAAGAGGCTTGGGTAAATGAAGTTTGGACAGCTGCAGGGGAAATGGGGGAAGTTGGAGTCCTTGTTTCATTAGACCTTTCAATGATTGGGAGTTGGAAGAGGTGGAAAGGTTGTTTTGTTGCTTAGATGGGAAGAAAGTTAGTGTGGATGAGGAGGATAGGGTAAGGTAGATGGTTTCAAAGGATGGAGTTTTTTTGGTAAAGTCTTTGTATAGGGCCTTGCAGTCGGTTTCTCTTGTTGCTTTCCATTCGAAGATTATTTGGAACTCTTGTGTGCAACCCAAATTAAGTTTCTTTGCTTGGGAGGCTTCATGGCGAAGAATTCTAACCTTGGATCGTTTGCAAAAGAAGGGTTGGGCTTTGGCTAATAGATGCTTTTTGTGCCAAATGTTTGAGGAGTTGATTGATCACCTCCTTCTTCATTGTGAAAAAACAAGGGAAGTGTGGATGTTGCTCCTTTCTTTATTTGGAGTGTCTTTGGTGTTTCCTTTTTTGGTAAAGGAAACCCTTTTAGGGTGGAGGGGCTCTTTTGTGGGTAAGAAGAGGAAGGAGGTGTGGCAAGTGGGATCGTTATGGTTTTTTTGGGTTGTTTTTGAAGGCAAGGATTAAAATTGCTTTTGAAGATAACGTGTTATCCCTCCAAAGGCTGAAAGCTTCTTTTGTGTATTTACTTTGGTCGGAGACAAAATTGTGGATAAAAGATGGTCCTTCGACCTTAATAGATTTTGTAGATTGGGTGGGTTAGCGATGAGGGAGAAGGTTTTTTGTTTTTCCTTATTGTTTTGGGTCCAAATGTAAGGGGGTGAGTGTCTCTGTACTGTATTTCTGTGGGTCACTATTTTAGCGCCTTTTCATAATACATTTCTTTTGCTTATTGCATAGTTTTAAAAGGCTCAAGGCGCACCAAGGCGCAAAGTAGCCTTAGAGCCTGAGGCCTAAGGTGCACCTAAGGCATGGGCTTTAGTGAAGTGAGGCACACCCTAATTTTTATATAATATAATCAAATTTAACAATAATTTATTTGTCCTAAACACATAAATCATCAAATATCATCCAAAACATCAATTTAATCAACATGATGAGGTCCCGAAAGGTACGTGACTATTTTTCCTCATCATCTTCTTCTTCTTCACTTCTCCACTACACAGGTGAGGCTAGGGCATGATTGGGAGTGGTGTCGGGTTCAAAAATACCAGAAAAAGGGGACTGGAAGGGAAAACAGGACCAAAACGACGTCGTTTTGGCTTTTTTTTATTTTTTAAAATGAACAAACTTCAAAATGACGCTGTTTTAGCCTTTTTTTTTTTTTTTAAAGGAACAGGCTCCAAAATGATGTCGTTTTGGTCTGTTCCTTTTAAAATAAAAAGGGCCAAAACGATGTTGTTTTGGACCCAAAAAAAAAATAAAATTAGGGCTTCTCAGCCCCAGCCCTCTACAACCTGATGACAACTGAAGAAGAGAAGGAGAAAAAGAAGAAGAAAGAGAAGGAGAAGGAGAAGGAGAAGAAGGGGCGTACCTGGCCAGAGGCGAGTCAGGCAACCGCGTCGCACCGTGCGCGCCTACGTAACGCCTTTGTGAAGGGGCATTACCTACCTTTAGGCGAGGCGTCGGAGGGTGGCATTCTGCCGCTTCGAGCCTAGGCGCGCCTTTCACAACAATGGCTTATTGACCAAAATATATATATAGATAGTGAAACTCTAAAGGCTAATGATCAAACTCTATTATTTTTCTTTTAGGTGGTACTCCTAAGGCCTTAGGGAAACTCTAAATTTTTGTTTTTTTTAAATTTATTTATTTTTTATTTTTTTTTTTAAATTATCTTCAATTTTACTTTTTCGAATGCTATAATTTTATTTCTCATTCATTTCCTTAAATCTAAAACATTGAAGCCCTACTCCACCTAGCTTGCAGATAACCATCCTAAGGTTGTCCTATATTAGTTTTACCCCTAAGACATGCTTTCTTAAATCTTGATGTGCATGTACATAATGCATTAATATTGTCTTGCTCATAGGCGACTTGCTATGTCTTTCCCAGTTGTACATGACTAGATGGAATGTTGTTCAAAATTTCTAATGAGTGCATTGTTGCTTGATTTGCTTGTGGATATTTTGCCTAGTTATCAGCCAATAGGTTAGGAATGTTGTAATATTTATATTAGAAGGTGATAGGTACATTGTACTGGAAATCACTATTTTTTATTTGGACTTGTTCGTAGAAAGCATCTATGAAAAGCATTTGGAAATATTTGAATTACCATCTAAAACACATGTCTTCTCCTTATCCATATATCATCAGTATTATGCATATGCCAAGAAATATGCTTCCAAGTTTAAAATGTGTTTATATGTCCCTTAGCTTGCCATGGAATGCATTTTTTTCTTGGCATGTATTTGTTTTGTAGGGACTTACAAGTTTGGTTAATTGTTATATTGCCTTTGCATTTCAACTTGTATTTTTTTTTATTAGTAAATTGAAATAAGTTGAACCTCATTGCAGAAAAGCTTTGGTCTAGGCTTGAAAATTTTATGTTTGACTGGCTAATCAATGCTAAGAGGTAAGGTGGTTAAAGATGGGTAGGTCTTACATTTTAAAGTTCAGCATATACTTCATAGTAAAATCGAGTTATGGTATTTTGCTATGGAAGTTTCAGTACCTTTCTATATTGATTTTTTTTAATTGTTTATACTTTTGACTTTCACTCATTTATAAATGATTGTGATATTTATGTTCATTGAAATATTCTAATATTGGTTTATCATGTTTATTGTGGATACTCCTTATTGCATGGGATCCTCCTTTGAGCTTCTAATCAAGCATTAAACTTCTCATTTGTTTCATTAGATGGATCATGAAACATTCCTGCTATGTTTTTATAAATGATAGTTTGTGTTTTAATTGCTTGTTCCTCTTAGTTCTGGTTTTATTTTTTAAAATATTTATTAGTATAGTTAACTCGTAAAACATAGTCTGTATCATTTTTCTGTTTTTTATTAGTGTATCATAAGCGTTTTACGTAGGGAAAAATGTATAGAACTAATTTCATGTAAGATAGTAGGATCTAAAGAGGCTAAACTATATCATATCTTATAAAAATATTGAATACTAGAATTTTTTTTTTATTAGAAACGAAGAAAAATATATTAATAGAAGAAAAGATTTAGGAGAAAGAAAAGATACAAAAGAAAGAGGAAAAACCAAGGGAAGGATGAGAGGTCCTTCCTACACAAACTGAACAAAAGAGAAAACTCCCAACAATAGAAATCTAAAAACAAAGAGAAACCCCAACATTCTTCAAACTTTTGAAGCGCAAACCGCAATCCAGTTGAGTTGTAAAACACTTAAGAGGAACTCTAAAAGCTGTAGTGCAAGAAGCCCATAGAGAAGAATAGAACCGAATCAAATCTCATAACATCTCTTTCGTTCTCCCCTTATCCTCAAAGATCCTATTGTTTCTCTCTTGCCACACCATCCATATCAAAGTAAGGCAAGCGATTTGCCAAAGTGTCTTGCCTCTTAATGAGTTCCCCAAGCCTTTAAAAGCAATAACCAACATGTCCTCAAAATTTCTTGGAGGAACCCAAATCAACCCTGCTAGATTGAACAACTTGTGCCAGAGTTCAATGGTAATAGGACAATGAAGAAAAAGGTGGTTAATCGACTCTCCATTTCCTTTACAAAGAATGCACCATTGAGGACAGAGGGATTTGTAGGGTCTTCTCAATTGCAACTTATCATTGGTGTTTACCTTCCCATGTGCTACTAACCAAGCGAGAGCCTTAACCTTTGAAGGGGATTTTGAACTCCACAAAAACTTGGCCGGAAGGAACAAGATAGGATTTGAGACTTTTGACAAGGCTAAGAAAAAAGATTTCACTGAAAACAAGCCTGACGATGACAAAGACCACGCTCTTGAATCTGCCAAAAAAGGAGAGAAAAGCACAGAGCTAAGGGAGGACATTAATCTCTGAAGGAAATCAATTTCTGAATTAGTAAGATTGCGATGAAAATTAAAATTCCAAGATAGTGGAAAGGAATTGCCAAGGACATTTGAGACATTGAGGTTTTTCACAGAAATAACTCTATAAAGATCAGCAAATTGAGAGCACAAAGTTTGGTTACCCTACCAAAGATCTTCTCAAAAACGAATTCTCTCCCCATTGCCCACCACTAGGCGGACAAAAAGGGAAAAAACCTGAAAAACTTGAGCAATAGTCTTCCAAGGACATTTGTGTGACCATCTAACCACCATGTTGGCGTCCCATCCATTAGGATGTGTCCCATATATACTCGCAATAACCTTATACCAAAGACCACTCCTTTCTCTAGGGAACCTCCAAAGCCATTTCCCTAAGAGAGCAATATTTCTCAGAGAAGTATTCCCAAAACCCAAACCTCCCAACTCCTTTGGTCTACTAACAACATCCCATTTGATAAGATGATCTTTCTTCTCTTCCCCCGCCCCAGACTAAAGAAAATGCCTTTGCATCTTCTCAATCTTTGAAGCTATTGATGCTAGGATTTTGAAGAGGGAGAGGAAGTAGCTAGGGATGTGAGACACACAAAACTAAATTAAACTAATCCTCCCTCCCAAAGACAAAAATGCCTTTCTCCAACCATCCAACCTTCTCGAAATCCTCTCAACTACCGGATCCGAAAAGCTTATTGTCTTTGGGTTCCCTCCCAATGGAAGGCCTAGATAAGACAAAGGCCACTCTGACACTTTGCAATAAAAAATCGAGGCCAAACTAGACAACAGCTCCTACCTAGTGTTAATACTTGAAATGGTGTTTTTTTCTAAGTTGAATTTAAACCAGATACTTGCCCAAAAACCAAAGGATAATCTTGAGGTTTTGAAGATGTTCCAGAGAGGCTTTAGAGAAAAAGATGGTGTCATCTGCAAACTATAACAAAGACACTCTAGTCCTATCCCTCCCCACAAAGAAACCCTCAGTTAGCCCAGTTTCGTCTGCTCTGAACATCAACCTACTTAGAACATCTGCTTTTAAAGTAAAGAGGAAAGGAGAAAGGGAGTCTCCTTGTCTTAAACCTCTAGAGGCCTTAACCCAACCCTTTGCATTCCTATTAACTAGGATTGCAAAACTTGATGAAGACAAACAGCCTCTTATCCAAGATCTCCATTTCTGGTTGAACCCCTTCCTTTATAGCACATGATCTAAAAAACCCCAACCCACATGATCATAGGCCTTCTCAAAATTGATTTTAAAGACTACCCCTTCCTCTCTTGACCTTCTTTTCTCATCCACCACTTCATTGGCTATCAACACAGCATCCAGAATGTGTCTCCCTTCAACAAAGGCTCCTTGAGAGCCAGAGATTGTTTCATGAAGAACTTTGCATAAACGCCCTTATAAGACCTTAGCAATTATCTTATATAAACTTGTAACCAAGCTAATAGGTCTATAATCTGAGATTTTAAAGTTTGGCTTTTCTTAGGCACAATAGTAATGAATGTCACATTTGTACTGTGATTTATTACCCCATTGGTGTGGAACTCAAGAAACGCCCTCATAAGATCCTTTTTTATCACATCCCAACACTCTTGATAAATTGCAATAGTAAAACCATTAGGACCAGGGGTCTTTTCCTTATTCAATTGGAAAACTGTCATTCGTACCTCCTCTTCAGAAAAAGGCCTATCCAGCCAAACTGCACTCTCTTCAGAAATAGGGACCCAATCAATTCCTTCAATCCTTCAAGAATCACCTTCAGGTTTGGAATAGAGTTTCCCAAAAAAATTTACAATCTCCTCAGAAATAACCTCAATGTTGCTTAAGGTCTCCCTTCTCTCAAAAATCAGAGACTTAATGAACTTCCTGCTTCTTCCAGTGGCCATTCTGTGAAAGAACTTAGAGTTGCAATCCCCTTCTTTAATCCACTTGACCCTAGATTTTTGTCTCCATTGAACCTCTTCCTTTAATAACAAATCCTCTAGCTCCCTTCTTCTTAAGGTCCTTTCTGATGCCAGATTAAGATTTAAATTCCCTTCTTGTTAAATTAGATCAATTCTACCTAAGCTCGAAAGAATGAGTTTTTTTTCTCTCTCTTAAATCTCCAAAGGCCACTATATTCTAATCTTTCAACTTTGATTTAACAAACTTTAATTTCCTCATGAACTTGTGACCTTCCCAACCTTCAACCGTACACTCTTGCCACCAATCTCTAAACTTCTCCTTAAACTCAGGATGGAGCAACCACATATCCTCAAACCTAAAAAGAGTCGAACCCCATTTTAAAGGATTAGTTTCCAAACAAATTGGGCTATGATCTGAGGTCCATATAGGAAGTGCCTCTTGAAAACTTTGAGAGAAAAAGGAATCCCACTCAAAAGAAAACAAAAACCTATCCAATCTCTTGCAAATGGGATCAACTTGCATGTTTGACCAAGTAAAAGCCGTATTCCTTAGAGGGGGATCCAACAAACCACTCTCCCTTATAAACTCGTCAAAACACCTCATGTTGAATGTTAACCTAGGATCACCCATCTTCTCAGACATCCTCCTAATAGCATTAAAATCCCCTCCTACACACCATCTTGGGAAGGTCAGACCATACAGGTCTTGAAGCTCCAACCAAAAGTCCTTCCTCCACAAAGGCTTATTCAGGCATACACTAAAGTTAACCAAAAAGACCCTTCCTCACCAGAGTTCAACTTCACAGTTACAAAGAAAGATCCTAACACCTTCTATGTACACTTGAAGTTATTTGAATCCCACAAAATCACAATCCCCCTTGAGGCCCCACAAGCAGGAAGAGCAGCCCACTCCAAGCTTCTGCCTTTCCAGACACTGCTCACAAACCTTCTGTCCCAAATTTCTCTCTTTGTTTCCTGAAGCATCACAACATCTGGACTTTCAGTACTTAAAAACCTTCTAATAATCCCCCTTTTCTTCTTGGAACCTAATCCTCTTATATTCCAACTTAAGATCTTCATGTAAACAAAAACAACCCAACACAACCAGCAACCAAACCTAATCCTCTCCTCAGGTTCCAGAGTCATTTTTCCTCCTTCTTCTGAAATATACCTTATCCGTAGAAAGAGTACTCTTGCTCTCTACTTCCGCACCTTTTCCATTATCTCTAACAATTGTAATCCTCAAACTCTCCAAAACTGACTGAACCTTGACCATCTTCCTAGGCGTGAGTCCCTCAACCTGAAAACCTTCCAACTAGAGGGTGGGAGGTTTCGGCTCTAGGGACGAAACCTTGCCTGAGACACAAAGCTCCTCTAGGTTACTGAGTGATTCCCTAAGCAAAGGGTAGTCATTAAAAATTTGGTTAGAGGTTTCTAGGGGAAATGCCACACCTTCAAAATAGGACACGCCACCACGACGACTGAGCTCAACAACAGGAGAATTCGAAAAGGGACCACGCTGAAAGGCAAAACGGAATTGAAAAAAAAGGCTGACATAGAGAAGGAAGAACAGAAGAAACAGAGGAGTAAGGAAGAAAATTTGGATCAAAAGCCCCATGGCTCGATTTGCTTCCGATGAGCCACCCCTTTCTAGGTAACGTTTCAGGACAGAAGACGACACCTTTAGGCTCGACGACCAGCTTCTCGCTTTGCACCTTACAGAGACTGAGGGACCTTTTAGCTTTGACGACTCTTGAGAATGAACTATCGGCATTACCTTCTTTGCAGAGGACCCTGAGCGTTGGAGCTTTGAGGACGAAGGTGCTGCTAGGCCACCATTAGAAGAACTTGCTTCTGTTTCGTGGACTAGACCCGCGAGAGGCACAAAACTCTTCACCCCAAACTGGGCCCTAATAGAACGGGCTTTAAAAAAGGCGTCTGGTTTTGTTGGCCTGATAACACTTCCCGTCGTTAGGCCCAAAGGACTCCCTCCCCTTCCTTTCTCTACTTTGAAAGCCGATTTTGAATCTGAAGAATGAGAATAGGAACAATGACAAGGCCTCTAGCTGTGGCACTCATAATCCCTAGCACTAGTTTGTAGCCCCTCAGCGTTCTTTGGCCTCTGAAAGACGCAACTTCCTGCTGACATCAACTCGTCCTTGTTGCAAGTTGACTCAAGTCTGAGAAGGTTGTCTTATTCAGCCTCTTCGGTGACTGAAACTGCAACCGTAAATGACCAAGCTCCATCTTCCACCTCTAGTAGCGCTAGTAGCACGACATTTGGAAGCATCTCCACCCACAACTTTACCTTCGACAAGTCTACAAGCTTCAGAGATTCCTTCGCCACCTTTATTACCTTCCCCCATTTCTGCAAAATGTATCTCAGCTGAACCTCATCCCACAGATGAAAAGGAAGGCCTCTTAGTTCTAACCAACCCCTTCTAAATTTTCCAAGAACAATAGAGTTTTCTTTTGGCGACCATCTCCTTAGAGCAACAACCCTTCCTCTCATTGTTAAACTCCGTTGATCTTGAAGCCAATGAGCTTTCCTTGCAAAATCCACGAAAAAACACCCCCTATAATCGGAAATAGGGGTTACAGACACCATTCCTTTCGTACCCATCATCCTCGCAATAGCCTTTCCTACATCAAACCAATCTAGTACTTTCCCTTTACTTTCACAAATTACAGCTCTTGCCCCTTTTCCAACTCATCAAAGCTCTGTTCCTGGGTCTTTCCTCTGCAACCACATCTGCATAGGACCACCCTCCTTTGTACATTCCCTTGCTCACCTGAGACTCTTTAAACATCTCATTCGAGGCTCTTATGGCTTGATCAAACAAGTCTTGGACTGAAGAAATTGCCTTCCTAAGGGTTTCCCACCCATTGCTTTTTAACACCCTCAGGAACAACTAGAATTAGAGGTTTTCTTTTTGCAACGATTTCTGTAATTTTCATAAATCTCCCTCTACTATTGAAACAAATCTCCATCAAATGAGTCCTAGTCTTGCCTGTCATCTTTCGAATGAAACCCCTGGAAGCCTTTAACTCCACAGCTTTCTTCAATTGCTCCAACAACCAATCCAACTCATCCTCTCCAAAACCTAATGAAACAACAAAACCTTGACTTCTCTCTGTTATTGAAATCCACATTTCCCCGTTGAAGCCTTCAAACTTTACCTGGAAAGCCTTTCTCTCCACTTCAAAAAATTGATTTTGAAACATCCCTTTCTCTTTCTGTGTCAATTCTTGAATACTAGAATTTTGAATAGTTGAATTTGACAAACTATGAGTTTAATCCATATGTTCATCACAAACTTCATAGAAAAAAAATTAACTTTTTGGATATGATTTTTCATTCCAAATTTTAACTAATGTACTCCTATGTGTTGTTGATATATGCCCTTATGTGTTGATATCATGTAATTAGTTGATAATTTAGTGAGTTTTATTATCATCATTGTTAGCTTGATACACATTGTGGGCTCAAATTCTAAAAATTTAAGTTTTAGGAAAGTTGGTATTAAGGGTAAAGGTGTCAGGTTCAAGTCTCAGCTACTTTTGTTTCCTAACTTCCAACTAATAGCATTCTGAGTGAGAAGCCAATAAGAGAGGAAGAAAAAGGAAGGGGGTATTCGGTGGTTGCCGTTGTCACCATTGCAATGGTCGAAAATGGAAGTGCAACTAGAGAACATGAAAACCCTAACTCTGATTATACCTTAAAACTTACACGAGATCACATAATAATGGCCAAAGCATATGCTAACATTGCCAAGTCTAAGAATGAAACTTATCTTTATAAATCTCTCATAAATCATTTGAGAGAAAATTGGCCTATAGTTGGAGAAGCAAACACTAATTCCGAGCTTCACTCGATGTAATGATACTAAGTTTCTAACTTGTCCAACTCACTAAGTATACATATTGGTTCTTGGTTCTTATTTGGAGTTTCTCTCTTCCCTTATTCAGTGCACTTGCTCAAGAAAAAGCAATGGGCTTTATTCTATTAAAGCAAATGACAAATTATATGACAACATTAAAGTGGCAAGGAAGTTAAGAGCTATGGTTCAGTCAATTGAAAATATTGTAGATGCGAAGTAGTGTGCATTCTTGATTCCGCTAGCTGCAAAAATGGTCCCTAAACAAAGAATTGTCTTCCTCTTATGCTCACAATTGACTATTTTTTGCAAGGTCATCAAAAGAGAGTGGTTCTTAACAAAAATGTGCTTGAAGGTCCTTCTCTCTACCATTATGTTATCTTTTTTTACTATTGTTGATGATGCTTTTGTTAAACCCTGACCCCCTCCATGTGTACCTAACCCTAAAAGAAATCATTATAGGTCGGAGGCCTACACCCTAGTTTCCGAAGGGCTATATCACATGTTTTGGTGTTCAAATGGCATGCATGGGTCGATCCATTAGTTATCTAGGTGCAAAAGATTCTATTCTCTTATCCGATCTTTTTGTATTCTCTCTTTTCTTTTATATATATAATCTGTTTAAGAATTGAGAAACTCTAGAAAGAAAAAAAGAATGGAATTTCCAAATCCTTTTTATGTTTTCTGGTTGTTCTATCCCAATAAAATGGTAAAAATCACCTAAACAAGATCTTGTGCAAGATTATGTTTGTTTTTGTTTTTTTGGATTGGCTGATGAGAACTGAAACAAAAGAAAGAAAAGCAAAGTTTTTGTTTTGAATTTCTAGTTTTTCTTTTTACTTTTTAATCATAATTTTGGCTCTTTATGTTTCTAGGTGATCAATAACAAAGGTCGTAATGGTGCTTGGCTAAATCACTAAAATATTCTAGTATTTTCATGGAACTGAATGGTTAGTGATGCATCTCCTGATTTGTTTGATAAAGAACCCTAACATTGTTGACAAAGTTGTGTGGTATTATTTTGCTCTATTGCAATCTTCGTTTCCCACCTTAGATGATACTTTAAGGTGAGAAAACTAGACGCAAGGGTCATTTATTCAAGGTGAGAAAACTGGACGCAAGGGTCATTTATTCATTGCAACAGAGGTATGTCTCTCATCGTTACCTTGTTCGCAGGAACCCCTAACCATGAGTTCATTGGAACATTAACTGAAGATGTCTCAAAAGGATGTCAATAATTTAGTTGGGTAGATTTTTGAGGTGGCCCCTTTGCTATACATGGCCGAGCTTTGAAAATCTAGTGGAGATACTCTGGAATTTCACAAGGAATTAAATTAGAATGGATATTGAATTTTTATCTAGGGCATATTGGTGTCCAATATTTGGTTTGATACTATAATCATACCCTTTCCTCTTATATGTAAAAGCATGTGCTATAAAATATAGTACTGTTTTTGCTAAAATCGGCTTCTACTACTAGTCTCTAATTTATTCCAAAAGTAACTAAACCCTTAAATCAGGGTCTCTTGGATACAAGGACCTTAAATTGATTGTAAGACCAATTTTAAATTGGCTTCCTAGGGAATTGTCACCCTGAGGACAATATTTTTTTCCCATGTTAGGAAAGCAGTCCCTTTTTCTCTACAAATTATAAATCCAATCATTCGCTGAATTTGTCTTTTGTACAGTTCTACAAGAACCTCTCAACTGGGTTGAAAGACAATGTTTAGAAATCAGGAGATAAAGCAAATGAGGAAGTGAATCATGGTTAGTGTGCATTATAACTGGGATTAAGTTCACATCTTGCTTGGAATTAAATTAGTGTTCGTTTATTGTCTTTTAAATAACTGTCAATACTTGAATTGATAAATCTAACCATGCAATTCCATTGACAGAAAAACAAATCATATGCAAAACTTGAAAATCTTAGAATTTGTATGGTTTTTGAGAAAATTGAAATAAAAGAAAATAAAAATGAAAAAGTCTATCTTTTCCTGATGTTTTAGTTTCCAAGAAAATGAAAAAATTTGCCTAATGAAATCTTGTGCAAAAAAATTGTTTAGTCCTTTCTCTTAGGGTTTGGTTCTTGCAAAGTAGTACTTAAGTTGTTTAGCACCGACATGGATATTCTTTGTTCCCCTGCATAAGGTTCATCAGTTTCTCGAGGAAACTTCATTCTTCAGTGACATGCGATAAGTCTTTGTGAAAGATAGTTTCTGTAAGTACAAAATCAATATGAAAGTTTTGCATCAATAGTTTGCAAGAAAATTATTTTGGATAGTACCATGGATCTAACTTGGTTTTGCTCCCTGACAAAGAAGGTGAATTTTTAGTACTTGGATGTTTTGCAACCCATGTTGCACAATTAACAAGGTTTCCTATAATAGCATCATTGTTCTGGACATCCTAAGATCAATGGTGGAGATGATTCCAAGTGTGTGCACTTATGATGTCCCCATGAGATTGCTTCAATGGTGCAGTTAGCTCTTTAAAATCTAAAATATGATCAAATTCCTTAAATTAGAAAAACAATGACAAAAATTGATTCATAGATTTGAGGAAATCATGAACTTTAAAAATAAAATAAAATAAAATTGATTAATGTCTAAGAAAATATTGAAAAATAAGTAAGAAAAATTTTCCAAAATTCAAGTTGGTGAAAGTTATATTGAAAATTAGTGCAAACTAAGGTTAGCTTCTTGTTGAAAGGTGATGTGAAAAAAAATTTACCCTCGACTTATTTATTGAGAGATGTTGGATTTTAGTTAATTACTACTGCCTTTGCAAGCAAGTAGTTAAGTCTGCAAGCCACATACTGATCTTTACTTTTCTATTTAATTAATGTGGCTTGGGTGCTGCCTTAAGTAGTTAAGGAAGCTTTACGAAGCTTGCATTACACTTTTATTGGCTATAGTGGCAAAACAGTTAGGAGCTTGATTCCTATGATTGTTTTGGAATGTTTGGATGGTGCAAACTGCAATCGCCTTTGAAGAGACTAAGAAGTTATGGTGTAATGGGCAATAGGAAATGTGCTCTCATTTGTTGTTTTTGTAGATAGGCTTTGAGTGGTAGATTAGCATGTTGGGTGGTTTTTTCTTGCTTTTGTTGCATCTTGTATAAATTGTGTTTACTTGGTTTATGCGCTTTCTACTAAGTTTTTTTTTTTTTGTTAACTTATCTTGTTTTTCCTATTAAAGGCATCCTCAACAAAAACGACAATAATAATAAAAGAACATCTGAAAAGAATTGAGTATACTCCATCATTGACTATTAGAAAAAGATGTTGAGCATGGATTGTGTTATTAGGCTTTTAAACAGTTGCTAAAATACATTATCTTAGTTTACCGTTTAACAAATAAAAATAACTTGAGTGTGTTCTCCTACCTGTTTTCTCATATTTGGTTTTCGTTGCCTTGAGGATGAGCACTAATCATGCGACTTTTATATTTTGAGTTATAAAGAAATCTTATGGAAATTGGAGAATACATACATAAAATTTGCTGACATAGATTAGCATAACTACTTGTAAATGGTTAATGAAGAAAGATATACGCCATAGATACTATCAAAGTGCTTACATGAATTGAAGTTTTTAATGGAAAAGTCCAAGTTTAATAGCTCATCCTCTGCATTTCAAGAGATATGTCTTGCTTGTCATGATCTGGAGTTAGATAATTTGATTCATAGGCTTTGTATTTATAAGTTTATCTGTATGTTTACTGAATGATTCTCCCTAATATAATGCATTTATAAATCCAAAACCTGGTTATATAAGGACTTGATGTTATTGCAAATATTTAAGGCTAACTCTACACTTTCTCCCTAGTTCTCCTCAAGTGCAAAGAAGCTAATTAAAAGAATCTTGGACCCTAAACCAGAGATGATAGGTCCATCTCCTCTTGTTCTTATGCCTTAAAATATAATAATCTTTCCTATTCTGGCAAAATTTTATACATATTTTGTATAAAGAGTTTACTTCCCTTATTAAGAAGAGAAAAAAGAGTTTTTCTTCTTTCTATTCCTTTTATTATTTTGCTTTGGTGGGTAATTAGTTTGGTGTATATTATATCATCCTTTAGTTGCATTAGCCATTATTTTCCTCATTGCTTATAACTCATGAGTTACTTGGTATTGCTATGGTTTGAAACAAGGGTTTACAATTACTAAAGTCATTGAGAATGAGTGGTTTAAGAAGGGATATAAGCCACCTAGTTTTGAACAAACAGATGTTAGTCTTGATGATTAGGATGCTATCTTTGATGAATCGGGGGCAAGTATCTTCTTGTTGTACCAATTTCATTTAAGCATATTTTTCTTACACTCCTTGGTTAATCTATATGTCAATGGATTATTAGGGTGTGACATTGTACTTGATTTACCATTTGGTGTTCAGGACTCTCAAAACCTTGTTGTGGAGAGGCGTGAAGAGTGACCTATGGCGCTTGTCATTTTGAATGCTTTTGATCTCATCTTGACATCTCAAGGTCTCAACCTCGGTACACTCTTTGAAAAGCCAATGGTACATTGTAGCTTTGATTGTTGTCAAGTTCAATGAGATATTAAGAATCTAATTTTATTTATTTATTTGTGTGTAAAGTTACAACTCCTAAGTGATAGAATCAAGAATATCTTCAAGTGCCTAGGATGATCTTAGACGTCTTGATCTCAAAAGCATCTTACCTTTCACCATTTAATTGTTCAAAAGTCTATACAGATAATTCTATTATTGTGTTCTAATATTTACTTGTAGGTTTTATTATATAATAACTTATGAGATTACAACTTGGTTTATATATCAGAAATAATTTTTTCACCTCTCCTCCACCAACACCACAACAACAAAAGTTAAGGAGTAATTGTTGTCTCTCGTAAGTCATAACATATGTTGCTTCAAAGTTACAGCTAGATAACTAAATGAGCTTTAGTTGTTTATTTGGCTATGATCTTATCCTAAACTTCCTCATAAATATGAAGCTTGCATCTAACATATTCTTTGGACAACAATGCCTTATTAAACAGGAGACAATATTTACATTGAAGCGTCCTACCAATGAGATTATCTAAAAAATTGAGAAAACTACTATGCCTTTGGTTTTTAATGTAAAGAAAAATAACTTCAATGTCAATAAGCACTATCTTTTTCCATTTAAGATGCAATTTTCCATAACTCTTCTTTTTTACACAACTTTCCTTAGTGATTTAGAAAGAAAATTTATAATTAATCAAATTTGAGGTGCAAGATGAGAATTTGTAGAGTGGATGAATTGGTGCAAGGAATATGAGTATTGCATGCATTGAATCTTGATTTCTTTGCTTGTGACCTTTATATTATCTTGAGCAGGCTTCCTCCTAATTGCTAAATTTGGAAGATTGAATAGAACCAATGCACCTTAATTAGACTTGGTTATAGTTTTCTAACTTTCTATTTGGTCTGCAAATAAAATTGACTCAGGATTCTTGACTTCTCATGTCCAAAATTTTAGTCTGATGATAGTCTCCTAATGATTAGTTTAGTTTGTGGCTTGTCTAAATCACATTTATACTTGTCAGAGTTATGTGGAACTAAATGCTTGGCAAAATTACAAAATACTCTTGAGATTTTCATGGAATTGAATAGTTAGTGATGCATGTCTTGATTTGTTTGACAAAGTCATATGGTATTATCATGCTCTGCTAAAACCTGTGCAACCCACCTTAGATGAAACTTCAAGGGGAGAAATTTGGATGCAAGGGTCATTTATATATTGCAATAGAGGTATTTCTCTCCTAGTTGCCTTGTTTGTAGGATCCCCTGACCATGAGTTCATTGGAACATTACCTGAAGATGTCTCAACTGGATGTCAATAATTAACTTGGACAAATTTTTGAAGTGACCCTTTTCTATACATGGTCGAGATTTGAAAATCTGGGGGAGATACTCTAGAATTTCACAAGGTATGTATCTACTATCTCAATGCAATTCTCATATTAAATTATAATGAATATTGAATTTTTATCCCGGGCATATTGGTTGCCAATATCTTGTTTGATATCGAAGCCCTACCCTCTTTTATGTAAAAGCATGTGCGATAAAATGTAGTGATGTTTATGCTAAAACAAGCTTCTACTACCTATCTTTAATTTATTCCAAAAGTAACTAGACCCCTAGATAGCGGTCTCTTGGATATAAGGACCTTAAATTCAATGTAAGACCTGTATTAAATTGGCTCATTAGAAAATTGACACCCTGAGCACAATATTATTTTCTCATGTTATGAAAGCAGTCCATTTTTCTCTACAAATTATGATTAATAAATTCAATCATTCACTAAATTTTTCTTATGTGCAATTCTACAAAAACCTCTTAATTGGGTTGAAAGATGTTGTCTAGAAATCAGGAGATGAAGTAAAAGAGGAAGTGAATAATGGTTAGTGTGCATTATAACATGGATTAAGTTCACATTTTGCTTGAATTTAAATCATTGTTCCTTTAATGGCTTTTAAATGGTGGTCAATACTTTAATTTATAAATCTACCCATGCAATTGCATAGATAGAAAAAGAAATCATATGTAGAACTTGAGAATATTAGAATTTGTATGGTTTTTGAGAAAATTTAAACAAAAGAAAGTAAAAATGAAACAATTTGTCGTTTCCTGATGTTTTAGTTTCCAAAAAAATGAAAAAATTTCATTGATGAAATCTTAT
The DNA here is from genome assembly GCF_030704535.1 of Vitis vinifera. NCBI lineage: Eukaryota > Viridiplantae > Streptophyta > Magnoliopsida > Vitales > Vitaceae > Vitis > Vitis vinifera. Next base: position 14,880,384 of record NC_081805.1, on the reverse strand, counting down.
GCAAAAATTTGTTTAGTCCTTTCTCTTAAGGTTTGGTTCTTGCAAAGTAATAGTTGAGTTATATAACAACAACATGAATATTCTTTATTCTCCTGCATAAGGTTCATCAGTTTCTCGAGGAAACTTCATTCTTCAGTGACATGCAATAATTGTTTTTGAAAGATAGCTACTATAAACATAGAATCAATATGAAAGTTTATATACATGTCACTTATAATTAGTTGCCATATGCTCTAACCATCCATTCGTTAGTGCATGCATGGTGCCTATTCTTGGTCTTCACATTTGTTAGATAGTGTACAGTTATTTAGGTTATTTACTTTTCCTTTTCCTTTTCTTTCCTTATTGTATTATGGGTCCCACTAACATGTATATATATACCCAAGTCCAATGTGTATTCTTTACAGTTTTTCAATAACAATAATTAGGGATTCCCCCTTCTCTCTCTTTTCACATGGTATCAGAGCCTAGGGAGAAAAAAAAACCTAATTATTTCCGGTTTATCCGTGAATCCATTATGGGAAATCTTTCAGTGATCGTGTTTCATTCCGGTCACCCTTCCCATTTCCTAAAGCTTTCCAATCAACCGTATCGTCGTAAAAAAACCCTCATCGTCGGCGACTTTTTCGGCGACCTTTTTCCGGTGAAGTCCTTTTCCGACACCGACCATACCATCAGGTGCGCAAGGAGGAGATCTTTAAGTTTTCTCAAAGCACCGGAGGGAGAATCTCATCCACGCGCCGACCACGCGCGTTTCTTCTCCGGCGACCTGAATCTCACGCGCCGGTGCATGAGGGCACATGGACCACTTTCCGGCCACGCACTTCCACCTCCAGCCTCACCTGACGCCATCTAGCCACCCTCCATCTGTGCTTGTGTCATCTGAGCCCTGAAAGTGCTTTTTTTTTTTTTTTTGTTTTTTGTCTCGCCGGCCCTCTAAACAGCCTTTCCGGCGACCTTTGATGACTTCCTCTCCACCTCGAGCCCTGCATGTGTCTTAGGAAGTGTTCTTCTACCCTTACAGTAGTGCCACATTTGTTTTTCTTTACTATTTGGTCTCTCATAGCTGCAGATCCTCAGTTTTTCTTCTTTCAGCCACGATCTGAAGCCATATTAGGGCTCTCTTCGATCCAAACATATTTCGTTCTCCAGATAAGTAGATATGGCTACTAAAAGTTCCACTTTTTCCTCGGAGAAATTGGTTAGCAGTGGAAATTATTTGTCCTGGTCTACCTTTGTGGAGCTTTGGTTTATGGGTCAAGGTTATGATGATCACCTTATTACGTAGGAGACGGATATCCCTGAGGTTGATAGCGTACAATGGAGGAAGATAGATACATAGTTATGTAGTGTGTTATGGCAATCAGTTGATTCTAAGATTCTGCTTCATCTTCGGGCCTACAAAACATGCTTTAAATTTTGGAATCAGGCGAAAGGGCTATACACGAATGATATCCAACGTCTTTATAAGGTGGCTTCTTCTATTGTCAATGTCAGAGAATAAGACATGGATTTATCTACTTATATTGGCCAGATTGTCTCTCTTAAGGAGGAATTCTTGACCGTGATGCCTCTTACTACTGATGTCGGGGATCAAGGAACACAGATTGACTAGTTCTTCATGGTTCTTACGCTTATTGGCCTCCGTCCAGATCTCGAGACCATCCGCGATCAGATTCTTGGCAGTTCCTCCGTTCCATCCTTGGATGATGTGTTTGCTCACCTCCTCCGTATCTCCTCAACTCAGACTTTGCCATCTGATAACACTTTAGATTCTTCTGTGTTAGTTTCTCAAACTAACTCTCGAGGAGAATGCAGTGGTAACCGAGGTAGAGGCCAACGTCCTCATTGCACCTATTGCAATAAGCTTGGCCACACTCGTGATTGGTATTATCAGTTACATGGGCGGCCTCCCCACACTGCCCATGTGGCCCAGTCATCTGATCCTCAGTCGCCTCAGCCTCCCAGTTCCTCTACATCTTAGGGTATTTTCCTCACTGACAGTGAGTATGATGACTATCTCCGCTATTAGGCCACCAAGTCAGCTTCCGTTGCTTCTGTTGCCTAGACTGGTAATGCTTCTGCTTGTCTTACCCACACATCTTCTCTTGGACCTTGGATTCTAGATTCTGGCGCTTCTGATCACATATCTGGTAATAAGGATCTTTTCTCTTCTATTACTACTATCTCTGCCTTACCTACTGTTACTTTAGCTAATGGTTCCCAAACTATGGCTAAAGGTTTTGGTTTCGCTCATCATCTCCCTTCCCTACCTCTCCATTCTATCCTTTATGCCCCTGAGTGTCCTTTTAATCTTATTTCCATCACCAAAATAACTCGCACTCTTAATTATTCTATCACTTTCTCTAATAAATTTGTGACCTTGCAGGACCAGAGTACGGGGAAGACGATTGGCATAGGACGTGAGTCTCAAGGCCTCTATCACCTCACCTCGCCTTCAACTCCTGCAGTTTGCATTTCCACTTATGCTCCCCTCCTCATCCACAGTCGCCTGGGCCACCCTAGTCCATCCAAGTTCCAGAAAATGGTCCCTAGTTTTTCATCTTTGTCATCGCTTACATGTGAGTCTTATCAGCTTGGGAAACATACTCGTGTCTCATTCCCAAAGCTTTTGAATAATCGGGCAAAGTCTCCTTTTGAACTTGTCCACACTGATGTTTGGGGTCCTTGTCGGACCGCGTCTACTTTAGGATTTCAGTATTTTGTTACTTTCATTGATGACTATTCTCGATGTACTTGGCTATTTTTAATGAAAAATCGAGCTGAGTTATTCTTTATTTTCCAGAAATCTTATGCTGAAATCCAAACCCAGTTCAATATTTCTATTCGTGTGTTGCGTAGTGACAATGTCAGGGAATATTTTTCTGCACCATTTACTTCATTTATGTCCCAACATGGGATCATTCATCAGTCTTCTTGTGCTTATACTCCTCAACAAAATGGGGTAGTTGAACGTAAGTATTGACATCTTGTTGAGACAGCTCGTACTCTCCTTCTACATAGTCATGTTCCTTTTCGTTTTTGGGGGGACATTGTTCTTACAGCATGTTATTTGATTAGTCGTATGCCCTCATCTGACCAACCACTTTATTTCCTTCCTCCTCGTGTTTTTTGTTGTACTTGCTTTGTTCATATTCTTACTCCTAGACAGGACAAACTTTTTACTAGAGCCACAAAATGCATATTCTTGGGATATTTCATACTTCAAAAGGGTTATCGTTGTTATTCCTTTGAGATTCATCGCTACTTTCTCTCTGCTGATGTCACTTTCTTTGAGGACTCACCATTCTTCTCCACCTCTGAGTCTCTTCCTGTTTATGAAGTCTTACCCCTTTCCATTGTCTCCCCACCTGATGCAGTGCCTTCTCGCCCACTTCAGGTTTATCATCGCCATCATCATGTCACTGTTCCTCCTTCTTTGGCCGAGGTACCTGCTAACTCACTTCCTATCCCTTCGGCTTTTCTTGCCCCAGCTCTGCCTCCTTCTACTGACTTACCCATTGCTCTTTAGAAAGGTAATTGATCTACTCGTAATCCTCATCCCATTTACAATTTTTTGAGTTACCATCGATTATCTTCACCCTATTCTACATTTGTTTCTGCTATATCTTCTGTTTCTCTTCCCAAGAGCACCCTTGAGGCTCTTTCCTATCCAGGTTGGCGACAGGCAATGGCAGATGAAATGGCTGCTTTACACTCCAATGGCACTTGGGATCTTGTTGTTTTACCCTCTGGTAAATCTACAGTTGGTTGTCGTTGGGTCTACACAGTTAAGGTTGGCCCTGATGGTCAGGTTGATCACCTTAAGGCCCGCTTAGTTGCTAAAGGCTATACTCAGGTTTATGGTTCTGATTATGGTGACACTTTCTCTCCTATTGCCAAGATAGCTTCTGTTCGTCTATTGCTCTCCATGGATGCTATGTGTTCTTGGCCTCTTTATCAGTTAGTTATTAAAAATGCTTTCCTTCATGGGGATCTTGCTGAGGAAGTTTATATGGAGCAACCACCTGGTTTTGTTGCTCTGGGGGAGTCTGGTTTAGTGTGTAGGTTATGCCGTTCTCTATATGGCTTGAAACAATCTCCTCGTGCATCGTTTAGCCATTTTAGTTCTATTGTTCAGGAGTTTGGCATGTTCCGCAGTACAACAGACCATTTCATTTTCTATCATCATAACTCTTCGGGGTAGTGTATTTATCTGGTAGTTTATGTGGATGACATCGTCATTATAGGCAGTGATCAAAATGGCATTCAGAAACTAAAGTAGCACCTTTTCACCCACTTTCAGACTAAAGACTTGGGGAAACTCAAGTATTTCTTAGGGATTGAGATAACTCAATGATTCGACTCATGGTAGCTTAGCTTTAAAGGCGTATCAACAAAATTTATACCTTGAATACTATTACTAAAGTAGCCAAGCTACTATAGCATAGTGGTTCTAGGATCGTTCACTGGGAAGGGTTTTCGCAAACACAAGTGATATTCAAATTAGGAAAATAAGTGATTTTCTTATGGATGTTAGCTTTAAAAGAAGATGTAAATGTTTTAGAAAGATTTAAACTAATCTAAGCTAACATTAAAGACTAAAATGAAAGGGTGTAAAAACAAGTTTCTCAAAGATAGGATAGCTATGCTCTGGCTCTTATGCAAATTGAAAATATCAGGATAGGCTCCTCGTGTTGGGGTTGCAACTATGGTGATGCTTGCTTCCTGAACCGGTATGGATTTAGCAAATCAAGTTTTAATCCTTTAAAATGGCAAAACAGATGGTAGTGAATTTCATCAATCGTTATTCACCTTAGACTTCCTTTGAATGGCTCGTAAGAGATAACTAATGGTCTAAAGCCAAAAGCTTACCAAATATTGGCAACTCAAAGTCATTCCAAGTGATAAACTCACCTTTCAATGGCCATTGAAATTGGTTCTAACGGATTAATGCAAAACTTGGAATTGAAAACCTCACCTTCCAATAGCTCGTAGGAGATAACTAATGGATAGAAATCCAAAAGCTTATCAAGTATTGGTCGTTGGAAGTTGTCCAAAGGAAATAAAAACCAAACTTTGCCTTAATGAACCTTTAATGAAAAACGTCTACCTTACCTTCCAGGTGCGAGAAATTTCCATGGGATTGCATCCAAGCCATCACATAACATCCATACTTTGAGAAACTAAAAGTTTTAGCCAATCATCCTCTGAGGAAAAGCCCTCAGAGGCTGTTTGGCTTCCAAGAAAATAAAATAGTAAAGAGAAAAGAGAGACGAGAGAGCTCTGTATATCACTAAGTGTAAAACGTAACACACATGTTCTATATATTCCAAGAGGTGATTTCCACCCCTTATATAGTCTTTACAAAAGCAAAAGCTTGTGATTAGTTAGTTACAAGGATAAGAAAGGAAATTACATCACAAAATACAAAGGAAAATATCTAAAGTGGAGTCGGCAAAAACAGAGGAAAATTCGCACCACGCATGGGTTATGCGAATTTTGAAGGTGTTATGCGAATTTCGCATAACACCTTGTGTCGTGCGAAATTTTCGCACAACCTGGAGTGGTTGGCTTCCGAAGGCCATATCTTCCTCATTTCAGCTCCAAATTGTACACGGTTAGAAAGCGTTGGATTCTTGACTTCCTGAGCTTTGAAATGGTATATAGCATGTAGAAAATGGACTTCGGGAAGTGCTCCAAAAGTGCGAAAGAAGACTGCAGCTGCTGTCCTCTTTGCTTCTCTTCACTTTGCTTGCTTTTCCTCTTTGCTTCTCTTTGCTTCTCTCCTTTACTTGGCTTGTCTTAATGATCCAAAAGGCTGTCAAAACACTAAAACTAGCCACAAATATGATTAGAAGTCATTGCTAGGTCCTTAACATGCCAATTGGAATAGAGATGGAGAATTACTACACAAAAGTGCTTAAAAGATATTGAATTAAAGGTGTAAAATAGCACTTTTTGGGTAGTAATCACTCAATCCAGTTCCGGTGTGGTTCTTTCCCAAAGGAAGTATGCTTTAGACATCTTGGAAGAAACCGATATGTTAGACTGTAAACCGGTAGACACTCTATGGATCCAAATGTCAAACTTATACCAGGACAGGGGGAGCCTTTAGGAGATCCTGGGAGATATCGGCGACTTGTAGGTAAACTTAACTACCTCACCATTACTCGTCCAGATGATTCGTTCCCAAATGGTGTATCATGAGTTTGGTCCTCAAACGGGAGTAATCAACAAAATTTATAACCTATATCACCATGCACTAGGATAGCTTTAGCTAATATAGCATAGTGGCTCTAGGATTGTTCACTAGGAAGGGTTTTCAACTTACAACTGATACCAATTCAAAGTTGAATTGGTGCTTTTTCATTTCAAGGTTAGCTTAAGAAGAAAACATAAACTTTGGTTGATCAAGGATTTGTTTTAAGCTAACTAAAAAGAAAGTAATGGGAATTACTTATGAAGAAAAACGTTCCTTGGAGTTTTAGGTTCACATGGGAGGCTCCTCATGCAAAAACAGAGCTCCGGTCACTTGAATCTTTTCCTCACATTAGAGAATTAATTCTCTAACCAGTGTTGTACAGATGTTTCCCTCTAATGGATTTCAGCACTAATTCCGTCTCACTGATACAACTTGCAATGGCTCGTGCCTCTCACCTAGCATTTGCCATTCAAGGTGATCATTAACCTTGGACTTTCCTTCTCATGCTCGCAAGAGATAACTAATGGATGTCTCCTTAGAGTCCAAAAGCTTACCAAGTGTTGGAAATTCTAGAAAATCCTACCTTCAAGTCACCTCCCAAAGGCTCGCAAGAGGTAAACTAGTGCATCTCAATGGATGGAGATCACTTGCCTTACCAAGTGTTGGCATAGGTGAATTGAAGGCGTTTTAAGATAACTAAAAACATAGAAATCATTAACGGGTCACATTTTCTTTTCATTAACAATTGAAACAACAAAACTACCAATTCTTGCACTTGGGGCCTTACCCGGCTACCTTAGCTCCATGGAACTAAAAGTCTAGCCATTCATTCTCTGAGGAAACATCCTTAGAGCTTGTTTGGCTAGTAAGAAAAATACAATCAAATTGAGTAGGTAAGGCAGAGCAAAACTCTGTATTTTACTTCCTTTTAAAACTATACAAAAGTTGTCTCTAAGAACAAGCTCCTAAGATCTATGTGTAATGGAAATTACAAACAATATATATATGAGGTTATTCACCCTTTGTTCTTACTTAAAGACTAAGGAATCCTATGATAGGTGGATTACAAGGAGAAAGTGGGGATTTAGACATCAAATATCTGAAGCAAAAAATCTAAAAATGTCGGTCACAAATATCTGGAAACACTCAGGAGGATTTCATAGGCGTGCAAGATGGCTGCAAAATTTCACAAGTTGAAGGACACCATTTCGCAGCCAAAGGCTGATTTCACAGCCATCCTCTTGTGATTTCGCAGCCTGCGAAATTGGCCTTCAGTTTGGTGTGATTGGCTTCCAATGGCTGTAACTTCTTCATTTCAGCTCTGAATCGCACACCGTTTGAAGTGTTGGATTGCTAACTTCTCGAGCTTTGAAATGACATATAATATACATCAAATGGGCTCCAGAAAGTGCTCCAAAAGTGTCCAACAGTTGCTGTCCTCTTGAATTCTTCATGTTAGATTTCTCTCTTTACTTTCCATCCTTGCATTCATGATTTGCTTTTGGCAAAGGACTATAAAGCTTCAAAGCTTTGGATCTTCATGTTAATGAGCTTCCCATTGCTTTGCCATGGATTCCATAGAACTCTCCTCAAACTTGGATTGCTTTGGTGATCAAATTACTATCAAAAGCACCAAAACTTACACAATTTGATTAGAAACGATTGCAAAGGTACTTAATATGCTAATTGAGTTAAAAGGTAATAAATACTACTCAAAAGTGTTTAAAAGAGTTAATTACAAGGTACAAAATAGCACTTTTTGAGTAGTAATCACTCCCCCCAACCGACATATTGCTAGTCTCTTAGCAATAAAGGAGAGAAAAAGTAAACTAAAAAGTAATATAATTTACAAGATCATGCTGATCACTTCAAAAAATTTTAGGTGGCATGATAATCAAACTCTCACATGGGACATTAAAGAAATATAAAACTCAAATTTCAACAAGAGTTATCAAATACTTTGCCTAATCACAATTCATAGAGAGAATGCATTATGCAAATTGAAGCTTTAAAATCATTTCCACTTCCAAAGGACCAAACCTTAATCTTCCACAAAAATCTAAGTGTTAGTTGATAGTTTCTGAATATAGTATGCTAAACTAATCTCTCCCCCCAACCAAGCTCTTTTTCAACACTTAGCAAACTGACCAAATTCAATAGGTTAAGAACGCACCCTTTTGTTTCACAATTTTTTTCATTGTAGGAGTACAAGGCTTAAAGATATTTTTTTCTAAATTGTCCATGTAATGGGGGTCCATCGATGACTCCCAACCAATTAAGGTTTAGGGCATCAAGCTTTTAAGGATCTTTCAACCACTAACTCCTCGGATTTTACCCCGGACTTTTGAGAATGAATTTTAATACCCAAGCACCTACATTATGTTAAACTCCACTATTCACCATTGTAACGAGCATTGAGGTCGGTGACTCCCAACCAATTAAGGCTTAGGGCACCAGGTTTTAAAAAATTTCACCATATACCCCTCAGACCTTGCTCGGGTTTCAAGGCAAGCAAACATTCTTCTCTTTCTTTGTTTTTTTTTTTCAAAGGCTCATTGGCCTTTTATAAGGTGTCTCAACACTATTAAAATAAGGTCAAAGGTACCAAGTCTAAATTTTCCTAAGTCAAGAGAGAAATAGTTTCTCATCTTATAATCGGAACCTTTTGTGCACAGTGTGTGAATAGCTTAAAGTGGAAGACAAAAGGCTGAATTCAATAGAAGTTCAACAATTCATCAACTTTAGTAAGCATAATACAAACTCTAAGTCAAGTAAAAAGATGAAAATTCAATTTCTCTCATTTTAATTTGAGAATTTTTCCTTAATAACCATGGAAAGTAGAATAAAAACTAAAAAAAAAAATTAAAAATTAAGCAAAAAGCAACTAAATTACCAAAATAACTTAGCATTAATAACAAAACTTCCTTCCTCAACTCCTCCCCCCAACCAAGCTGAACATTGTCCTCAATGTGGCATGAGCGATTGAAATTATAGGGAGGAAGTGGTGCCTCCTGGATGATATGAAGTTCGAGTAGAATAGGAGAAACCACATGTTTCAAAAACAATAAAAGATCTGAGTAGAGGAATTAAAATAAAATAATGCTAAGAGTGATAAAAAATTGATAGATTTGTATTACTTCATGAAAGTACAATATAAAGGAGAACAAGTAATACAACTAATCCCAATATATATAATATCAAAAGCATGGGATTACAAGTGCTACTATAGTAAGGAAATACATAAAAGAAATACATAAAGGAAATATATAAAGGAAACTATGCAAATGATCCACTAGTGGCAGGAGGATGATGTGAAGATGATGGCTCGGCTGCATTTGCCTCTCTTGTAGTTGGCTCGTCAGAGGGCATAGTCTACTCTACGAAATGAGGAGCTTGAGATGGCTCTATGGGCTTTGAAAGGATAGGCATGGGGTGCTCAGGAGTCGATAGAATACCGAGATGGAGCTGAATCTGCCTCAGGATGGCAGTGTGCTGGGTCTGAGTGGTGATAATCTGCTCTTGATGAGCACTAAGAGCTGTCATTTGTTGAGTGAGGATGCTCTGAGAAGTGGCCAATGCCTAGAAAGTGTGGCATAGGCCTCTATACTCGAAAATGGATATAGCAATCCTAGGCTCAGATGAAGGAGATGGCTCTGATATGGGTGGAATAACAGGGGGAGTCCGTGGTGTGGCAGGAGGAGCAAAGGATGCAACCTCAGGTATAGGCTCTGTAGGGGCTGTAGGGGCTGGCACTCTCATGTCATATGGTATCTCAACCGGCTGTGGCTCCTCTGGTTGCTCTAGATGTGGAATCTCTGGATGCTCAGGTCCAACTGGGGCTCCCTGGTCTGCACCATATGCTGTCATACTCGTCCATTTATCGAGAGTGAATGTCTATCGACAAATGCGTCTGCACTCAAGCTGAGGCTCTGTTGGGTATCCCAAGTGCTCCAGAATCTGACATAGCAATCTAGGGAAGAGAAGTGGAATAGCATCTGCTCTGAGTAGCTTCTTTCTATGGACCTTCTCTTCAAAGTATAGAAGAACGGCCATAATGAGATGATGAGGGCCAAAGAAGAATCCCTTAGATATCTTGAACAATGTCTCCAGCAAAACTCCTCTCCTTTGCACACAATGCTGAAGTGGGAAGATGTTATGGCGCAGGAGTGCATCAATAAAGAACATGCTGGGAGGGAGCTCATTCCTTAACAGATACTGGCATGAGGATGCCCCTCTGGACAGAATGTGGACTATGTCGCTTTGTGAAGGATGAGTCTAGACTCGATAATCCTCTAGACGTGTTGGCTCATAGGGAATACGGAGTGCCTCTGCTATGTGTCTGGCTCCCAGAATACCATGGCGTCCGTTTATGATAAAATGAAGAACAGTAGGATCCCGGACCTGGTGTGTGGTCATGGACTGATAAAAATCTAATGCTATACAAGGATAGAAAAATCCCTGGGAGTTAGCAAGTGCTCCATATGGTACCTCTGAAGCAGATGGAAGGAATCCCTGAGCTCGGGCTGAAGTCGGAAAGGAGCTATGTCAAAACAAAGCTCGGAGTAGAATGACCTTGCCCTATAGTCCAAATTACCCTCAATGGGTGCTTGAGTGACCATGGGATGTCTGATAACCACCTCAGGAGTCATGCCTGAGGGAATCTGAGACTCTATGGCTGGTGGTTGAGACGGCTGAGGCTCTTTGACGGGTGGTTGAGATAGCTGAGGCTCTAATGCAGGCTGTGAAGATGGTTATGTTAAGTCAATTGGCTCTGATACCTTGGCTTTCTTCTTTGGGGGACGGCTACCTAACTTTTTGGCTCTCGAAGAGCTCGCCCCAGGCGTGGTTGGTGGCCTTCTTGTCTCATAGCGCCTCGAAGGAGGACTCATGGGTGCGTCCTCAACCGGAGGTGGGACGACCAGTGGCCGTGGAGGCTTGGGTATGGCGCCTTAGACAGGGGTCTCTCTTGGGATTCTTAGGCAAGTTGATGGGGACTCGTGTGCCAAGGGGTGGTTTCGCAGCTGCGAAACCACCTGCAAAATGGGGGTGTGGCTGCGAAAATTGGAGTTTTTAAGCTTTGAGGATTTCGCAAAGCATTTCACAGCTGTGAAATGAGGCTAGAGGCTGCGAAATGACACTCGTGTGCCAAAGGGGTGTTTCACAAAGGGGGTGTATGAGGCTGCGAAATCATTTCGCAGCTAAGGGGCGATTTCGCAGCCGAGGCCTGATTTTGCAGCGGTTCTTGGGGCTACGAAATTATTTCGCAGCCAAGGGCCATTTTAGTAGGGGCCCCTTTTGGGCTGCGAAATTTCGCAGACCATGGATTCTTCCTTGCTTTTGAGCTCCTCTTGACTCCTAGAGACCATTCTTCAATTTCTTTGCAATTCCTCCTAAATTAGATCATTCAAAAAGATTAAGTTACATATAAATAACACAACTTAAGACTAAAATTAAAATCAAAGCAATTAACAAAGCTTATAAATTAACAAAATTAAACAAAAATATGGACTTTGGTGAAACCAAGACCATCTAACCCTTTTCTGATTAGGCTTTCTGTGGCTCAAGAAGGTTGATTTCCTCCTTTTCTTGCTTGAATGGCTCAATGAATGGCTTGAGATAATGACCATTGACTTTAAAAGTGTCTGTGCTATTGGAATTCAATAACTCCACCACTCCATTGAGATGCACTTGGTGAATAATGAAAGGACCTATCCACCTTGACTTCAACTTCCTAGGAAAGATATGGAGCCTTGAGTCATAGAGTAAGACTCTTTTTCCTTTCCAAAATTCTTTTTTGGAGATTAATTGATCATGCCACCTCTTCATCCTCTGTTTTGCAACTTTGGAATTGATGTAAGCATCATTTCTTAATTCCTCCATTTCATTAAGGTCTGAGCACCTCTTTGCCCCGACTCTAATCAAGTCCATGTTTAACTTCTTGATTGCCCACCAAGCCTTATATTCAACTTCCATAAGGAGATGGCATGCTTTGCCATAGACTAGGTGATAGGGAGACATGCCAAGAATAGTCTTGTAAACTGTTCTGTATGCCCATAGTGAATCATGGAGCTTAATAGACCAATCTCTTCTGCTCGTGATCACCACCTTCATCAATATGTTCTTGATTTCCTTGTTTGCTAGCTCAACTTGCCCGGAAGTTTGAGGGTGATAAGGTGTGGCTACCTTATGCTTCACTCCATACTTGGCTAATAGGGTTTCAAAAGGTCTGTTGCAAAAATGAGTACCTCCATCACTGATTATGGCCTTGGGCACCCCAAATCTTGAGCAGATGTTCTCCTTAAGAAACTTGAGAACCACCTTGTGATCATTGTGTTTACAGGGGATTGCCTCAACCCATTTAGAAACATAGTCCACCCCCACCAAGATATAAGAGTTACCAGAAGACATTGGGAAAGGTCCCATGAAGTCAATCCCCCAAACATCAAAGAGATCAACTATTAGAATGGGGTTCATAGCCATTTGATTTCTTCTTGTAAGCTTCCCGAGCCTTTGGCATCTATCACAACTCCTACACATGGTGTGGGCATCTTTAAAAAGTGATGGCCAACAAAACCCTGATTGCAACACCTTCATGGCTATTTTCTGAGAGGCAAAGTGGCCTCCACATGCATTCTCATGACAATGGTTGAGGATTCCTTGTTGCTCTTCTTCAGGGACACACTTCCTTATTATCTGATCTGCACAATACTTGAAAAGAAAAGGCTCTTCCCAATAATAAGCATGAATCTTTGCAAAGAAGTGTTTCCTATCTTGTGCTTTCCACTCACTTGGAACTTCACCAGTAACTAAATAGTTAGCAATATGAGCATACCAAGGAGTTTTTTCTAGCAAGATAAGTGATTCCTCATGAAAGTCATCATTAATAGGTAAGACATGGGAATTGTGTGCTATAGCCAACCTTGAAAGGTGGTCAGCTACCACATTCTCCACTCCTTTCTTATCTCTGATTTGGAGATCGAACTCTTGTAGTAAAAGAATCCATCTAATCAACCTTGCTTTTGCATCTTGCTTTGTCAATAAATACTTCAAGGCTGAGTGGTCAGTGAAAACAATGATGAAAGATCCTACTAGATAAGCACGAAACTTGTCTAAGGCAAACACCACAGCTAACAATTCTTTCTCTGTAGTTGTGTAGTTCCTTTGAGCTTCGTTCAATGTCTTGCTTGCATAGTAGATCACATAAGGCTTTCCATCTTCTCTTTGGCCAAGTACAACTTCTATAGCAAAGTCACTTTCATCACACATTACTTCAAAGGGTAGTTGCCAATTGGGAGCCCTCACTATTGGAGTTATTGTCAAAAATTGCTTCAATTGATCAAGACTTCTTTGACATCTTTCATCCCATATAAACTTAGCATCCTTAGCCAAGAGTTCACAAAGAGGCTTTGAAAGCTTAGAGAAGTCTTTTATAAATCTCCTGTAGAACTCTGCATGGCCAAGGAATTGCCTTACTCCTTTCACAGTTGTTGGGGATGGCAATTTGACAATAAGTTCCACATTTGCTTTATCAACTTCAATGCCTTTCTCAGAGATGATATGGCCAAGGACAATTCCTTGATGTACCATAAAATGGAATTTCTCCCAGTTGAGCACCAAGTCCTTTTCAATGCATCTGTTAAGAACCGTTTCCAAGTTGACTAAGCATTCTTCAAATGTACCTCCATATATGGTGATGTCATCCATGAAAACCTCCATAATTCGCTCTACCATATCACTGAAGATACTTAGCATACATCTTTGGAATGTTGCAGGTGCATTGCATAAACCAAAAGACATTCTTCTATAGGCGTATGTTCCAAATGGACATGTGAAAGTGGTCTTCTCCTGATCTTCAACATCAATTTCAATTTGAAAATACCCGGAGTACTCGTCCAAGAAACAATAGAAAGGATGGCCAGAGACTCTCTCCAACACTTGATCAATAAATGGCAGTGGAAAATGATTTTTCCTTGTCACAACATTCAATTTTCTATAATCAATGCACACCCTCCAACCTGAAGTGAGGCGTGTAGCAATTTCTTCTCCCTTTTCATTTTGAACCATAATAATCCCTGACTTCTTTGGTACCACTTGAGTAGGACTCACCCAAGGGCTATCAGATATGGGATAGATAATACCTGCTTGAAGTAGCTTCAGCACCTCAGCTCGCACCACCTCTTGCAAATGAGGATTCAATCTTCTTTGAGGTTGACGAATTGGTTTAGCTTCTTCCTCCATATATATATGATGTGTACAAACCAAAGGACTAATGTCTTTCAAGTCAGATATTTGCCATCCTATTGCTTTCTTACACCTCTTAAGAACTGCAAGTAGAGAAATCTCCTGATGACTAGTAAGAGATGAAGATATAACAACAGGGCATTGTTTATTTTCTTCCAGGTATGTGTATTTCAACTCCATGGGCAGAGGCTTCAAATTGATCTTTGGGGTCTCTTCTTTAGCAGCTTCGTGTGCCTCCTTTTTATTGAACAAAGGTAGAATCTCTTCTCTCCTCCTCCAACCTTGTAGAGTAGCAAGCACATCAGAGGGTTCAGGCAACCCTTCTTCAAAATCCCTAAGACTTTCATTCAACTTGTCTTGCATATTCTGATTACCGTGCTTCTCCACTAGAGTGTCAATAATGCATACCTCTTTTGGACCTTCTTCTTCTTCCGGAGTGATTAGCTTTTTAGACATATAAAAGATATTGAGCTCAAGTGTCATGTTGCCAAAAGTGAGTTGCATGAGTCCGTTCCTACAATTGATGATTGCATTTGAGGTAGCAAGAAATGACCTTCCAAGGATGATAAGAACATAATTAGCTTCCTTGACAATGGGGTCCGTATAAAGAACAACAAAATCTACTGGATAGTAGAAATTATCAACTTGAACTAAGACATCTTCAATTATCCCCCTTGGAATTTTCACTGATCTATCAGCTAGAGATAGAGTGATTGATGTTGGCTTCAATTCACCAAGTCCCAATTGCTTGTAGACAGAGTATGGTAGCAAATTCACACTTGCTCCCAAGTCTAACAAAGCCTTCTCCACTACATTTCCTCCAATCATGACTGAAATGGTAGGACATCCCGGATCTTTGTACTTCAAAGGAGACTTGCATTGTATGATAGCACTTACTTGCTCAGTCAAGAAGGCTTTCTTATTCACATTCAACCCTCTTTTGATAGTACACAAGTCCTTTAGGAATTTTGCATATGCTGAAACTTGTTTAATCATATCCAGCAATGGAATATTGACTTTCACTTGTCTCAATAATTCAAGAATTTCTGATGCATTTCTGATCCCCTTTTTCCCATGCAAAGCTTGAGGAAAAGGTGGAGAGGTGTGTTTCTTCAACATTTCTTCCTTAATAAGCTCTTTCTCCGGATTTGCATTCACTGTTGAATCATGGTCCTCTTTCCCTTCACTGATATCTTTCTTCTTTCCTTTGATTTCCTCCTTCTTCTCTGTCTTTTCTTCTTCTTCCTCTTCAACATGTGGCTTGGGTGTTGGCAACTCAACCTTTTTACCACTCCTTAGAGTGATCAAGGCTTTAACATCTCTCACCTGTGAGGATTCTCCCTCATAAGTTTCCACTTCATGGATACCCTTGGGGTTTTGGTGAGGTTGAGAAGGAAATCTACCCTTCTCTTGCACTGTATTCAAGTTAGTGAGCCTTGAGATTGAGTATTGGAGATTATCTATCTTCTGAGATAAGTCATTTTGCATCCCATCCATCCTTTTATTCAATGTACTCTCTACACTGTCAATTCTTTGACTGAGTTGAGCATTGATGGATTTTTAGTCTCCAACAAAATCTCCCACAACCTTGCTTAGATTCACAATTGCTTGTTCAAGGCTTGAAGCATGTTGAGATGGTTAAGCTGACTGCTGGTACTGAGGTGCTCTTGGCTTCCAAGAAAAATTTGGATGGTTCCTCCAACTTGAGTTGTAAGTATTTCCATATGAAGCATTGTTATTGGGCTTGAATTGTCTAATGACATTTGCTTGTTCTCCAAACATTTGTCTAGCAACTGGAATTGTAGGGCACTTCTCCACCAAGTGTTCATAAGATTGACAAATAGGACATGGCTTTACTTGAACTGGTGTTTCAGCAACAGCTTGCACTTCATATATCTTTTTCAGTTCTAGCTCCTCCAATCTTCTTGTCATAGCTGCAAACTTTGCTTTCATATCAACATCTTCATTCAAGGTGTACATCCTAGCCTTAGCATTGAAAGTATTTGGTTGAGACTTCGTCTTCTCCACTTCTCATTTGTTCGGTTCATCCCATCCCCTTGATACTTCAGCCACATAACTCAAGAAATCCATAGCTTCTTCTGGATTCTTACTCATGAAATCTCCTCCACACATTGTCTCGAGGAGTTGCTTCATAGAGGAAGACATCCCATCATAGAAATAACTCACCAATAGCCATGCATCAAAACCATGGTGAGGACAAGCTTTGATGGCTTCCATGTATCTTTCCCAACACTCATAGAATTTCTCATTCTCTTTAGCTAAGAAGTTTGAAATTTGCCTTTTCAAGCCATTTGTTCTATGAGTAGGAAAAAAATTCTTGAGGAATTCAGCTTGTAAATCAGTCCAAGTACGGATACTCCTTGGCCTTAAAGAATTAAGACAAATCTTGGCCTTATCCTTTAAAGTAAAAAAGAAATAGCTTAAGCCTCATCAAGTCGATTGAAGCTCCTCCTTCTTGGAATGTATTACAAACATCCTCAAATTCCTTGATATGTGCATAGGGATTCTCACTTTCCATCCCATGGAAAGTTGGTAGAAGTGGAACAATATGTGGTTTGATCACTAGCTGCTCTACAGGGGGCACTATACATGATGGTGCCTTCATACGAGGTGGATGCATGCGGTCCCTCATTGATCTAAATTCATTGGGATTGTCCTGGTGACCATGATGACTATGCTGATCTTCAGGTGTAGCTTCCATGATATTCAAGCTCAATTCCAATTCCTTGTGAAGAGGTGTTTCACGTTTAACAAGCCTTCCTCCACTATCTCGTATCCAATTTGGCATACACAACTAGTATCAACTGTAACAAAAACAAAAACAAAAGAAAACAAAGGAAAACAAGACTACAAAAAGATTAAAATTAACTAAAACTAAATTGAAAGATATGTTAAAGTATGAACAAGTAAAAGAAACGATTAAAAGAGTCAGTAAAATGAAAGAAAAATCACCAAACTTGTGATGAAAATCACAAGTACGCTGAAATAATATCACTGTGAAGTTGGCACCTTCCCCGGCAATGGCACCATTTGATCGCGTGCCTAGCTGGTATACCTTGAGTTTGGTCCTTAGACAGGAGTAATCAACAAAATTTATAACCTATATCACCATGCACTAGGATAGCATTAGCTAATATAGCATAGTGGCTTTAGGATTGTTCACTGGGAAGGGTTTTCAACTTACAACTGATACCAATTCAAAGTTGAATTGGTGCTTTTTCAGTTCAAGGTTAGCTTCAAAAGAAAACATAAACTTTGGTTGAAAAAGGATTTGTTTTAAGCTAACTAAAAAGAAAGTAATGGGAATTACTTATGAAGAAAAGCGTTCCTTGGAGTTTTAGGTTCACTGGGGTTAGGCTCCTCATGCAAAAACAGTCACTTAAATCTTTTCCTCGCATTAGAGAATTAACATATAGTTAATTCTCTAACCGGTGTTGTACAGATGTTTCCCTCTAATGGATTTCAACACTAATTCTCTCTCACTAATACAACTTGCAATGGCTCGTGCCTCTCACCTACCATTTTCCATTCAAGGTGATCATTAACCTTAGACTTCCCTTCTCAAGCTCGCAAGAGATAGCTAATGGATATCTCCTTAAAGTCCAAAAGCTTACCATGTGTTGGCAATTCTAGAAAATCCTACCTTCAAGTCACCTCTCAAAGGCTCGCAAGAGGTAAACTAGTGCATCTCAATGGACGGAGATCACTTGCCTTACCAAGTGTTGGCCCAGGTGAATTGAAGGCATTTTAAGTTAACTAAAAACATAGAAATCATTAATGGGTCACACTTTCTCTTCATTAATAGCTGAAACAACAAAACTACCAATTCTTGCATTCAGGGCCTTACCCGGCTACCTTAGCTCCAAGGAACTAAAAGTCTAGCCTCTCATTCTCTGAGGAAACATCCTCAGAGCTTGTTTGGCTAGTAAGAAAAATACAATCAAATTGAGTAGGTAAGAAAATTAAGTAAAAGCTCTGTATTTTACTTTCTTTTAAAACTATACAAAAGTTGTCTTTGAGAACAAGCTCCCGAGATCTATGTGTAATGGAAATTACAAAAAATATATATATATATATGAGGTTATTCACCCTTTGTTCTTACATAAAGACTAAGGAATCCTATGATAGGTGGATTACAAGGAGAAAATGGGGATTTAGACATCAAATATCTGAAGCAAAAAATCTAAAAATGTCGGTCGCAAATATTTGGAAGCACTCAGGAGGATTTCGCAGTCGTGCAAGATGGATGCGAAATTTTGCAAGCTGAAGGACACCATTTCGCAGCCAAAGGCTGATTTCGCAGCCATCCTCTTGTGATTTCGTAGCTAAAGGCTGATTTCGCAGCCTACGAAATTGGCCTTCATCTTGGTGTGATCGGCTTCCAATGGCTGTAACTTCTTCATTTCATCTCCAAATCGCACTCCATTTGAAGCGTTGGATTTCTAACTTCTCGAGCTTCGAAATGACATATAGTATGAATCAAATGGGCTCCAGAAAGTGCTCCAAAAGTGTCCAACAGTTGCTATCCTCTTGAATTCTTCATGTTAGATTTCTCTCTTTGCTTTCCTTCCTTGCATTCATGATTTGCTTTTGGCAAAGGACTATAAAGTTTCAAAGATTTGGTTCTTCATGTTAATGAGCTTCCCATTGCTTTGCCATGGATTCCATAGAACTCTCCTCAAACTTAGATTACTTTGGTGATCAAATTACTATCAAAAACACCAAAACTTACACAATTTGACTAGAAACGATTGCAAAGGTACTTAATATGCTAATTGAGTTAAAAGGTAATAACTACTACTCAAAAGTGTTTAAAAGAGTTAATTACAAGGTACAAAATAGCACTTTTTGAGTAGTAATCACTGTTATAGTCAATGTTACCATCACCGTTATAGTTACAGTGACCTTGACCGTTACCGTTACCTTTACCATTACCGTTATCATGACAATTATCGTCACCCTTACCATTACCGTCACTGTTATCGTTATGGTCACTGTTATTGTTACCGTTATCATTATCATCACCATTACCTTTACCGTGACCATTACCGTTTCCATTACCATTACTGTTTTCGTCAAAGTTACCGTCATCGTTACCATTATCGTTATTGTCACCATTATCGTCATCATTACCGTTACAGTTACCGTCACCGTTAATGTTAGCGTTACCATTACCGTCATCGTCACTATCACCATGATAGTCACTAATATCGTTAGCACCACCGTTACCGTTACTATCACCGTTAGCATCACTATTATAGTCAACATCACCGTTACTGTCATCATTACCCTTACCACCACTGTTACCGTCACCGTTATCGTTATCATTACTGTTACCATTATCGTTACCATCCGCGATACCGTTATCGTGACCGTTACCATCACCGTCACCATTACCGTTACTCTCATCATTAGTATGACTACTACCGATACAATGATTGTTACTGTCGCTATCACCGTTACCATCATCATCATCATAATCATCACCGTTACCATCATAGTCACCATTATCGTCAATGTTACCGTTACTGTGGCTGTGACCGTTACCATTACCTTCACCATCACATTTACACTCATCATGACAATTATCATCACCCTTACTGTTACCATCATTGTTATTGTTACTGTCACCATTATCGTCATTGTTATCGTTAACATCACCAATACCATCACTGTTATCGTTACCATTACTATTACATTCACCGTCACATTTACAGTCATCATGACAATTATCGTCACCCTTACCATTATCATCACTATTACTGTTACTGTCACCATTATCGTTACTGTTATCGTTAACATCACCGGTACCATCACTGTTGTCGTTATCGTGACTGTTATTATTACCGTTATCGTTACTGTTACCATAATCGTGACCGTTATCGTTACCGTGACTGTTACTGTCACCATCACCGTTACCATCACCATCACCATTACCATCACCGTTAATGTTACCATTACCATTACCGTTATCGTCACCATCATAGTCACCAATATTGTTACCGCCACCGTTACAGTTACTATCACTGTTACCGTCAGTATTACCGTCAACGTCACCATTACTGTTATCGTTACCCTTACCATCACTATTACAGTTACCGTCACCGTAACCATTATCGTCACCATTACCATGACAGTAACCGTTTTCGTCACCGTTATCGTCATCGTTACCGTCATCGTTACTATTACCATTGCCGTCAATGTGACCATTACTGTCACCGTTATCGTCACCGTCAATGTGATTATCACCGTCACCGTTACCATGACTGTTACCGTAACTGTCATCATTACTGTCATCGTGAACATGATCGTGATAGTTATCGCCACCATCACTATCACCGTTACCATCATCATTTCCATCACCATTACTGTGTCTATTACATTTAACATTCTTGTTACTATTACCGTCACCGTTACCATAATCGTTACTGTTACTTTCACCATAACCATTACCGTCATCATCAATATGATCATTATTGTGACCATTATCGTCATAGTACCGTCATCATCGTTGATACCATTACCGTTACCCTTACTCTCATCATTACTATGACTGTTATCGATACATTGACCATTACTGTCACCAATATCGTGACTGTCACCATTAATGTCACTATTACCATTACCGTTATAGTCATCGTCACCGCCACCATTATTGTTACCGTTACCATTACCGTCATTGTCACCATCGCAATAACCGTCATTGTTACCATTACTGTTATCTTCACCGTTACCATAACCGTCACCGTTACCGTTACTTCAAGCATGTGTAGACCCTCAATTTTGTCCCTTTAGCACATGTCTTTAAATTCACTTCCAGTGCTCCACGGTAGTTCCAGGGTGGCCCATTACTACTCGTACAACTTACCTTTTTCTGAGTCACCTTGGAGACTTTGGTTGAGGGATTATCTGACCCTTTATTGCGACCCTTGGCAGCCCTATTTTAGACTTAGACTTTTCGTTCATTTTTAGGATAGCTTTTAGATACACTCAGCCCATTTAGGCACCCTAGGCCCATTTAGGTACACTTGGCCCATTAGGCATCACTTTAGGTCCATTTACACACTTTAGGCCCACTTAGTTACCCTAGGCCCACTTAGATTCACCTTGACCCGCTTAGACCCACCTATACCTTTTAACTTCTACACATTCACCTTAAGTCACTTGCATCACTTAGGTACCTTTTTAGAATAGGTTCATTTAGACACTTCATTAGACTTAACCTTTTGTATAACCTTTTCATTATTATTATGTGTGTGTGATAATTATATTTATGTTGTTTTGTCTATTTATATTTATTTTGACCTTTTTATTTGCCTATTTTATTTATCTATTTGTTAACTTTATTTACTTAACGAAAAATTGTTTGAATTGTTAGATTTAAAATACGCATACAACCCCCTTATCAAAAGACAGAATTGTACAATCTAATATTTGATTTTCTTTTTCATTTTCTTTGAATCATATTTCATTTTATTACGAATTTTGGAGACTTTCATGAATTTCTCATTTTTTCTCGAATTTTACTTGGATCTTATTCTTGTTTTGCATGAGGGGCACTGTTTTGGGGACGTACAAGATGATCACGGGAGGAATGATTCCCAGGCATTGACTTTTTGGAGAGCAATCACCACTGGCTGGTGCCTTTTTGCTCCACTTTCTCCGCGTCAAAAAGCTGGGACCCACGCCAAGCATAAAGTATGAGCTGCCGTGAGGAACCACAACACCGACAAGATAACTCATGGGCGCTTTCTTGAACTCTGCATTGAAAAGACGAGTTCACCATTGCCGAAATGGTCCACCACTGTTGAGGCTCACCGTTTGGTATATATACATCCATCACCGCCACCAGATTCATGATCATCAAGGAGCAATATTCATCATAGCCATGGCGACCCACCGACAATGAGAAAGAATCATCAAGCACCTATTCCTTGGAAGCTTCAAGATCTTCATACCCAGGGATGGAATCACCACTTTCCCTCGGACACCCATTTTTATGAGAAAATAATAGATCAAAACCGACTGGGAATTCTCGAGAATGCTTGGAGTTGGTATGGATGTTAGGTCTTCATCACCTCCCTGCACGACCGACTGGATCCTTTCGCTTCACTCTTCTCCGTATCTGTTACAGATGGTATCAAGACATCAAAACAAGGAAACCCTCTTCTCTCAACAATGGATGATATCACGACCACCTCTGCAAAATCAAAATTGGTGAAACCGTCACCATCGAGGTGGAGACCGACAAAGGCAATATGTATAACGGTGGGAATAGTGCTACTAGCAGTCGTCGTGGTGACGATGATAATAGGTTTCACAGTTTTTGAGGTTAAAGATCCCGTCATCGCCGTCGGCTCTATCTCGTCCAAGGATCCCGTCATCGTCGTCGGCTTTGTCTCGCTCAAAGGATATCCTCTTTAATTGATCCACTCTTAACAGTGTCGTTTTTTTTATTATTAAAACTGTGTCGCTTTCAAACATATGAGGCGGTGTGGTTTTGGGTCTGGTCATGGTGAAACCCGATGGTAAGAGAAGATTGGAACACATGGAGAGAAATAGAGAAGCAAGGAGAACAGTGATGACGACGATGAATGGATTGTCGAGACGGAGACGGAGGTTTTAGCCTTGAGACTCTGAACCCCACCACAGATGCAAAGCGACCCGGGCACAATACTGGTTTGGCGGCTTCGAGTAAAAAAAAAAACAAGATGGGTCTAATCATATGAAGAACGGGTTGGATCTGGAGCTCAGTATTGGGATCACAAGTAGAACAATTGGTGTTGGTTTGGAAAATCTAGGTAATACCTGTTTTCTTAATTCAGTATTGCAACGTCTGACTTATACAGAGCCTTTAGAACCATGTTTGCAAAGCGGAAAACATCAAAATGATAGAAGAAAATATGAAGTCTACTCATTATGTGGAGGGTTTCAATCCATGCCAGTTGGAGCACCCATTCCGGTGACTATCACAACATGCGGCTGCATCCTTGAGAATCTCAAGTTAGCCACCATGCAATTCACTTTCCATATGTCCAAATGCATTAAAAAAAGAAACAAAATATTCCATACAAAGCGGGGTTGTCGGCAAGGAGATGGAGAAATCGTGATTCTCGGAACAAAATGCTTTATGGGTATGTATTGGAGAATTTATGGAAAACGGAATTTTTAATGAGGAAATATCCAAGTTGCATGAGATTTTTTTCTTCTTTTTGGGGGACAAAATCATGATTCCATATTGGCAGTCATGCTTTCCGTATTGAAGAGACCATCACATGCGTATTTTAAAAGGTAAGGTTGCCATACAAATAAGAAAAAAAAAAAGGAAGCAGGAGGACCTAGTCTTTGGGAGCAGAGATCCACGTAAGAAAGAATTTTTTGAGAGAACACGGAGACATTATTTCGAGGGAACAAAGAGAGGTCGGGCAAGGAAGAGAGGAGCAGCCGCACCACCATAGAGGAATCCTAGAGAAGGTAAGTTAGAATTTCTAAGGATTTTAGTTTTAATTTTTTTATTGGATTGAAAGTTAGAGTTTTTATGTATTAATTTTGATTTTTTAATCGGATGAAAAGGTTAGAACGTAGTTAGTTTAATTTTGATTCATTGTCTTGATTCCAAGTTTTGATTTTTCTAGGTTGTTATGTTTTTAGGATTATAGTTTATTATTCCTATTGAACCATTTGATTAAATCCATGTTTTAATTTTTTAACTTTAGTTTTGATTGATCTTATCTGGCTTATGTTTTTAGAATTATAGTTTATTATTCCTATTGAACCACTTGATTAAATCCATGTTTTAATTTTTTAACTTTAGTTTTGATTGATCTTATCTAGCTTATGTGTTTTTTAGAATTTTAGTTTATTATTCCTATTGAACCCATGTGATTAATTCCATGTTTAAAATTGTTAACTTTGGTTTTTGATTGACCCTATTTAGTTTATGTGTTTTAGATTTTTAGTTGATGAGTCTATTACTTTCTCATGTCATTATATCCACGTTCTGAGCTTGTTCGTTTTAATTCTCGATTGATCCAATTTTATTTTGTGTGTTTTTTAGAGTTTTAGATATTTAATTTAAAAGTTATTTTTCTCATGTTGTAAGTTTGTTAATTTTAATTCTTGATTGACCTAATTTTAGTACGTGTGTTTTTTAGAGTTTTAGTTGGTTAGTTTAATCGATGCTCATGTTTTAAAAAAGTTTGTTAATTTTGATTTTTGACTAATCTTGTCCTAGTTTATAGTTTTTCAAAATTTTAGTTAATTAGTTTTATCCCATGTTATTATACTCATGTATTAAAAATAGTTAAATTTAGCTTTTCTATTTAGTTGATGTGTCTTTTTTTTAAATTTTGGTTATCATTTTGCTTAATCCCTTGTTACTTAGTTTTGTTTTTGTTTTGGAAGTTATTAATGTCTAGTTGTTGATTAGTCAATATGTTTTAGACTTCTATGTGCTTATGTTACTATATTCACATTATTATAATTACATGTTTATGTGTTTGGTTGATTTTAAATTAGTTCTTGATTGTTTATCTCAATTTATGTGTCTGATTGATCCTTATAAATTCCCGATTAATATTCCGTTAGTTTTATTTGATCTAAAAATCTTTTGGTTTGTTGCTTTGGTGAATATTTATTAAGTTTGACTTTTAGAGGCCATTGGAAAATCATGAAGATTGACCTCTACCATCACCATTATCAATATTGTTAATTACTAAAAAAGTTTACTTTGAGGTTTCATTTTTGCTTTGTTTGGTATTTTATTTCTTATATTTTATTTTTTCCAAATTAATTCCTTTTATTTTAAAATAAAATACTTTTTCTCAAAAAATCATTTTAAAAATCTATTTCAAAAACTCATTTAGAGTCCTCAGGATCAAAATCTCCTTTTTTTATTATTATTTAAAAATAACATGCAACCATATTTTGTTCGGTTTGCATCCTTCTCGGTTTTTAACAAAAAGTTTGGTTTTGAACAAAAACATGAATCAAAGCTTGTGGTCCCAAATAATGGGATGATTCTGGGCTAAATTCGTGTATATCAATTGGGGAATTGGTGAAACCCCTACATAAGAAAATCTTTTCAAAAATTATCTTTGTTGCCATTTTTGTCACTTGTTGAAATTATGTCTATCTTTTTTAGGAATTGTATATAAGATGTGTGATAATTAATGTTTTCATATACTTTGATAATTTTTGTTATGCTAATTAGATAACAAGCATGCTAGGGTTTCTTTATTTTATTATTATCTAATCCCTCATGTCTTATGGGAGCGCATTGTAAGTTATTTATGCTATCCAGGTACGCCCCCCTATCACCTACTTTCTAAATTTTGTAAACAATCATGTCACTGTGAAGTATGCATATGATTGATGATCTTTAGGTGTTTAGATGTATGCTTGATTCACTATGATTAAATACATGTTGTGTGTTATACTTCTATACTAACTCTGATGTTTTATGATAGCGCTTGAGAAGCGGTCCGGGTACGCATCCTAACCTTTCTTCTATGGCAATTTGATCTTGTTTAGCATGCAAATCTTTTGAAATCACCTAGCCTACTTAGGTATCCATAATTAACCGATTAATTGTCATATTCCCCTTAACTTAATTAGTAGAGACCTCTTTAGAGGGCTTAGAGGGGTGCTACCTTTTAAAGGTACCTTCCCAATAGGTAATCTGATCCCCGGACCTAGACTCGGGTTTTTCAAAGACACGCTTTTCCAAAAATTGTGGAGTCATTTTTTTTAGGGTTTTATTTCTTGTTTTATTTTCCCTTCAAAAATAAAAATAAAATAAGTGGCGACTCCAACTTTTTTAAAATTAATTTTTCACAATAAAAAGCGAGTCTCGCCGATCGAGTGGGGACGTACGTGAAAAATGCGGGTCCACAGCATGAAAGTTATCTTCACCATTACTATTACCGTGACCATCCCCGTTACCATTATCGTCACCTTTACCATCACCGTTACCATCATCATTACTGTTACCATTACCATCACTATGACCATCACCGTTACCGTTATCGTCACCATCAGAGTCACTATTACCGTTACTATCACTGTTACTGTCACTATGACTATGAACGTCACCGATACCATTACCTTCACCGTTATCGTTACCGTCACCGTTATCATTACCAATACCATTATCGTTATTGTTACCATTACCATTACTGTTACCGTCTTCGATATAGTTATCGTCACCATTACCATTATTGGTACCGTCTTTGATACTATTATCATTACTGTTACCGTGACCGTTACCGTCACCGTCACCATCACCATAACTGTTACCGTAACAGTTACTGTCACCGTCACCGTTACAATTACAATTATTGTTACCGTGACCGTTACGATTATCGTGACCATAACCATAACCATTAAAGTGACCATTACCGTGACAGTTATCATTATCGTCACCATTAATGTAACCGTTAAAGTTACCATCACCGTCACCTCATTGTCACCGTTACCGTTACCATTATTGTCACAATCACCATTAGTGTTATCGTCACCGTAACTGTAATCGTAACCGTTACCGTCATCGTCACCTTTATTGTCACCGTTTCCATCACATTTTTCGTTAGCGTTACTGTCACTGTTATTGTTACCATCATCATTACAGTCACCGTTACCGTTATCATTACAGTTATTGTCATAGTTACTTTACCACTACCGTTATTTTTACCGTCACTGTTACAATTACCATTATTGTTACCATTACCATTACCGTCACTGTGACTGTGACCGTTATCGTGACCATGACCATTACCGTGACTGTTTCCGTCACCGTTATCGTTATCGTTACTGTTACTATTACCATTACCGTTACCGTTACCATTTCCATTACCATCACCATTACCGTTACTATTACTGTCATCGTTACCATGATAGTTACCGTTACCGTCTCCTTTATCGTCACCATTACCGTCATCGTTATCATCATAGTTACCATAATAGTCACCGTTATCATCAACGTTATTGTCACCGTTACCGTTACCGTGACCGTGATCGTTACTGTTACCGTTACCATTACCTTT
Source organism: Vitis vinifera (assembly GCF_030704535.1). Classification (NCBI taxonomy): domain Eukaryota; kingdom Viridiplantae; phylum Streptophyta; class Magnoliopsida; order Vitales; family Vitaceae; genus Vitis; species Vitis vinifera. The sequence goes on along the minus strand of NC_081805.1, from coordinate 14,852,874 downwards.
ATCATCACCGTTACCGCCATCACGACAATTATCGTCACTCTTACCATTACCGTCATTTTTACTGTTACGGTTACCATTATCGTCATTGTTATCACCAATATCACCATTATCGTCACTATTGTCATTACCGTCACTGGTATCGTTACCGTTACCATAATTGTGACCGTTATTGTCACCATTACCGTTACCGTGACCATTACCATTACCATTTTAGTCACCATTATCGTTACTGTTATCGTTACCATCACCTTTACAGTTATCGTTACCGTTATCATTACCATCACCTTTACAATTACCGTTACCGTCATCGTTACCGTTACTATCACCGTTATCGTCACTATTACCGTCAACATCACCGTTACCATTACCGTCACCGTTACCCTTACCATCACTATTACCGTTACTATTATCAATACCGTCACCCTTATCATTATCGTTACTACTACTGTCCGTGATACCAATATCTTCACTCGTTATTGTGATCGTTAACGTCACCGCCACCGTAACTGTTACCACAACCGTTACCATTGCCATCACCATTACAGTCACCGTTACCGTTACTGTCTCTGTTACCATCACTATTACCATTACTGTTATTGTTTTTATTATTATTATCGTCACCATTACTGTTACTTTAACCGTTACTGTTACCGTTATCGTGACCATTACCATAATCGTTACCATCACCGTTACCATTACTGTCATCGTTACGTTGGTCGTGACTATTATCGTAACCATCATCATAACCGTCACCGTCACTGTGACTGTCACAGTTATCGCCACCCTCACCATCACCATCACCATCACTGTTATCGTGACTATTACCGTTACCATTACTGCTACTATTCTCGTCATCGTTACCGTAATCATTATTGTTACCGTCATCGTTACCGTTACTATCACTGTAACCAATATTGTCACCATCAATGTGACCGTTAATTTGATCGTGACCGTTACCATCACATTACCGTCACCGCCACCGTTACTGTCACTCATACCGTTATCGTTACTCTCTTCATTCTATGACTGTTACGAATACAGTGATCGTTACCATCACCATTACCGTGACCCTCACTATTACCATTACCATTACAGTTATTGTAACCGTCACCGTCAATGTCACCGTTATTGTTACCGTTACTGTGACCATCATCGTAATCGCCATTACTCTCACTGTCACCGTTATCGTCACTATTACCGTTACCGTCACTGTTGTCGTTACTGTCACCATAACCGTTATCATCACCGTAACCGCTATCGTTACCATTACCATTACCATCATCGTTACCGTCGTAGTAACCGTTACTGTTACCGTTATCGTAATCATTACCATTACCATTACAATTACCATTTCCTTTACCTTTACCATCACCGTTACCGTCACTGTTACCCTTATCGTCATCGTTACCGTTATCGTCACCATTTCCGTTACCGTGAAAGTCCCCGTTACTGTCACCATTATCGTCATCGTTACCATCACCGTTATCGTTACCATTACCATCACTGTTACCATTACTGTTATCGTCATTATGATCATCACCATTACTGTTACCCTCACTGTTACCGTTACTATTACCGTTACCGTCACTGTTACCGTTACTATCACCGTTACCATCACTATTACTGTCAACATCATCGTTACCATTACCATTATCATTACCCACACCGTTATCGTTATCATTACCATTACCATTACCATTACTATTACCGTCTTCGATACTCTTATCGTCACCGTTACCGTAACTATTACCATAACTGTTACTGTCACCGTCACCGTTATCGTTATCGACACTGTTATTGTCACCTTTAGCATTATCATTACTATTATTGTTTTTGTTATTGTTACTGATTACTACCAAAAAGTACTATTTTGTAGACTTAATTATAATGGTTTTAAGCACCTTTGAGTAGTAATCATATTCATTTAACCCAATTAATTCATTAAGGTCCTTAGTAATTGGTTTTAACCATTTTGTGGCAAGTTTACATGTTTATATTAGCTTATGAATCAATTCAAGCATGCCAAATGATGGAGGAGCTACTTGGACAAGTTAAAGCAAGCTTTTAGCTACACCAAAGCAAGCCAACAAAAGGAGAAAAGTAAAGAGAAGCAAAGAGAAGCAAAAAGAAGCAAAGAGGAAAATAGATGACAGCAGCTATAGTCTTCTTTGGCACTTTTGGAGCACTTCCCGAAGTCCATTTTCTACATGCTATATACCATTTGAAAGCTCAGGAAGTCAAGAATCTAACGCTTCAAACCGTGTACAATTTGGAGCTGAAATGAGGAAGATATGGCCTTTGGAAGACAACTGCTCCAGGTGTGCGAATGGTGTGCGAATGGTGTGCGAAACTCGCACACCCCCCTTAGGTGTGCGAAAATTTCGCACACCCCATGCGTGGTGCGAATTTTGCTCTGTTTTTACCGACTCCACTTTAGATATTTTCTTTTGTATTTTTTGATGTAATTTACTTTCTTCTCCTTGTAACAAGCCAATCACAAGCTTTTGCTTTTGTAAAGACTATATAAGGGGTGGAAATCACCTCTTGGAATATATAATACATATTACGTTTTACACTCTCTCGTTTTCTCTTTTCTCTTCACTATTTTATTTTCTTGGTAGCCAAACAGCCTCTAAGGGCTTTTCCTCAGAGGATGATTGGCTAAAACTTTTAGTTTCTCAAAGTATGGATGTTATGTGATGACTTGGATGCAATCCCATGGAAATTTCTCACACCCGGAAGGTAAGGTAGTCGTTTTTCATTAAAGGTTCATTAATGCAAAGTTTGGTTTTTATTTCCTTTGGACAACTTCCAACGGCCAATACTTGATAAGCTTTTGGATTTCTATCCATTAGTTATCTCCTACGAGCTATTGGAAGGTGAGGTTTTCAATTCCAAGTTTTGTATTAATCCGTTAGAACCAATTTCAATGGCCATTGAAAGGTGAGTTTATCACCTGGAATGACTTTGAGTTGCCAATATTTGGTAAGCTTTTGGCTTTAGACCATTAGTTATCTCTTACGAGCCATTCAAAGGAAGTCTAAGGTGAATAACCATTGATGAAATTCACTACCATCTGTTTTGCCATTTTAAAGGATTAAAACATGATTTGCTAAATCCATACCGGTTCGGGAAGCAAGCATCACCATAGTTGCAACCCCAACGCGAGGAGCCTATCCTGAGATTTCCAATTTGCATAAGAGCCAGAGCATAGCTATCATATCTTTGAGAAACTTGTTTTTACACCCTTTCATTTTAGTCTTTAATGTTAGCTTAGATTAGTTTAAATCTTTCTAAAACATTTACATCTTCTTTTAAAGCTAACATCCATAAGAAAATCACCTATTTTCCTAACTTGAATATCACTTGTGTTTGCGAAAACCCTTCCCAGTGAACGATCCTAGAACCACTATGCTATAGGAGCTTGGCTACTTTAGTAATAGTATTCAAGGTATAAATTTTGTTGATACGCCTTTAAAGCTAGCTAGTCCCTTAGCAATGGAGGAGATAAAAACTAAGTAAACTATAATAATATACATAAAAGGGATCATGCAAATCACTCCAAAAAATGATATGAGTGGCATGATGGACATCCATGGATCAATAAAGATGTGAAACTCAACCTATAATAAGAGTTGTCAAAGCATTCACTTGATCATAGAGTACAAAGAATGGATATTATGCAAGTTTAAGCATAAAAAGAATTTCCACTCTCAAAATATCCAAATCAAATTCTTCCACTAAAAGCTAAGTGTTAATGTGATTAGCTTCCGAGTATAGTATGGATAACTATCATCTCCCCCCAACCTAAGTCTTTCTTTAAGTTTAGCAAAATTAACCATCTCTTGATAGGCTAGGAACACACCTTTTATTCACAATTCTTTTCACTTACTAAACTTAACCAATTCACCCATGTAACAAGCAGAGGATCGGTGACTCCCAACCAATAAAGGCTTAGGGCACCAGGCTTAAAAGGCTTTCGCCACCCCTTCGGACCATGCTCAGGTTTTAAGGCAAGCAAAGAAGTTTATTCTATATTTTTTTTTATTTTTCTTTTTCTTTTTCTTCTTTTTTTATTTTTATTTTTTCAAGGACTCATTGGTCTTTATGAGGTGTCCCAACACTATTAAAGAGAGGTTAAAGGTGTCAAATTATGGTTTCTCAAGCTTAGAGGGTGAGATAGTTTCACATCTTATAATCGGAATCTAATGTATGTGTGTGCGAATAGCTTAAGGTGGAAGAGATAAGTTTGCATGCAATGGGAGTTTCAACAATTCATCAACTTTTAGAAGAGCATAATACAAACTCTAAGACTCATGTAATCAAGTTGAAACTTGACTTCTCTCATTTAATTTTGAGAGTTAATCCTTAATATCCATGGAGTTTAAAGCAAAAAATTTTAAAATTTAAACAAAAAGTAGCTAATTTAACTAAGTATGATAAAAATTTAAACTAATACTTACTTCCTCAACTCTCCCCCCAACCGAGATGAACATTGTCCTCAATGTTTGAATCGAAAATAAGGAGGAAGGAAGTGGTACCTCATGTGATGTGGACTTGGAGTTGAGAAGGTAAACCACTTGTTTCAAAATTCAAAAATTGAATGAGAGAGGAATTTATACTAAATATTTACAAAAATGATGAGTGGGCCCCACTTTGGGCAGTTGAGGACAAGGCTCAAAGGGTCTTAGGCATAATGGAGCAAAGAAATGAGACTCAGAGGCTTGGGATTGGGGAGGGTAGGTATGGAGAAACTGAAATTTTCGCACAAGGGGGGGTGGTGTGCGAATTTTTCGCACAAGGGAGGGGGGTGTGCGAGTTTCGCACACCACCTTGTGGTGTGCGAAATTTTCGCACAGGGCACTATCCACCCGTGCAAATGCGAAATTGGATTCTTTCAAATGGCCATAACTTCTTCATTTCAAATCCAAATTGAGCACCGTTTGAAGCTATGGACTCCTGACTTCCCAAGCTTTGAAACGACATATGGTATGCACAAAATGGACTTTGGTAAGTGCTCCAAAAGTGGCTGTCATGACTGTCATCAAGAATGCTTCTTTTCGCACCATGTACTGTCACTGTGCGAAAAATTCGCACTGAGTGTGTTCATGGTGCGAAATTCCACTGAGAGCTTTGCTTATGCATTTTGGCTCCCTTGTTTCCTCTGTTTCACCTCCATTTCGATTTTTGCAAGCATCGTACCTGCATGAACACTTCAAAACTCATCTTAAAAACATATTAAAACTAAATTAAAGCTAAGAATTCAAACTAAAACATGCATAAATTTAAAGAAAGCATAGAATTTAAATGAAGCTGATAGCATGTACCCCAAAAAGAAGATGAACTATTTAGCTCATCCTCACTCACACACCCACTTCATGCTGAATTCCCCCTGGATCCCAAACAAAATTGGCATCCTTCCCATTTGGTCCAAGGGAATTCGTTTCTCTTCTCTTCCCTGGAGAAGTGGATGCTTTAAAGGGTTCAAGTAACCCTTTATCATCTTGAACCTTATGATTTTCAATGGAAGATTGGTCCATAAAGTTGTCATAGCAATCCCCTACCAAAGTGTCGATCTTCAACACTTTCCTTGATATTTTTGCATTGGTTCCTTGAAGGTTATGGTGGGGTTGAGGAGGAAGCTTCCTTTTCCCCCTTGTTATGTCAAGATTGGTGAGCTTCGCAATGGAGTCTTGAACTTTTTCTATCCTTAGTGATAGATCATTATAAACCCCCTCCATTCTTAGATTTATTGAACTCTCCATATTATCAATCTTTTCATTAAGATGAGAGTTGATCTTTTGTTGCTCACCTAAAAAGTCCTCCATGACTTTGCTTATCTTCAAAATGGCTTGCTCCAATGAAGATGTACTCATTGATGGTTGAGGTTGAGGTTGGGTTGTAAGGTTGGGATGGTTATTCCAACTTGAGGTGTAGGAGCTTTGGTAACCGCACATGTCTCTCACAGTTGGAATGGTAGGGCACTCCCCTACCGTATGCTCATATGAATCATCTCCATTCAAAGCATACTTACTACCCCATTGGCTTTGTTGAACTTGCCTTTTCCCTAATTCAATCCGATCCCTCATGGATAGGTATGCGAATTTGTCCTTCGGTTGATGTTGAGGTTGGCTTGTAAGGTTGGGATGGTTTATATACTCAAATGAAGTTGGCATGGCTTGTGGTTGTGCTTCAGTATGCACATTCCTCAATTCAAACTCTTCTATCCTTCTAGCCATAGATGCTAGCTTTGCCTTCATGCTCATGTCTTCATTCAAAGCATCCTTACTACCCCATTGGCTTTGTTGAACTTGCCTTTTCCCTAATTTAATCCGATCCCTCATGGATAAGTATGCAAATTTGTCCTTCTCATGATCATAATGAGAGCTTTGATCTTCATATGGAATTTCCATTTCTAAAAAAAATGATATTCAACTAAGGCTCTGTTCTTCAACTTGTACCAGGATTCCCTCTTGGTCTTGAATCCAACAAGGAATGCACAAATTGAAATTAAGACAAAAATAAAAGAAAAGAGAATAAAAAAAAAATATTTTAACTAAATAAAAACTAAACTAAAAAAAAAATATAAGAAAACTCACCAAACTTGTGATGAAGATCACAAGTTACCCTTAATGGTTGCTTCACTGTGCTTGTGGCACCTTCCCCGGCAACGGCGCCATTTGATGCGACTCATGGTAGCTTAGCTTTAAAGGCGTATCAACAAAATTTATACCTTGAATACTATTACTAAAGTAGCCAAGCTACTATAGCATAGTGGTTCTAGGATCGTTCACTGGGAAGGGTTTTCGCAAACACAAGTGATATTCAAGTTAGGAAAATAGGTGATTTTCTTATGGATGTTAGCTTTAAAAGAAGATGTAAATGTTTTAGAAAGATTTAAACTAATCTAAGCTAACATTAAAGACTAAAATGAAAGGGTGTAAAAACAAGTTTCTCAAAGATAGGATAGCTATGCTCTGGCTCTTATGCAAATTGGAAATCTCAGGATAGGCTCCTCGCGTTGGCGTTGCAACTATGGTGATGCTTGCTTCCCGAACCGGTATGGATTTAGCAAATCAAGTTTTAATCCTTTAAAATGGCAAAACAGATGGTAGTGAATTTCATCAATGGTTATTCACCTTAGACTTCCTTTGAATGACTCGTAAGAGATAACTAATGGTCTAAAGCCAAAAGCTTACCAAATATTGGCAACTCAAAGTCATTCCAGGTGATAAACTCACCTTTCAATGGCCATTGAAATTGGTTCTAACGGATTAATACAAAACTTGGAATTGAAAACCTCACCTTCCAATAGCTCGTAGGAGATAACTAATGGATAGAAATCCAAAAGCTTATCAAGTATTGGCCGTTGGAAGTTGTCCAAAGGAAATAAAAACCAAACTTTGCATTAATGAACCTTTAATGAAAAACGACTACCTTACCTTCCGGGTGTGAGAAATTTCCATGGGATTGCATCCAAGTCATCACATAACATCCATACTTTGAGAAACTAAAAGTTTTAGCCAATCATCCTCTGAGGAAAAGCCCTTAGAGGTTGTTTGGCTACCAAGAAAATAAAATAGTGAAGAGAAAAGAGAAAACGAGAGAGTGTAAAATGTAATATGTATTATATATTCCAAGAGATGATTTCCACCCCTTATATAGTCTTTACAAAAGCAAAAGCTTGTGATTGGCTTGTTACAAGGAGAAGAAAGGAAATTACATCAAAAAATACAAAAGAAAATATCTAAAGTGGAGTCGGCAAAAACAGAGCAAAATTCGCACCATGCATGGGGTGTGCAAAATTTTCGCACACCTGAGGGGGGTGTGCGAGTTTCGCACACCTTTCGCACACCTGGAGCAGTTGTCTTCCAAAGGCCATATCTTCCTCATTTCAGCTCCAAATCGTACACGGTTTGAAGTGTTAGATTCTTGACTTCCTGAGCTTTGAAATGGTATATAGCATGTAGAAAATGGACTTCGGGAAGTGCTCCAAAAGTGCCAAAGAAGACTACAGCTGCTGTCCTCTATTTTCCTCTTTGCTTCTTTTTGCTTCTCTTTGCTTTTCTCCTTTTGTTGGCTTGCTTTGGTGTAGCTAAAAGCTTGCTTTAACTTGTCCAAGTAGCTCCTCCATCATTTGGCATGCTTGAATTGATTCATAAGCTGATATAAACATGTAAACTTACCACAAAATGGTTAAAACCAATTACTAAGGACCTTAATGAATTAATTGGGTTAAATGAATATGATTACTACTCAAAGGTGCTTAAAACCATTATAATTAGGTCTACAAAATAGCACTTTTTGGTAGTAATCAGTTACCGTCATTGTTACCGTCACCAGAACTGTTATCATCACCTTTACCATCACTGTTACCGTCAACGTTACCATCACAGTAATCGCCATCGTTACCATCACCATGACCGTGACTGTTACCGTTACCATTACTGTTACCATTACCTTCACCGTTAACGTAACTATTACTTTTATCGTTATCATCACCGTTACAATTATTGTTACTGTTACCATTATCGTCACTATTACCATTGCCATCATCTTTACCATTATCGTTATCGTAATCGTGAATGTTATTGTCACCATTACCATTACCATGATCGTCACCGTTACTGTTATCGTCACCGTTACCATCATCGTTACCGTGACTATTATTGTTACTGTTACCGTTACCATCACCATTACTGTTACCGTCACTATGATCGTCACCGTCATCGTTACTGTTAGAATCACCATTACCGTTACTATCACTGTTACAGTTAGAATATCTTTCCCGTCACTATTATCATCAACGTCACCGTTACCATCATCGTTATCGTTACCGTCACTGTTACCGTTAATGTCACCATCACCGTGTGATTACTACTCAAAAAAATGCTATTTGATAGATTGTAATTAACACTTTTGAGTAGTAGTTATTACCTTTAAACTCAATTAACATATTAAGGACCTTTGCAATCATTTCTAATCAAATTGTGTAAGTTTTGGTGTTTTTGGTAGTAATTTGATCACCAAAGCAATCCAAGATTGAGGAGAGTTCTTTGGAATCCATGCTAAAGCAATGGGAAGCTCAATAACATGAAGAACCAAAGCTTTGAAGCTTTAGAGTCCTTTGCTATAAGCAAATCGTGAATGAAGAGGGAAAGCAAAGAGATAAATCTAACATGAAGCATTCAAGAGGACAACAACTGTCAGCCACTTTTGGAGCACTTCCTGGAGCTCAATTTATGCATACGGTGCACTTCAAATGGTGTGATTGTTTCGAAGCTCGGGAAGTCAGCAATCCTACACTTCAAACGGTGCGCGATTCAGAGTTGAAATGAAGGAGTTAGAGCCATTGGAAGCCGATCACACCAAGCTAAAGGCCAATTTTACAGGCTGTGAAATCACAAGAGGATGGATGCGAAATCAGCCTTTGGTTGCGAAATGGTGTCCTTCAGGTTGCGAAATTTCGTAGCCAACTTGCACGCCTGCGAAATTCTCCTGAGTGCTTCCCGATATTTGCGACAGACATTTTTAGATTTTTTGCTTTAGATATTTGATGTCTAAATCCCCATTCTCTCCTTGTAATCCACCTATCATATGATTCCTTAGTTATTAAGCAAGAACAAAGGGTAAATAGCCATATATATATTGTTTGTAATTTCCATTACATTGATATGTCGGGGAGCTTATTCTCAAAGACATCTTTTGTATAGTTTTGAAAGGAAGTAAAATACAGAGCTTTGCTCTGCCTTACCTACTCGTTTTGATTGTATTTATATTTTCTTACTAGCCAAACAAGCTCTGAGGATGTTTCCTCAGAGAATGAGTGGCTAGGCTTTTAGTTCCTTGGAGCTAAGGTAGCTGGGAAAGGCCCCGAATGCAAAAATTGGTAGTTTTGTTGTTTCAGCTATTAATGAAGAGAAAGTGTGACCCATTAATGATTTCTATATTTGTAGTTAACTTAAAATGCCTTCAATTCACCTAGGCCAACACTTGGTAAGGCAAGAGATCTCCGTCCATGGAGCCTCCCCTGTGAACCTAAAACTCCAAGGAATGCTTTTCTTCAAAAGTAATTCCCATTACTTTCTTTTTAGTTAGCTTAAAACAAATCCTTGTTCAACCAAAGTTTATGTTTTCTTCTTAAGCTAACCTTGAAATGAAAAAACACCAATTCAACTTTGAATTGGTATCAGTTGTAAGTTAAAAACCCTTCCTAGTGAACGATCCTAGAGCCACTATGCTATATTAGCTAAAGTTATCCTAGTGCATGGTGATATAGGTTATAAATTTTGTTGATTACTCCCGTTTGAGGACCAAACTCATGATACACCAATTGGAAACGAATCACCGTGATAGTCACAGTTATTGCCACCGTCACCATCACTGTTACCATCACCGTCACCGTCACCGTCACCGTCACCGTCACCGTCACCGTCACCGTCACCATGACTGTGATTGTTAACATTATTGTTGTTGTTACTGTCACAGTTACCGTAATAGTTATTGTTATCGTCATTGTTACTATTACTGTTACCGTTATTGTTATTGTCATTGTTACTATTACTGTTACCGTTATTGTTATCGTCATTGTTACCATTACCGTTACCGTTACTATCACCATTATTGTCACCATCACTGTGACTGTTATTATGACCAAGACCTTATCGTCACATTACCATCATCGTCACTGTTACCATTACCGTTACCGTTATCGTCATCGTCACAGTCCCAGTCACCGTCATCGTTACCATTACCTTTATTGTCACCAGCATCGTTACTGGCACTGTTATTGTTACCGTTACAATCATAATCACTGTCACCGTCATCATTACATTTACTTGTATTGTCACCATAACTGTTACCGTCACCATTACCATCACCTGTCACTGTCACTGTTTTCATCATCGTTGTCGTCACCGTTTTTATCATAGTTACCGTCACCGTTTTTGGCACCGTTACCATCACCATTATCGTTGCCATTACTATTTCCATCACCATTACCGTTACCATTACCGTAACCGTTAACGTCACTATGACCGTCACCGGTATCGTAACCGTTAACATCACTGTGATCGTCACTGGTACCATTATAGACACACCATCACCGTTACCATTACCATTATGGTCATCGTCATAGTTATTATTACCATTACCGTTACCATCACCAAAACTGTTACTGTGACCGTTACCGAGATAGTTATCGTTACCCTCACTATAACCATTAATGTTACTATTACTGTCACCATTACCGTTAGCTTCACCATTATTGTTACCGTCACCATCACCGTGATCGTGATCGTGATCGTTACCATCACCGTTACTGACATTGTTGCCGTCATCATTACTGCAACTGTTACCATGTCCATCACCATCATTGTTACCATCACCATGACTATGACCGTTACCACCATCGTCATCATTACCGTTACCGTTATCTTTAGTGTTATCATTACCATAACCATTACCATTACTGTAGCTTTGACCGTGACCGTTACCGTCATCGACACCCTTACAGTCATCGTTACCGTCAACGTCACAATTACCATCACCGTGACTGTGACCGTTACCGTCATTGTTACCGTGACCGTGACCGTTACCTTCACCGTGATTGTGACCATTACCGCCATCTTCACCTTCACCATTAACGTTATCATTAGTGTCATCGTCACTGTAACCTTTACTATCACCATAGTCGTGACCGTGACTGCTACAGTTACCATCACTGTCACTGTTACTTTCACCGTTTCCCTCACCGTCATCGTTATCGTCATCATTGTTGTTACCATTATCGTTACCATTACCATTTACTATTACCTTCACAGTTAGCATGACTGTTACTATTATCACTATTGTCACTGTCATTGTTACCATTACCGTCACTGCAACTATTACCATAACTGTTACTGTAATCGTTACCGTAATCGTTACTGTAACGGTTATCGTCACCGTTACCATTACCGTCATTGTTGCCTTCACGGTTACTGTAACCATGACCATGACCGTTACCGTTATCGTGACCATGACCGTTACCATAACCATCACTAAGACCATTACCGAAACTTTCACCATCACCGTCATCGTTACCATTATTGTCACCATCACCGTTACCATTACCATTGTCGTAACCGTTATCGTCACCATTACTATCACCGTTAGTGTTACCATTACCGTCACCATAACCGTTACCGTAACCATTACCGTCACTATAACTATTACCATCATCATTACCGTTACTGTTACCATCACAATTACCATGACCGTCACCGTTACCGTTACCATCACCGTAAACGTTACCGTCACTGTAACCGCTACCAGTACTGTCACTGTAACCGTCACCGTAACCGTTACTGTCATCGTAACCGTTACCGTTACTATCACCGTTACCGTCCATAACCGTTATCGCAACCCTAACCATCATCGTTACCATCATCGTCACCGTTACTGTAACCGTTTTCGTCCCTGTTATCATCATTGTTACTATAACCATTATCGTCACCGTTATCGTTACCGTCACCATTATCGTTACCGTCACTGTTATTATTACCATCATTGTTACCGTTACCATCACCATAAACATTACATTCATTGTAATCGTTACCATTATCGTTACCGCCACCGTAACCTTTACCGTTATCGCCAACGCAACCGTTATCGTTGCCGTCGCTGTTACCTTCATGGTTACTATAACCATGACTGTGACCATTATCGTTACACTTATCGTTACCGTGACCGTGACCGTGACTGTTACCATAACCATCATCAGGACCAGTACTAGAACTTTCACCATCACCGTCATCCTTACCATTACTGTCACCGTCACCGTTACCATTACCATTGTCGTAACCGTTGCCGTCATCGTTACTATCACCATCACCGTCAGCGTTATCATGACCGTCACCGTTACCATTACCATTACTGTTACCATTATAATTACCATGACCATTTCCGTTACCGTCACAGTCACCATCATTGTTAACATAACCATTACTGTAACTATAACCGTTACCATCATTGTTATCATTACCATTACCGTTACTGTTACCGTCACAATTACCATGGTCATCACCGTTACCATTACCATCACTATAAACGTTAGCGTTACTATCACCGTTATCATCTGTAACCGTTACCGTCATCGTAACCCTAATTGTCATAGTTAACATCATCGTTACCATCATCATTATCGTTACTGTCACCGTCACCATTACCATAACCGTTTTTGTCATTGTTATCGTCATCGTTACTATAACCATTACGGTCACCGTAACCATTACCATCACTATTACCGTTACCATTACTGTTACTGGTACCATCACAATAACAGTCACCGTTACCGTTACCGTTACCATGATCATGGTAGTTACTATCACCATTATCGTAACAGTCACTATTACCGTTACTGTTATAGTCATCATCACCATCATCCTTACATTTACCTTTACAGTCACCGTCACCGTTATTGTTACTATTACTTTTACCGTCACAGTAACCATTGTCGTAGCCGTCATCTTCACCGTTACCGTCACCATTATAGTCACCGTAACTGTATTCTTTACCATTATTGTTACTCTTACTTTTCCCACCATCATTACCGTCATCGTTACCGTGACAATCACCGTCACCGTGACTGTGACCGTTACCGCCACTATCACCGTTATCGTCACCGTTACTATCACTATTACCATTACCGTCATTGTGACTATGACCGTGAGTATGACTGTGACCGCCACCGTCACCATCACCGTCACAGTTACCGTTATCTTTAGTGTCATCATCATCATAAGTGTTATCGTCATCATCACCGTTACCATCACCGTGACTGTGATCATTACTGCCACTATCACCATTATCGTCATTGTTACCATGACCATGACCGTGACTGTGACTGTGACCATTACCGTCACCATGACTGTGATCGTTACCATCATCGTCACCATCACCATTAACATTATCTTTAGTGTCATCGTCACCGTAACCTTTACCATCACTGTAACCGTGACTGTGACCGTTACCATCACCGTCACCATTATTGTTACCGTTACTGTTACTGTCATCGTTTCTGTTACCATTATCGTTACCATTACCATTATTGTTACCGTCATTGTTACCATTACCGTCACCGCAACTGTTACCATAACCGTTACCATAACCGGTACCTTAACGATTACCATAACCGGTACCGTAACTGTTAACGTCACCGTTACCGTCACCGTCACTGTTACCTTCACTGTTACCATAACCATGATCGTGACCGTTACAGTTACCATGACTGTTACCCTAACCATCATTGGGACCATTATTGCAATTGTCACCATCACCATCACTGTTACCATTACCAGTGTCATAACCGTAACCTTAACTGTTATCGTAACGGTTAGCATAACCTTAACTGTAACGATTACCGCCACCGTTACCATTATCGTAACCATAAACGTGACTGTTACCGTTATTATAACCATGATCGGGACCATTACCACCACTGTCATTGTCAACGTCATCGTTACCATTACTGTCACCGTCATCGTTAGCATTACCGTCACTATAATTGTTACTGTAACTGTTACTATGACCATTACCGTCACCGTTTTGTCACCGTTACCGTTACCATTACGATTAACATTACCATTATAGTTACTGTCACAATTACTGTGACCGTTACCGTTACCGTCATTGTCACCGTCACCGTTACCTTTAACGTCACCATAACAGTTACCCTCACCGTAACTTTTACCTTTACTGTCACTGTAATCGTTACCGTCATCATTACCATCACCGTAATCGTTACCGTCACTATTACCATCACCCTCATCGTTACCATCACTGTCACCGTTTTCGTCATCGTTACTATTACCATTACCGTTACCATTATCGTTACTATTATCGTCACAATTATCGTCACCATAACCATTACTGTCACCATAATTGTTACCATCACAATTACCGTCACTGTCACCATTACCGTCACCGTTATCGTCATTGTTACTATTACAATTACCGTTAGCCTTACCATTATTGTTACCGTCACTGTTACCGTTACTGTTACTATTACCATCACCATAACCGTTACCATAACCATTATCGTAATCGTTACCATAACCGTCATCGTAATTGTTACCATAACCATTACCGTAATTGTTACCATAATCGTTATCGTAATCGTTATTATTACCATTATTTTTAGCATTACCTTTTATGTTACTATCACAGTTACCGTGACCGTCACTGTCACTGTTTCTGTTTCAGTCACCGTCACTATTATCGTTACCATTACCATTACTGTCATCGCCACCATTACCATTATTGTTATCGTTACCGTTACCATTACCATTACCGTCACCGTTATCCTTACATTAATCTTCATAATAATTGTTATCGTTACCATCACCGTTACTGTCACCCTTATCGTCACCTTGACCATCACCATTACCATCACTATCACCATTGCCATCACCATTTTCGTCATTGTTACCGTGACCATTATCTTTACTGTTACCGTCATCGTTACTGTGATCTTTACCATTACAGTTATTGCTATAGTCACCATTATCGTTACCGTTACTGTTACTGTTACCATTATCCTCTCCATTACCGTTACTGTTAATGTCATCGTTACCGTTACTGTTATCATTACCATCACCCTGACCATTATCGTCACCTTTACTGTCATCGTTATCGTCATTGTTAGTGTGAATGTTACCATGACCATGACCGTTACCGTCACCAATACCGTAACAGTCACCATTACCATCACTGTTATTGTTACCATTACTGTTACCATCACCGTAACTGTAACGGTTATCATCACCATCACCATCACTCTTACCATCACTGTTATCGTTACCATCTCTGTTACTGTCACCGTAACAATTATCGTTACCGTTAATATTACCGTCACCGTTATCGTGACCGTTACCATTACCATTATCGTTATCGTTACAGTGACCGTCACCATTACTACTACCGTTATTGCTTCTACCACCATCACCATAGTAGTTGCCATCACTATTACCATCATCGCTACAGTCACCGTCATCATCACCATTATCGTTACTATCACCGTCACCGTTACAATTACCATTACTCTCACCGTTATTATTACCATTACCATTACCATCACTATAACTGTTAACGCCACTGTTACTGTCACGGTTACCGTTATTGTCACCGTCACCGTTACTATTATCGTTACGATAATCGTCACCGTTATTGTTACCATTCCCATTACCATCACTATAACTGTTAACGCCACCACTGTTACTGTCACGGTTACCGTTATTGTTACCGTCACTATTACTATTATCGTTACGATAATCATCACCGTTATTGTTACCATCACCGTCACCGTTATTGTTACTGTTACTGTCACTGTCACCATTATTGCTACCATTATCATTATCGTTACCGTTACAGTCACCATAATTGTTACCGTGACCATTACCGAGATAGTTACTATTACCGTCACTATAAACGTTATCATTACAGTTACTGTCATCGATACCGTTAGTGTCACCATTACTATTACAGTCATCTTGAGCATCATCATTATCGTCACCATTAACATCACTATGACCATCACCATCATTGTTAGCATCACCGTTACCGTCACCGTCACCATTACCATCACCATTACTGCCACTGTTACCATGACCATTACTATCATTGTTACTGTCATTGTTACCGTAACCGTTACCATTACCCTTACCGTTATCATAACCGTTATTGTCACCCTTACCATTATCATCACCGTTATCGTGACTGTTACCGATACTATTACCCTCACCATTATCGTTATCTTTATCATTATCGTTATCGTAACCATTAGTGTCACTATTACCATCACCGTCACCGTAACTGTTACCTTCACTGTAATTGTGACCGTCACCGTTACCATCACCGTTATCATGACCTTCAACGTAATCATCATCGTTACCATCATCATTACCATTATCATCACCCTTTCTGTTACAGTTACCATCATCGTTACCGTTACCATCATTGTTACCACCGTCACCGTTATCGTCATTGTTACTATTACCGTCACCGTTACTGTTACCGTCACCATTATTGTCACTGTTACCGTTACCATTATGGTTACTGTCACCATTACTGTTACTGTTACCATTACCGTTACCGTTACCGTCATCGTTACTATTATCGTTACCATCCACGATATCGTTACCATTACGGTTACCATCCCCATCACCATTACCCTTACCGTTACTGTTATAGTCACCATCACCCTTACCCTTACCCTTACCATCACCGTCACTGTTACCATCACCTTTACCGTCATCTCCACCATTATTATTATTATCACAGTCACCATTACCGTTACCATCACCGTAACCATTACCATCACCGTCACCTTTATCGTCACCATTTCCGTCATCGTTACCATCCCTATTACTGTTACTATTACTGTTACAATTACTGTTACTGTTATCGTGACCATTACTATTATCGTTACTGTTACCGTGACTTTTACTGTTACCTTTACCATTATCGATACTGTTACCGTCACCATTCCCATTACTGTTACCATGATTGTGACCATTACCATCACCATTACTGTCACTGTTATCGTAACTGTTACAATAATCGTAATCGTCACCGTTATCGTCGCCATTACCGTTACTTTTACCGTCACTGTCACCATTACCGTCACCGTTACCGTTACCATCACCGTTATCGTTACAATTACCATCACTGTCACCGTCACCATCACCATCACCATCACCCTTACCTTTACTGTTACTGTCACCATCACCGTTATTGTTACCGTTAATGTTACATTTGCCTTAACCATTACTGTAACCATCACCGTTATCATCACTTTCAACGTTACCATCACTGTTACCATTATTGTTACCATTACTTATACCATCACCATTACTGTTTCCATTGTTGTTACCGTCATTGTTACCGTCAGTGATACCATTACCGTTACCATTACAGTTATCGTCACAATAACTGTAACCGTCATCATTATCATGACCATAGCCATTACCGTTACCGTTATTGTCACCGTCACCATAACCATTACCATTATCGTTACCGTAACCGTTACCGTCATTGTAACTGTTACCATCACCATTTTCGTTATCATTTTCATCACCGTTCTGTTACCGTCACAATTACCATAATAGTTACTGTCACCATTACCGTTACCATAACCGTGACCATGACCGTTACCGCCACTATCACTGTCACGGTCACCGTTACCGTTACCGCTACCGTCATTGTTACCATCACCATCACCGTTATCGTCAGAGTTACCTTGAGCATGAGCGTAACCGTTACCATCATCGTCACCGTCACTGTTACCGTTACCATTACTGTTACTATTACCGTTACTATTACCGCCACCATTACCCTGATCGTTACAGTTACCATGTTTATTATTGTCACCATTACCGTAGTCTTTATAGTCACCGTTATCGATATGGTTACCATCATTGCACCATTACCGTGATTGTTACCGTTACTATGGACTCTCACCCGATCCACCGGACCAGTGCGACTCGTTTTTAAAAGAAAAGAAAGAATGAAAAAGTTGAGTTTTCCAGTGTTGAAAAACCCGCCCCCGGTGAGGAACGGTGTTGTATGGAGTCGCCACTTACTTTTTATTTTTATTTTTAAAATGGGGAAAATTAAGTAAGAACAAAACCCCCCTAATGACCCTAGTATGGAAAAAGCAGTCTGCGAAAACTAGATTCTGGGTCCGGGGATCAGGTTACCCATTGGGAAGGTACGTCATGCGAGGTAGCACCCCTCTAGGCCCGGAACTCGGTCTCTACTAATGAATTGGGTATGTGGGAGCATATGGGTCAAAGATGAAACCCTATGCTAAATAGATGTCATGAATCACACAATCCTAATTGGCATTTGGCATGCATATGAATTCAACCAACCAAAACAATGGGTGCGTACCTGTGGTCCCCAGCCATTCGCTGCATAAAAGGTCAGCCAAACACAGATAAACACATAACAAACCTTCAGGATTAAGCACCATGCATGCATATGATTCAACAATCAAAGCCAACGATGCATACCTGTGGTCCCTAGCCATGTGCTACAGCAGAGGGTGAGTCAGCCATGCAACATGTATTCAAAATCAAGCATTAAAGCTTGTGCCAAAAAGGAAGATAGCTGGTTGAAATAAGGTAAGGGACTCCCCAAATGCCATACAAATCGAACTAGACTCATCTAGACCACACCACCCAAAACTTCAAAATTGCCCATACTAACTGAAATCAAACACTGACTTAAGCCTTCAAGATGGCTCACAAGTGCCCTATAGCAAATGGGTTTGAGCCCCAATGGATAAGAGCTCGAAAAATGCCAAAATTGAGGGCTACCTAAAGTCCTCCAACAGAACAGGTTGAACTAGTTCTCAACTGGTACAACCTATTGAGAAGAATTCCCAAATTTTTCTAGAAAACTCCTAAATGAGTGAGGATTCAAACAAAAGAAACGGTTCTCAATTCCGAGCCCGGATGAGTGAGAACCAGACAAAGAAAAGTCAGGGGTTCTTCATGGCTGACAGAGGCAGCCAACTATGGTGCTGAACCGGTTGAACCGGTTCCCAACTAGTTCATACAGTTGACAAAAAATCCTAAATTTGGCCAGGAAGTTTCTAACTGAATAAGGAAATAAACAAAAGAAACGGTTCTCAATTCCAAGCCCAGATGAGTGAGAACCGGGCAAAGAAAGGTCAAGGGTTCCTCATGGCTGACAGAGGCAGCCAGCTATGGCGCTAAACTAGTTGAACCGGTTCCCAACCAATTCATGCGGTTGATAAAAAATCCCAAATTTAGCCAAGAAGTTTCTAACTGAATAAGGAAATAAACAAAAGAAACGGTTCTCAATTCCGAGCCCGGATGAGTGAGAACCGAACAAAGAAAGGTCAGGGGTTCCTCATAGCTGATAGAGGCAGCCAGCTATGGCGCTGAACCGGTTGAACCAGTTCCCAACTGGTTCAAACGGTTGGTAAAAAATCTCAAATTTGGTCAGGAAGTTTCTAACTGAATAAGGAAATAAACAAAAGAAATGGTTCTCAATTCCGAGCCCGAATGAGTCAGAACCGGACAAAGAAAGGTCAAGGGTTCCTCATGGCTGACAGAGGCAGCCAGCTATGGCACTGAACCGGTTGAACCGGTTCCCAACTGGTTTAGACGGTTGATAAAAAATCCCAAATTTGGCCAGGAATTTTCTAACTGAATAAGGAAATAAAAAAAAGAAACGGTTCTCAATTCCAAGCCCAGATGAGTGAGAACTGGGTAAAGAAATGTCAGGGGTTCCTCATGGCTGACAGAGGCAGCCAGCTATGGTGCTGAACCGGTTGAACCAGTTAAAAAATCCGGACAAAGAAAGGTCAGGGGTTCCTCATAGCTGATAGAGGTAGCCAGCTATGGCGCTGAACCGGTTGAACCAGTTCCCAACTGGTTCAAACGGTTGATAAAAAATCTCAAATTTGGCCAGGAAGTTTCTAACTGAATAAGGAAATAAACAAAAGAAACGGTTCTCAATTCCAAGCCCAGATGAGTGAGAACCGGGCAAAGAAAGGTCAAGGGTTCCTCATGGCTGACAGAGGCAGCCAGCTATGGCGCTAAACTAGTTGAACCAGTTCCCAACCAATTCATGCGGTTGATAAAAAATCCCAAATTTAGCCAAGAAGTTTCTAACTGAATAAGGAAATAAACAAAAGAAACGGTTCTCAATTCCGAGCCCGGATGAGTGAGAACCGGACAAAGAAAGGTCAGGGGTTCCTCATAGCTGATAGAGGCAGCCAGCTATGGCGCTGAACCGGTTGAACCAGTTCCCAACTGGTTCAAACGGTTGATAAAAAATCTCAAATTTGGCCAGGAATTTTCTAACTGAATAAGGAAATAAAAAAAAAGAAACGGTTCTCAATTCCAAGCCCAGATGAGTGAGAACTGGGTAAAGAAATGTCAGGGGTTCCTCATGGCTGACAGAGGCAGCCAGCTATGGCGCTGAACCGGTTGAACCAGTTAAAAAATCCGGACAAAGAAAGGTCAGGGGTTCCTCATAGCTGATAGAGGTAGCCAGCTATGGCGCTGAACCGGTTGAACCAGTTCCCAACTGGTTCAAACGGTTGATAAAAAATCTCAAATTTGGCCAGGAAGTTTCTAACTGAATAAGGAAATAAACAAAAGAAACGGTTCTCAATTCCAAGCCCAGATGAGTGAGAACCGGGCAAAGAAAGGTCAAGGGTTCCTCATGGCTGACAGAGGCAGCCAGCTATGGCGCTAAACTAGTTGAACCGGTTCCCAACCAATTCATGCGGTTGATAAAAAATCCCAAATTTAGCCAAGAAGTTTCTAACTGAATAAGGAAATAAACAAAAGAAACGGTTCTCAATTCCGAGCCCGGATGAGTGAGAACCGGACAAAGAAAGGTCAGGGGTTCCTCATAGCTGATAGAGGCAGCCAGCTATGGCGCTGAACCGGTTGAACCAGTTCCCAACTGGTTCAAACGGTTGATAAAAAATCTCAAATTTGGCCAGGAATTTTCTAACTGAATAAGAAAATAAAAAAAAGAAATGGTTCTCAATTCCAAGCCCGAATGAGTGAGAACCGGACAAAGAAAGGTCAGGGGTTCCTCATGGCTAACAGAGGCAGCCAGCTATGGCGCTGAACAGGTTGAACCGGTTCCTAACTGGTTCAGACAGTTGATAAAAAATCCTAAATTTGTCCAAGAAGCTTCTAACTGAATAAGAAAATAAACAAAAGAAACAGTTCTCAATTCCGAGCCTGGATGAATGAGAACCAGACAAAGAAAGGTCAAGGGTTCCTCATGGCTGACAGAGGTAGCCAGTTATGGCACTGAACTGGTTGAACCGTTTTCCAACTGGTTCAGACGGTTGATAAAAAATCCCAAATTTGGCTAGGAAGTTTCTAACTGAATAAGGAAACAAACAGAGAAATGGTTCTCAATTCCGAGCCCAAATGAGTGAGAATCGGACAAAGAAAGGTCAGGAGTCCCTCGTGGCTGATAGAGGCAGCCAGCTATGGCACTGAACTGGTTGAACCGGTTGATGAAAAATCCTAAATTTGGTCAGAAAGTTTCTAAACCATTCATAACCAATCAACAACAATCATGTGTAGCCTTTATTACCCACACCCAAGCAATACAATCTTCACATCAAAGGAAATAAAAAATGATGTGAAAAGAGAAAACGCATATGAAGAAGATGAAGATAAGCTGCAAGTAAAAAAAATTCAGCCTACTTACCTCAGAATCTCCACCAGATATGATCCGTGTATGCCGATGATGACCTCCACAAAATGAGATGTTGTAGCTCTCCTCTTCAAAATAACCACAGTGCTGAAGCTTTCCCCCACACTTTTAACTCAGAAGGTGCCCTGACCTTCTGTTTTTCTCACCAGCAAAATATCCCCTCTCCAAAGTGCCCTCTTTTTTTCTCCTTTTTTCTTTCTATCTTCTCACCTTTTATACTCATACCCCTCTCAGAATTTGAGCCTCCTGGGTTCCTTCCCCTTCAGCACCGAAATCCCCTCCATCAGCATGGAAAACACACCCCTCATTATTTCTATTGCACTTACGAGGCCAGCTCACTCTTCAGTTTTCAGCTTGCTTCACCACCAAGAATCCATATGGATTCATGGTGGGCTGCAAAGAACCCAAACCAAGGCCCAAAATGGGCCCAAAACATTTCCCAAACCCAATTTGGAGCTTATGGGCCTGAGCCATGTAGGGTTTGGATCCCAAAATTACCAAAATCAGTGTTTTACACCTGCTGACTCGATGAACCGGCTGAACCGGCTAAACTGGATGCCAACCGGTCGAATTGGTTGCAACAAATTTTGAAAATTTGACATAATGTTTCTGGAAGAGTGAGGAATCCATGAAAAAAAATGGTGCACAATTCCGAGTTTGGAAAAGGGAGATATGATCAAAACAAGCCCGAGTGCTCCAAACCTCAACATGCCCCTATAAACTCCAACTAAGCTAAAACATCGGGATGACCCCACTTCCTTCCTATAGGGTGATGTGAACGACTAGGAAAATGGTCGTGATGACCCTCCAAAATGAACCACATATGCACCACAATGGACCACAGACAAGCCCACACGAGGCTTGGACACCGACTAAGCCCAAAAAGGGCCCTAGTGGTGCCATATGTGAACGATGGTTGCAGGTGACACCCAAAGGATAAATGTCAGTGTCGAGGGACAAAATTGAGGGTCTACAGTTACCGTGTTTGTTATCGTCACCATTACTATCATCGTTACCGATACAGTTACCATCACCCTCACCGTTACTGTCATCGTCACCGTTACCATCACAGTCACCATTATAGTCAACGTTACCATCACCATTACCGTAATCGTGATTGTGACCATGACCTTTACCGTTATCGTTGCCGTTACCATCACCATTACCATTACCGTTACCGTCACTATTAATGTTACTGTTGTCGTCACCATCATAGTCACCAATACCGTTATCGTTACTATCACCATTACCATCACTATTACTGTCAACATCACCGTTACCGTCATCGTTACCCTTACCATCACTATTACCCTTACCATCACCATTATCATTATCGTTACCATTACCATTACTGATTACTACTCAAAAAGTGTTATTTCATAGCTTGTAATTAACTCTTTTAAACACTTTTGAGTAGTAGTTATCACCTTTTAACCCAATTAACATATTAAGGACCCTTGCAATCAATTCTAATCAAATTGTGTTAAGTTTTGGTGTTTTGATAGCTTTTTTATCACCAAAACAATCCGAGATTGAGGAGAGTTCTTTGAAATCCATGGTAAAGATGTCCAGACAGGATGGCGACGGAACATGGTCTGTGGCAGGCTATCTGAATGACGTAGCAAGGCTTGCTCACATTAAGTCAATGATCCGGACAACACATCCGGATAGGATATGCTATCGTCCGGGTGTGATGTTCACGAGTGTCGTGTGCTTCTCCCTAAGGGAGTTTGGATAGGGAAGCGCACCACATGTCCTCTTGGGGAATCCGGATGGAGTTGATCCGGAAAGCCTTGCGCGCTCCCGTGTCATCCGGGAGAGGGGTCCCTACACCTTGCACACGCAGACGGTCCCCTTGCGACATAGCTCCTTCCACCCGGGGGAATCCGGATGGAGTTGATCCGGATAGCCTTGCGGCGCTGGATATCTCACATCTGGATGGGAGAGGAGGACGTTTCAACTTCCCCGATCAGACATGTCTGAATCCTTTGATCGGATATTTCACATCCGAAGCTTGACGCCGGATGGGAGAGGAAGACGTTTCAACTTCTCCGGTTAGACATATCCGGATCCTCTGATAGCGCTTAACCGGAGAGTTTTTCTCTCAATATACAGTGTCGCGGTGTTCTCCTAAAGCTTCCTGATATTTCCGACCGACTTTTTGAGATATTTTGTTTTAGATATTTGTTGTCTAAATCCCCAAAGTCTCCTTGTAACCCATCTATCATAGGATTCCTTAGTCTTTAAGCAAGAACAAAGGGTGAAATAATCTCTTATATATAGTTTGTAATTTTCTTTAAAATGAGATATATGGAATCGACGAATAGGGCACTTGCTCTGTTTTTCCTTCATATTTTTGCTTTCTCATTAGTTTTCTTTCTAGCCAATCAAACTCTGAGGATTTTTCCTCAGAGGATGAGAGGCTAAGCTCTTCGTCTCTTGGAATGAAGAAAGCCGAGTAAGTTTCCTCATGCAAAAATTGGAAGTTTTGTTGTTTTAGTTTTTAATGAAGAGAAAGTGTGACCTATTAATGGTTTTTATCTTTTTAGTTAACTTTAAACGCCTTTAAATCATATGGGCCAAAACTTGGTAAGGCAAGTGATCTCCATCCATTGAGATGCACTTGTTTATCTCTTGCGAGCCTTTGGAAGGTGGTTTAGAGGTAGGATTTTCTAGAATAGCCAACACTTGGTAAACTTTTGGACTCCAAGGAGACATCCGTTAGTTATCTCTTGCGAGCTTTTGACGGGTAATCCAAGGTTAAAGATCACCTTGAATGGCAAATGCTAGGTGAGAGGCACGAGCCATTGCAAGTTGCATCAGTGAGAGGGATTTAGTGTTTGAACCCATTAAAGGGAAGCATCTGTACCACACCGGTTAGAGAATTAACTACATGTTAATTCTCTAATGCGAGGAAAAGAAACAAGTGACCGGAACTCTCCTTTTTGTATGAGGAACTTGAACCTAGTGATCTAAACTCCAAGAAACACTTTTCTTTGTAAGTAAAATCAGTTACTATTTTTGGTTAGTTTAAAACCAAACCTTTTTCATTTAAACATCTTTATGTTTTCTTTTAAAGCTAACCTTGAAATGAAAAGGCACCAATTCAACTTTGAATTAATATCATTTGTAGAGTGAAAACCCATCCCATTGAATGACCCTAGAGCCACTATGCTATGTTAGCTAAGGCTATCCTAGTACATAGTGTAATGGGTTATAAATTTTGTTGATTACTCCCTGAGGGCCACAATGAAGGGACACCAGCTGGACACGAACCAAATGGCACCACTGTCAGGGACCATTGAGAGGACATGAATCAGCTGAGACACCAATTGGGAACAAATCAAATGGCGCTGCTGCCGAGGAAGGTGCCACTTTACAGTGATATGACATTTTCAAAGTTCTTGTGATCTTCATCACAAGTTTGGTGACTTTTCTTTTCTTTTTACTAACTCTTTTTATTTGTTTTTGTTTTTTTCTTTGTTCATATTTTAGTATATCTTTTATTTAGTTTTTGGTTAATATTAATAATTTTCTTTTTTCTTTAGAATTTTTTTTTCTTTTATTTTCTTTTGTTTTCTCTGTTTTTAATTCACAAATTGCTAGTTGTGCATGCCATATTGAATACAAGATAGCAGAGGAAGCCATGAACTTCATGAGATATGTGGCTAAAGTTTCAAGAGGATGGGATGAACCAAATGCTAGAGATATGGGAAGAATGACGCCTCTACCTAATGTTAAGGGGGAGATGTATATTTTGAATGACGACATAGGCATGAAGGCAAAGATTGCAGCTATGTCAAGGAGATTGGAAGAGCTAGAAATGAAAAAGATGTAAGAAGTGCAAGCCATCTCTCAGACACCATTGCAAGTTAGGCCTTGGTCCATTTGTCGATCATATGAGCACTTGGTGGATGAGTGTCCTACCATTCCAACGGTGAGAGAAATGTTTGATGATTGCAACACCTACAATTCCAATTGGAGGGACCATCCAAATTTCCCTTGGAAACCACAGCCACCTCAGTACCAGCAACCTGCTCAAGCACCTCAACAAGCCTCAAACCTTCATCAAGCTATGATGAATCTTAGCAAGGTCGTGGGAGACTTTGTTGGAGCTCAAAAATCCATCAATGCTCAGCTCAGTCAAAGAATTGACAGTGTAGAGAGTTCATTGAATAAAAAGATGGATGGAGTGCAAAATGATCTATCTCAGAAGATAGATAATCTCCAATATTCAATCTCAAGGTTTGCCAACCTCAACATAGTGCAAGACAAAGGAAACTTTCCTTCTCAACCTCATCAAAATTCTGAGGGTATCCATCAAGTGGAAGCTCAAAAGGGAGAATCTTCAATGGTGAAGGAGTTTGAAGCGGTTATCACTTTGAGGAGTGGTAAAGAGGTTGATATGCCCACATCCAAGCTAAAGCATGAGGTAGAGAGTGAAACAGAAAAAGAAAAGAGGGAGGAAATCAAAGGAAAGAAAAAGGGGAAAAGTACAGAGAAAGATGGCTATGATGTTAATGTAGAAAGAGAACCACAGAGGATAGTCATCAAGGAAGAAACACATGCCTCCACCTTTCCCCCAAGCTTTGTATGGGAAAATCATACAAACCAAGTCTCAAGTGAGAGATGCAAACTTCATATGGGATCCGGGCAAGCTAAACCAGGATCAAATTTTTTTGATGGACTTAGTCTTTTTAAAGGCTAGCTAGTCCATATCTTTTTGTTTTACTTATTACTTATTTTAATTTTGATTTCAATGTTTTAATTCTACTTTGTTTTGATGTATTATAGGTTTTTGGATGATCAAAATCAAGAGGAATGTCAAAAGAGTTGAAAGAAGGAAGTTGGGAATCAAGAGGAGCTCAAAAAGCAAGGAGAGAGCATGGCATACGAAATTTCGCAGCAAAAGTGAGCCCCTACGAAATGGGCTGCGAAAATTCCCCTCATTCGCGAAATCAACCCCCTGATGCGAAAATGCTCCAAGCTTTAAAATGGCTGAAAAAAAAATGTTTCTATATTCTCCACGAGCTGCGAAATTCCCATTTGGCTGCGAAATGATTTCGCAGCCCCATAGCTACCCCCTGTGAAATTCCCCTTGGGCTGTGAAAAATGTTTTTCTTTATTCCCTTTGGCTGTAAGATGATCTCTAAGCTACAAAATGACTTCCAGGCTATAAAAATGACTTGCAAAATGAAGAGAGGTTGACAAAAACACTTTGCAAAGCCAAGGGAAGTTGCGAGAATGCCAAGAGAGCCCGTAACCATGCATCTAAAGAGGAGAGCCCTCTTTCTGGGATAGCACACATAAAGCCTCTCATTCCATTTCTTACCTCCTTAAACCATTAAATCCCATAGCTACCAGCTGAGAGCTCCAGTTGAGGAGACTATGCCACCTAAGGAGACTACCAAAGCAGAGGTTAAAGTCCTGATCCAACCCACTCAAGAGGCCACCATAGATGCATCAGCTCCACAGGACCCTACCATTACTTGATCATCTCTTCATTTTTTGTATTTACATATTAGTATAAATAATTCCATATTTTGATGTCTTATATTCTGGAATTGGATGTATTACTGATGATGCATCATATATAGACATCATTTTTTGTTTAAACTTAGCATTTTTCTATTTCCTCTACTCACTAACTCTTTTGTTTTTTTTTTAAACATGTGGTTTCTCCTATACGACTCAAACTCCATGTCACTAAGGAGGAACCACTTCCTCCCTATTTTTCAATTGGTTTTGTCACATTGAGGACAATGTTCAGCTTGGTTGGGGGAAGAGTTGAGAAATGAAGTATTGTTAATAATGCTAAGTTATTTTGGTAATTTAGTTTCTTTTTGCTTAATTTTAAAATTTTTTAAGTTTTTATTCTACTCTCCATGGTTATTAAGGAAAAATTTTCAAAATGAAATGAGAGAAATTGAATTTTTGTTTTTCACTTGACTTAGAGTTGTATTATGCTTACTAAAGTTGATGAACTGTTGAAACTTCAATTGAATTCAACCTTAGTTCTTCCACTTTAAGCTATTCACACACTGTGCACAATAGGTTCCGATTATAAGATGAAAAACTATTTCCCTCTTGACTTAGGAAAATTTTAGACTTGGTACCTTTGACCTCATTTAATAGTGTTGGGACACCTTATAAAAGGCCAATGAGCCTTTGAGAAAAAAAAGAATAAAAAAAGAAAGAAAAAAATATTTGCTTGCCTTGAAACCCGAGCAAGGTCTAAGGGGTATATGGTGAAAATCCTTAAAACCTGGTGCCCTAAGCCTTCATTGGTTGGGAGTCACCGACCTCAATGCTCGTTACAAGGGTGAATAGGTGGAGTTTAACATACTGTAGGTGCTTGGGTATAAAAATTCATTCTCAAAAGTCCGGGGTAAAATCTGAAGAGTTAGTGGTTGAAAGATCCTTAAAGCTTGATGCCCTAAACCTTAATTGGTTGGGAGTCATCGATGGACCCCCGTTACATGGACAATTTAGAAAAAAAAAATAATACCTTTAGCCTTGTACTCCTACAATGAAAAATTTTGTGAGAAAAGAGGTGCATTCTTAGCCTATTGGAGGTTGATTAGTTTGCTAAGCTTTGAAAAAGAACTAGGTTTGGGGGAAAGATTAGTTCAACATACTATATTCGGAAACTAATAAATAACACTTAGATTTTTGTGGAAGAGTAAGGTTTGACCATTTGGGAGTGGAAACTCTTTTAAAGCTTAAATTTGCATAATGGCTTCTCTTTAAGAATTGTGATTAGACAAGTTATTTGATAACTCTTGTTGAAGTTTGAGTTTTATTTCTTTAATGTTCCACGTGAGAGTTAGATCATCATGCCACTTGAAAATTGTTTTTTGATCAGCATGATGTTGTAAATTATAGTACTGTTTATTTTTATTTTTCTGTCCTTCATTGCTAAGGGACTAGCAATATGTCGGTTGGGGGAAGTGATTACTACTCAAAAAGTGCTATTTCATAGCTTGTAATTAACTCTTTTAAACACTTTTGAGTAATAGTTATCACCTTTTAACCCAATTAACATATTAAGGACCCTTGCAATCAATTCTAATCAAATTGTGTTAAGTTTTGGTGTTTTGATAGCTTTTTGATCACCAAAGCAATCCAAGATTGAGGAGAGTTCTTTGAAATCCATGGTAAAGATGTCCGGACAGGGCGTCCGGACAGGATGGCGGCGGAACATGGTTTGTGGTAGGTTGTCCAAATGACGTAGCAAGGCTTGCTCACATTAAGTCAATGATCCGGACAACACATCCGGATAGGATATGCTATCGTCCGGGTGTGATGTTCACGAGTGTCGTGTGCTTCTCCCTGAAGGAGTCCGGATAGGGAAGCGCGCCACATGTCCTCTTGGGAAATCCAGATGGAGTTGATCCGGATAGCCTTGCGCGCTCCCGTGTCATCTGGGAGAGGGGTCCCTACACCTTGCACACGCAGACGGTCTCCCTTGCGACATAGCTCCTTCCACCGGGGGGAATCCGGATGGAGTTGATCCGGATAGCCTTGCGGCGCGGGATATCTCACATCCGGGTGGGAGAGGAGGACGTTTCAACTTTCCCGGTCAGACATGTCCGGATCCTTTGATCGGATATTTCACATCCGGAGCCTGACGTCGGATGGGAGAGGAAAACGTTTCAACTTTCCCGGTTAGACATGTCTGGATCCTTTGATCGGATATTTCACATCCAGAGCCTCACGCCGGATGGGACAGGAAGACGTTTCAACTTCTCTGGTCAAACATATCCAGATCCTCTAATAGCGCTTACCCGGAGAGTTTTTCTCTCAGTATACAGTGTCGCGGTGTTCTCCTGAAGCTTCCTGATATTTCCTACCGACTTTTTGAGATATTTTGTTTTAGATATTTGTTGTCTAAATCCTCAAAGTCTCCTTGTAACCCACATATCATAGGATTCCTTAGTCTTTAAGCAAGAACAAAGGGTGAAATAACCTCTTATATATAGTTTGTAATTTTCTTTAGAATGAGATATATGGAATCGATGAACAGGGCACTTGCTCTGTTTTTCCTTCATATTTTTGTTTTCTCGTTAGTTTTCTTTCTAGCCAATCAAACTCTGAGGATTTCTCCTCAGAGGATGAGAGGCTAGGCTCTTCATCTCTTGGAGTGAAGAAAGCCGGGTAAGTTTCCTCATGCAGAAATTGGAAGTTTTGTTGTTTTATTTTTTAATGAAGAGAAAGTGTGACCCGTTAATGGTTTTTATCTTTTTAGTTAACTTAAAACGCCTTTAAATCATCTGGGCCAAAACTTGGTAAGGCAAGTGATCTCCATCCATTGAGATGCACTTGTTTATCTCTTGCGAGCCTTTGGAAGGTGGTTTAGAGGTAGGATTTTCTAGAATAGCCAACACTTGGTAAGCTTTTGGACTCCAAGGAGACATCCGTTAGTTATCTCTTGCGAGCTTTTGATGGGTAATCCAAGGTTAAAGATCACCTTGAATGGCAAATGCTAGGTGAGAGGTACGAGCCATTGCAAGTTGCATCAGTAAGAGGGATTTAGTGTTTGAACCCATTAAAGGGAAGCATCTGTACCACATCGGTTAGAGAATTAACTACATGTTAATTCTCTAATGCGAGGAAAAGAAACAAGTGACCGGAACTCTCCTTTTTGTATGAGGAACCTGAACCTAGTAATATAAACTCCAAGAAACACTTTTCTTTGTAAGTAAAATCAGTTACTATTTTTTGTTAGTTTAAAACCAAACCTTTTTCATTTAAACATCTTTATGTTTTCTTTTAAAGCTAACCTTGAAATGAAAAGACACCAATTCAACTTTGAAATAATATCATTTGTAGAGTGAAAACCCATCCCAGTGAACGACCCTAGAGCCACTATGCTATGTTTGCTAAGGCTATCCTAGTACATGGTGTAATGGATTATAAATTTTGTTGATTACTCCATGAGGACCATAATCAAGGGACACCAGCTGGACACGAACCAAATGGCACCACTGTCAGGGACCATTGAGAGGACATGAATCAGCTGAGACACCAATTGGGAACGAATCAATTACTCTTACCATCCGCGATACCGTTATCGTGACCGTTACCGTCACCGTCACCGTTACTGTTACTCTCATCATTAGTATGACTATTACCGATACAGTGACCGTTATTGTCACTGTCACCGTTATCATCAACATTACCGTCACCGTCACCATTACCATTACCGTGACCATTACCGTTACCTTGACTGTCACCATTACCGTCATCATGACAATTATTGTCACCCTTACTGTTACCGTCACTGTAGTTGTTATTGTCACTATTATCATTACCGTTACCGTAATCATGATCGTTATCATCACCATTACCGTTACCGTGATCGTTACCATTTGCATCACCATTACCATTATTGTTAAAGTTACAGTCACCGTTACCATTATCATTACCGTCACCGTTACCATTACCATTACCGTTGTCGTCACCGTTAATGTTACCATTACCGTTACCGTTACCATCAACGTCACCGTCACTGTCACCATCATAGTCACCAATACCGTTACCGTTATTGACATTGTTACTCTTATTGTCACCATTATCATCACTGTTATCGTCAACATCACCGTTACAGTCATTGTTGCCGTTATCGTCACTGTTATCATTACCGTTACCGTTACCATTGTCATCACCATTACTGTTACCTACCGTTACTGTCACCACTACCGTTACCTTTACCGTCATTGTTAATGTTGCCGTTACCATCACCGTCATTGTCACCATCTTAGTCACCAATACTGTTACTGCCACATTTACCTTTACTATCACTGTTACCATCACTATTATCGTCAACATCACCGTTAGCGTCATCGTTACCCTTACCATCACCGTTACCATTATTGTCACCATTATCTTTATCGTTATCGTAACCATTACCGTTACCTCCACGATATCATTATTTCACAATTATCATGTTTGTTACCGTCACCATCACCGTTACCGTTACTCTCATCATTACTATGACTCTTACCGATATAGTGACCATTACCATCACCGTTACCGTCATCGTCATCGATATCATTACCATTAGCATCATAGTCACTGTTATCGTCAATGCTATCGTCACCGTTATCGTTATCGTGATTGTGACCGTTACTGCTACCTTCATCGTCACCATTATCGTGATCATGACAATTATCGTCACCCTTATCGTTACCGTCACTGTTGCCATTATCGTCACTACTATCGTTATCGTCACCATTACCGTTACCATGACCGTTACCATTTGCATCACCATTACTGTTATCGTTAAAGTAACTGTCACCGTTACCATTATCGTTACCATCACCATTACCGTCACCATTACCGTTACCATTACCATCACCGTTAATGTTACCGTTACTGTTACCATCACCATCACCATCATAGTCACCAATATCGTTACTATCACCATTACCGTCACTATTAATATCAATGTCATTGTTACTATCATCGTTACCCTTACCATCACCTTTATCGTTACCGTCACCGTTATCGTTATCATTACAGTTACCATTACTGTTACCATTACCATTACCGTTCGCGATACCATTACCTTCATCATTATTGTCACCGTCACCATTACCATTACTCTCATCATTAGTATGACTA
The DNA here is from genome assembly GCF_030704535.1 of Vitis vinifera. NCBI lineage: Eukaryota > Viridiplantae > Streptophyta > Magnoliopsida > Vitales > Vitaceae > Vitis > Vitis vinifera. The sequence goes on along the minus strand of NC_081805.1, from coordinate 14,819,988 downwards.
TTACCGATACAGTGACCGTTACTATCACCGTCATAGTTACCATCATCGTCATCGTAATCATCACTATTACCATCACAATCACCATTATCGTCAATGTTAGCGACATCGTTACCGTTGCCGTGATCGTGACCATGACCGTTACCATTACCGTTACCTTCACCGTCACCGTTACTGCCATCATGACAATTATCGTCACCCTTACTGTTACCATCATTGTAACTGTTATTGTCACCATTATCATCACTGTTATAGTCAATATCATCGTTACTGTCACTGTTGTTGTTATTGTCATTGTCACCATTAGCATTACCATTATTGTGACTGTGACCGTTACTATTACCTTCACCGTCACCGTTACCATTATCATGATACTTATCATCACCCTTATCGTTATCGTCATTGTTACTATTACTATCACCATTATCGTCACTATTATCATCAACATCACCGTTACTGTCACCATTGTCGTTATCGTCGTTGTTATCGTTACCGGTTCCATCACCATTACCGTTACTGTTAAAGTTACAATCACCATTACTGTTACCGTTACTGTCACCATTACCGTCACCATTACCATTACCATTACCATCACCGTCAGTATCACCATCTTTGTCACCAATACTGTTACTGCCACCGTTACCGTTACTATCACCGTTACCATCAGTATTACTGTCAACGTCACCATTACCATCATCGTTACCCTTACCATCACCGTTATCTTTACCGTCACCATTTCCATTATCATTACTGTTACCATTATTGTTACCTTCCGCAATACCGTTATCTTCACCGTTATCGTGACAGTTACCGTCACCGTTACCGTTATTGTCATCGTAATCGTCACCGTTACCATCGCAGTCATTGTTATCATCAACGTTACCATCATTGATTACTACTCAAAAAGTGCTATTTCATAGCTTGTAATTAACTCTTTTAAACACTTTTGAGTAGTAGTTATTGCCTTTTAACCCAATTAACATGTTAAGGACCCTTGCAATCAATTCTAATCAATTTGTGTTAAGTTTTGGTGTTTTGATAGCTTTTTGATCACCAAAGCAATCCAAGAATGAGGGAGAGCTGTATATAGTTCATGGCAAAGCTTTTGGAAGCTCAAATTCATGAAGAACCAAGCTTTGGAGCTCCATATCCCTTTGCCTTAGTCGTTCAAAGTATGCAAGGAAAGAGCACTGAAGAGAGGAAAACAGAGTGAAGAAAACAGAGGACAGCAGCTGCAGTCTTCTTTCGCACTTTTGGAGCACTTCCCGAAGTCCATTTTCTACATGCTATATACCATTTCAAAGCTCAGGAAGTCAAGAATCAACGCTTTAAACCTGTACAATTTGGAGCTGAAATGAGGAAGTTACAGCCTTTGGAAGATGACTGCTCCAAGCTGAAGGAAGGATTCAGCAAAGTGTTGCGAAATCACCCTTTTGTTGCGGATTGATTTCGCAGCCTTTTTGCACAGTGCTTTGGATTTCCCTTGAAGTTTCATGCCACGATGGAAGCCAAACACCACAAGATGAAAGCCAACTTCGCAGCGGTGCGGAACCAGCCTTTTGCTGCGAAGTAATTTCGCAGCCCTTTTTGGATGTCTGCGAAATCTCGCAGACCTCGTTTTCACCTGCGAAATGGTTCCTGAAGCACCCCGATATTTGCGACCGACACTTTGGGATATTTTTCTTCAGATATTTTTGTATGAATTTCCATTCTTCTCCTTGTAATCCACCAACCATAAGATTTCTTAGTTAGGAAGGTTGGAAAAACGTCTCTATATATATTCCCTTGCATCCACTGTAAGAGAATCATGTAATCGATCAATATATAGATATATCATATATAGAATTAACGAACAGAGCACTTGCTCTATTTTTCATATATATTCTTGTTTTCTCGTTAGTTTTCTTGCTAGCTAATCAAACTCTAAGGATATTTCCTCAGAGGATGAGAGGCTAGGATTTTTGTCTCTTGGAGTGAGGAAATCCGGGTAAGTTTCCACATGCATAATTTGGAAGTTTTGTTGTTTTAGTTTTTAATGAAGAGAAAGTGTGACCCGTTAATGGTTTTTATTCTTTTAGTTAACTTAAAACGCCTTTAAATCACCTGGGCCAACACTTGGTAAGGCAAGTGATCTCCGTCCATGGAGATTCACTAGTTTATCCCTTGCGAGCCTTTGGTAGGTGACTTGAAGGTAGGATTTTCTAGAATAGCCAACACTTGGTAAGCTTTCAGACTCCAAGGAGACATCCATTAGTTATCTCTTGCGAGCTTTTGACGGGTAATCCAAGGTTAAAGATCACCTTGAATGGCAAGTGCTAGGTGAGAGGTATGAGCCATTGCAAGGTGCATCAGTGAGAGGGATTTAGTGTTTGAACCCATTAATGGGAAGCATCTGTACAACACCGATTAGAGAATTAACTATATGTTAATTCTGTAATGCGAGGAAAAGAAACAAGTGACCGGAACTCCCTTTTTGTATGAGGAATTTGAGCCTAGTGATCTGAAACTCCAAGAAACACCTTTCTTTGTAAGTAAAATCAGTTACTATTTTTGGTTAGTTTAAATCTAAACATTTTTCATTCAAACATCTTTATGTTTTCTTTTAAAGCTAACCTTGAAATGAAAAGGCACCAGTTCAACTTTAAATTAATATCATTTGTGAAGTGAAAATCCATCCCAGTGAACGATCCTAGAGCCACTATGCTATAGTAGCTTTGTCTTTGCTACCCTAGTATATGGTGTAATAGGTTATAAATTTTGTTGATTACTCCCTCAATCAAGGAGCACCAGCTGGACACGAATCAGTTGAGACACCAATTGGGCACGAATCAATCATCATGACAATTATCGTCACCCTTACCGTTATTGTCACCATTATCATGACCGTTACAGTTATCGTTATCATGACCGTTACCGTTTCCGTTATCGTGACCGTTACCATTACTGTCATTGTGACCGTTACCATTACCATCACCATCACAGTCACCACTGCCATTACGATTATTGTCACCGTTACAATAACCATTTACTGTTATCGTCACCGTCACCTCACTATCACTATTACCGTTACCATTATTGTCACCGTAATCGTTACCGTCATTGTTATCATCACTGTCATCGTTACCATTACTGTTACCATTATCGTCACCGTTACCGTTACCGTTACCGCTATTGTTAGTATCATAGTTACCGTTACCGTTATTTTTACTGTCACCGTTATAGATACCATTATTGTAACCGTTACCGTTACCGTTACCATTACCGTCACTATTACTGTGACTGTTATTGTGATCGTGACTGTTACAATCACCATTATCATAACCATCACTATTACCATTACCGTTACTGTTAGCGTCATTGTTACCGTTATCGTTATTTTTACCGTCACCATTATAGCTACCGTTATTGTAACCATTAACGTCACTGTTACTGTGATTGTTATCGTGATCGTGATTGTTACAATCACCATTATTGTAGTCGTCTTCATCACCGATATCGTTACCGTGACCGTTACTGTTACCATTACCATTACTGATACCGTCTCCATCATCACCATTACTATCACCGTTATTGTCATCCTTACCGATACTATTACCACACTATCACCGTTACTGTCATTGTAATCGTCACCGTTACCATCATAGTCACTGTTATCATCAATGTTACCATCACTGTTACTGTTACCGTTATCGTTACCCTTACCATTACCATCATTGTTACCGTTATTGTTACCATTGCCATCACTATTATCATTAATATCACCGTCACCATCATTGTTTCCATTACCGTCACTATTATCATTACCATCATTGTAATCGTGATTGTTATTGTCACCATTACCGTTACCATTTCCGTTTCCATCACCATTACCGTTACAGTTAAAGTTACCGTCACCGTTACTGTTACCGTCACCATTACCATTATCGTTACCGTTACCATCACCGTCAAAGTCACCATCATAGTCACTAATACCGTTACCGTCACTGTTACCGTTACTATCACCATTACTGTCACTATTATAGTCAACGTCACCGTTACCGTTACTATCATCGTTACCTTTACCATCACTCTTACCATTACTGTCACCTTTTTCAATACCATCACCGTTATAGTTATCGTTACCGTTACCGTCCGTAATACCGTTATCTTCACCGTTATTGTGACTGTTACTGTCATCGTCACCGTAATTATTACCATAACCGTTACCGTCACCGTCACCATTACCGTCACCGTCACCATTAGTGTTACCATCACCGTTATCCTTACCCACAGCATTATCGTTATCATTACAGTTACCGTTACTGTTACCATCTTCGATATTGTTATCATCATCGTTACAGTGATCGTTACCATCACTATCACCATAATTGTTACCAAAACCGTTACTGTCACCGTCACCGTTACCGTCACCATTACCGTCATCATTACCATTACTCTCATCATTACTACGATTGTTATTGACATAGTGACCGTTATTATCACCATTACAGTGACCATCACCGTTACCGCTACAGTCATCGTCACCGTTATTGTTACCGTGCCCATCATTGTAATTTCCATTACAGCCATGTTCACTATTACCGTCACTGTCACCATCACCATCACCATTGTCATCACCGTTACCGTTACCATTACCGCCACCGTTACCATTGTAGTAACCGTTACTGTTATCGTTACTATTACCATCACCATTATCGTTACCATCACCATTACTATTACCGTAATTGTGAACGTTATCGTCACCATTACTGTTACCATGATTGTCCTCGTTACCGTTACCGTCACCGTTACTCTTACTATCATTGTGACCGTCACCATCCCAGTCACCATTACCATTACTATCACCGTTACCGTCACTAATACTGTCAACGTCACTGTTACCGTTACCGTTACCATCACTGTTACCATTACCGTCACTGTTACTGTTACAGTTACCGTTACCATCACCATTATCATTACCAACACTGTTATTGTTATTGTTACAATTACCATTACTACTACAGTATTCGATACTGTTATCATCACCGTTACCATCACTATCACCGTAATTGTTACTATAATCGTTACTATCACCGTCAATTACCATTATTGTGACCATCACCGTTACGATTATCATTATCCTAGCCATAACCGTTAAAGTGACCGTTACTGTGATAGTTACTATTATCTTCACCATTACTGTTACCATTATCGTTACCGTCATCATCACCTCACTGTCACTGTCACCGTTACCGTTACAATCACAGTCACTATTATCGTTACCATTACCGTAACCATTACAGTAATCGTAACCGTTGCGGTCATCGTTACCATTTCTATTATCGTTACTGTTACAGTCACCATTATTGTTACCGTCACTATTACCGTTACTATAATTTTTACCATCACTATTATAGTTACAATTATCATAACCATTACTATAACAGTTACCGTCACAGTTACTGTGACTGTTATCGTGATCATGATCATTACCATCACCATTATTGTGATCGTAACCGTTACCGTGACCATTTCCATCACCGTTATCGTTACTGTTACCATTACCATTGCTATTACCATCACCTTTATTGTCATAGTAACCATCACTATTATCGTTATCGTTATCATCACCGTTACCATTATTGTTACCATTATCGTTACCGTAATCATGAACGTTATCATCACCATTATCGTCACTATGACCATCCCCATTACTGTTACAGTGATCGCTACCATTACCGTTACTGTGATCGTTCTCGTTACCCTTACCGTCATCGTTATCATCACCGTTACCGTTATCATCACCGTCAACATAAACATTATTGTTACTGTTACCGTTACTATGATTGTCACCATTACCGTTACCGTTATCGTCACCATCACAATCACCATTACCGTTACCATCACCGTTACTGTTACTATCACCGTTACCGTCATCGTTACCATTACTATCATCGTTACCATCATTGTTACCGTCACAATCACCATTACCGTTACCATCACCGTTCTCATTACCAATACCGTTATCGTTATCGTTATCATTACCATTACCATTACTATTACCATCTTCAATACAGGGATCGTCACCGTTACCATTACCGGTACCGTCTTCGATACTGCTATCATCACCATTACCATCACCTTAATTGTTACCGTAACCGTTACTATCACCGTCCCCGTTACAATTAATGTTATATTCACCGTCACCATTACGATTATCGTTACCGTAACCATAACTATTAAAGTGATTGTTACAGTGAAAGTTATAATTATCATCACCATTACTATAACCGCTACCGTTACCGTCACCATAACCATTACCGTCACCATTACCGTTACCATTATTATCACAGTCACCATTACAATTATCATCACCGTAACTGTTACTATCACCGTTACCGTCACCGTCACCATCACCGTCACTGTTACTGTTATTGTTACCATCATCATTACCGTCACCGTCACTGTTACCGTCACCGTTACCATTCCGTTACTATTAGCATCACTGTTACCGTCATTGTTATAGTTACCGTTATCATAACCATTATCATCACCATTATCGTCACCGTTACTATGATCGTTATCGTGATCATGACTGTGACCATCACCATTATCGTAACCGTCACTATTACCATTACCGTTACTATTATTGTCACCATTATCATCTCCATTATCGTCACTGTTATCGATACTATTACCATCACCGTCACCGTAACAATAACAATCACCGTTATCGTCACCATCACCATAACCGTAATTGTTACCATCACCATAAACATTACCTTCATCGTAACCGTTACCGTTATTGCCACTGTAACCATTTTCGTCCTCGTAATCGTTACCATTACAGTTACCGCCACTGTAACCATTACCGTTACCGTCGCCATAACTGTTACCGTTACCGTCACTGTCACTGTAGTCGTTACCACCATCGTAACTGTCCGTAACCGTTACCGTCACCGTAACCGTTACCGTCATCATAACCGTTATCGTCATCGTCACTGTCACCGTTATTGTCATCATCACCGTTATCGTAACCGTTTCCGTCACCGTTATCGTCATCGTTACTATAACCATTGTCGTTACCATCACTATTATCGTTATCTTTACCGTTACCGTTATTATTTCCATTACCGTCACCGTCACTATTACTGTTACTGTTATAGTCACCATCACCATCATCCTTACATTTACCATTACGGTCACCATCACCATTATTGTTATCGTTACTGACCATTACTGTTTCCATCACTTTAACCCTTATTGTAGCCGTCACCTTCACTGTTACCGTCATTGCTACCGTTACCGTCACCGTCATCGTTACCGTTACTGTCACCATGACTGTGTCCGTTACCACCACTATCACCATTACTGTCATTGTTATTGTGACCATCACCGTGACCGTTACCGTCACCGTCACCATTAACGTTATCTTTAGTGTCATCGTCACGTAACCTTTACCATCACCATAACCATGATCGTGATCGTTATCGTCACTATCACCATTATCGTCATCGTTGCCGTTACCATTATTGTTACCATTACCGTTACTGTTACCGTCATAGTTATCGTGATAGTTACTGTTATCGTTACTATCATCGTCACTATTACCATCACCGCAACTATTACCATAATCGTTACTGTCTCTAATACCATTACCATAACCATTACCGTGGTCGTCACCGTGATTATGATAGTGATCGTCACCGTTACCATTACTATTATCGTAACCGTTATCGCCACCATTTCTATCATCGTCAGGGTTACCGTCACCGTCACCGTTACTGTTACCATTATCGTTACTCTTATCGTTAAAATTACCATGAGCTTAAACATTATCGTCACTGTCACCGTCACTATTACCATTACCGTCACCATCACCGTTACCGTAACCATTACCATCACCATTATCGTCATTGTAACTGTTACCGTAACCATCACCCTTACGTCATCGTAACCGTCACCGTTACAGTATTCGTAACCGTTACCGTTACCATTACCGTCACCGTTACCATCATTGTCACCATTACTGTCACCGTTATTGTCATCGTAACGGTTTCTGTCAACTCTATCGTTATCGTTACTATTGCCATTATCGTTACCATCACTGTTATCGTTACCTTTAACGTTACCGCGATTATTACCGTTACCGTTTTTGTTACCATAGTCATTATCTTTATGATTATCATCACAACCATCGTTACGATCACCATTATCATCACTATTATCGTTATTGTTATAGTCACCGACAACATCATCCTTACCTTTACCGTTACGGTCACCGTCACCGTTATTATTACCATTACTGTTAGCGTCACCATAACCATTGTCGTACCTATCACCTTCACCGTTACAGTCACAGTAACCGTAATCATTACACTTATTGTTACTCTTACTTTTCTCGTCACCATTACTATTGCCATCACCGTTATCGTGACCGTCACTGTCACCATTACCGTCACCATGATTGTGACCGTTACTGCCATCGTCACCGTTATTTTCACTGTTACCGTGATCGTGACCGTGATCGTTACCGTCACCGTGACTATGACCGTTACCACCACCGTTACTGTTACCTTTAGTGTCATCACCATTGTAACCATTACCGTCACCATAACTGTGACTATGACAGTTACTGTCATCGTCACCATTACCATCACCGTGACTGTGATCGTTACCACCACTATCACCGTTACCATCATTATTACCGTGATCATGACCATTACCTTCACTGTGACTATGACCGGTATAGCCATCGTCACCATCACCATTAATGTTATCTTTAGTGTCATCATCACCGACCCATTACCATCACCGTAATTGTGACTGTGACCATTACCGTCACCGTTATCGTTACTGTCACTGTTACCGTCACCGTTTCCATCACCATCACCGTTATCGTCATCATTGTTGTTACCATTATCGTTACTGTTACCGTCATAGTTACCGTGACTGTTATGTTATCATTACTGTCATCGCAATTGTTACCATTATCGTCACCGCAACTATTACCATAATCGTTACCGTAATTGTTATTGTAACCGTTACCGTAATGGTTATCGTCATCGTAATGGTTACAGTCACTATTACCTTCACTGTTATAGTAACCATGACCGTGATCGTTACCGTTATAGTTACCTTTACAGTGACCTTGATTGTTACTATAACCATCACCGGGACCATTACTACAACTGTCACCATCACCCTCACCATTACCATTACTGTTATCGTAACCATTATTGTCACCGTTACTATCACCGTCAGCGTTATCGTGACCATCATCATTACTATTACCATTACTGTTACTGTTACCGTTACAATTACCGTGACTGTAACCATTACCGTCACTATCATCGTCACCATTACCATTATCGTCACCGTAACCATTACCGTCATCGTAACCGTTACCATCACCGTTATCGTTACCATTACTGTTACTATTATTGTCATAATTACCATGATCATCACCGTTATCGTTACCATCACCGTAAATGTTACAGTCATCGTAATAGTTATCGTTACTGTCACTGTAATCATTACTGCTACCGTCATCATAACCGTTATCATTACCATTACTGTCATCGTAAGCATTACCGTCATCGTTGCCGTTACCGTCACCGTTACTGTCACCATCATTGTTACCGTAATCGTTTTTGTTTTCGTCACCGTTATCATCATCGTTACTATTACCATTACCGTTACCATAACTGTTATTGTTACCTTTAGTGTTACCGTTATCGTTTTCATTACCATTACCGTTGTAGTTCTCGTTAAGATTATCATCAGAGCCATCTTTACTGTCACCGTTACCGTGATCGTGGTCGTTACAATCACCATTATCATCACCATCACCGTTACCATCACTATTACGGCTACTGTTATAGTCACCATCACCATCATCTTTACCTTTACAATTACGGTCACCGTTATTGTTACCATCACTGTAACCATTGTTGTACCTATCACCTTCATCATTACCGTCATTGTCACCGTTACAATCACCATAACCGTAACCATAATCGTCACCATTATTGTTACATTTACTTTTCCCGTCACCATTACCGCCACCGTAACTATTACCATCATTGTTACTGTGACGTCACCGTCATCGTTAGCATCACCGTGACTATGACCATTACCATCACCATCACCGTTACCGTCACTATTATCGTGATCGTGATCATGACTGTTACCGTCACTATTATCGTGATCGTTATTGTGACTGTTACCGTCATCGTTATCTTTAGTGTCATCACCATAACCTTTACCGTCACCGTAACTGTGACCATCACCATTACCATCATCCTCACCGTTACCATCACCGTTACAGTCACTGTCATCGTCATCGTCATCGTTACCATCACAATGACTGTGACCATTATCGCCACTGTCACCGTTATCGTCACTGTTACCGTGATCGTTACCATCACTATTACCGTGACTGTTACCATCACCATGACTGTGACCGTTACTGCCATCCTCATCGTCACCATGAACCTTATCTTTAATGTCATCGACACTGTAACCGTGACCGTGACCGTTACCGTCACCATCACCGTCACCGTTATCATCATCGTTGTTGTTACCATTATCGTGACCATTACCATTACGGTTACCATCATAGTTACTATGACTGTTACTGTTATCATTACTATGACCGACATTGTTACCACCATCGTCACTGCAACTGTTACCATAACTGTTATCTTAATTGTTACCGTAACCGCTACTGTAACGGTTACAGTCACCGCTACCGTTACCGTCACTATTACCTTCACCATTTCCGTAACTATGACTGTGACCGTTACCGTTACGATTACCATTACTGTGACCATGATCGTGATAGTGATCATAGTCGTGACCGTTATCGTAAGCATCACTGGGACTATTACCACAACTATCACCATCACCGTCACCGTTACCATTACGGTCACCGTCATAGCTGTACCGTGATCATGACTGTTACTGTTACCGTTACCATTACTGTGGACCCGCATTTTCACGTGCGCCCCCACTCGATCGGCGAGACTCGCTTTTTATTTTGTGAAAAATTGATTTTTGAAAAAATGTTGGAGTCGCCACTTATTTTATATTTTTTTAAAGGGAAAATAAAACAAGAAATAAAACCCTAAAAAAATGACTCCATAATTTTTGGAAAAGTGTGTCTTTGAAAAACCCGAGTCTAAGTCCGAGGATCAGGTTACCTATTGGGAAGGTACCTTTAAAAGGTAGCACCTCTCTAAGCCCTATAAAGGTCTCTACTAACTAAGTTAAGGGGTGTGGCAATTAATCGGTTAATTATGGATACCTAAGTAGGCTAGGTGGTTCCAAAAAAATAGCATGCCAAATAAGATCAAATCATAATAAAGGAAGGTTAGGATGCGTACCTGGACCGCTTCTCAAGTGCTATCATAAAACATCGATGGTTAATTTAAACAATATATCATCCAGCATGTGTTTTATTAGAAATAATCAAACAATGAAACATGTATATCAAAACACTCAAACATTATTAGACATAAGCATTATTTCACAATGACAAGCATATTCACATAATTCATAAAGTAGGTGATAGAGGACATACCTGGATAGCATAGATAATTTGTAATGTGCTTCCTCAAGTTGTAAGGGGTTAGATAATAAATAATAAAATATAGAAATCCTAGCATGCTCGTTATCTAATTATCATAGTAGAAATTGTCAAAGTATATGAAAACAATAATTATCACACTCATCCTGTATACAACTCCTAAAAAAAGATAGACATAATTTCAATAAGTGACAAAAGTGGCAACAAAAATAATTTTTGAAAAGATTTTCTTATGTAGGGGTTTCACCAATTCCCTAATTGATATACACGAATTTAGCTCAGAATTATCCCATTTATGTGGGACCACAAGCTTTGATTCGTGTCTTTGTTCAAAACCAAAATTTTTGTTGAAAACCGAGAAGGATGCAAATCGAACAAGATATGGTTGCATATTATTTTTAAATAATAAAAAAAAAAGGAAATTTTGATCCTGAGGACTCTAATGAGTTTTTGAAATAGATTTTTAAAATGATTTTTTTTTTTAGAAAAGTATTTTATTTTAAAATAAAAGGGATTAATTTGGGAAAAAAAATAAAATATAAGAAATAAAATACCAAACAAAACAAAATGAAACCTCAAAGTAAAATTTTTTTAGTAATTAACAAAAATGATAATGGTGATGGTAGAGGCCAATCTTCATGATTTTCCAATGGCCTCAGAAAAAAAATCAAATTAAATGAAGGATCACTAACAGGCAAGACATTCTAAATTAGACAAACTAACAAAGTATCAATTCATGAACTAACCGCTAGGATTTTAAAAGCATATAAGCTAAGATAAGGATGATTAGGAACTAACATTAATGATTTTGGAATAAAAACTAAAAAGGGATCAATTCGGGTAAGGAACTAAAATTATAGAAGTACCTAAACTAATTATAACGAGTTTGACTAAATTAAATTAAAAACATGAACTTTCAAACATAAAATCAATTTTATCAGTGAACTAAAACTATAAATGTGTTTGAACTAAATAGATGAATTAAACTAAATCAAAAGTAAACTAAAGACATGAACTTTTAATATAGAATCAATTTTATTAACGAACTAAAATGATAAAAGTATCTAAACTAATTAAAATGAATCACATTAAATCAAAGAATACTAAAAATATGAACTTTCAAATATGGGATCAACTTCATCAATAAATAAATAAATGAAATACAAGTAATTAAAAGAGTAGAAAATGTATGAATAAATAAAACTCAAATGTTTCCAATCTGATGCAATCAATCAAAATTAAATAGGGATCAAATCAAAATAATCGAAATTGGAAAAACAATACGCAATCTTTCTAAAGGTTTAATCAGACAATTGAATTAACATTATGAATAGAATAAATTAATAAACCAAATCGAAACCTAAATTATACCTAAAAAAAGATCAATTAATTAAACTAAGAAATCAGAATCAATAACAAAATTAAACTAAGGAGTGAATTAAGACAAAACTAAATAAATTAAACCCACAAACACATTTTGACTATCATATGGATTCAAACAAAAATAGCATAGACTTATGAATTACGAACAAAAATAATCAAAACTATTTCAAAACTCACTTGTATTAAAAAAAAAATCTGCCTTTGATGCGTTGAGGTGGCTTCCATCTCTGTGTGGATCTATTTGCTCTCCCAGAAAAAATTTTCTCACCTTTCTCCTTCTCCTGCCAAAAATCCTTCTTTTGTTTCAGCAAAATAATATCTCCTCTGCTGTGGATCTCTCTAAAAAAAAATCTGTCCTCATCCTCTTTGGAAGAAATCTGCTTTATGTCTTGATCTCTTCCCCAAAAAAAAAGAAAAGTCTCTTGCGTGTTCTCTCTGACCCTTATTTATATGGCAGCACCTTCCTTCTATTGGAATTTTTATTTCCTCTTTTAATGCGCGTGGATGGCCTCTTCAGTATGGAAAGTATGACTGCTGATATGGAATGCACTACCATCTGTGTACGAGGTTTCTTATTTTGTCCTCCCAAAGGATCTCTTATTCAGCCACAATATTTCCTTATACGCTGCATCTTTCCGGATTTGAAAATTATTTAATATGAGGTGGAAGATTCTTACTTTCTCAATTCTATAGTGCTGAAAAATGACTAGTTTATTGGCTTCCCCCTTCTCTTCGATGTGATGACTGCTCATTTTTAAAGAAAGAAAAGGAAAGAAGCTACAGGCCGTGTTGTGGAGCCCTCCATTCCTCGGAACTGATCATGCGTGTTGTACGCTAATGGTAGACTACATGTCCACTTCTTCTCATGCGTGGACTGCGTATCATCCTTGGCGGCGTCAATCCCATGGTTTTATTCCCAATACGCTTCTACAATCCCAAGAGCATCATGGTGCATGTCCACTGCAGTAGCACCAAGCCTTCGCACACCTCTTATCCTCATATGGATATGCTACATTGCTGTCACCTTCAGATTCATCAAAATCCATGTCAGATGACGAGCCTTCTTCAGAGTCAACGTCAGCTGTGACATCTTCATGAATTGGACGCCTCATTACTGATTCCATGTCCTTAATAAAATGGTCCACATCAAGCTCTGCTGCTTTTAGGTCTCTTGATTGCTACAGTAGGCAAGCTCTTAAATATATCATGAAGTTTAAATAGCTTTTTCTTGGAAGGATCTAGGGCATTGCAATGCAGCTTGCATCTAAGAACGTGACAATCAGAGAGATTCCCCCAGGCTCCTGTTGTCCCCAATATTGTATTTATAATACTCTTCATGTTTAACAAGCATTGGACTTCTCTTATTGGTGCTGAATTCAAGAAAACGCCCCTTCCTCACGTGATAGCCCTCACTAATTTCATATTTCTCCCTTCACAAGAGCCACTCATCCCAGATTATGTAATTCCACCTCCTCATGCAAAACAAAATAAATAAATAAATAAATAACAAAAAAAAAAACTAATGAAAATTATGAGATTGGTAATAAAATAAAATATGATTTAAAAGAAGAGAAAGGGAACAATGAGAGACCATATTATATAATTCCATCATTCAATAAGGGGTCGTATGCATATTTAATGTCTAAACAATTCTAACAATTCTCTATCAAGTAGGTAAATAAATAAAAGAAAGAAAAATAAAAGAAGAAAAAAACGTAATAGAAATTAAAAAAATGACTAAATAAATAGATGAATAAATAAACAAATAAACAAATGAATAGACAAAGTAAATATAATCATCAAATGCATGCAATAATGATCAAGAGAAAAAAAAAAGTTGAGCCTCAATGAAGTGTTTAAGCGGGCCTAAGGTGAACCTAAGTGTCCTAAAGTGATCGGGATATTGTTTAAATGACCTAAACATGCTTAAGAACCATCCGAAAAAAGGAATGGAAAGCTTAAGTCTAAATCAAAACTGCCAAGGGTCACAATAAAAGGGCGGATAATCCCTTAACCAAAGTCTCCGAGGTGACTCAGAAAAAGGTAAGTCGTATGAGTAGTAATGGGCCACCAAGGACCTACCGTGGAGCACTGGATGTGAATTTAAAGACATGTGCTAAAAGGACAAAATTGAGGGTCTACAATTACCATTACCATTACCATTACCGTTACTATTACCATCACCGTAACTGTTACCGTCACCGTAACCATTAACGTTACTGTCACTATAACTATTACGATCATCGTAACCGTTACAGTTATCGCCACCGTTATAATCATCATAAGCGTTATCGTCACCGTTAGCGTCATCGTTACCGTCACTATTATCGTCATCGTTACCATTAGTGTCATTGTTACTGTCACCATCACCATTACCATAACCGTTTCCATCACCATTACCATCATCGTTACTATTACCATTACCATTACTGTTACCGTCATAATTACCATGACCATTACCGTTATCATTATTGTCACCGTCATTGTTACCGTTACCTTTACCGTCACCATAACCGTTACCATAACTGTTACCGTAACCATTACCGCAATCCTTACCGTAATCATTATCGTAACGGTTACCCTCACCTTAACCGTATGGTTACCATTATTGTCACTGTTACCGTCACTGTTATCGTAACCATAAACGTGACCGTTACCATTACCATTACTGTGACTGTGACTATTACCGTAACCATGATTAGGACCATTACCACCACTGTCATTGTCAACGTCATCGTTACCATTACTATCACCGTCACCGTTACCATTACCGTCACTATAATTGTTATCGTAACCATTACCATCACCATTACCGTCATCGTTACCGTGGCCATGACCGTTATCGTAACCGCTACCATAACCATTCTATCACCGTTACCGTTACCATTACTGTTACCATCACCATTATAGTTACCGTCACAATTACCATGACGGTTACCGTTACCATCACTATCAGTGTCATCGTTACTGTTAACATCACCATAACTGTTACCCTCACCGCAACCGTTACCGTTACTGTCATCGTAACCGTTATCGTCATCGTTACAATCATCGTTATTGTCACTGTCACCGTTATCATAATCGTTACTGTTACCATTACCGTTACCATTATCGTTACTATTACCACCACAGTTATCATCACTGAAACCATTACCGTCATCGTAATTGTGACTGTCAACGTAATTATTATCGTCATAGTTACCATCACCATCACCATTACTCTCACTGTCACCTTTATTATCATTGGTACTGTTACCATTACCGTTACCATTATCGTTACTATTATCGTCACAGTTATAGTCACTGTAACCGTTATCGTCACTGTAACCGTTATTGTCACTGTAACCGTTATCGTCACTGTAACCATTACCGTCACCGTAATTGTTACTGTCAATGTAATTGTTACCGTAACAGTCACTGTAACCATTACCATCACTGTCACCATAACCATCATTGTTACAGTTACAATTTCCGTTACTGTTACCGTGACCCTTACCGTCACTGTTGTCGTTACCATTATTGTTACCATTACTGTCACCGTAATCGTTACCTTAACCATTACCGTAATCGTTACCATAATCATTACCATAACCATTACCATAATTGTTATTATTACCATTACCATTAGCATTACCATTACTGTTACTGTCACAGTTACCGTGACCGTTACCGTCATTGTTATCATTATCGTTACTGTTTTCGTTACTGTTACCATTACTGTTACTATCATCGTTACCATTACCATTACTGTTATCGTCACCATTACCATTACTATTATCATTATCGTTACCATTACCTCACCGTTATCATTACAGTAACCGTCACAGTAATTGTTATCGTTACTGTTACTATCACCGCAATTGTCATCGTTACCGTCACCGTCACCGTCACCATCACCATGATAGTGACCGTTGTCGTCACTCTGACCATCACCTTTACCATCACTGTCACCATTGCTATCACCATTTTCATAATTGTTACCGTGACCATTACCGTTACCATTATTGTTACCGTTACCATTACCATTACCGTTACCGTTACCATTACTGTTACCGTTACCATCATCGTTACCGTGATTGTTACCATTATGGTTACTGCTACCATCACCATTACCATTACCGTTACTATTACCATTACTGTTATCCTCTTCATTATCATTACTGTTAACGTCATCATTACCATTACCATTACCATTACCGTTATCATTACAATCACCGTGACCATTATCATCACCTTTATTATCATTATTACCATCATTATTATTGTGAACATTACCATGATTGCACCGTCACCAGTACCGTAACAGTCACCGTTACAGTCATTGTTACTGTTACCATTACTGTTACCATCACCATAACTGTCACCATCACCGTTACCATTATCGTTATCGTGACCATAACCTTTACTGTAATCATTACCGTAACCATCACTCTTACCATTACCATCTTCGTTTCCATCACCGTTACCGTCTCTATTACTGTCACCGTTACAATTACCGTTACCGTTAATGTTACCGTCACCGTTATCATGACCGTTACCATTATCGTTACCGTTACAGTGACCATCACCATTACCACTACCGTTATTGCTTCTACCATCACCACCATAGCAGTTACTGTTACTATTACCATCATCGCTATAGTCACCATCATCATCACCATTACCGTTACTATCATCATCACCGTTACAATTACCATTACTCTCACAGTCATTGTTACCATTACCATTACCATCACCATAACCGTTAACGTTATTGTTACTATCATGGTTACCGTTATTGTTACCGTCACCATTACCGTTATTGTTATCGTTATCGTCATTATCACCATTATTGCTACCATAACCGTTACTGTCACCATTACCAAGACAGTTACCGTTATCGTCACTATAAACATTACTATCACCATTATCGTTAGCGTTATCATTACTATTATCGTCATCGCGACTATCATCATGAACGTCACTTTATTGTCATTGTTACCGTCACCATTACCATCACCGTTAACATCACCATTATCGTCACCATCACCGTTACCATCACCATTAATGTCATTGTTACCATGACTGTTACTGTCATTGTTACTATCATCGTTACCGTAACCTTTACCGTTATCATAACTATTACTATCACCCTTACCCTCACTGTTACCGTTATCATTATCGTTATAGTTATCGACGACGTTACCGTCACCATTATCATGACTGTTACCGATACTGTTACCATCACCATCACCGTTATCATAGCCATTAATGTCATTGTTGCAATGACCGTTACTGTCATCGTCACTGTAACTGTTACCATCACCGTTACCATCATCATGACCATTATCATCACCCTTTCTGTTACAGCTACTGTCATTGTCACTATCATCATTAACGTTATTGTTATCGTCACTGTCATCGTTATCGTCACTGTTGCTGTTATCGTCACCGTTACTATTACCATCACCATTACTGTTACCGTCACTATTGCCATTACCGTCAACGTTACTGTTATCTTCACCATTATCGTTATTGTTACCGTTACTATTACGATTACCGTTATCGTTATTGTTACTGTTACCATTATTGTCATCGTTACCATCACAGTCACAATCACCGTTATTGTCAACGTTACCATCAGTGTTACCATTACCGTTAGTGTTACCGTTACCGTTACCGTTACCGTTACCGTGACCGTGACCATGATTGTTACCCTCACCGTCACCGTTACCATCATCATGACAATTATCGTCACCCTTACCATTACCATCATTGTTATCGTTACTGTTAGCATTATCATCATTGTTATTGTCAATATCATTGTTACCGTCACTATTGCCATTATTGTCACTGTTATCATTATTGTCAACATAATCGTGATCGTTATCGTCACCATTACCGTTACCGTGACTGTGACCATTTCCGTTACCTTCATTATCACAGTCACCGTCATAGTCACCAATATCGTTACCATCACCGTTATCGTTACTATCACCGTTACCGTTACTATCACCGTTATCGTTACTATTACCTTCAACGTCACCATTACCATGATTGTCACTGTTACCCTTACCATCACCATTACCGTTACTGTCATCGTTATCAATATTGTCACAGTTATCGTTATCGTTATCAATACTGTCATAGTTATCGTTATCGTTATCATTATTGTTACCGTTATCTTCATCGTTATCCTGACCGTTAATGTCACCATTACCATAACCATTACCGTCACCGTTACCATTACCGCCAGCGTTACAGTCATCGTTACAATTACCATGTCTATTACCATCACCGTTACCGTTATTGTTTCTGTTATTATTACCATCACCATTACCGTTACCATTATCGTGACTGTTACCGTAACCATTACCATCACTGTTACCGTTACCCTCACCATTACTGTCATCATTACCTTGACCGTGATAGTTACGTAATTGTCATCGATACTATCACCGTGACCGTGACAGTCATAATTATTGCCACCCTCACCGTCACCATCACTGTTACAATCACTGTTTCAATCACTGTGTCGATCACCGTTACCGTGACTATTACCGTTACCATTACTATTACTATTATCGTCACCGTTACAGTAATCATTACTGCTACCATCATCATTATCGTTATTGTCATCCTGACCATTATCGTCACCGTGAATGTGACTGTTACTGTGACTGTGACCATTACCGTCACCGTCATCGTCACCATTACTGTCACTATCACCGTCACCATTACCATCACTAATATCGTTACCGTTACCCTCATCATTCTATGACTGTTACCGATACAGTTACCATCACTATTACCGTAACCGTTACCGTTACTATCACTGTTACCGTTATTGTTACTGTGACCATCACCATCATCGTCACTGTTATTGTTACCGTCACTGCTACCGTTACCGTCATTGTCGTCGTTACCATCACCGTTATCACCACTGTTACCGTTACCATTACCGCCATTGTTATAGTTATCGTTTCAATTACCGTTACCGTCACCATTATCATCACCGTGAATGTGACTGTTGCATGACTCTGACCATTACAGTCACATTACCATTACAGTCACATTACCATCACCGTCACCATCACCATCACCATCACCATCACCATCACCGTTACCATCACTGATACCGTTACCATTACTCTCATCATTCTATGACTGTTATCGATACAGTGACCGTTACCGTCACCGTTATTGTCACTGTTACCGTTACCGTTACCGTGACCATCACCGTCATCGTCACTGTTATTGTTACCATTACTGTTACCTTGACCATCATTGTAATCGTCATTACTATCATTGTCACTGGTACCGTCGTTGTCGCCGTTACTGTCACCGTCACCGTTCTCATCACCATGACCGTTACCATTACCATTACCGTCATTGCTACAGTAATCATCACCATTTCCATTACAGTTATCGTTTTCATTACCGTTACCATCACCGTTACCGTAACTATGTACGTTATCGTACTGTTACCATTACCGTCACCGTTACAGTAATCATCACCATTACCATTACAGTTATCGTTTCAATCACAGTTACCATCATCGTCGCCGTTACCGTTATCATTACTGTCATCGTGACCATTATCATCACCTTTACCATCATTGTTACTGTGAATGTTACCATGATCGTGACCGTAACCATCATCAGTACCACAACCATCAACGTTACCTATCACTGTTACTGTTACCATTACTATTACCGTTACCGTAACTATTACCATCACCGTTACCATTATCATTATCGTGACCGTTACCATTTTCGTTATCGTGACAGTAAACTTTACTACAATCGTTACAGTAACAGTTACTGTAACCGTTATCATCACCATTACTCTTACTGTCACCGTTACCGTTACCATCTCCGTTTCCATCACCTTTACCATCTCCATTATTGTCACCGTAATAATTACCGTTACCGTTAATATTACCGTCACCATTATCGTGACCATTACCATTATCGTTAGAGTGATCGTCACCATTACCACTATCGTTATTGCTTCTACCACTGTCACCCTAGCCAAAATCGTCACTGTTACCATCACCACAAAAGTCACCATCACCATTACTGTTACTGTCACCATCACCATAACCGTCATTGTTACAATTACCATTACTCTCATCGTCATTGTTACCATCACCATAATCGTTAATGTCACTATTACTATCACGATTACGGTTATTGTCACCGTCACCGTGACCATTAGTATTATCCTTATGATAACCGTCATCGTTATTGTTACCATCACTGTCACCATTATTGCTACAGTTACCATCACTGATTCGTGCCCACTTGGTGTATCAACTGATTCATGTCTAGCTGGTGCTCCTTGATTGAGGAAGTAATCAACAAAATTTATAACCTATTACACCATGAACTAGGGTAGCAAAGACAAAGCTACTATAGCATAGTGGCTCTAGGATCGTTCACTAGGATGGGTTTTCATTTCACAAATGATATTAATTCAAAGTTGAATTGGTGCCTTTTCATTTCAAGGTTAGCTTTAAAAGAAAACATAAAGATGTTTGAATGAAAAAGGTTTGGTTTTAAACTAACCAAAAATAGTAACTGATTTTACTTGCAAAGAAAAATGTTTCTTGGAGTTTAGATCACTAGGCTCAAGTTCCTCATACAAAAAGGGAGTTCCGGTCACTTGTTTCTTTTCCTCGCATTAGAGAATTAACATATAGTTCCTTCTCCAACCGGTGTTGTACAGATGCTTCCCATTAATGGGTTCAAACACTAAATCCCTCTCACTGATGCATCTTGCAATGGCTCATACCTCTCACCTAGCACTTGCCATTCAAGGTGATCTTTAACCTTGGATTACCCGTCAAAAGCTCGCAAGAGATAACTAATGGATGTCTCCTTGGAATCCAAAAGCTTACCAAGTGTTGGCTATTCTAGAAAATCCTACCTTCAAACCACCTCCCAAAAGCTCGCAAGAGATAAACTAATGCATCTCCATGGACGGAGATCACTTGCCTTACCAAGTGTTGGCCCAGGTGATTTAAAGGCGTTTTAAGTTAACTAAAAACATAAAAACCATTAACGGGTCACACTTTCTCTTCATTAAAAACCAAAACAACAAAACTTCCAATTTTTCATTCGAAAACTTACCCAGCTTTCTTCACTCCAAGAGACGAAGAGCCTAGCCTCTCATCATCTGAGGAAAAATCCTTAGAGTTTGGTTGGCTAGAAAGAAAAATAACGAGAAAACCAAAAATATATATATGAAAAGCAGAGCAAGTGCTCTGTAAAATATATTCCTTCCTATTAAAAAAGGGTTCTCTCCTCCCCCTCTCGAGAACAAGCTCTCGAGAGCTATTTATATGAAAATTACAAAACAAAATATCTCAGGTTATTCACCCTTTTTCCAAACTTAATAACTAAGGAATCCTATAATTGGTGGGTTACAAGGAGAATTTGGGAATTTAGACATCAAAAATCTGAAGCAAAATGTCCAAAAGTGTAGGTCACAAATATCGGAAAACTTCAGGAGAAATTCCATTGCACTGTGCAAAATGGCTGCGAAATCATTTCGCAGCAAAAGGGTGATTTCGCAGCCGTGCAAAATTCTTCCTTCAGCTTGGAGTGATCGGTTTGCAATGGCTATAATCCTTTATTTCAACTCCGAATCGCACACTATTTGAAGCATTGGATTGTTGACTTCCTGAGCTTCGAAACGACATATAGCATGTATAAATTGGACTTCAAGAAGTACTCCAAAAGTGGCTGACATGACTGTCATAAAAAATGCTTCATGGCAGATTTCTCTTTACTTCCCCTCCTTGCATTCCGGATTTGCTTATGGCAAAGGACTTCAAAGCTTTAGTTCTTCATGTTTCTGAGCTTTCCATTGCTTTGACATGGATTCCAAATAACTCTCCTCAATCTCGGATTGCTTTGGTGATCAAAAAGCTATCAAAACACCAAAAATTAACACAATTTGATTAGAATTGATTGTAAAGGTCCTTAATATGTTAATTGGGTTAAAAAGCAATAACTACTCCTTAGTCAGACCATCCGTGGCTATTAATGTCACCCTTTTACTACTCAAAAGTGTTTAAAAGAGTTAATTACAAGCTATGAAATAACACTTTTTGAGTAGTAATCAATCACCATAACCATTATCGAGACCATTACCAAGAGTGTTATCATTACTATCACTATAAACGTTACCATTACCGTTATCGTCACAATAACCGTTAGCGTCACCATTCTGTTACTGTCATCGTGACCATCATCATGACCGCCACTATTATTGTCATCGTTAACGTCACTACGACCATCACCATCACTGTTAGCATCTCCATTACCGTGACCATGACAATTACCATCATTGTTACCATAACCATTACCGTTATCTTTACCATTATCATAACCGTTACTGTCATCCTTACAGTTATCGTCATCGTTACAGTTATCATTATCAACGACGTTATTGTCACCGTTATCGTGACTGTTACCGATACTGTTACCGTTATCATGACTGTTATTGATACTGTTACCGTTATCGTCACCATTATTGTTACCGTTATCGTAGCCATTAGTGTCACTATTACCGTCACCGTTTCCATCACCGTCACCGTTTCCATCACCGTCACCGTCACCGTAACCGTTACTGTCACCGTTAGCATCATCGTTACCGTGACCTTCAACGTAATCATCAATGTTACCATCATCAAGATCATTATCATCACCCTTTTTATTACAGTTACCATCATCGTCACTATTACCATTACTATCACTGTTATCGTTATCATCACTGTTGTTGTTACCGTCACCGTTACTGTTACCGTCATTGCTACCATTACCATCACCATTGTTGTTATTGTCACCATTATCGTCACTATTACTGTTATTGTTACCATTACCATCACTATTATTGTTACAGTTATCGTTACTGTTACCATTACTATCCCCGATATCGTTACTATTACCATTACCATTCCCATCACCGTCACCTTTACCATTACCGTTACCGTCACCATAACCGTTACCATCACTACTACCATCACCTTTATCATTGTAGTCACTATTACCACCACCATCACCGCCACCGTTATTATTACTTTCACAATCACCATTATCATTACCGTTACCGTCACCTTTATCAGTACCATTTCCGTCATCGTTACCATCTCCGTTACCATTACAATTATTGTTACTATTCTCGTCACCTTTACCGTGACCGTTACTGTTACCACTTTTACCGTTACCTTTACTGTTATGGATATTGTTACCATCATCGTTACCGTTACCACTACCATCATCGTAACCGTTACTGTTATCGTTACCGTGATCGTGACCGTTACCATGACCATTACCATAACTATCACCGTTACCATCACTGTTACCATAATTGTTACAATAATAGTAGTCATCACCGTTATCATCACCATTACCGTTATTGTTACCGCAACTATTACAATATTCGTAATCGTCACTATTATCGTCACCATTACCATTACTGTTACCGTCACCGTCACCATTACCATCACCGTTATCGTTACCATTACCATCACCATTATTGTTACTGTTACCGTCACCATCACCGCCATTGTTACCATTACCATCACCGTTACAGTAGCCATTACCATTACCGTCTCTATAACCATCATCGTTATTGTTACCGTTATTATTTTTATTATTGTTACCGTCACCGTTACCGTTACCGTTATCGTGATCGTTACTGTAACTGTTACCATCACTGTTATCGTTACCATCACCATTACCATTATCGTCATTGTTACCGTCATCGTTACCTTGACCGTCACCATTACCGTCATCGTTACCTTGGCCGTCATCATTACCGTAACCGTCAACGTTACCGTGATCGTGACCGTGACCGTCATAATTATCACCACCCTCACCGTCATCGTCACCGTTACTAGAACCGTTTCAGTCACTGTTACCAGAACCGTTTCAGTCACCGTTACCGTTACCATTATCATCACTGTTACCATTACTGTCACTGTTACCGTTACCGTTAGCATCACTATGACCATCACTATTACTATTACCGTTACCGTCACCATCACAGTCACCATTACTGTTACCGTCAATGTTACCGTTACTATCACCGCTATCGTCACCATTACTGTTACTATCACCATTACCTTAACTATTACTGTCAACATCACCATTATCGTTACCATTACTATCATCGTGATCATTACCAACATCGTTATTGTTACCGTTAGCACTACTATTACTGTCTTCGATACTGTTATCGCCACTGTTACTGTCCCCATCATGGTAACTGTTACTATCACCATCACCGTTACAATTACCATTATTGTCACCACCATCGTTATCGTATTCATAACAGTTAAAGTGACCATTACCATGACAGTTACCATTATTGTCATCGTTACTGTAATCGTTACCATTACCGTCACCGTAATCGTTACCGTCATCGTTATTGGTACCATTACTGTCAGAGTCACCATTACCGTCACTGTGACCATTATTGTGACTGTGATCATTACCGTCACATTACCATCACCGTCACTGTGACCATCATAGTCACCAATACCGTTACTGCCACCGTTACCGTTACTATCACCATTACTATCACTATTACCATCAACATCATCATTACCCTTACCATCACCGTTACCGTTACTATTACCGTTGTCGTCCGTAATACTGTTATCATGACCGTTACCATCATCGACACCGTTATCATTACCATCACTATTACAATCACCATTACCATTATCGTCTTTATAACCATCATCGTTACCGTTTCCGTTATTGTTTCTATTATTGTTACCGTCACTGTTACCGTTATCGTGATTGTTACTGTAACCATTACCATCATCGTTACCATTACCGTCATCTTTACCTTGACTGTCACCATTATCGTAACCGTCAACGTTATCGTGATCGTCATCGTGACCGTCACAATTATCACCACCCTCATCGTCACCGTTACCATCATCGTTACCATCACCGTATCAGTCATCGTGACCATGACCGTTACCGTCATCATCACCATTAGCGTTACCGTTACCATTACCGTTGCCATTACCATTACAATTACGGTCATCATTGCCATCATCATTACCGTTATTGTCACCATTACCATCACCGTCACCATTATCGTTACCGTTACTATTACTGTTATCGTTACTGTCACTGTGATTGTCACCGTTACCGTTACCATCACCATCACCATTATCGGTACCGTCACCATTACCGTTACCGTCAACGTTACAGTTACTATCACCGTTACCATTACTATCACCATTACCTTAACTATTACTGAAAACGTCACCCTTACCATTATCGTCACCGTGATCATTACCAACACTATTATCGTTATCGTTACCGTTACCACTGTTGTTACCTTCTTCAATATTGTTATTGTCACCGTTACCATGGTCGTTACCGTCACCGTCATCGTAACTGTTATTGTCACCGTCACCGTTACAATTACCATTATTATCCCCGTCATCGTTACCGTATTCATAACAGTTAAAGTGACCATTACCGTGACAGTTACCATTATCGTCACCGTCACCGTTACCCTCACTGTAACCGTTACCCTCACCGTTACTGGTACCATTACTATTAGAGTCACCATTACCGTCACCATAACCGTTACTATTATCATCACTTTTACCATTACCTTTATTGTTCCCATTATTTTTCCGTCACCATTACAGTTACTATTATCGTAACCATTACTGTTACCATTACCGTCATCGTTATTGTGACCGTTATCATGAATATGACCGTTTCCATCACCATTATTGTAACAGTCACTATTACCATTACCGTGATCGTTACCGTTATCATGACCATTTTCGTCACTGTTATCGTTACCGTTTCCATTACCATTACCGTTACCGTTTCCGTTACCATTAATGTTACCATCACCATTACCATGATCATTACCGTTACTCTCATCATTACTATGACTGTTACCGATACAGTGACTATTACCGTCACCATTACTGTGACCATCACCGTTACTGTTGCAGTCACCCTTACCTTTGCAGTTATCGTCACCGTTACCATCACCATTACCGTTATTATTTCTGTTATTGTTACCGTCACCGTTACCGTTACTCTTACCATTACCATTACTGTTATCATGATCGTTACCATAACCGTTACCATTACCGTCACCGTCACCATTACCATCACTGTTTCAATCACCGAAACCATCACCGTTACCATAATTGTTACTATTACTGTCATTGTTACCGTTATTGTCACCGTAACCAATACCGTCACCGTCACTATGACCATAATCGTTACTGTCCCTATTACCGTTACCGTAACCATCACTGTTACCGTCACTGATACCATTTTCATTACCGCTACTCTCATCCTTACTATGATTATTACCAATATAATGACCATTACCGTCACTATTATCGTTACAGTCATCGTCATCATCACCGTGACCATCACCGTTATTGATACCGTTACCGTTACCGTGACCATCACCGTAATTGCCATTACTGTCACCGTCACTGTCACCGTCGCAGTCACCGTTACCATCACCGTCGTCGTTACAGTCACCGTCGCCGCTACCATCACCGTCATTGTTACCGTCACCGTCACCATTACCATCACCGTCGTCGTTACCGTCACCGTCGCCGCTACCATCACCGTCATTGTTACCGTCACCGTTATCGTTACCATCACCGTCGCCGTTACCGTTCCCATTACCGTTATTGTTACCGTCACAGTAACCGTTACTATTACCGTTTCCATTATCATCACTATTATCATTATCGTTACCATTACCGCTATCATCATCGTTACCATAATCACACGTTATCATCACCATTACCATTACCGTGACCGTCCTTGTTACCATCACCATTACCCTCACCGTTACCTTTACCGTCATCGTTATCATTATCCACAACTTTATCGTTATTGTTACTATTACCATTACTATTACCGTCTTTGATACAGTTATCATCACTGTTACCGTGACTGTTACCATCACCGTCACTGTAATTGTTACCATAACCGTTACTGTCTCTGTGACCGTTACCGTCATTGTTACCGTCATCGTTATCGCTACTCTCGTCATTACTATGATTGTTACCGATACACTGACCATTATCGTGACCGTGACCGTTACCGTTCCAGTCATCGTCACTGTCACCGTCACCGTTATTGTTACGGTGACCATTACCATGACCATATTTGTAATTGCCATTATTGTCACGTTCACTGTTACCGTCACCATCGCCGTTACCGTCACCGTCACTGTCACCTTCAATGTCACTATTATCATCACTGTGACCATTATCGTTACTGTTACCATTATCGTCACCCTTACCGTCGTAGTAATTGTCATTGTTACCATTATCGTTACCGTCACTAGTATCGTTGCCGTAACTGTTACCTTTACCGTCACCGTTAGTGTTACTGTAATCGTGAATGATATCATCACCATTACCATTACCGTGACTGTCCTCATTACCATTACCATCAACGTTACTATCATCGTTACCATCACCATCACAGTTACCGTTACTATCACCGTTACTATCATCGTTACCGTTACTATCACCGTTACCATCACTATTACTATCAACGTCACCGTTACCGTTACCGTCACCGTTACCGTTACTGTCACCTTTACCGTTATCGTTACCATTATCATTACCAACACTATTATCGTTATTGTTATCGTTACCATTACTGTCACCATAACCATTACCATCACAGTTACTATGACCGTTATCGTGACCGTGACCGTTGCCATCGCCATTAACGTAACCGTCATTATTACCATTACAATCACCGTGACCGTTTTCGTCACCGTCATTGTGACCGTCACTGTTACCATCACCATTACAGTCATTAGTACCATTACCGTCACCGTTACTGTTACTATCACCGTTACCATCACCGTAACCGTTATCGTCACTGTTACCGTAATCATTACCGTCACCGTCATCGTCACCGTTTCCATTACTGTTACCATTTCCATTATTGTTACTATTACCATCATCGTTACTATGACCGTTACCATTACTGTTAGCATCACTGTTACTGTTACCTTTACCGTTACCGTTACTTTTATCATCATCATTGTTACCGTTACTGATACCATTATCGTCACTATTATTATCAATATCATCGTTAGTGTCACTGTTGCCATTATCATCACTGTTATCATTACCGTCATCATAATTGTGATCATTATCGTCACCATTATAGTTACCGTGATCGTGACCGTTATTGTTAAAGTTACCGTCACCGTCACCGTCACAATTATCGTTAGCATTACCGTTACCATCACCGTCACCGTCATAGTCACCATCATAGTCACCAATACCGTTAACGTCATTGTTACTGTTACTATCACTATTACCATCACTATTACAGTCAACGTCACCGTTATCGTTACCGTCACCATCACCGTTACCCTTACCATCACCTTTACAATTATCGTCACCGTTATCGTTATCGTTACAGCTACCATTACTATCTGTGATACCGTTATCATGATCGTTAACGTCACCGTCACTGTAACTATTACCATAATTGTTATCATCACTATCATCGTTAGCATTATCGTCACCATTACAGTCACCGTTAGTGTTACCGTCTCTATTACCATCACCGTTACCGTTATCGTGACTGTTACCGTAACCGTTACCATCACCATTACTGTCATCATTACCTTGACCGTGACTATCACTGTAACCGTTATCGTTACCATCACCGTGGTCACTGTTTCAATCATCGTGTTCGTTACCGTTACCATGACTATTACCATTACCATTACTGTTACTATTAACGTCATCGTTACAGTAATCATTACTGTTACCGTCATTGTCACCGTAACCAATATCGTCACCATGAATGTGACTATTACTGTGACTGTGATAATTACCGTCACATTACTAACACCGTCACCGTAACCATTACCATCACAGTCACCATCATTGTTATCATCACTAATACCGTTACCATTACTCTCATCATTCTATGATTGTTACGGATACAGTGACCGTTACCGTTACCATTACCGTGACCATCATCATAATCACCATTATTGTCACTGTCATCATTACCATCAGTGTTACCGTTACCATCACTATCGTCGTTACTGTCACCGTCACCATTATCATCACCGTGACCGCTACCGTTACAGTTACCATTACCATCACTGTTACTGTAATCATCACCGTTGTTGTTACAGTTATCGTTTTCTTTACCGTTATTATCACCGTTACCGTTACCGTTATAGTTACAGTTACAGTTACAGTCACTGTTATCTTTACCGTCACCGTTACCATTATCGTCACCGTTATTGTTAGCGTCACCATTACTGTTACTGTCACCGTGACCATCACCATGACTGCCATTGTTATCGTCATCGTTATCATCACCGTTACTATCACCATTAATGTCACTGTGACCATCACCATCACCGTTACCGTCACCATCACCGTCACCGTTACTGTCACCATTACCGTCACTATTATCGTGACTGTTACGGTTAGAGTTACTGTTACCATTACTGATATTGTTACCATTACTGTGACCGTTACCGTGATCGTGACCGTTACCATCACCATTACTGTAGCCATAACCATTACTGTTATTACCGTAACTGTTATAATAATCATAATCGTCACCGTTATCGTCACTATTATTGTTACTATTACTGTTAGTGTCACCATCACCATTACCATCACCGATCGTCACCGTTATCATTACCGTTACGGTTACCGTCACCGTCACCATCACCATCACCCTTACCTTTACTGTTACGGTCACCGTCACGGTTATTGTTACCGTTAAAGTTACAGTCACCCTAACCATTATCATAACCGTTACCGTTACCGTTACTTTTACCACCATCATTACCGTTACCGTTACTGTTTCTGTTATTGTTACCGTCACTGATACCATTACCATTACTGTTACCGTCACAGTAATAGTAACCGTCACTATTGCCATCATCATTACCATGACCATGACCGTTATCATTAGTGTCATCATCACCGTTACCGTTACCGTCACTATAACCGTTACCATCACCGTCATCGTCACCGTTACCGTCATTGTCACCATTACTGTCACCGTTTCTATTGTTGTTTTCATCACCGTTACCGTCATCATTATTGTTACCATTACCATTACTGTTACTGTTAAAGTTACCATTACCATTAATGTTACTGTTAAAGTTACCATTACCATTACTGTTACTGTTAAAGTTACTATTACCATTACCGTTATCCTTACTATGACTGTCACTGTCACTGATACCATTATTGTTACCATCACTATAACCGTTA
This sequence comes from Vitis vinifera, assembly GCF_030704535.1. Lineage (NCBI taxonomy): Eukaryota > Viridiplantae > Streptophyta > Magnoliopsida > Vitales > Vitaceae > Vitis > Vitis vinifera. The sequence goes on along the minus strand of NC_081805.1, from coordinate 14,788,752 downwards.
CCATAATTGTTATCGTAATCGTTACTATCACCATTACCATTACCATCATAGTTATCGTCACAATTATCGTCACCGTTATCATAACCGTGACCGTGACCGTTACCCTTACCATTATCGCTACCGTTATAGTGACTGACACCATTACCACTACTGTTACTATTTCTACCATCGTCACCCTAGCCTTTACTGTGACTATTACCATCACCGCTACAGTCACCGTCACTGTTACCGTTACTTTCTTCGTCATCGTAACCGTCACTGTTAGAATTACCATTACTCTCACCGTCATTCTTACCATTACCGTTAGTGTCATTGTTATTGTCATGGTTACTATTATTGTCACCGTCATCGTTATTGTTACCGTCACCATCACCATTATTGCTATCGTTACCGTTACCGTTACTGTCACCATAAGCATTACTGTGACCATTATCGAGAGTGTTACCATTACTGTCACTATAAACGTTATCGTTATTATTACCGTTATTGTAGCCATTAGTGTCACTATTACAGTCACCGTTAATGTCTTCGTTACCGTCACCATCACCGTCACCGTTATCGTTACTGGCAGTATTACCGTCACTGTCACTTTTACAATCACCGTCACATTTATTGTCATTATCACTGTTGCCATCACCGTTTCCGTCATCATTTTCATCATCATTACTGTTACCATTACCGTCAGAGTTACAGTGATCGTTACCATTATCGTTATTGTCACCGTCACTGTTACAATAACTGTTACTTTTACCGTTATCGTTACCATAACCGTTACCATAATCGTTATCGTAATCGTCATTGTTATAGTTACTGCTACTTTTACCGTTATCATCACCATTACCATTACCATTATCGTTACCGTCACCGTCACCATTATCATTATCATCACAGTTACCATTACCATCACCGCTACTTTTGCCGTAATCGTGAATGTTATCGTCACCATTACCGTTACCGTGATTGTCCTCATTATTGTTACCATCACCGTTACCGTCAGCGTTACCGCCATTGTTACTGTTACCGTTACCGTGACCGTTACTCTTACCATCATTGTGACCGTCACCGTTACCATCACTATTATCGTCACCATCACAGTCACCATTATCGTTTGATTCGTGCCCAATTGGTGTCTGAGTTGATTCGTGTCCAGCTGGTGCTCCTTGATTGAGGGAGTAATCAACAAAATTTATGACCTATTACACCATATACTAGGGTATCAAAGAAAAAGCTACTATAGCATAGTGGCTCTAGGATCGTTCACTGGGATAGGTTTTCACTTTGCAAATGATATTAATTCAAAGCTGAATTGGTGCCTTTTCATTTCAAGGTTAGCTTTAAAAGAAAACATAAAGATGTTTGAATGAAAAAGGTTTGGTTTTAAACTAATCAAAAATAGTAACTGATTTTACTTACAAAGAAAAGTTTTTCTTGGAGTTTCAAATCACTAGGCTCAGATTCCTCATACAAAAAGGGAGTTCCGGTCACTTGTTTCTTTTCCTCACATTAGAGAATTAACATATAGTTCCTTCTCCAACTGGTGTTGTATAGATGCTTCCCATTAATGGGTTCAAACACTAAATCCCTCTCACTGATGCACCTTGCAATGGCTCATGCCTCTCACTTAGCACATGCCATTCAAGATGATCTTTAACCTTGGATTACCTGTTAAAAGCTCACAAGAGATAACTAATGGATGTCTCCTTGGAGTCTAAAAGCTTACCAAGTGTTGGCTATTCTAGAAAATCCTACCTTCAAACCACCTACCAAAAGCTCGCAAGAGATAAACTAGTGCATCTCCATGGACGGAGATCACTTGCCTTACCAAGTGTTGGCTCAGGTGAATTAAAGGCGTTTTAAGTTAACTAAAAAGATAAAAACCATTAACGGGTCACACTTTCTCTTCATTAAAAACTAAAACAACAAAACTTCCAATTTATGTATTCAAAAACTTACTCGGTTACCTTAGCTCCAAGAGACGAAGAGCCTAGCCTCTTATCCTCTGAGGAAAAATCCTCAGAGTTTGGTTGGCTAGAAAGAAAAAGAACGAGAAAACAAAAATATATATGAAAAGCAGAGCAAGTGCTCTATAGATATATTTCTTACTTATACAAAAGGGTTCGTCGTCCTTTCTCCCTGAGAACAGGCTCCCGAGAGCTATTTATATGAAAATTACAATAATAATTATTACATGGATATTCACCATTTTTCCTAACTTAATAGCTAAGGAATCCTATAATTGGTGGCTTACAAGGAGAGTTTTGGGATTTAGACAACAAAAATCTGAAGAAAAATATCTCAATGTGTCGGTCGCAAATATCAGGAAGCACTAAGGACCATTTCACAGGTGAAAACGAGGTCTGCGAGATTTCGCAGACACACAAAAAGGGCTGCGAAATCACTTCGCAGCAAAAGGCTGATTTCGCAGCGCTGCGAAGTTGGCTTTCAGCTTGCAGTGTTTGGCTTCCAACGGCTATAACTCCTTCATTTCAGCTCCGAATTGTGCACCATTTAAAGCATTGAATTGTTGACTTCCTAAGCTTTGAAACGACATATAGCATGCATAAATTGGACTTCAGGAAGTGCTCCAAAAGTGGCTGACATTACTATCATAAAAAATGCTTCATGGCAGATTTCTCTTTGCTTCCCCTCCTTGCATTCCGGATTTGCTTATGGAAAAGGACCTCAAAGCTTTGGTTCTTCATGTTTCTGAGCTTTCCATTGCTTTGCCATGGATTCCAAATAACTCTCCTCAATCTCATATTGCTTTGGTGATCAAAAAGCTATCAAAACACCAAAACTTAACACAAATTGATTAGAATTGATTGCAAGGGTCCTTAACATGCCAATTGAGTTAAAAGGTAATAACTACTACTCAAAAGTGTTTAAAAGAGTTAATTACAAGCTATCAAATAGCACTTTTTGAGTAGTAATCACCGTTACTGTTACCGTTACTATCACCATTACCGTTACCGTCACTATTACTATCAACGTCTCCATTACCGTTACCGTCACCATTGTCATTACCAACACCGTTATCGTTATCATTATCGTTACCATTACTGCTATCGTATTCGATACTGTTATCGTGACCGTTACCGTTACCATCACCGTAACTATTAGCATAACTGTTACTATCACCGTCAATTACCATTATTGTCACCATCACCTTTACGATTATCATTATCATAACCATAATCGTTAAAGTGACCGTTACTGTGATAGTTACCATTATCTTCATTGTTACTGTAACCATTACCGTTACCGTCACCGTCACCCCACTATCACCGTTATTGTTACCGTTACAATCACAGTCACTATTACCGTTACCATCATCGTAACCATTACAGTAACCGTAACCATTACCGTCACTGTCACCTTTACTGTCACCATTACTGTTTCCATTATCGTTACTATTACCATCACTATTACCGTTACCATGATTTTTACAGCATCTAGAGGCTTGAGCTAATGACCTAGAGTCGATCATTTTAATCATAGCCTATAGCAACTCATAGCATCTAGAGCCTTGAGCTCAAGACCCAGAGTCGTTCATGACATCCACATCCTTAGATGTTCATAAAATCTAGAGGCTTGAGCTCATAACTTGAAGTCATTCATGTAAACCATAACCTAAAGTTGTTCATAACATTTAAAGCCTTGAGCTCACGATCTAGAGTGGCTCATGCCATTGACAACCCTGAGCTCTTCATAGCATCTAAAGCCTTGAGCTCATGACCTAGAGTCGCTCATGGGAACCATAACCCTAAAATGTTCATAGTATCTATAGCCTTGAGCTCACGACCCTGAGTCATTCATAGCTTTGAGATGCTCATAGTATCTATAGGCCTTAGCTCACAACCCTGAGTCATTGATATCATTCATAACACTGAGGTGTTCATAGCATTTAGAGCCCTAAGCTCATGACCTAAAGTCTTTTGTGTCATCAACAACCCTAAGCTGTTCACAGCATTTAAAGCTCGAAGCTCATGATCGAGAGTCGTTCACATCAACCAAAGCTAACAACTGTTCATAGTATCTAGAACCTTGAGCTCATGACCTAGAGTGGCTCATGTCATCCACAATCGTAAGTTGTTAATAACATCTAAAGTCCTTAACTCATGACCCAAAGTTATTCATGGGAGCCATAACCAAAAGTTGTTCATAACATCAAGAGCTCTTCACTCATGACCCAGAGTAGCCCATGTTATCCACAACCCATAGCAGTTCATAGCATCTAGGGCTCTAAACTCATAACCTAGAGTTATTCATGTCAAATATAGCTCAAACCTATTCATAGCATCTAAAGCCTCGATATCACAACCGAGAGTACCTGATGTCATCCACAACCTGGAGCTATTCATAGCATCTAGAGCCTTAAGCTCGCGACTCTGAGTAGTTAAAGTCATCCATGGTCCTAAGTTGTTCATAGTATCAAGAGCCTTAAGCTAACAACCCATAGTCTTTTATGTCATCGATAACACTAAGCTGGTAATAGCATCTAGAGCTTTGATTTCCTGATTAGGAGTTGTTCTTGTCAACCATAACTTAAATCTATTCACAACATCTATAGCTCTAAGCTCATGACTAAGAGTCGTTCTTGTGATCCATAGTCTTGAGCTCTTTATAAAATCATGAGCCTTGAACTCACGACACATAGTGTTTCATATCATCAAAAACCTACAATTGTTCATAGCATTTAAAGTCTTGATCTCAAGACCTAGAGTGGCTCATATCATCAGAAGCCTTGAGTTGTTCATAGCATCTAAACCCTTGAGCTCACAACCCAGTTTCGTTCATGTGAAGCATAACCTAAAGCTATTCATAGCATCTAGAGCCTTGAGCTCAAGACCTAGGGTTGTTCATGTTTTCCACAGCCTTGAGATAATCATAGAATCTAGTGGCTTTAGCTCATGACCCAGAGTCTTTCATGTCTTCGATTGCCTTGAGTTTTTCATAGCATCTAGAGCCTTAAGGTCGTGACTTGGATTGGCTCATGTCATTGACAACCCTGAACTGTTCATAGCATCTCAAGCCTTAAGCTCACGACCTAGGATTGTTCATGTCAATAATAACCCTGAGATGTTCATGGTATCTATAATACTTTGTTCATGACCTCGAGCCATTCATGTCATCCAGAACCTTAAGCTTTTCATAACATCTAGAACCCTAAGCTCATAACCCAGAGTGTTGCATGTCATCAAGAACCCTAAGTTCTTCATAGCATCTAAAGCTCGGAGCTCACAACCTAGAGTCGTTCAAGTCAACCACAAACCAGAGCTATTTATAGCATCAAAAGCATGAAGTTCATGACCTAAAGTAGCTAATTTGATCCACAACCCTATGCTATTCATAGCATCTACAACCCTGAGCTCATGACCAAGGGTAGATCATGTCATCCACGACCTTGAGTTGTTCACAACATCAAGAGCTCTTAGCTTACGAACTGTAGTCTTTCATGTCATCGACAACCCTGAGTTGTTCATAGCATCAAAAGGCCTAAGCTCACAATCGGGAGTCGTTCATATCTACCAAAGCCTAGAGCTATTCATTGCATTTAGAGCCTCGAGCTCATGACCCATAGTAGCTGATGTCATCCACAATCATGAGTTGTTAATAGAATCCAGAGCCTTGAGATCATGACCCAGAGTTCTTCTTGCTAGCCACAACCCAAAGCTATTCATAATAGCTAGAGCCCTAAGCTCATGACCTACAGTAGCCCATGTTATCCATAGCCTGGAGCAGTTCATAGCATATAAAGACCTAAGCTCACGACCTAGAGTCATTCAAGTCAACCATAGCCTAGAGATATTCATAGAATCTAAAGCCATGAGCTCATGATTCATTTTAGGTAATGTGATCCATAGACTTGAGTTGTTCATAGCATCTAGATCCTTGAGCTCATAACCCAAAGTAGATCATGTCATCCATAGACTTTAATTTTTCATAACATTAAGATCCTTCAGCTCACGACTTGTAGTCTTTCATGTCATCAAAACCCTGAACTATTCATAGCATTAAGAGGCTAAAGCTCACAATCGAGAGTTGTTCACATCTACCAAAGTCTAGAGTTGTTCATAGCATCTAGAGCCCTGATCTCACAACCCGGAGTTGTTCATGTAAAGCACTACCTAGATCTATTCATCTCATCTAGATGCCTGAGCTCATGACCCTAAGTAGCTCATGTCATCCATAATCTTAAGCTATTCATAGCATCTATAGCCTTGAGTTAATGACCTAGAGTCATTCTCATGAACCACAACCCAAACTTGTTCATAACATCTCAATCCCTAAGATCATGACTGAAAGGAGCTCATGTCATCCACAAGCCTTAGTTGTTCATAACATTTCGAGACATGAGCTATTGACTTAGAGTAGCTCTTTTCATCCATAGCCCTAAGTTGTTCATAAGATCAAGAGCCCTGAGCTCACGACCCATAGACTTTCATATCATCAATAGCCTTGAGTTGTTCATAGCAAAAAGTGCATTGAGCACATGACCCATGGTCGTTCATGTCAACCATAACCTAGAGCTGTTATAGATCCTAAGCTCACCACCTAGAGTAGCTCATGTTATCCACAACCCTGAGTTGTTAATAGTATCTAAAGCCTTGAGTTCATGACTCGAAGTTGTCTAGGTTAACCACAACCCAAAACTATTCATAGAATCTAGAGCCCTAAGTTGTTCATAGCATTAAGAGCTCTAAGATCACGACCCATAGTCTTTCATGTCATCGATAGGCTTAAGATGTTCATAGAATCAAGATCCCTGAGCACACGACCTAAAGTCATTAACGTCAATAACAACCCAGAGTTGTTCATAGCCTCTAGAGCTCTTAGGTCATGACATAGTGTTGCTCATGTCATCAACAACCTGAGCTGTGAATAGCATCTAAAGGCTTGAGTTGATGACCCAGAGCCGATCATGTTAACCACAACCTAGAGTTGCTCATTACATCTAGAGCCTTAAGCTCAAGACCTAGAGTCATTCATGTCATCCACATCCCTAAGATGTTCATAAAATCTAGAGGCTTGAGCTCACAACTTGAAGTCATTCATGTAAACCATAACCCAAAGTTGTTCATAGCATCTAAAGCCTTGAGCTCAAGACCTAGAGTGGCTTATACCATTGACAACCCTAAGCTCTTCATGACATCTAAATCCCTGAGCTCATGACCTAGAGTTGTTCATGTGAACCATAACCCTAAGATGTTCATAGTATCTATAGCCTCGAGCTTAGGACCTCGAGTCATTCATGTCAACCATAGCTTTGAAATGCTCATAGTATCTATAGCCCTTTGCTCATAACCCCGAGTCATTCATGTCATGCATAACTCTGAGGTGTTCATAACATTTAAAGCCCTAAGCTCATGGCCTGGAGTCTTTCGTGTCATCAACAACCCTAAGCCGATCATAGCATTTAAAGCCCAAAGCTCACGACCTAGAGTCATTCAAGTCAACCATAGCCTAGAGTTGTTCGTAGCATGTAAAGCCTTGAGCTCACAACTCAGAGTAGATAATGTAATCCATAGCCCTGAGTTGTTCATAGCCTCAAGTGCCCTGAGCTCACGACCCGTAGCCTTTCATGTCATCAACCCTAAGTTTTTTATAGCATTAAGAGGCTTGAGCTCATGATTGAGAGTCGTTCACGTCAACCGAAGCTAACAGTTGTTCATAACATTTAGAGCACTGAGCTCACGTCCTAGAGTAGCTCATGTCATCCACAACCATAAGCTGTTAATAACATCTAGAGCCCTGAGCTCATGACCTAAAGTTGTTCATGTGAGCCACAACCTAGAGCTGTTCATAACATCAAGAACCCTTGACCATGACCCAGAGTAGACCATGTTATCCATAGCCCATAGTGGTTCATAGCATCTAATGCTCTGAGCTTATAACCTAAAGTTATTCATGTAAAAAATAACTTAAATCTGTTCATAGCATCTAAAACCTTGATATCACAACCCAGAGTAGCTGATGTCATCCACAACCTGGAGCTATTCATAACATCTAGAGCTCTAAGCTCGTGACTCTGAGTAGTTGATGTCATCCAGAGTCCTAAGTTGTTCATAGCATCAAGAGCCCTAAGCTGACAACTCGTAGTCTTTTATGTCATCTATAGCCCTGAGCTGTTATTAGCATTTAGAGCTCTGATTTCCCGATTGGGATTTGTTCATGTCAACCATAGCACAAAGCTATTTGTAACGTCTAGAGCTCTGAGCTCATGACCAAGAGTCATTCTTGTCATCCACAGTCCTAAGTTCTTCATAAAATCATGAGCCCTGAGTTCATGACCTAAAGTCTTTCATATCATCAACAAACCAGAGTTGTTCATAACATTTAAAGCCTTGACCTTAAGACCTAGAGTGGCTCATGTCATCGAAAGCCCTGAGTTGTTCATAGCATCTATACTCTTAAGCTCACGACCTAGTGTCGTTCATGTCAACCACAACCTAGAGCTGTTCATTACAGCTAGAGCCTTGAGCTTAAGACCTAGGGTTATTCATATTTTCCACAACCTTAAGATAATCATAGAATCTAGTGGCTTGAGCTCATGACCCGGATTCTTTCATGACTTTGACCGCCTTGAACTGTTTATAGCATCTACAGCCTTAAAGTCACGAATTGAATTGGCTCATGTCATTAACAACCTTGAACTATTTATAGCATCTAATACCCTGAGCTCGTGACCTAGGGTCGTTCATGTCAACCATAACCCTGAGATGCTCATAGTATCTATAGTCCTTTATTCATGACTCTGAGTCATTCATGTCATCCAGAACCTTAAGCTTTTTATAACATCTAGAACCCTAAGCTCATGACCCAAAGTCTTTCATGTCATCGAAAACCCTAAGTTTTTCATAGCATCTAAAGCCTAGACCTCACAACATGGAGTCGATCAAGTCAACCACAACCAAGAGCTATTCATAGCATCTACAACCCATAGCACACGACCTAAAGTAGCTAATGTGATCCACAACCCTATGCTAATCATATTATCTAGAGCCCTGAGCTCATGACCTAGAGCAAATCATGTCATCCACGACCTTGAGTTATTCAGAACATTAAGAGATCTTAGCTCATGAACTGTAGTCTTTCATGTCATCGACAACCTTGAGTTGTTCATAGCATCAAGAGGTATAAGCTCACAATCGGGAGTCATTCATATCTACCAAAGCCTAGAGTTGTTCATAACATCTAGAGCCCTGAGCTCACGACCCATAGTAGCTCATGTCATCCACAATCTTGAGTTGTTAATAGCATCCAGAGCCTTAAGCTCATGACCCAGAGTTGTTCATGTCAACCACAGTCGAGAGCTATTCATAATAGCTAGAGCCTTACACTCACGACCTAGAGTAGCCCATGTCATCTACAGCCCAGAGCAGTTCATAACATCTAGAGACCTAAGCTCATGACCCAAAGTTATTCAAGTCAACCATAGTCTATAGCTACTCATAGCATCTAAAGCCCTGAGCTCACAATCCATTGTAGGTAATGTGATCCACAGGCCTGAGTTATTCATAGAATCTAGAGCCTTGAGCTCACAACCCATAGTAGATCATGTTATCCACAACCTTGAGTTGTTCATAACATCAAGAGCCTTGAGCTCACGACCTATAGACTTTCATGTCATGACAACCCTAAACTGTTCATAGCATTAAGAGGCTAAAGCTCATGATCGAGAGTCATTCATGTCTACCAAAGTCTAGAGTTGTTCATAGTATCTAGAGCCTTGAGCTCACAACTCATAGTAGCTCATGTCATCCACAATTGTGAGGTGTTAATAACATCCAGAGCCTTGAGCTCTCAACCCAGAGTTGTTCATGTAAACCACAACCTAGAGTTGTTCATAGCAACTAGAGCCTTGAGCTCACGACTAAGAGTAGGCCATGTTATCCATTACTCGGAGTAGTTCATAGTGTCTAGAGACCTAAACTCATGAGCTAGAGTCGTTCATTTCCACCACAACTCAGAGCTATTTGTAACATCTATAGCCCTGAGAGATCGACCTAGAGTAGCTCATGTCATCACAACACAGAGTTGTTCATAGCATCTAGAGCCTTGAGCTCACAACTCAAAGTAGCTGATGTGATCCACAGCCTTAAGCTCTTCATAGCATCTTGAGCCCTAAGCTCACAACCCGAATTCTTTCATATCATTAATAAACCTGAGTTGTTCATAGCATCAAGAGCCTTAAGCACACGACTTGAAGTTGTTCAAGTCAATCTTTGCCCAAACCTGTTCATAACTTCTAAAGCCCTGAGCTCACGACCTAGAGTAGCTTATGTTTTCGACTACCTTGAGTTGTTCAAAGCACCTAAAGCTCTAAAATCACAACCCAAAGTCATTCATGTCAACCACGACCTTGAGATTTTCTTTGTATCCACAATCTTAAGTTGTTCATATCATTTAAAGCCCTAAGCTCATGACCTAGATTTTTTTGTGTCATCAACAACCCTGAGTTGTTCATAGCATCTAGAGTCCTAAGCTCACAACCTAAAGTCATTCAAGTCAACCATAGCCAAGAGTTGTTCATAACATCTAGAGCCCTGAGCTTACAACCCAATGTTGCTCAAGTCATCAACAACCCTGAGCTTCTCATAGCATCTTAGGCTTTAAGCACACGAACCAGAGTGATTCATGTCAACCACAACCTTAAGTTATGAATAGTATCTAAAACCCTGAGCTGATGACCCAGAGTAGCACATGTCATACATAACCCTAAGTTGTTCATAAAATCTAAAGCCTTGAGATGATGACTCGAAGTTATTCATAGCATCTAAAGGCCTGAGCTCACAGGATCCCAAGTTGTTCATATCATCCACAACTCTGAGTTGTTCATAGCATCTAGAGCCCTGAGCTCATCACACAGAGTTGTTCATGTCATCAACATCCCTTAACCGTTCATAGCATTTGGAGCCCTTAACTCATGACCCAGAGTCGTTCATGTCAACCATAGCCCTGAGTTGTTCATAACATCTAGAGTGTTGAGCTCATAACCCAGTGTTGTTCATGTCATCCAAGCCTTTAGCTATTCTTAACATTTAGAGCCCAGAGCTCATGATCTTGACTCGTTCATGTCATCCACAATCTTGATTTTTTCATAGAGCTCATGACTTAGAGTCATTCATGTTTGCATAGCCTTGAACTATTCATAGAATCTAGAGCCTCAAGTTGTTCATAGCATCTAGAGCCCTAAGCTCACGACTTTCAATCATTCATGTCATCCACAACCCTTAGTTGTTCATAACATTTAGAGCCTTGGGCTCATGACCAAAAATCACAACCATGAGTTATTCATAGCACCTAGAGGCTTAAGCTTATAGGATCTCAAGTCATTCATATCATCCATAACCCCGAGTAGTTCATAGCATCCAAAACCATGAGCTCACGACATGCATATTAACCTTAGCCTTGAGCTGTTCATAGCATCTAGAGCCTTAAGCTCATGACCTAGAGTCGTTCTTGTCATCCATAAACCTAAGTTGTTCATAACATCTAAAGCCCTGAGCTCACGTCCTTTATTCTTTCATGTCATCCATAATCCCAAGTTATTCATAACATTTAGCGTTATATGCATGACTAAAAATCATTCATATCATCCTCAATTTGGAGCTATTCAAAGCATCTAGAGACCGTAACCCATAGGATCCCAAGCCATTCATATCATCCACAACTCTAAGTTGTTCATAGCATCTAGAGCCTTGAGCTGACAACATAAAGTCATTCATGTCAATCACAACCCTAAGTTGTTCATAGCATGAAGAGCCTTGAGCTAACGACTTTGAGTAATTCATGTCATTCATAACCTTGACCACTTCATAACATTTAGAGCCTTGGGCTCATGAGAAAGAATTGTTCATATCATCCACAACCCTAAGTTATTCATAACTCCTAGAGGCTTGAGCTCACAAGATTCTAAGTTATTCATATTGTCCACAACCTTAAGTTATTCATAGATTTTAGAGCCATGAGCTCAAGACGCGGAGCAACTCATATCATCCATAGGCTTGAGATGTTGATAGTATTTAGAGCCTTGAGCTCAAGATGTCGACCATAATTATGAGTTGTTCATAGTATTTAGTGTCTTGAGCTCACGACCTTGAGTCGTTCACGTCATCTACAGTTCTGAGTTGTTCATAAGATTTAGAGCCTTGGGCTCATGACCATGAATCGTTCAAATCATTCACAACCCTGACTTGTTCATAGCATCCAAAGCCCTTAGCTCACAACCCAGAGTAGCTCATGTCATCCATAACCCTGAGATGTTCATAGCAACTAGAACTGTGAGCTCACGGATCGGAGTTGTTCATATTATTCACAATCATGAGTTGTTCATGTCATCTATATCCTTAAGTTATTCATAGAATTTAGAGCCATGGATACACGACGAAGAACACACCATTGAGCTATTCATAGCATCTAGAGGCCTAAGCTCACATGGTGATTACTACTCAAAAAGTGCTATTTCATAGCTTGTAATTAACTCTTTTAAACACTCTTGAGTAGTAATTATTACCTTTTAACTCAATTGACATGTTAAGGACCCTTGCAATCGTTTCTCATCAAATTGTGTTAAGTTTTGGTGTTTTTGATAGCTTTTAGCTACACCAAAGCAATCCAAGAATGAGGGAGAGCTGTATATAGTTCATAGCAAAGCTTTTGGAAGCTCAAATTCATGAAGAACCAAGCTTTGGAGCTCCATATCCCTTTTCCAAATTCGTTCAAAGTATGCAAGGAAAGAACAACGGAGAGAGGAAAAACAGAGTGAAGAAAACAGAGGATAGCAGCTGCAGTCTTCTTTTGCACTTTTGGAGCACTTACCGAAGTCCATTTTCTACATGTTATATAAAATTTCAAATCTCAGGAAGTCAAGAATCTAACGCTTCAAACGGTGTACGAATTGGAGCTGAAATGAGGAAGATATGGCCTTCGCAAGACAACTGCATCCAGTTGAAGGACAAATTCGCATCTTGCGAATTTGGAACTCCAACGTGCGAAATTAAAGCCTACCTTGCGAAATGGAAATGGAATGCAGCCGCACAGTCACAGAGAAGCCCAACTTGTGAAGGTGATTTTGCAACTTGCGACCTTGGAGCTCAACGTGCGAAAATGGATTCCAAGTTGCGAAATCAACTTGCGAGATTTTCGCAGGTCACCATGCAACATGCGAAATCCACGTGCGAACTGGGATATTTGTGCACCGACTCTTTTAGATCTTTTCTTCAGATATTTTTGTATAAATTTCCATTCTTCTCCTTGTAATCCACCAACCATAAGATTTCTTAGTTAGGAAGGTTGGAAAAACGTCTCTATATATATTCCCTTGCATCCATTGTAAAATATATAGATATATAAATATATAGAATATACAGAGCCTTGCTCTATTTTTCCTTCTCTTTCATTTTCATTTTCTTGCTATCCAAACATTCTCTGAGGATTTGTTATCAGAGGATGAGAGGCTAGGCTTTTTGTCTCTTGGAGTGAGGAAAGCCGGGTAAGTTGCCGCATGCATAAATTGGAAGTTTTGTTGTTTTAGTTTTTAATGAAGAGAAAGTGTGACCCGTTAATGGTTTTTATCTTTTTAGTTAACTTAAAACGCCTTTAATTCACCTGAGCCAACACTTGGTAAGGCAAGTGATCTCCGTCCATGGAGATGCACTAGTTTATCTCTTGCGAGTTTTTGGAAGGTGGTTTGAAGGTAGGATTTTCTAGAATAGCCAACACTTGGTAAGCTTTAGGACTCCAAGGAGACATCCATTAGTTATCTCTTGCAAGCTTTTGAAGGGAAGTCCAAGGTTAAAGATCACCTTGAATGGCAAGTGCTAGGTGAGAGGTATGAGCCATTGCAAGGTGCATCAGTGAGAGGGATTTAGTGTTTGAACCCATTAATGGGAAGCATCTGTACAACACCGGTTGGAGAAGGAACTATATGTTAATTCTTTAATGCGAGGAAAAGAAACAAGTGACTGGAACTCCCTTTTTGTATGAGGAACCTGAGCCTAGTTATCTAAACTCCAAGAAACACTTTTCTTTGTAAGTAAAATCAGTTACTATTTTTGATTAGTTTAAAACCAAACCTTTTTCATTCAAACATCTTTATGTTTTCTTTTAAAGCTAACCTTGAAATGAAAAGGCACCAATTCAGCTTTGAATTAATATCATTTGCAAAGTGAAAACCCATCCCAGTGAACGATCCTAGAGCCACTATGCTATAGTAGCTTTGTCTTTGCTACCCTAGTTCATGGTGTAATAGGTTATAAATTTTGTTGATTACTCCCTCAATCAAGGAGCACCAGCTGGACACGAATCAGCTGAGACACCAATTGGGCACGAATCAAATGGCACCGTTGCCGGGGATGGTGCCACTTTACAGTGATATCACCTTTTCAGAGTACTTGTGATCTTCATCACAAGTTTGGTGACTTTTCTTTTCCTTTTACTAACTCTTTTTATTTCTTTATTGTTCATATTTTAGTATACCTTTTATTTAGTTTTTAGTTTACCTTAATTTTTTTCCTTTGAATTGTTTTTCTTTTGTTTTCTCTGTTTTTAATTCACAAATTGCTAGTTGTGCATGCCATATTGAATAAGAGATAGCAGAGGAAGCCATGAACTTCATGAGTTATGTGGCTGAAGTCTCAAGAGGATGGGATGAACCAAATGCTCGAGATATGGGAAGAATGACGTCTCAACCTAATGCTAAGGGTGAGATGTATATTTTGAATGACGACATAGACATGAAGGCAAAGATTACAGCTATGGCAAGGAGATTGGAAGAGCTAGAAATAAAGAAGATGCAAGAAGTGCAAACCATCTCTCAAACACCATTGCAAGCTATGCCCTGTTCCATTTGTCGATCATATGAGCACTTGGTGGATGAGTGTCTTACCATTCCAACGGTGAGAGAAATGTTTGGTGATTGCAACACCTACAATTCCAATTGGAGGGACCATCCAACATTCTCTTGGAAACCACATCCACCTGAGTATCAGCAACCTATTCAAGCACTTCAGCAAGCCTCAAACCTTGAACAAGCTATGATGAATCTTAACAAGGTCATGGAAGACTTTGTTGAAGCTAAACAATCCATCAATGCTCAGCTCAGTCAAAGAATTGACAGTGTAGAGAGTTCATTGAACAAAAAGATGGATGAAGTGCAAAATGATCTATCTCAGAAGATAGATAATCTCCAAGATTCAATCTCAAGGTTTGGCAACCTCAACACAGTGCAAGAGAAAGAAAACTCTCCTTCTCAACCTTATCAAAATTCCATGAGTATCCATGAAATGGAGGCTAAGGAGGGAGAACCTTCACAAAAGAGGGAAGTCAAAGAAGTGATCACTCTGAGGAGTGGTAAAGAGGTTGATCTGCCCACATGCAAGCTAGAGCATAAGGTAGAGAGTGAAACAGAGAAAGAAAAGAGGGAGGAAATCAAAGGAAAGAAAAAGGGGAAAAGCATAGAGAAAGATGGCTATGATGTTAATGTACAAAGAGAACCACAGAGGATAGTCATCAAGGAAGAATTGATGAAGAAACACATGCCTCCACCTTTTCTCCAAGCTTTGTATGTCAAAATCATACAGAGAAAGCCCCAAGTGAGAAATGCAAGCTTCATATGGGATCCGAGCAAGCTAAATCAGGAGTAAATTTTTTGATGGACTTAGTCTTTTTAAAGACTAGCCAGTCCATATCTTTTTGTTTTGTTTTTTTTACTTGTTTTAATTTTGATTTAAATGCTTTAATTTTGATTTCAATGCTTTAATTCTAATTTGTTTTGATGTAATATAGGTTTTTGGATGATCTCAGGTAGGAGAAAATGCAAAGAAATTGAAAGGAAGTCTTTCAGAGCAAAAACAGGGCAAAAATAGGGCAAAAACAGGGGTCTGCGAGATTTCGCAGTCTCTGCGAAATCAGTACTTTGCTGCGAAACCAGTTTGCAGCCTCAGGCCCCTCTTTGCGAAAATTTCATAGCTGCGAAACCACTTTTGGCACACGAGTGCCATTTTACAACACAGTGACCCTCATTTCCCAGCTGTTAAACGGCTGCGAAGTCCCAAAACGTGAAAAATCCCAATTTCGCAGCCAAAGCTCCATTTCGCAGGGTATTTCGAAGCTACGAAACCAACTTTTGGCACACGAGTGCCATTTTGTAGCACAGTGAACCTCATTTCGCAGCTGTAAAATGGCTGCAAAATCCAAAAATAATAATAATAATAAAAAAAAAATCGCAGCCAAAGCCCCATTCCGCAGGGTGTTTCACAGCTGCGAAACGGCTACGAAATCCCAAAGCGTAAAAACTTCCAATTTCACAGCCAAAGCTCCATTTCGCAAGGTATTTCAAAGCTGCGAAACCACTTTTTGGCACACGAGTGCCATTTCGAAGCCCCATACACTCATTTCGCAGCTGCGAAATGGGCTGCGAAGTCACCTTTAGGCTGCGAAATGGTCTACGAAAATGCCACTTTGCTGCGAAATGATCTCCAAGCTTCGAAATGGCTGCGAAGTGACCTCCAAGCTTAGAAATGGCCTTCAAATGGCGAAATTGACTTGCGAAATGGAGGGTGATTTGCAAAAACACTTTGCAAAGCCAAGGGAAGTTGCTAAAATGCCAATAGAGTCCCGCGACCATGCATCTGAAGAGGAGAGCCCCGCGCACCCTAGGATCACACACACTAAGCCTCTCACTCCATTTTTGACCTCCTTAAACCATCAGAGCCCATAGCTCCAACTGAGGAGACTATGCCACCTAAGAAGACTACCAGAACAGAGGCCAAAGTCCTGATCCAATCCACTCAAGAGGCCACCATAGTTGCATTAGCTCCATAGGACCCTACCACTACTTGATCATCTTTTTATTTTTGTATTTACTTATTATATTAGTATACATAATTCCATGTTTTGATGTCTTATATTCTGGGATTGGAGATATCCATTGATCATATCTTATATTCTACTTTCTCAAGATTAATATATAGACATCGTTTTTTGTTTAAACTTGACATTTTTCTATTTCCTCTAGTTACTAACTCTTATGTTTTTTTTAAACATGTGGTTTCTCCTATACGACTCAGACTTCATGTCACTAAGGAGGTACCACTTCCTCCCTATTTTTCAATCGCTTTTGTCACAATGAGGACAATGTTCAGCTTGCTTGGGGGGAGAGTCGAGGAAGTAAGTATTGTTAATAATGCTAAGTTATTTTGGTAATTTAGTTGCTTTTTGCTTAATTTTTAAAATTTTTGAAAGTTTTTATTCTACTCTCCATGGTTATTAAGGAAAAATTTTCAAACTAAAAAGGGAGAAATTGAATTTTTGTCTTTTTACTTGACTTAGAGTTTGTATTATGCTTACTAAAGTTGATGAATTGTTGAAACTTCTATTGATTCAACCTTAGTTCTTCCACTTTAAGCTATTCACACACTGTGCACAATAGGTTCCGAGTGTAAAATGAAAAACTATTTCCCTCTTGACTTAGGAAAATTTTAGACTTGGTACCTTTGACCTTATTTAATAGTGTTGGGACCCCTTGTAAAAGGCCAATGAGTCTTTGAAGAAAAAAAAGAAAGAAAGAAAAAATGTTTGCTTGCCTTGAAACCCGAGCAAGGTCTGAGGGGTATATAGTGAAAATCTTTAAAACCTGGTGCCCTAAGCCTTAATTGGTTGGGAGTCACCGACCTCAATACTCGTGACAAGGGTGAATAGGTGGAGTTTAACATACTGTAGGTGCTTGGGTATTAAAATTCATTCTCAAAAGTCCGGGATAAAATCCGAGGAGTTAGTGGTTGAAAGATCCTTAAAGCTTGATGCCCTAAACCTTAATTGGTTGGGAGTCATCGATGGACCCCCGTTACATGGACAATTTAAAAAATAATACCTTTAAGCCTTGTACTCCTACAATGAAAAAATTGTGAAAAAAGAGGTGCGTTCTTAACCTATTAGAGGTTGATCAGTTTGCTAAGCTTTGAAAAAGAACTAGGTTTGGGGAAGAGATTAGTTTAACATACTATATTCAGAAGCTAATAAATAACACTTAGATTTTTGTGGAAGAGTAAGGTTTGACCCTTTGGGAGTGGAAACTCTTTTAAAAGCTTAAATTTTCATAATGCCTTCTCTTTATGAATTGTGATTAGACAAGTTATTTGATAACTCTTGTTGAAGTTTGAGTTTTATTTATTTAATGTTCCATGTGAGAGTTAGATCATCATGCCACTTGAAAATTGTTTTTTTGATCAGCATGATGTTGTAAATTATAGTATTGTTTATTTTTATTTTTCTCTCTTTCATTGCTAAGGGACTAGCAATATGTCGGTTTGGGGGAGTGATTACTACTCAAAAAGTGCTATTTCATAGCTTGTAATTAACTTTTTTAAACACTATTGAGTATTAATTATTACCTTTTAACTCAATTGACATGTTAAGGACCCTTGCAATCGTTTCTAATCAAATTGTGTTAAGTTTTGGTGTTTTTGATAGCTTTTAGCTACACCAAAGCAATCCAAGAATGAGGGAGAGCTGTATATAGTTCATGGAAAAGCTTTTGGAAGCTCAAATTCATGAAGAACCAAGCTTTGGAGCTCCATAGCCCTTTTCCAAAGTCGTTCAAAGTATGCAAGGAAAGAACAACGGAGAGAGGAAAAAGAAAGTGAAGAAAACAGAGGACGGCAGCTACAGTATTATTTTTCACTTTTGGAACACTTACCGAAGTCCATTTTCTACATGCTATATAAAATTTCAAAGCTCAGGAAGTCAAGAATCCAACGCTTCAAACGGTGTACGAATTGGAGCTGAAATGAGGAAGATATGGCCTTCGTAAGACAACTGCATCCAGTTGAAGGACAAATTCGCATCTTGCGAATTTGGAACTCCAACGTGCGAAATTAAAGCCTACCTTGCGAAATGGAAATGGAATGCAGCCGCACAGTCACATAGAAGCCCAACTTGTGAAAGTGATTTTTCAACTTGCGAACTTGGAGCTCAATGTGCGAAAATGGATTCCAAGTTGCGAAATCAACTTGCGAGATTTTCGCAAGTCACCATGCATCGTGCGAAATCTACGTGCGAACTGGGATATTTGTGCACCGACTCTTTTAGATATTTTCTTCAGATATTTTTGTATAAATTTCCATTATTCTCCTTGTAATCCACCAACCATAAGATTTCTTAGTTAGGAAGGTTGGAAAAACGTCTCTATATATATTCCCTTGCATCCACTGTAAAATATATAGATATATAAATATATAGAATATACAGAGCCTTGCTCTATTTTTCCTTCTCTTTCATTTTCATTTTCTTGCTAGCCAAACATTCTCTGAGGATTTTTCATCAGAGGATGAGAGGCTAGGCTTTTTGTCTCTTGGAGTGAGGAAAGCCGGGTAAATTGCCACATGCATAAATTGGAAGTTTTGTTGTTTTAGTTTTTAATGAAGAGAAAGTGTGACCCGTTAATGGTTTTTATCTTTTTAGTTAAATTAAAACGCCTTTAATTCACCTGAGCCAACACTTGGTAAGGCAAGTGATCTCCGTCCATGGAGATGCACTAGTTTATCTCTTGCGAGCTTTTGGGAGGTGGTTTGAAGGTAGGATTTTCTAGAATAGCCAACACTTGGTAAGCTTTTGGACTCCAAGGAGACATCCATTAGTTATCTCTTGCGAGCTTTTGAAGGGAAGTCCAAGGTTAAAGATCACCTTGAATGGCAAGTGCTAGGTGAGAGGTATGAGCCATTGCAAGGTGCATCAGTGAGAGGGATTTAGTGTTTGAACCCATTAATGGGAAGCATCTGTACAACACCGGTTGGAGAAGGAACTATATGTTAATTCTTTAATGCGAGGAAAAGAAACAAGTGACCGGAACTCCCTTTTTGTATGAGGAACCTGAGCCTAGTGATCTAAACTCCAAGAAACACTTTTCTTTGTAAGTAAAATCAGTGACTATTTTTTATTAGTTTAAAACCAAACCTTTTTCATTCAAACATCTTTATGTTTTCTTTTAAAGCTAACCTTGAAATGAAAATGCACCAATTCAGCTTTGAATTAATATCATTTGCAAAGTGAAAACCCATCCCAGTGAACGATCCTAGAGCCACTATGTTATAGTAGCTTTGTCTTTGCTACCCTAGTTCATGGTGTAATAGGTTATAAATTTTGTTGATTACTCCCTCAATCAAGGAGCACCAGCTGGACACGAATCAGCTGAGACACCAATTGGGCACGAATCACATGGTCCAACATCTTTCATATCATCCACAACCCTAAGTTATTTCAAGAATCCAAGGCGCTGAGCTAATGACTCGGAGTAGCTCATGTCATCCATAATCCTGAGCTCATAACATCTAGAGGCTTCAGCTCAAAGGATTTCAAGTTGTTTATATAATCCATAATGTTGACTTCTTGATAAAATTCATAGCTCTAAACTAACAAGCCAGAGTAGCACCTATGTGTTATAACCCTGTGCTATTCATAGCATCGAGACCCTTGAGCTCATGACTTTGAGTCATTCATGTAAACCATAGCTCTGAGAAATTCATAGCATCTAAAGCCTTGAGCCCACGACCCAGAGTCGTTCATGTCATCCACAACTCTAAGCTTTTAATAGCAACTAGAGCCCTGACCTCATGACTCAGAGTCTTTAATTTCATCCACCACCCTGAGTTGTTCATAGCATTTGGACTCATAGGCTCATGACCAAGAATCATTTATATGATCCTCATCCCTGAAATATTCATAGCATTTGGAGGCCTGAGATCACAGGATACTGAGTCGTTCATATCATTCACAACTGTGAGTTGTTCATGGCATCTAGAGCCTTGAGTTCATGACTCGAAGTTGTTCATGTTAGCCACAATTCAGAGCTCACGACCTGGAGTCCTTCATGTCATCCATTGCCATGAGCTTTTCATAGCATCTAGTGTCCTGAGCTTAGTACGTGGAATTGTTTGTGTCCACCATAGCTTTGAGCTATTCATAGGATCTAGAGCCCTCAGTACTGTAGACCCTCAATTTTGTCCCTTTAGCACATGTCTTTAAGTTCGTTTTCAGTGCTCCACAGTAGTTCCTTGGTGGCCCATTACTACTCGTACCACTTACCTTTTTCTGAGTCACCTCAGAGATTTTGGTTGAGGGATTATTTGATCCCTTATTGTGACCCTTGGTAGCCCTAACTTAGACTTAGGCTTTTCTTGTTTTTGTTTAGGATAGCTTTTAGATACACTTGGCCCATTAGGCACCACCCTAGGCCTACTTAGTCTCACCTTAGGCCCGTTTCGGCACACTAGGCCTACGAAGACTTTTATTTTATTTTATTTTATTTATTTATTTATTTTGTTTTTAGTTTTAATTTTATGATTATCATTCACTTTTTATTGGTTATCTTCCTCTTTATATTATTTTCCTTAACTTATTTATTTATTTATTTATTATTTTTACCATTTTTTAATTTATTTAC
The DNA here is from genome assembly GCF_030704535.1 of Vitis vinifera. Lineage (NCBI taxonomy): Eukaryota > Viridiplantae > Streptophyta > Magnoliopsida > Vitales > Vitaceae > Vitis > Vitis vinifera. The sequence goes on along the minus strand of NC_081805.1, from coordinate 14,767,310 downwards.
TTATTTATCTATTCATGCAATTATTTAACTTCAAAAATTTCATGTTTTTTTTTGCAAGGAAACTTACCATTGGAGTTTAAGGAAGGCGGGACTCTCCTTGGAAGGTTTTGGAGGGGAATTTGAAATTGGGAAGATTGCTTTTGATTGGAAGATTTAAAAAAAGAGAAGAGGAGAAGAAAGGAAATAGGAGAATTCTCCTTTTTGGAAACAAATTTAGGTCTTGAAGGGTGATATATATAGGTGAGAAAAAGGAAAAGAATGGAAGGTGGGATACGCATTGGGGGGCAGGCGAAAAGAGAATTCGGAGGATTATTCTTGGAGGCAGCACGTATTGGAGTCTGGGTAAGGAAAGAAAGGAAAGAAAGGAAAGAAAGGAAAAAAGGAAGTAGGATTTTCCTTTTCAGCAAGAAGGTTTATTTTTTTTTTGGAAAAGTGGGACTGGCAGCACGCATTGGAGGGGATTGGTTTTAGAGAGGAAGAAGGAAGATAGCAAAAAGAGAGATTTTTTGAAGAAAACTTTGAGCACGTATTGGAGTTTTAGAGAGAAAAAAAAGGCTTTTTTTTATTGAGGGAGGAGATTCTTCTTGGAGCAGCACGCATTGGAGGATTCTGAAAATTTTTGGGGGGGAGAAGAACAGAGGAAACGGAAAAGAGCAATTGCAACCAAGGCTATCCAAGTATGTTTTTCATTACTCTTGGAATTTTTACCTATGTTCGATTTTCCGGCACAATCGTTTCTGGATATCTATTGTATTGTTGATTTGGTGTGGGCGGAAAGGGCCATGGTTTGTTTTGTTGAGATTGGTTGCTTGCTTGTTTACCTCGTTCTAATTTTAGGTGTCATTGATGTCTTCGAAAGTATATGACTCTATGCCTGAATGTGATCACGTTTTGTCATTTTTTTTGTTTAAATCCTATTCTGCTCTATTCCCACTATTATCAGCCCATGGATTAAAATTTGAAGTGGGGGGCTACTTATGTCTACTAACCAAAATCTCCTATTCTCTTCCTTCTCCGAGTTTTGTTGTGTTTTATTTTACTGGTTCAATATTCCTTTCTCCGCACGGTGTTCGAATCCTGGCCTTTGTATTTGGGTTGCATTGGAGGATGGCGGAAGAGTTGATATGAGAGGTAAGCTTAATGGTGCCAAGTCTTCCGACGAATTTGGGAATGATAGCAAATATGGCAAAAGAGTTTTGCACCTGTGGGTCACAGAATCAGAGGTTAAATTTGAGAAGAAAGCAGAGGAGGATGATTGGACGGGGGAATCAATGACGAGCAATGTGTCTAGCTTCGTATTCTCTGCGTGAAAGTTTCAGTTCGTCTGTACATGGTGCTGTTCTGAAATATGGGTTCAAGCAGGAAGTGATTTAGTTTACATGTGGCAGGATTGGATGGCTTGGCTGCTTGCTATTGGATTTTTTTTTCTTCAATTCGTGAGCAGGGTTTGGTGTGTCAAACTGCAACAGTCAGTGCATATGTTGAGGTGGGAAGCTTTACTTTTGTCCAGAAGCTGTTTGATAAAATACCCCACAAACTATAGGTGATAACTTGAATGCACTAGAGTCCTCTCTGCCTGCGAATTTTTGTCAGTTTATCAGGGCATTCCTTAAAATCTGCACAAAACGGTGGTAATTTGTGCATTACAGAATTTTGTGATGTGCAATAGAATTATTAATCGAGATGTTGCTGAAGCTTTAGAAGCGGTTTCTATTTTGGCTAGGATGAAACAGAGCATGAACTTCACTTATTGGGATAGTAATTTTATAGGAAAGAAACTACCACTTCTCCCACCAGTACTGTGTGTTTTCAAAAGAAAGAGGATTTGCCAGCCTTTGAACGATCAGAGACTGAATAGTTCAGAAAACATCTGTCATCTACCATCTGAATCGTTTCCATGCAATGTGCTTAAGATTTTAAATCAGTCAAGCCCTCATTCTCGGAAGCAAAATGAAATTTGCGATAGGAATATCCTTCATGAAGATCCTAAGATCCTCTATGGAAAATCAATGGACAACCAAATATGAGAAAGGCATAAAGGCATGTGCCTTAGAGAAGGATATAAACAGTTTTTGATCATGTGCACAATCATTGGATACCAGAACCTCAGCTGCTTCTTGAGGCTCCATCTTTTGCGGCAAAATTCAATCGAAAGAATCAGGTCATAAGGTATAAGCTAGAATGGACTGTGCCACATCATTTGCTACTAAAGAGACTGTTAATGCCCACAAAGCAGCGTGATGGCTATTATACTGGGCAGGCTGGTGACATCCCGGATTGCCTCTATGAATGGCTTGCAAAATGGCATGGTCTTGGTTATGAGCATGCTACATGGAAGCTACAGAATGCTTCATTTCTGAATTCACCTGAAGCTCAGAGTCTTATAAGGGAGTATGAAAATGTCGCCGAAAAGCAAAGAGTGCTTCTGATCCTTCCATAACAGATAAGGGAAGGAAAGCTTCGTTAGTCAAACTTTCGAAGTTGCTTGGTTCAGGTTCAATTGGAATTGATGATAATCACCTAAGCTGTGTTAACAAACTTCGTGAGAATTGGCATAAGGAGCTTTTGATAACTGTATAAAGGTACCTGCCTAAGTCTTTCCCCCAATCTGCAGTTAGTAGCTCACGTCATTGAACTTTAATTTGGATGGGATCCCATATTCGACTCTTCCTCTGTTTATGTCTTTTTAATTCGTTTGAGATGTCTTAATTGAAGTTTGTTGGATTCGATTACGTGATTAAGCTTCATGGTAGAGTACCTACTGGTTCATGGTTCAGGTTTAAAATCTGGTTTCAATTTTAATTGCCTAAAGATATTTGACAACGGCCATTGCAAACAACCTGCTGCTGTAAAGGTTGCGATACTCGAATGTTAATGTGAAGATGTGATTGGGGTGAAAGTGCTGAAATCAGATCTCAGAAGAAGGTCGTTGACTGTAGAGTCTGATATGGAATACAATTGGAATGCCAACATTGAGATCTGCTTGAGAAGGAAGAGGAGAAAAAGCTTGGTCTGCCTTTGGATGACTATGTCGAGCTCTTGCTTGATGTCTGTCCTGAATATCCTAATTCCCATGACAGGGAATTCTGTGTGGCTTTCCAACTAGGTTGTGATGACTTGGATGCAATGATAATTGAAGACATGGCAATCGAGGTTCTCAAAGAGGTACCAAGACTGACCGGATTATTAGAAAATGAGGCTGACGATGAATTTAATGATAAGCTGACATCGTTTAGTCCCTTCATGTGAACCTAATAGACTTCAAGAATTCCAGAAGTGCTGTGGAGTAGGAAAAGTTGTTTCTGTTATGTTTTAAATGTCAATAAGGAGCTTTAAGACATGCCAATAAATTGCCAAGGTGCCTAGTGAGGGTTGTGACCTATGTCTAGATGATTTTGGGATGCCCAGTTGCAGCTTCTGAACACAGGTATCAATTGAAGGTCCCGATTCTCTATTTCTGTTTGCGTTTGAAATAACTCCTGAATAGGCTCGGGAACATTAAGAAGCTCTATGCAAGGAGTGCGGAAAATAGAAAAATCAGTAGTGGGAGTGAGAAATTGTATGAATCACTTGGGATTTAAGCTGTCAAATTCACAGGCTTGTAGAGGTCAGTTTGCAAGTGGACTCAAAATACATGTTATTCTGAAACAGGGACCCTTTCAAAGAGAAAACAACAACGTCATCAGTTTAAACATCAGTTCGTTCCGCGTCAACATCAACAGAAGCCATAAGAATCAATTCCAGCAGACCTCTTCTGAAGACCATTCTAGAGGTGCTCAATTGCACTCTCTATCATCTGGAACACAGAATATGTGTTCATCAACGTCTCAAAATTCACAAGAAGTTCAAGAGTTGTTACACCCACAGTATTTGATTACGGAGTCTCAAAATGACTTTAGCTACCTATCAATTGGAGAACAATCATAACCAGTACTGCATGGTCAATGGCATCCTCAATCTTTTGGCAATAGTTCACCCACTGGTGGCTCTGCTGCTAAACCAAATATAGCTGGGCAAAACACAACCTGACGCTGGAATTCCTACATCAGCAACTGCAACCAGATGATATGGTGACCAGAGTACAGGTTTTCAGAACTCTAAAGTAGAAGTTTCACGGGCTCCTCGCTCCGGCACACCACCCTCAGTCCACATATCAGCAGCCACCTCCAATGCGCATAAAAAGAGGACTAGACTAGAATCCAGACTTAAAATTCAGGAGTACAGACAACCTATTAGTTTGTCCTAGCAGACTTTAGCCATCATAATAGCACTGTAACAAGTAGGACTGTTATTAACTGACCAATGACCAAAGTTTGGAGTTGGAAATATGTTCATAATTCAAATTGCAGGCAGATGCTAAATGAGAGGAACGTCTTGATCTCTATAAAATCTTGGGTGTTATAGAAATGCTACTGGTTATTCCTTCAAGCACCCCTCTTGCTAAGGCTCTTTCAGGGTTACAATTCCTGCTTTGCGGAATCTTGATATTATAAGAAAATGGCTCCAAATTCGTTTTCTCCGATCAATTGGAACCTATTATTCTCTTGACATACTCATAGAAAATGTAGAGTTTGATTCTTGGCCTACCTTGCTTCATAAAACTCAAGATTAGTATGAGATTAATGGTGGAGAGTTGTGATCTCCTTTATACTCAGTTCTTTGGCATAGGCAATCTGTTGGTATCACTGCATATAATCATTCAGTTGGCGCTTTTGTTCCTCCAAGTCAAAAGGATGAGAACTTTAGGCCTGCTATTTTAAACAGATGGAGATTGAGAATGGTTCTTGACGTGGCCAAGGGAATGAACCATTAGCACACAAACCATCCTACTACTGTACATGAAAGTCAGAAGTCTCCAGATATTCTTCTTGATAAAAAACCAGGTTGACAAAGTGGTGACCTCCTTCAATATGAAGGATTCGCTAGAGCTAGTGGTTTTGTATCAGCATGTCGTGCACTGATAAACCTGCTTGAAGACCAACCAACAGAAGAAACAAAATCCATTACCTATCAGAAAAACCTGTCTCAAATCTGTCCAACAGAAGCTGAATCGGTTGAAACTCGAATCATCATACTTTTCTCCTCTGTTGTGGCTCTCAAGAGGTCTTTATTTGACACCGGAAGCAATCCCACTTCTGAATCTGTGGTTAAGCCCTTTGCTGAGAGAGAAGTGACTTCTTTTGGTTTGATTGCACACCTTGAAAGTTAGTGTTTCAGCAGGAAATATTAACTCCTGAGCTGCCGTGAAGGATGAAATCTACAGATTTACAGAAAACTGGGGGCACTTATTTAACATCTTGTGAGAGGAGGAAGGGATCATAAGAATCTGAACTCCTCTTGGAGATGTTTCTCAGGACCAGAAGCTGCCCCACTTCCAGTTATATTTATTGGTGAAAATCTTAAGTCACCCAATTGCCTACGGATAGGCATCCTTGCTTACAGGCAATCCCGAACATGGTGTACAGCTGAACTAATAATCTGTCATCTGACAAGTCTTGGAGATGTTCCCTGCTGCAGTTGTGTTCAGAAAGCTCAGAGTGCATAAAGAAGCTTGCTGAAAGTATCTTAAACATGCTACAACAAAACAATCTGCATACGAATTTTGATCAGCCTCGGAAAATGCCAGAAGAGGGCAGAATGCGTTTTTGGGATTCAATGCCAGTGTCACAGCCTCAATCACACCTCCAGGCTCCACCCACATAATTGCCACCTCGCCACATATCATACTCCTAATGTTTCTTTTCCTTTATTTTGTGATTTTATACATCTTAAATATGAATTTCAAAATCTTTTTCCATCAAAATAACTTTGGTTTTCTTCAAAATTCCTTAGGAGCTTCTAGGTATAAAATCCAAATTTTAACATGCTATTTGCTGCCACTTTCCTTTGGGCATGCACTATCTCCTTTGATTTTTTAACTATTTTCGTGATTTCCTTGATTTTCAACAAAGCATGAATAAACTTCATGATTCCAAACAATGGAATTCATTGAATCAATTCGTGCAAAAGTAATATGGACTTTGGTGGGGAGTCCTACATTCTTGATATCTTTTCTGATTTTGACTCTAAAGGTGATTGTTTGGTATTTGATCGATTTTGATTCTTCCTGGAGATATGTTTGAATTTGTTTTATATTTATTGTTGAGCTAACCTTGCTTCCCAATAAAGTGCTCAAGTTACTATCCAGGTATGCTCGCCATCACCCTATTTTCAAAATTCAGGAATATCTATGTCCTCGTGTACTATGTCCATGTTAGATGCATGCTTGACTTGCTTGGATAAAAATGCATGTTGAGTGCTATACCTCTATACTAACTCTGATGTTTTGTGATAGCGCTTGAGAGGCAGTCCGGGTACGCATCCTAACCTTTCTTTTATGGCAATTTGATCTTGTTTAGCATGCAAATCTTTTGAAATCACCTAGCCTACTTAGGTATCCGAGATCAACCATTTAATTGCCACGCTTCCCTTAACTTAGTCAGTAGAGACCTCTTTAGGGCTTAGAGGGGTGCTACCTCCTAGAGGTACCTTCCCAATAGGTAACCTGATCCCCGGACTTAGACTCGGGTTTTTCAAAGACACGCTTTTCCAAAAATTATGGAGTCATTTTTTTTAGGGTTTTATTTCTTGTTTTATTTTCCCTTCAAAAATAAAAATAAAATAAGTGGCGACTCCAACTTTTTTTCAAAAATCAAATTTTCACAAATAATAAAAAAAGCGAGTCTCGCCGATCGAGTGGGGACGCACGTGAAAAATGCGGGTCCACAAGTACATGACTCGAAGTCGTTCATGTCATCCATAACCCTCAACTGTTCATAGCATCTAAAGCCTTAAGCTCACGAGCCGAAGTCATTCATGTCATCCATAGCCCTTTGTTGTTCATAGCATCTAGACCCTTAAGCTCACGACCCAGAGTTGGTCATGTCAACCATTGCCCTGAATTGTTCGAAGCATCTAAAGCCCTAAGCTCATGACCTAAAGTTGTTCACATCATCCATGACCCTTAACTATTCATAACATTTAGAGCCATGGGCTCATGACCACGAATCGTTCTTATCATTCACACCCTCTAGCTATTGATAGCATCCAAAAGTCGACGAGATCCTGAGTTGTTATTATCATCTAAAACCCTAAGTTTTTCATAGCATCTAGAGCCTTATGCTAATGATGAGAGTAGCTTATGTCATCCAATGTCGTGGGCTATTCATAGCATATAGAGCCCTGAGCTCATGACTTAGAGAAGTTCCTCTCAACCATAGCCTTGAGCTGTTCATAGCATGTAGAGCCCTAAGATCATGGTCCCAAGTCTTTCATGTCAACCATAACCTTGAGTTGTTCATAGCATTTGTACCACACCGGTTCGAGAAATAACTATATATTAAATCTCCAATGCGAGGAAAAGATTCAAGTGAGTATTAGGAGCCTGACCCCAATGATCCAAAAACTCCAAGAAACACTTTTCTTTATAATTAAAATCAGTTACTATTTTTGGTTAGCTTAAAACCAACCATTTTTCAACCAAAGATTATGTTTTCTTTTAAAGCTAACCTTGAAATGAAAAAACACCAATTCAGCTTTGAATTAATATCAATTATGAAGTGAAAACCCATCCCAGTGAACGATCCTAGAGCCACTATGCTATGCTAGCTGAGGCTATCCTAGTACATGGTGAAATAGGTTATAAATTTTGTTGATTAATCCCATCTGAGGACCGAAATCAAGGTATACCAGTTGATTGATCACCAATCAACAGGACATACACCAGCTGGGCATGAAATCAGTTCACAACCCAGAATAGTTCATATCATACACAACCCTAAGTTGTTCAAAACATCTAGAGCTTTGAGCTCACGACATAGAATCATGCATATCATCCACAACCCTTAGTTGTTCATAGCATCTTGAGACCAGTTCTTATGAGGGAAAGTAGTTCATCTCATCCACAACTCTAAGTTGTTCATAGCATATAGAGTCATTGGCTCATGACCAAGAATCATTGATATCACCCTCATCCGGAGTTGTTCATAGCTTCTAGAGGCTTGAGCTCACGAGATTCCAAGTCATTCATATCATCCACAACTTTAAGTTATTCATAACATTTACAGCTCTAAGCTCATGACCTAAATTTGTTCATTTCATCCATAGCCTAGTGCTATTCATTGCATTTAGACCCTCTTATTCATGACCCAAAATTGTTCATATCATTCACAACCCTAAGCTCTTCATAGCATCTAGATCCTTGAGTTCACAACCTAGACTCATGCATATCATCCACAGCCCTATGTTGTTCATAGAATATAGTGCCTTAAACTCATGATCCGAAGTCGTTCATGTCATCGACAGCCTTGAGCAGTTCATAGCATCTAAAGCCTTAAGTTCATGACCCGGAGTAACTCATATCATCCATAGCCTTGAGTTGCTCATAGCATTTAGAGTTGTGACCTTACGACTCGGATTCCTTTATGTCATCCACAACCCTGAGCAATTCATAGCATCTAGAGCCTTGAGTTCACAACCTAGTGTAGCTCATATAATCCATAGCCTTGAGCTGTTCATAGCATCTAAAGTCATGAGCTCATAACCTAGACCCTTGAGCTATTTATAGCATCTAGAGGTTTGAGCTCACCATCGAAAACCCTTTATGTCATCCATAACCATTTGCTACTCATAGCATCTAAAGCCTTTATGGGTCGTGATTACTACCCAAAAAGTGCTATTTTACACCTTTAATTCAATATCTTTTAAGCACTTTTGTGTAGTAATTCTCCATCTTTATTCCAATTGGCATGTTAAGGACCTAGCAATGACTTCTAATCATATTTGTGGCTATTTTTAGTGTTTTGATAGCCTTTTGTATCATTAAGACAAGCCAAGTAAAGGAGAGAAGCAAAGAGGAAAAGCAAGCAAAGTGAAGAGAAGCAAAGAGGACAGCAGCTGCAGTCTTCTTTCACACTTTTGGACAACTTCCTGAAGTCCATTTTCTATATGCTATATACCATTTCAAAGCTCAGGAAGTCAAGAATCCAATGCTTCAAACCGTGTACGATTTGGAGCTAAAATGAGGAAGATATGGCCTTCGGAAGATAACTGCTCCAGGCTTGTGCGAAATTTTCGCACAACACCTTGTGTTGTGCGAGTGTTGTGCGAAATTCGCACAACACCTTCAAAATTCGCACAGCCCATGCGTGGTGCGAATTTTGCTCTGTTTTTGCCGACTCCACTTTAGATATTTTCTTATGTATTTTTTGATGTAATTTCCTTTCTTATCCTTGTAACTAACCAATCACAAGCTTTTGCTTTTGTAAAGACTATATAAGGGGTGGAAATCACCTCTTGGAAGATATAATGGATATTACGTTTTACACTTAGAAAATATATAGAGCTCTCTCGTTTCTCTTTTCTCTTTTCTCTTTACTATTTTATTTTCTTGGAAGCCAAACAACCTCTGAAGGCTTTTCCTTAGAGGATGATTGGCTAAAACTTTTAGTTTCTCAAAGTATGGATGTTATGTGATGACTTGGATGCAATCCCATGGAAATTTCTCGCACCTGGAAGGTAAGGTAGTCATTTTTCATTAAAGGTTCATTAATGAAAAGTTTGGTTTTTATTTCCTTTGGACAACTTCCAACGGCCAATACTTGATAAGCTTTTGGATTTCTATCCATTAGTTATCTCCTACGAGCTATTGGAAGGTGAGGTTTTCAATTCCAAGTTTTGCATTAATCCGTTAGAACCAATTTCAATGGCCATTGAAAGGTGAGTTTATCACCTGGAATGACTTTGAGTTGCCAATATTTTGTAAGCTTTTGGCTTTAGACCATTAGTTATCTCTTACGAGCCATTCAAAGGAAGTCTAAGGTGAATAACCATTGATGAAATTCACTACCATCTGTTTTTCCATTTTAAAGGATTAAAACTTGATTTGCTAAATCCATACCGGTTTGGGAAGCAAGCATCACCATAGTTGCAACCCCAACGCGAGGAGCCTATCCTGAGATTTCCAATTTGCATAAGAGCCAGAGCATAGCTATCTTATCTTTGAGAAACTTGTTTTTACACCCTTTCATTTTAGTCTTTAATGTTAGCTTAGATTAGTTTAAATCTTTCTAAAACATTTACATCTTCTTTTAAAGCTAACATCCATAAGAAAATCACCTATTTTCCTAATTTGAATATCACTTGTGTTTGTGAAAACCCTTCCTAATGAACGATCCTAGAACCACTATGCTATAGTAGCTTGGCTACTTTAGTAATAGTATTCAAGGTATAAATTTTGTTGATACGCCTTTAAAGCTAAGCTACCATGAGTCGAATCAGGTCGTGAGCTCATGTCAACCACAACCCTAAGTTGTTCATAGTATCCAGAGCCTTGAGCTCACGACCCATAGTTATTCATGTCATACACACCCTTGAGCTATTCATAACATTTAGAATGCTGAGCTCATGACCTGGAGTTGTTCATGTCAACTACAACCCTGAGTTATTCTTAGCATCTAGAGCCTTGAGCTCACTACCCAGAGTCGTTCATGTCATCCATAGCCCTATGCTGTTCATAGAATTTATAGCCATGGCTCACAACCAAGAATTGTTCATATCATCTACAGCCTTGAGTTTTTCATAGCATATAGAGGCCTGACTCACGGGATCCCAATTCGTTCATATCTTGCAATATCCTGAGTTCTTCATAGCAACTTGAGTCATAAGCTCATGACCCAGAGTAGCTCAGGTCACCCATAACCTTGAGTTGTTCATAGCATCTAGAGCCTTGAGCTCACGATTGGGACTTGTTCTTATGAACCACAACCTTGAGTTGTTCATGGCATATAGAGCCCTAAGCTTACGACTAAGAGTCCTTCATGTCATCCATTGCCCTTAGCTTTTTATAGAATCTAAAGGCATAGGATCAAGACCAAGAATCATTCATATCATCCTCGATCCTAAGTTGTTGGCATTTAGAGGTCTAAGGTCATTGGATCCTGAATCGTTCATATCATCCAAAATAATGAGGTGTTCATAACATTTAGGGTCTTGAGTTCGTGACCCGAAGTCGTTTATTCATCCATAACCCTGAGTTGTTCTTTATGTTTAGAGCCTTAAGTTCATGACCCAAAATCGTTGATATCATCCACAACACTGAGTTGTTCATAGCATCTAGATCCTTGAGCTCTTGACCTAGAATCATATGTATCATCCATAACATGGAGTTGTTCATAGCATTTAGAGCTAGAGCTCATGACTTAGAGTAGTTCATGTCATTAATAGGAATAAGTTGTTCATAGCATCTAAAGCCCTGAGCTCACAACCTAGAGTTGTTCATGTTAACCATAGGCCCACACTCTTCATAATATGTAGAGCCTTGAGCTCATGACCTAGATTCATTCATGTCATTTATAACCCTGAGTTGTTCATAGTATCTAGAGCCCTTAACTCATAACCTGGAGTCATTCATGTAAACTATAACCTTGAGTTGTTCATAGCATCTAAAGTGTTGAGCTCACGAGCCAGAGTTATTGATGTCAAACATAGTCTTGAGTTGTTCATAGCATCTAAAGCCTTGAGCTCACTACCTGGAGTCATTCATGTCATCTACAACCCTCAGCTGCTCATAGCATTTAGAGCCATGACCTCACGAATAAGAACTATTGAAATGATCCACAACCTTGAGATGCTCATAGCATCTCAAGGACTGAGGTCATAGGATCACGAGTCATTGATATCATCCACAACCCTAAGTTGTTCATAGCATCTAAAGTCGTGAGCTTATGACCCGGAGTAGCTGATGTAATTAACAACCGTGTGATGTTTATATCATCTAGAGCCCTAAGCTCATGACCCAAACTCATTCTTGTAAACCACAACCCTAAGCTTTTCATAACATATAGAGCCCTAAGCTCACGACTTAGATTCTTTCATGTGATGCAGAACCATGAGCCGTTCATAGCATTTAAATCCATTGGCTCATGACCAAGAATCAGTCACATTATCCTCAACCCTTAGCTGTTCATAGCATCTAGAAACTTGGGCTAATGGGATCCTAAGTTGTTCATATCATCCATAACTCTGAACTCACAACCCAGAGTCGTTCATGTCATCCACAACCCTAAGTTTATGAAGCAGATGAATACATATCATCCATAACTTTGAGTTGTACTTAGCATCTAGAGGTTTGACCTCATGGCATACTAAGTCGTTCATATTATCCATAATGCTTAGTTGTTCATAGTATCCATAATCCTTAGCTCATAACCTGGAGTAGTTTATATCATTCACAACATTGAGCTATTCATAACCTTTAGAGTTGTGAGCTCACGACCCAGAGTCATTTGTGTTAACCACAACCCTAAGTTGTTCATAGTATCTAGAGCCCTAAGCTCACGACCCGGAGTCATTCATGTCATCCATAGCCTTGAGCTATTCGTAGCATTCAGAGCGTTGAGCTCACAGCCTGGAATTGTTCTTGTCAGCCACAACCCTAAGTTGTTCATAGCATCTAGAGCCCTGAGCTCACTACCTAGGGTCATTCATGTCATTCATAGCCTTAAGCTATTCATGTCATTTAAAGCCATGGGCTCATGACCAAGAATCATTCATATCATCCTTAGCCCTAAGCTATTCATAGCATATAGAGGACTAAGCTCACAAAATCTCAAGTCATTCATATCATCCAATACCCCGAGTTCTTCATAGCATCCAAAGTTGTAAGCTCATGACCCGGAGTAGCTTGTGTCATCAATAATCCTTAGCTATTAATAGAATCTAGAGCCTTAAGCTCATGACCCAAACTTCTTCTTGTCAACAATAACCATGAGTAGTTCATAGCATCTAAAGCCTTAAGCTCACAACCTAGGGTTGTTCATAGCATCCACAACCTTGAGTTGTTCATAGCATATAAAGGCTTGAGTGCATGATGTAGAATCGTTATTAACATCTACAGCCCTGAGCGGTTCATAGCATCTAGAGGCCTCAGGTCATAGGAGACTGAGTCATTCATATCATCCATAACTATGAGTTGTTCAAACCATCTAAACCCCTAAGCTCACGACTTGAAGTTGTTCAGGTCAACCACAATCCTGAGTTATTGATAGCATCTCGAGCCTTATCATGACCCGGAGTCATTCATCTCATCCACAACATTGAGCAGTTCATAGCATCTAAAGGCTTGAGCTTATGACACAAAATCATTCGTATTTTTCCCAGCCTTGATAAGTTCATAAAATCTAGAGAACTAAGCTCATGGGATCCTAAGTCATTTATATCATCCACAACTTTGAGTTGTTCATAACTTCTAGAACCCTGAGCTTAGGACCTGAAGCCTTTCATGTCATTCACTACCCTGAACTGTTCATAGAATCTTGCGGCCATGACTCAGAGTCATTCATGTCATCCATAACACTCAGTTCTTAAAAGCGTCTAGAGCCTTAAGCTCATGACCTAGAGTCATTCATAAGAACCATAACCCTGACTTGTTCATAATATCTAGAGGCATAAGATTATGGATCGTAATGGTTCTTGTTCACCATAGTCCTGAGCTATTCATAGAATCTAGACCCTTAAGCTCATGACCAGGAGTAGTTCATGTCATCAATAGCCTTCGGCAGTTCATAGAACCTAAACCCCTAAGCTCACGACTCAAAATTGTTCATGTCAACCACAACCCTGATTTGTTCATAGTATCTAGAGGATTGAGATCAAGACCCAAAGTCATTCATGTCATCCATAGCCTTGAGTTGTGCATAGCATCTAAAGTTATGAGCTCACAACCCAAAGTTATTCATGTCAACCACAACCCAAAGGTGTATGTTGCATCTAGAGCCTTGAGCTCACGACCTAGAGTCGCTTATGTTAACTAGCACCATGAGTAATTTATAATATTTAGAGCCTTATGATCACAACCCGAAGTTGTTCATGTCATCCATAACCTTGATCAATTCATAGCTTTGAGCTATTCAAAGAATCTAGAGCCTTGAGTTCACAAGCCAAAGTCGTTCATGTCAACCACAATCCTGAGTTGTGCATAGTATATAGAGCTTGGAGCTCATGACCCAGAGTCATTCATGTCATCCACAACCCCGAGTTGTTCATAACATCTAGAGCCCTCAGCTCATGACCCATAGTCTTTCTTGTGATCGACGACCCAGACTTGTGACAACCCTGAGTTGTTCATAGAATCTAGAGGCCTCAGCTCATGACTAGTGTGATTTATGTCATCCACAACATTGAGTTGTTAAGAGCATATAGAGCCCTAAGCTCATGACCTGGAGTCTTCATGTCATCCATAAACCTACATTGTTCATAGCATCTAAAGCCTTGAGCTCATGACCAGGAGTCCTTCATGATGACCACAACCTTGAGTAGTTCATAGCATCTGGAACCCTAAGCTCAGGACATAGAGTCATTCATGTCAAACACAACTCTTAGTTGGTCATAGCATCAAGAGCCCTGAGATCATTACCTGAAGTCGTTCATGTCAACCATAGCCCTGATTACTACCTAAAGAGTGCTATTTTATACCTTTAATTCAATATCTTTTAAGCACTTTTGTGTAGTAATTCTCCATCTTTATTCCAATTGGCATGTTAAGGACCTAGCAATGACTTCTAATCATATTTGTGGCTAGTTTTAGTGTTTTGACAGCCTTTTGGATCATTAAGACAAGCCAAGTAAAGGAGAGAAGCAAAGAGAAGCAAAGAGGAAAAGCAAGCAAAGTGAAGAGAAGCAAAGAGGACAGCAGCTGCAGTCTTCTTTCGCACTTTTAAAGCACTTCCCGAAGTCTATTTTCTACATTCTATATACCATTTTAAAGCTCAGGAAGTCAAAAATCCAACGCTTCAAACCGTGTATGATTTGGAGCTGAAATGAGGAAGATATGGCCTTCGAAAGCCAACCGCTCCAGGTTGTGCGAAAATTTCGCACGACACCTTGTGTTGTGCGAAAATTTCGCACGACACCTTGTGTTGTGCGAAATTCGCACAACACCTTCAAAATTCGCACAGCCCATGCGTGGTGCGAATTTTGCTCTGTTTTTGCCGACTCCACTTTAGATATTTTCTTATGTATTTTTTGATGCAATTTTCTTTCTTATCCTTTTAAGTAACCAATCACAAGCTTTTGCTTTTGTAAAGACTATATAAGGGGTGGAAATCACCTCTTGGAAAAAATAATACATGTTACGTTTGACACTTAGAAAAAATACAAAGCTCTCTCGTTTCTCTTTTCTCTTTGCTATTTTATTTTTCTTGGAAGCCAAACAACCTCTGAGGATGTTTTCCCGGAGGATGGGAAGCTAAACTTTTGGTTTCTTGGAGTGAAGGAAGCTAGGTGAAAAGTCCAGATGAAAAGGTGGAAAGCTTTCGTGCATTAAATTCAGGTAGTTGGAGTTCATAAATGGCTTCTAAATCCAAAGTTTTGCTTTAAATCCCTTAGAATCACTTTGAATGGCCAATACATGGTAAGCTTCAGGTCTCTATGGATGCTTATTGCTAGATCCATATCAGTCCATTAGTTATCATGTACGAGCCATTGGAAAGAGGTTCAAGGTGAAGACCCTTAGTGTCTTAAGCCATTAATGGACCTTGACTACCATTTCTATTGACTTTTTATGGATTAAATCTTCATTGTCAAACCTATACCGGTTCGGGAAATAACTATAGGTTAAATCCCCAATGCGAGGGAAAAATCCGGAATTTTCCACTTTGCATTCTGAACTTGATCCTAGCAACCCTTAGCTCCGGGAGACTTTCTTTATTCCATTTTCACTTAGTTTATGTTAGTTTAGTTTCAAACACCTTCAAAACAAATTTTATTTTCTTTTTAACTTTAAGTTTTTGATAAAGGAAATCATTAAATTCAATTTCTAATCTTGAGTATATCACTAGTAGAATGAAAACCCATCCCAGAGTTTGACCCTAAAGCCACTATACTATAGTAGCTTTGCTATGCTAGTATGAGGTCATAGGTTTTATAAATGTTTTTGATTAAATGACCCAACTGGAGTTATACGCGAATCAAGCCCCGAGATGTTCATAGCATCTAAAGCATTGAACTCTTGACTTGGAGTCTTTCTTATCATCGATAGCCTTAAGCTATGCATAGCATCTAGAGCCTTAAACTCACAACTCAGAGTGTTTCTTGTCAACCACAACCCTGAGCTATTCATAGAACCTAAAGGCTTGATCTCATGAACTAGAGTCATTCATGTTATTCATAATCCTGAGTTGTTTATAGAATCTACAACCTTGAGCTCACGACTCGAAGTCGTTCATGTCATCCATAGCCTGAGTAGTTCATAGCATCTAGAGGCTTTAACTCATGATGGAGAATCATTCACATCATCCATAGCTTTGAGCAATTCATAAGATCTAAAGGGTTAAAGCTCATAAGATCCTGGGTCATTCATATCGTCCATGATTAATACTAAAAAGTGCTATTTTGTAGACCTAATTATAATGGTTTTAAGCACCTTTGAGTAGTAATCATATTCATTTAACCCAATTAATTCATCAAGGTCCTTAGTAATTGGTTTTAACCATTTTGTGGCAAGTTCACATGTTTTTATCAGCTTATGAATCAATTCAAGCATGCCAAATGATGGAGGAGCTACTTGAACAAGTTATGGCAAAGCAATGAAGAGCTCAAATTCATGAAGAACCAAGCTTTGGAGCTCCATAACCCTTTGCCAAAGTCGTTCAAAGTATGCAAGGAAAGAGCACTGGAGAGAGGAAAACAGAGTGAAGAAAATAGAGGACAGCAGATACAGTATTCTTTAGCACTTTTGGAGCACTTCCCGAAGTCCATTTTCTACATTCTATATACCATTTCAAATCTCAGGAAGTCAAGAATCCAATGCTTCAAACGGTGCGCAATTCGAAGTTGAAATGAAGGAGTTACAACCATTGCAAGCCGATCACTCCAAGCTGAAGGAAGAATTTTGCAAAGTGTTGCGAAATCAGCCTTTTGTTGCGAGAATTTCACAGCCTTTTTACACAGTGTTTTGGATTCCCTCCTGAAGTTACCCGATATATGCTGCGAGAGGGAAGCTTGGAACCTCAAGGTGGAAGCCAACTTCGCAGCCCTACGAAGATAGCATGTTGTTGCGAAATGATTTCGCAACCCTCTTGAGTGTCTGCGAAATCTCGCAGACACCATTTTCTCTTGCGAAATGGTTCCTGAAGCACCTCGATATTTGTGACCGACACTTTGGGATATTTTTCTTCAGATATTTTTGTATGAATTTCCATTCTTCTCCTTGTAATCCACCAACCATAAGATTTCTTAGTTAGGAAGGTTGGAAAAACGTCTCTATATATATTCCCTTGCATCCACTGTAAGAGGATGATGTAATCGATCAAAATATAGATATATCATATATAGAATCAACGAACAGAGCACTTGCTCTGTTTTTCATATATATTCTTGTTTTCTCGTTAGTTTTCTTTCTAGCCAACCAAACTCTGAGGATTTTTCCTAAGAGGATGAGAGGCTAAGCTTTTTGTCTCTTGGAGTGAAGAAAGCCGGGTAAGTTTCCACATGCATAATTTGGAAGTTTTGTTGTTTTAGTTTTTAATGAAGAGAAAGTGTGACCCGTTAATGGTTTTTATCTTTTTAGTTAACTTAAAACGCCTTGAAATCACCTGGGCCAACACTTGGTAAGGCAAGTGATCTCCGTCCATGGGGATGCACTAGTTTACCCCTTGCGAGCCTTTGGGAGGTGGTTTGAAGGTAGGATTTTCTAGAATAGCCAACACTTGGTAAGCTTTTGGACTCCAAGGAGACATCCATTAGTTATCTCTTGCGAGCTTTTGACGGGTAATCCAAGGTTAAAGATCACCTTGAATGGCAAGTGCTAGGTGAGAGGTATGAGCCATTGCAAGGTGCATCAGTGAGAGGGATTTAGTGTTTAAACCCATTAATGGGAAGCATCTGTACAACACCGATTAGAGAATTAACTATATGTTAATTCTCTAATGCGAGGAAAAGAAACAAGTGACCGGAACTCCCTTTTTGTATGAGGAACCTGAGCCTAGTGATCTAAACTCCAAGAAACATTTTTCTTTGTAAGTAAAATCAGTTACTTATTTTGGTTAGTTTAAAGCCAAACTTTTTTCATTCAAACATCTTTATGTTTTCTTTTAAAGCTAACCTTGAAATGAAAAGGCACCAATTCAGCTTTGAATTAATATCATTTGCAAAGTGAAAACCCATCCCAGTGAACGATCCTAGAGCCACTATGCTATAGTAGCTTTGTCTTTGCTACCCTAGTATATGGTGTAATAGGTTATAAATTTTGTTGATTAATCCCTCAATCAAGGAGCACCAGCTGGACACGAATCAGCTGAGACACCAATTGGGCATGAATCAAATGGCGCCGTTGCCGGGGACCGAACCCCGAATCAAATGGTGCCATTGCCACTGCCGCTGCTAGGGATGAATCAAATGGCGCCGTTGCCGGGGATGGTGCCACTTTACAGTGATATCACCTTTTCAGAGTACTTGTGATCTTCATCACAAGTTTGGTGACTTTTCTTTTTCTTTTACTAACTCTTTTTATTTCTTTATTGTTCATATTTTAGTATACCTTTTATTTAGTTTTTAGTTTACCTTAATTTTTCCTTAGAATCATTTTTCTTTTGTTTTCTTTTGTGTTCTCTGTTTTTAATTCACAAATTGCTAGTTGTGTATGCCATATTGAATACGAGATAGTAGAGGAAGCCATGAACTTCATGAGTTATGTGGCTGAAGTTTCAAGAGAATGGGATGAACCAAATGCTAGAGATATGGAAAGAATGACGTCTCAACCTAAAGCTAAGGGTGAGATGTATATTTTGAATGATGGTATGAACATGAAGGCAGAAATTGCAGCTATGGAAAGGAGATTGGAAGAGCTAGAAATGAACCAGATGTAACCAGTGCAAGCCATTTCTCAGACACCATTGCAAGCTATGCCTTGTGCCATTTGTCTATCTTATGAGCACTTGGTGGATGAGTGTCCTACCATTCCAGCCGAGAGGGAAATGTTTGGTGATTGCAACACCTATAATTCCAATTGGAGGGACCATCCAAATTTCTCTTGGAAACCACAGCCGCCTCAGTACAAGCAACATGTTCAAGCACTTCCGCAAGCCTCAATCCTTGAACAAGCTATGGTGAATCTTAGCAAGTTCGTGGGAGATTTTGTTGGAAAGCAAGAAGCCACCAATGCTCAAATCAATCAAAGAATTGACAGAGTGGAGAGTACTTTGAATAAAAGGATGGATGAAATGCAAAATGATCTTTCTCAGAAGTTAGATATTCTCCAAGATTCAATCTCAAGGCTTGCCAACCTCAACACAGTGCAAAAGAAAGAAAACTCTCCTTCTCAACCTTATCAAAATTCCATGAGTATCCATGAAATGGAGGCTGAGGAGGGAGAACCTTCACAAAAGAGGGAAGTCAAAGAAGTGATCACTTTGAGGAGTGGTAAAGAGGTTGATCTGCCCATATGCAAGCTAGAGCATAAGGTAGAGAGTGAAACAGAGAAAGAAAAGAGGGAGGAAATCAAAGGAAAGAAGAAGGGGAAAAGCATAGAGAAAGATGGCTATGATGTTAATGTACAAAGAGAACCACAGAGGATAGTCATCAAGGAAGAATTGATGAAGAAACACATGCCTCCACCTTTTCTCCAAGCTTTGTATGGGAAAATCATACAAACCAAGTCTCAGTTAAAGGATGCAAACTTCATATGGGATCCGGGCAAGCTAAATCAGGAGCAAATTTTTTGATGGACTTAGTCTTTTTAAAGACTAGCTAGTCCATATCTCTTTGTTTTGTTAATTTCTTGTTTTAATTTTGATTTCAATGCTTTAATTCTAGTTTGTTTTGATGTAATATAGGTTTTTGGATGATCAAAATCAAGAGGAATTGCAAAGAAATTGAAGGAAGTCTTTCGGAGCGAAATCGGAGCGAAAACAGAGCAAAAACAGGGCAAAAACAGGGCAAAAACAGGGGAAAAACAGGGGTCTGCGAGATTTCGCAGCCTCTGCTAAATCAGCACTTTGCTGCAAAACTAGTTCGCAGCCTCAGGCCCCTCTCTGTGAAAATTTTCGCAGCTGCGAAACCAATTTTGGCACACGAGTGCCACTTCGCAGTACAGGAGCATCTATTTCGCAGCTGCGAAACGCATTGCGAAGAGGAAAAGCCTGATTTCGCAACAAAAGTCCCATTCCGGAGGGTATTTCGGGGCTGCGAAGCACATTTTGGCACACGAGTGCCATTTCGCAGCACAGTGACCCTCATTTCGTAGCTGCGAAACGGCTGCGAAGTTCTAAAACGTGAAAAATCCCAATTTCGCAACCAAAGCTTCATTTCGCAGGGTATTTCGAAGCTGCGAAACCACTTTTTGGCACACGAGTGCCATTTGGAAGCCCCGTACACTCATTTCGAAGCTGCAAAATGGCTGCGAAACCTCTACACCTTAAAATCCTTCAGCGCGCACGCCATGAACAGACATGTCACTGCCGCACCCCCATTTCGGAAATTGTTGGACACATCTCGATCACTTACTGAAGCTCAAATTATGCATTCAATATCTCGTTTCAAATCTTGGGAAGTCAGGAGTCCATAGCTTCAAACGGTACATGATTTGGATTTGAAACGAAAAAGTTATGGTCGTTTGAAGATGACTGTGCAAACCATGAGCGGAAATGTCGCACCTCCATTTTGCTAATGTTGGACACATTTTTGAAGCACTTCCTGAAGCTCAAATTATGCATACCATATCTTTTTTCAAAGCTTGGGAAGTCAGGAGTCTAGCGCTTCAAACGGTACACGATTTGGAGGTGAAATGAAGAAGCTATGGTCGTTTGAAGACAAGCGCGCAAAGCTGAGCGAGAATTTCGCAACCGAGACACCATTTGGAAGGGTGTTTCGTAGCTGCGAAACCACTTTTTGGCACACGAGTGCCATTTTCAGCATAGTTCCCCTCATTTCGAAGCTGCGATATGGCTGCAAAATCACATTTGAGCTGCGAAATCACTTTTAAGCTACGAAATGGGCTGCGAGAATTCCCCTCCTCTACGAAATCCACCCCCCGCTGCGAAAATGCTCCAAGCTTCAAAAAAATGGTCTGTGAACATGCCACTTTTCTGCGAAATCACCTCCAAGCATCGAAATGGTCTTCAAATTGCGAAATTGACTTGCGAAATGGAGGAAGCTTTGCAAAAACACCTTGCAAAGCCAAGGGAAGTTGCTAAAATGCCATCAGAGCCCTGCGACCATGCATCTGAAGAGGAGAGCCCTGTGCACCCTGGGATCACACACACCAAGCCTCTCACTCCATTACTGACCTCCTTAAACCATCAAATCCCATAACTACCAACTGAGAGCTCCAGTTAAGGAGACTATGCCACTTAAGGAGACTACCAGAACAGAGGCCAAAGTCCTGATCCAACCCATTCAAGAGGCCACCACAGACACATCCGCTCCACAGGACCTTACCATTACTTGATCATCTCTTTATTTTTTGTCTTTACATATTATATTAGTACAGATAATTCCACATTTTGATGTCTTATATTCTGGAATTGGATGTATTACTGATGATGCATCATATATAGACATCAATTCTTGTTTAAACTTGGCATTTTTCTATTTCCTCTACTCACTAACTCTTATGTTTTCTTTGAAACATGTGGTTTCTCCTATACGACTCAGACTCCATGTCACTAAGGAGGTACCACTTCCTCCCTATTTTTCAATCGCTTTTGTCACATTGAGGACAATGTTTAGCTCGGTTGGGGGGAGAGTTGAGGAAGTAAGTATTGTTAATAATGCTAAGTTATTTTGGTAATTTAGTTGCTTTTTGCTTAATTTTTAAAATTTTTGCTTTAAACTCCATGGTTAAGGATTAACTCTCAAAATTAAATGAGAGAAGTCGAGTTTCAACTTAATTACATGAGTCTTAGAGTTTGTATTATGCTCTTCTAAAAGTTGATGAATTGTTGAAACTCTCATTGCATGCAAACTTATCTCTTCCACCTTAAGCTATTCGCACACACATACATTAGATTCCGGTTATAAGATGTGAAACTATCTCACCCTCTAAGCTTGAGAAATCATAATTTGACACCTTTAACCTCTCTTTAATAGTGTTGGGACACCTCATAAAGACCAATGAGTCTCTGTACAAAAAAAAAAAAAAAAAAAAAAAAAAAAAAGAAAAAAAATATATATATAGAATAAACTTCTTTGCTTGCCTTGAAACCTGAGCATGGTCCGAAGGGGTGGCGAAAGCCTTTAAAGCCTGGTGCCCTAAGCCTTTATTGGTTGGGAGTCACCGATCCTCTGCTTGTTACATGGGTGAATTGGTTAAGTTTAGTAAGTGAAAAGAATTGTGAATAAGAGGTGCATTCCTAGCCTATCAAGAGATGGTTAATTTTGCTAAGCTTAAAGAAAGACTTAGGTTGGGGGGAGATGATTGTTATCCATACTATACTCGGAAGCTAATCACATTAACACTTAGCTTTTAGTGGAAGCATTTGATTTGGATCTTTTGAGAGTGGAAATTCTTTTGATGCTTAAACTTGCATAATATCCATTCTTTGTACTCTAAGATCAAGTGAATGCTTTGACAACTCTTATTATAGGTTGAGTTTCACATCTTTATTGATCCATAGATGTCCATCATGCCACTCATATCATTTTTTGGAGTGATTTGCATGATCCCTTTTATGTATATTATTATAGTTTACTTAGTTTTTATCTCCTTCATTGCTAAGGGACTAGCAATGAGTCGGTTGGGGGGTGTGATTACTACCAAAAAGTGCTATTTTGTAGACCTAATTATAATGGTTTTAAGCACCTTTGAGTAGTAATCATATTCATTTAACCCAATTAATTTATTAAGGTCCTTAGTAATTGGTTTTAACCATTTTGTGGCAAGTTTACATGTTTTTATCAACTTATGAATCAATTCAAGCATGCCAAATGATGGAGGAGATACTTGAACAAGTTATGGCAAAGCAATGAAGAGCTCAAATTCATGAAGAACCAAGCTTTGGAGCTCCATAGCCCTTTGCCAAAGTCGTTCAAAGTATGCAAGGAAAGAGCACTGGAGAGGAAAACAGAGTGAAGAAAATAGAGGACAGCAGCTGCAGTCTTCTTTCGCACTTTTGGAGCACTTACCGAAGTCCATTTTCTACATTCTATATACCATTTCAAATCTCAGGAAGTCAAGAATCCAATGCTTCAAACGGTGCGCAATTCGGAGTTGAAATGAAGGAGTTACAGCCATTGCAAGCCGATCACTCCAAGCTGAAGGAAGAATTTTGCAAATTGTTGCGAAATCAGCCTTTTGTTGCGAGAATTTCGCAGCCTTTTTACACAGTGTTTTGGATTCCCTCCTGAAGTTGCCTGATATATGCCGTGAGAGGGAAGCTTGGAACCTCAAGGTGGAAGCCAACTTCGCAGCCCTACGAAGATAGCATGTTGTTGCGAAATGATTTCGCAACCCTCTTGAGTGTCTGCGAAATCTCGCAGACACCATTTTCTCTTGCGAAATGGTTCCTGAAGCACCCCGATATTTGTGACCGACACTTTGGGATATTTTTCTTCAGATATTTTTGTATGAATTTCTATTCTTCTCCTTGTAATCCACCAACCATAAGATTTCTTAGTTAGGAAGGTTGGAAAAACGTCTCTATATATATTCCCTTGCATCCACTGTAAGAGGATGATGTAATCGATCAAAATATAGATATATCATATATAGAATCAACGAACAGAGCACTTGCTCTGTTTTTCATATATATTCTTGTTTTCTCGTTAGTTTTCTTTCTAGCCAACCAAACTCTGAGGATTTTTCCTAAGAGGATGAGAGGCTAAGCTTTTTGTCTCTTGGAGTGAAGAAAGCCGGGTAAGTTTCCACATGCATAATTTGGAAGTTTTGTTGTTTTAGTTTTTAATGAAGAGAAAGTGTGACCCGTTAATGGTTTTTATCTTTTTAGTTAACTTAAAACGCCTTGAAATCACCTAGGCCAACACTTGGTAAGGCAAGTGATCTCCGTCCATGGAG
Source organism: Vitis vinifera (assembly GCF_030704535.1). NCBI lineage: Eukaryota > Viridiplantae > Streptophyta > Magnoliopsida > Vitales > Vitaceae > Vitis > Vitis vinifera. The sequence goes on along the minus strand of NC_081805.1, from coordinate 14,743,264 downwards.
ATGCACTAGTTTACCCCTTGCGAGCCTTTGGGAGGTGGTTTGAAGGTAGGATTTTCTAGAATAGCCAACACTTGGTAAGATTTTGGACTCCAAGGAGAAATCCATTAGTTATCTCTTGCGAGCTTTTGACGGGTAATCCAAGGTTAAAGATCACCTTGAATGGCAAGTGCTAGGTGAGAGGTATGAGCCATTGCAAGGTGCATCAGTGAGAGGGATTTAGTGTTTAAACCCATTAATGGGAAGCATCTGTACAACACCGGTTAGAGAATTAACTATATGTTAATTCTCTAATGCGAGGAAAAGAAACAAGTGACCGGAACTCCCTTTTTGTATGAGGAACCTGAGCCTAGTGATCTAAACTCCAAGAAACATTTTTCTTTGTAAGTAAAATCAGTTACTTATTTTGGTTAGTTTAAAGCCAAACTTTTTTCATTCAAACATCTTTATGTTTTCTTTTAAAGCTAACCTTGAAATGAAAAGGCACCAATTCAGCTTTGAATTAATATCATTTGCAAAGTGAAAACCCATCCCAGTGAACGATCCTAGAGCCACTATGCTATAGTAGCTTTGTCTTTGCTACCCTAGTATATATGGTGTAATAGGTTATAAATTTTGTTGATTAATCCCTCAATCAAGGAGCACCAGCTGGACACGAATCAGCTGAGACACCAATTGGGCATGAATCAAATGGCGCCGTTGCCGGGGACCGAACCCCGAATCAAATAGTGCCATTGCCACTGCCGCTGCTAGGGATGAATCAGTCCACAACTCTGAGCTCTTCATAGCATTTAGAGCCCTAGGCCATCGAGCATGAGTAGCTCATGTCATCCATAGCCAAGAGTTGTTCATAACATCTAGAGCCTTAAGCTCACGACTTAGAGTTGTTCATGACAACCACAACCCTGAGCTATTCATAGCATCTAGAGCCCTTAGCTCTTGACCTGAAGTCTTTCATGTCATCGACAATCCTGACTCATGTATAGCGTATAGATCCCTCAGCTCATGACTCAGAGTCTTTCATGTCATCGATAACCTTAAAGTTGTACATAACATCTAGAGCTCTAAGCTCATAACTAGGAGTCTTTGATGTCAACCATAACCTTGAGCTTTACATAAAATTTGGAGGCCTGATCCCATGACCCGAAATCGTTCATGTCATCCACAACTCTAGTTTGTTAATAGCATTTAAAGTCCTAAGCTCATGACCCAGAGTTGTTCATGTCGTCCACTGCCCAAAGTACTTCATAACATCTAAAGGCTTGAGCTTATGACACAAAATCGTTCACATCATCCACAACCTAGAGCAGTTCATAACATCTATAGGCCTAAGCTGACGGGATCCCAAGTCGTCCATATCATCGACAACTATGAGTTGTTCATAGGTTATAGAGACCTAAGCTTAGCACCTAGAGTCTTTCATGTCAACCACTACCTTGAGCTGTTCGTAGTATCTAGAAGCCTGAAATCATAACCCAGAGTCGTTTGTGTCATTAACAACTTTGAGTTTTTCATAGCACCTAGCGCCTTGAGCTCAAGACCTAGAGTTGTTCATGTCAACCACAACCTTGAGTTGTTCATAGCACTTAAAGTCATGACATCAAAACCCAAAGTCATTCACATCTTCCATAACCCTGAGCAGTTCATAGCATCTAGAGGCTTGAGCTCATCACGCAGAATCGTTCATATCATCTATGACCCTAAGCGGTTCATAGCATCAAGAGGTCTAAGCTCACGGGATCCTGAGTTGTACATATAATCAACAAATCTAAGCTGTTCATAGCGTCAGAGGCCTAAGATCATAACCCAGAGTGGAACATGTCATCCATAGCTCTGAGTTGTTCATAGCATCTAGAGCCTTGAGCTCACGACTCAGAGTCATTCATGTCATCAACAACCCCGAGCTGTTTATAGTATCAAGAGCCCTGAGCTCATGACCTAGACTCTTTCATGTATTCAACAACCTAGACCTGTGTATAGCATGTAGAGCCCTAAGCTCATAACCCGAAGTCTTTCATGTCATTAACAACCTTAAGTTGTGTATATGATTTAGAGCCCCAAACTCATGACTCAAAGTCTTTCATGTCAACCATAACCTTAAGTTCTTCATAGAATCTAGAAGCTTGAGCTCATGACCTAGAGTCATTCATGTCATCCACAATCCCTGAGTTGTTAGTAACATCTAGAACCTTAAGCTTATGACCCAGAGTCATTCATGACAATTACAACCCTGAGTTGTTCATAGTATCTAGAGTCTCATTGATTACTACTCAAAAAGTGTTATTTTGTAGCTTGTAATTAACTCTTTTAAACATTTTTTAGTAGTGGTTATCACCTTTTAACTCAATTGGCATGTTAAGGACTCTTGCAATCGTTTCTAATCAAATTGTGTTAAGTTTTGGTGTTTTTGATAGTTTTTTGATCACCAAAACAATCCAAGACTAAGGAGAGTTCTTTAGAATCCATGGCAAAGCAAATGGAAGCTCATCTACAAGAAGAATCTAAGCTTTGGATCATTGTAATCCATTTCCAAAAGAAAATCATGAATGCAAGGAGAAGAAACAAAGAGAGAAATCTAACATGAAGAAATTCAAGAGGATAGCAATTCTTGGACACATTTCGAGCACTTTCTAGAGTCCATTTCATGCATACTATATGTTGGTTCGAAGCTTGGGAAGTCAGAAGTCCAACACTTCAAACGATACATAAATCGGAGCTGAAATGAAGAAGTTATAGCCATTGGAAGCTAATCGCACCAAATTGAAAGCCAATTTCCCAGCTGCGAAATCACAAAGTGCTAGCTGCGAAATCAGCCTTTTTGTGCTAAATGGAGACTTTCAGCTTGCAAAATATTGCAGCCCATGATGCATGCTGCGAAATCCACCTGAGTGCTTCTAGACATTTGCGACCAACTCTTTTAGATTTTTTCTTTAGATATTTGTTATTTAAATACCCATTTTCTCCTTGTAATCCACCAATCATAGGATTCCTTAGTTAGTAAGTAAGAACAAAGGGTGAATAACCTCTTATATATAGTTTGTAATTTTATTTACACAAAAAACCTCACGTGTGCCATTTCTAAGCCCCACAACCCCATTTCGCAGCTGGGAAATGGTCTGCGAAACCCCCTACGAAATCACCCATTGGTTGCGAAATCGCCATTTTGCTGCGAAATGGGCCTCCTCTTGTGAAAAGCCCAACCGTCACTTAAATCCTAAAGTAAACCTTTAAATTGTTATATTTTATTTCGCACCAGTAATTTGACCTGCGAAAATCCCCCTCAAGTGCAAAATTGAGCCAAACCATAGTGCCATCTCCAAGAGGATTGCAGAGAACCTCTGTCTGAAGCAAAGCCCCCCGCGCACCTCAGGCCACCCTTTCTCAAGCTTCTTCATGTCAGCCATGGCCAAAACAAGAGGATCCAAGACCCCATCTCCGTCATCCCACAATAGAGAACCTAGAGTCTCACCTGTGCAAGACTCCATGACTGAGCCTTCACAGCCACCTGTCGTCCCACCTTCAGTAGAGGGAGCGCCTCCGAGTCCTCCTCTGAGACGATATGAGACCAGGAGACCACCCACTACACCAGGGGCAAGCTCCTCTCGTCCCAAGAAGTCAGCTAGCTGCCCTCCTAAGAAGAAAGCAAGGATATCAGCTTCAGTAGAGCCATCAGAGCCTTCATCAGAGCCTCAGCCGCCTACTACAGAGTCTCAGATTCCTTCTAGGATGACTCTTGAGGAGGTTATCAGGTGGCCTATGGTCACTCAGCCACCCATAGAGGGCAATTTGGATTGCCGGGCTAGGCCATTCCACTCCGAGCTTTGTTTTGACAGAGAGACCTTCAGGCTTCAGCCAGAGCTCAAAGATTCATTCCATTTACTTTAGAGGTACCATTTAGAGCACTTGATGACTCCAAGGGATTTCTTTTATCCCTGTGTAGCATTAGACTTTTATCAGTCTATGACTACACATCGCGTCTGGGATTCTACTATCATCCACTTCACTATTGACGGACGTCATGGTATCTTGGGAGCCAGACACATAGAAGAGGCCCTGCACATTCCTTATGAGCCAGCACGTCAAGAGGATTATAGAGTGTGGGCTCATCCTTCTTAGAGTGATATGGTTCATATACTGTCTAGAGGGATGTCTACCAGTTCGTATCTATTGAGGAGGGACCTCTCTCCCAGCATGTTCTTTCTCGATGCACTTCTATGCTACAACATCTATCCACTTCAGCATATGGTGTAGAGGATGGGAGCTTTAATAGAGGCCTTGTTCCGGATATCAGAGGGATTTTTCTTTGGACCTCATCATTTCATCATGGTCGTTCTTCTTTACTTCGAAGAGAAGGTCCATAGGAAGAAGCTGCTGAGAGCAGATGCCATTTCACTACTATTCCCGAGGTTGCTCTGTCAGATATTAGAGCACTTGGGATATCCATATGAGCCTTAGCTTGAGCGCAGACGCATTTGCCAAGAGATATTCACTCTCAAGAAATGGACTAGTATGACAGCTTATGATGCATAGCCAGGAGCCCCAGCTGGACCCGAGCATCCAGAGATACCATAGCCAGAGCATCCAAAGGAGCCACAGGAGGTTGAGATACCTATGGACATCAGAGCACCTGCCCCTACAGTGCCCTCTACAGGACCTATGCCTGAGGTTCCATATTCTACTCCTCCTGCCATCCCCGGGACTCCGCCAGTTGTACCAGCTATATCCGAGCCTCATCCATCTGAGTCTAGTTTAGCCATATCCATTTCAGAGTTCAGAGGCCTTTGTCATACTTTGCAGACATTGAACACTACTTAGAGCATCCTGGCCCAGCAGATGGCAACCATACGTGCCCATCAGGATCAGCTTATTGCCACCCAGACCCACCGTACTACCATCCTTAGGCAGATACAACAGCATTTGGGTATTCTATCGCCACCTGAGCATGATATGCCTAGCCTATCAGAGCCTACATATCCATCCCAGGACCCTCCTCTAGCAGAGTAGACTATGCCCCCTGAGGAGACGACTACAGGACAGATAGAGGCATCCATCCCGAGCACTCAGACTTCTATAGCAGAGCCATCGTCTCTGCATGATCCTCCCACCACCATATGATCATTTATCTATTTTCTTTTCTGTATTTCTTTACTTTAGTAGAACTCATAATCCCATGTTTTTTATGTTTTATATATTGGGATTGGTTGTATTACTTGTTTTTGCTCCATAGTGTACTTTCTTAAAAGTAATACATCTCCATCATTTTTTTAGTATACTTGGCATAGTCTCATTTTATTTCCTCTACTCATAATTTTTGTTGTTTTTAAAACATGTGGTTTCTCCTATTCTACTCAAACTCTATGTCACTCAGGAGGTACCACTTCCTCCCTATATTTTCAATCGCTTTTGCCACATTGAGGGCAATGTTTAGCTTGGTTGGAGGGAGAGTTGAGGAAGGAAGTTTTACTTTTAAATGCTAAGTTATTTTGGTAATTTAGTTGTTTTTGCTTAATTTTTAAAATTTGTAAGTTTTTATTCCACTTTCCATCCCTATTAAGGAAAAATTCTCAAAATGAAAAGAGAGAAATTGAATTTTTGTCTTTTACATGACTTAGAGGTTGTATTATGCTTATTAAAGTTGATGAATTGTTGAAACTTCTATTGAATTCAACCTTATGTCTTCCACTTTAAGCTATTCACACACTGTGCACAATAGGTTTCGATTATAAGATGATAAACTATTTCCCTTTTGACTTAGGAAAATTTAGACTTGGTACTTTTAACCTCATTTAATAGTGTTGGGACACTTTATAAAAGGCCAATGAGCCTTTGAAAAAAAAATTGTTTCACTTGCCTTGAAACCCGAGCAAGGTCTGAGGGGTATATGGTGAAAATCATTAAAACTTGGTGCCCTAAGCCTTCATTGGTTGGGAGCCACTGACCTCAATGCTTGTTACAAGGGTGAATAGGTGGAGTTTAACATACTCTAGGTGCTTAGGTATTAAAATTCATTCTCAAAAGTCTGGGGTCAAATTCGAGGAGTTAGTGGTTGAAAGATCCTTAAAGCTTGATGCCCTAAACCTTAATTGGTTGGGAGTCATCGATGGACCCCCATTACATGGACAATTTAGAAAAGGATACTTTTAAGCCTTGTACTCCTACTGTGAAAAAAATTGTGAAACAAAAAGGGTGCGTTCCTAACTTATTAAAGTTTGTCAATTTGCTAAGTGTTGAAAAAGAACTAGGTTGGGGGGAGAGATTAGTTCAACATGCTATATTTGGAAACTATCAAGTAACACTTAGATTTTTGTGGAAGAGTAAGGTTTGGCCCTTTCGAAGTGGAAACTATTTTAAAGCTTAAATTTGCATAATGTCTTCTCTTTATGAATTGTGATTAGGCAAGGTATTTGATATCTCTTGTTGAAGTTTGGGTTTTATATCTTTAATGTTCCATGAGAGAGTTTTATATTCATGCCACTTAAAATTTTTTGAAGTGATCAGCATGATTTTGTAAATTATATTACTGTTTATTTTTCTTTTTCTCTCCTTCATTGCTAAGGGACTAACAATATGTCGGTTGGAGGGAGTGATTACTACTCAAAAAGTGTTATTTTTTATCTTGCAATTAACTCTTTCAAACATTTTTGAGTAGTAACTATTACCTTTTAACTCATTTGGCATGTTAAGGACCCTTCCAATCGTTTCTAATCAAACTGTGTTAAGTTTTGGTGTTTTTGATAGCTTTTTTATCACCAAAACAATCCAAGATTAAGGAGAGTTATTTAGAATCCACGGCAAAGAAAATGGAAGCTCATTTGCAAGAATAATCTAAGCTTTGGAGCTTTGTAATCCTTTGCCAAAAGCAAATCATGAATGCAAGGAGAAGAAACAAAGAGAGAAATCTAACATGAAGAAATTCAAGAGGATAGCAACTCTTGGATAGATTTCGAGAAATTATTGGAGTCCATTTCATTCATACTACATGTTGTTTCGAAGCTCTGGAAGTTAGAAGTCTAACGCTTCAAACAGTGTGTGAATTGGAGCAAAAATGAAGAAGTTATAGCCATTGGAAGCCAATCGCACCAAGCTGAAAATGATTCGTTCCCAATTGGTGTCTCAGCTGATTCATGTCCAGCTGGTGCTCTTTGATTGAGGGAGTAATCAACAAAATTTATAACCTATATCACCATGCATTAGGATAGATTTAGCTAATATAACATAGTGGCTCTAGGATCGTTCTCTGGGAAGGGTTTTCAACTCACAACTGATACCAATTCAAAGTTAAATTGATGTTTTTTCATTTCAAGGTTAGCTTAAGAAATAAAACACAAACTTTGGTTAAACGAGGTTTTGTGTCAAGCTAACTAAAAAGAATAATGGAAATTACTTATGAAGAAAAACATTCCTTGGAGGTTTGGGTTCACAGGGGAGGTTCCTTATGCAAAAACAGAGCTCCGGTCATTTGGTTCATTTCCTCGCATTATAGAATTAACATATAGTCAATTCTCTAACCGGTGCTGTACAGATGTATCCTTTAAATGGATTTCAGCTCTAATTCCCTCTCACTGATGCAACTTGCAATGGCTCGTGCCTCTCACCTAGCATTTTCCATTCAAGGTGATCTTTAACTTTGGACTTCCCTTCTCAAGCTCGCAAGAGATAAATACTGGATGTCTCCTTGGAGTCCAAAAGCTTACCAAGTATTGGCAATTCTAGAAAATCCTACCTTCAAGTCACTTCCCAAAAGCTTGCAAGAGGTAAACTAGTGTATCTCCATGGACGGAGATCACTTGCCTTACCAAGTGTTCACTCAAGTGAATTGAAGGTGTTTTAAGTTAACTAAAAACATAGAAATCATTAAAGGATCACACTTTCTCTTCTTTAATGGCTGAAACCACAAAGCTACTAATTCTTGCACTTGGAACCTTTCCCGGCAACCTTAGCTCCAAGGAACTAAAAGTTTAGCCACTCATTCTCTGAGGAAACTTCCTCAGAGCTTGTTTGGCTAGTAAGAAAAAGAATGAGAAAACAAAAATATATAGGAAAAACAGAGCAAGTGCTCTGTAAAATATATTTCTTGCAAAATTGTACAAAGGATGCGTCTGAGAACAAGCTCCACATACTCTATTTCTTAAAGAAAATTACAAACTATATATTTGAGGTTATTCACCCTTTTTTCTTACTTAAAGACTAAGGAATCCTATGATAGGTAGGTTATAAGGAGAGTTTAGGGATTTAGACATCAAATATCTAAAGCAAAATATCTCAAAAAGTTGGTCAAGAAGCTTCAGGAGAAATTCCGTTGCACTGTGCAAAATGGAGACTTGGTCGTCAGTATTATCAGAGTTTGCTTTTTGATTGTGGGTAGAAATGGATCCGGCAAATCGCGAGTGTCTGACGAGCCAAGCTGTCCGGGGAATCTGAATTGTCGGCTGCGGATGCTCTCCGGGTAAGCGCTATCAGAGGATTTGGACATGTCTGACTGGGAAAGTTGAAACGCCCTCCTCTCCCATCCGGCATTAGGCGCCGGATGTGAGATATCCGGAGAAGGTGGAACGTCGGCCGGATATAATTCTGGATGTGAGATATCCGGAGAAGGTGGAATGTCAGCCAGACAGAATTCTTCCCTGGGTGGAATGAGCTATGCCGCGCGTCGCAAGGGGGACCATCTTCGTGTGTAAGGTGTAGGGACCCCTCCCCCTGATGACACGGAGCGCGCATCACTATCCGGAGTAGCTCCATCCATATTCCCCAATAGGACACGTGGTGCGCTCCCCTATCCGGACTCCCTCAAGGAGAAGCACACGACACTCGTGAACATCACACCCCGGACGATAGCATATCCTATCCGGATATGTTGTCTGGATCATTGACTAAAGTGAGCAAGCCTTGCTACGTCATTCCGCCAGCCTGCCACAGCCCACTTTCCGCCGCCCTCCGATGGTGTGTCTGGACGCCCTGTCCGGACATCTTTGCCATGGATTCCAAAGAACTCTCCTTAATCTTGGATTGCTTTGGTGATAAAAAAGCTATCAAAACACCAAAACTTAACACAATTTGATTAGAATTGATTGCAAGGGTCCTTAATATGTTAATTGGGTTAAAAGGTGATAACTACTACTCAAAAGTGTTTAAAAGAGTTAATTACAAGCTATGAAATAACACTTTTTGAGTAGTAATCAGAAAGCCAATTTCGCAACTGCGAAATCACAAAGTGCTAGCTGCGAAATTAACCTTTTTGTGCTAAATGGAGACTTTCAGCTTGCAAAATCTCGCAGCCCATGATGCATGCTACGAAATCCACCTGAGTGCTTCCAGATATTTGCGGCCGACTCTTTTAGATTTTTTCTTTAGACATTTGTTGTTTAAATCCCCATTTTCTCCTTGTAATCCACCAATCATATGATTCCTTAGTTAGTAAGTAAGAACAAAGGGCGAATAACCTCTTATATATAGTTTGTAATTTTCTTTACACAAAAAAAAATCTCGGGAGCTTGTTCTCAGAGACCAACTTTTTGTATAGTTTTGAAGGAAGTAATACACAGAGCTTTGCTATGCCTTACCTACTCATTTTGATTGTATTTTTCTCACTAGCCAAACAAGCTCTGAGAATGTTTCTTCAAAGAATGAGTGGCTAGGATTTTTTGTCTCTTGGAGTTAAGGAAGCTGGGTAAGGTGCCGAATGCAAATCACGACTATGAGTCATTCTTGTCATCCATAGCTCTGAGGTGTTCATAACGTTTAGAGGCTGGTGCCCATGACCAAGAATTGTTCATATCTTCTAGAGCCCTGAGCCATTCATATAATCTAGAGGCCTAACTCATGGGATCATGTGTTGTTCATAACATCCACAACTTTCAGTTGTTCATAGCATCTAGAGCCTTGAGCTCACGACACGGAGTCGTTCATGTCATCAACATCCCTAAACTATTCATAGCATCTAGAGCCCTTAACTCAGGACCCACAGTAGTTCATGCAAACCACAACCTTGAGTTGTTCATAGCATCCAAATCCTTGAGCTCACGACTCGGAGTTGTTCATGTCATCAAAACCCTAAACTATTCCTAATATCTAGAGCTTTGAGATTACAACCTTTAGTCGTTCATGTTATCCATAGCCTAGACTCGTTCATAGCATCTAAAGCCCTGACCTCACAACCTGGAGTTGTTCATGTCATCCACAACCCTTAGTTATTCATAGCATCTAGAGGCCTAAGCTCATAGGATCCTGAGTCGTTTATATCATCCACAACTCTAAGTTGTTCATAAAATCTAAAGTCCTGAGCTATTCACAGTATCTCGAGCCCTAAGCTCACGACCTTTAGTCATTCATGTCATCCAAAGCCCTAAGTCGCTCACAACCAAGAATCGTTCATATCATCCACATCCTTAAGAGATTGATAACACCTAGAGGTTTGAACTCATAGGATCTCGAGTCGTTCATATCATTCATAACCTCAAGTAGTTCATAGCATCCAAAGCCATGAGCACACAACATGGAGCAACTCATGTCATCCATAGGCCTATGCTATTCATAGCATCTAGATCCCTAAGCTCATAACCCAGAGTTTTTCATGTCAACCATATACTTGATCTATTTATATCATCTAGAGCCCTAAAATCACAACCTTGAGTAGTTCATGTCCTCTATATCCCTGAGTTGTTCATAACATTTAGTGCCTCGTGTTCAAAATCAAGAATCGTTCATATCATCCAAAGCCTTCAATTGTTCATAGCATCTAGAAGCCCGAGCTCACGGGATCCCGAATTGTTCATGTTTTCCACAACTTTGGCTTATTCATAGCATCTAGAGCCCTAAGCTCACAACACAACGTCGTTTCTGTCATCCACATCCACGAACTGTTCATAGCATCTGGAGCCTTGAACTCATGACTTGAAGTCGTTTAGGTCATCCATAGCCTTGAGTTGTTCCTAACATCTAGAGCCTTAAGCTCACGACCTTGAGATGTTCATATCATCCATAGTTGAGAGTTGTTCATAACATTTAGAGCCCTAAGCTCACGACCTTGAGTCTTTCATGTCATCCACAACCCTAACTTGTTCATAACATTTGGAGTCTTCTACTTATGACCAAGAATTGTTAATATCACTTGAAACCCTAAGCTCATAGGATCCCGAATCGTTCATATCATCCAAAACTTTGAATTGTTCATAGCATTTAGAGCCTTGAGCTCACCACACAAAGTCATTCATGTCATCCACATCCCTGAACTATTCATAACATCTGGAGCCCTTAACTTATGACTCATAGTCATTCATGTCAACCATAGCCTTGAGTTGTCCATAACATCTAAAGCGTTGAGCTAACATCTTAGAGTTGTTCATGTCATCCAGAGCTCAGAGCTCACGATCTTCAGCCGTTCATATCATTCATAACCTTAAGATGTTCATAAAGCTCACGACCTGGAGTCATTCATGTTTCCACAATCGTGAGCTATTCAAGCATCTAGAGGCTTAAGATCATGGGATCCTAAATCATTCATATCATCCACAACTCTGACCTATTCATAACATCTAAAGCCTTGAGTTGTTCATAGCATCCAGAGCCTTAAGCTCACAACCTTCAATCATTCATGTCATCCATTACCCTTAGCTATTCATAACATTTAGAGCCTTGGGCTCATGACTAAGAATCACAACCATGAGCTATTCATAGCACCTAGAGGCTTGAGCTTAAAAGATCTTAAGTCATTCATATCATGCACAACCCTTAGCAGTTCATAGCATCCAAAACCATGAGCTCACGACGTGTATATTAACCACAACCTTGAGCTATTCATAGCATTTAGAGCCCTAATCTTATGACCTGGAGTCGTTCCTATCATCCACAGGCCTAAGTTGTTCATAACATCTAGAGCCTTGAGCTCATGTCCTTAAGTCGTTCATGTCATCCACAACCCTGAGTTGTTCATAACATTTAGTGTCATAGGCTCACAACCAAAAATCATTCATATCATCCTCAGCCTTAAGTTGTTCAAAGCCTTTAGAGATCGTAGCTTACAAGATCCTAAGTCGTTCTTATCATCCACAACTCTAAGTTGTTCATAGCATCTAGAGCCCTAAGCTGATAACATAAAGTCATCCATGTCAATCACAACCCTAAGTTGTTTATAGCATGAAGAACCCTTAGCTAATGACTGATTACTACCCAAAGAGTGCTATTTTATACCTTTAATTCAATATCTTTTAAGCACTTTTGTGTAGTAATTCTCCATCTTTATTCCAATTGGCATGTTAAGGACCTAGCAATGACTTCTAATCATATTTGTGGCTGGTTTTAGTGTTTTGACAGCCTTTTGGATCATTAAGACAAGCCAAGCGAAGGAGAGAAGCAAAGAGAAGCAAAGTGAAAAAAATCAGAGGACAGTAGGTGCAGTCTTCTTTCGCACTTTTGGAGAACTTTCCGAAGTCCATTTTGTACATTCTATATACCATTTCAAAGCTCAGGAAGTCAAGAATCCAACGCTTCAAACCGTGTACGATTTGGAGCTGAAATGAGGAAGATATAGCCTTTGGAAGCCAACCGCTCCAGGCTTGTGCGAAAATTTCGCACGACACCTTGTGTTGTGCGAAATTCACACAACACCTTCAAAATTCGCACAGCCCATGCGTGGTGCGAATTTTGCTCTGTTTTTTCCGACTCCACTTTAGATATTTTCTTATGTATTTTTTTATGTAATTTCCTTTCTTATCCTTGTAAGTAACCAATCACAAGCTTTTGCTTTTGTAAAGACTATATAAGGGGTGGAAATCACCTCTTGGAAAATATAATACATGTTACGTTTGACACTTAGAAAATTTACAGAGCTCTCTCGTTTCTCTTTTCTCTTTGCTATTTTATTTTCCTTGGAAGCCAAACAACCTCTGAGGATGTTTTCCCGAAGGATGGGAGGCTAAACTTTTGGTTTCTTGGAGTGAAGGAAGCTAGGTGAAAAGTCCAGATGAAAAGGTGGAAAGCTTCCGTGCATTAAATTCAGGTAGTTGGAGTTATAAATGGCTTCTAAATCCAAAGTTTTGCTTTAAATCCCTTAGAATCACTTTGAATGGCCAATACATGGTAAGCTTCAGGTCTCTATGGATGCTTATTGCTAGATCCATATCAGTCCATTAGTTATCATGTACGAGCCATTGGAAAGTGGTTCAAGGTGAAGACCCTTAGTGTCTTAAGCCATTAATGGACCTTGACTACCATTTCTATTGACTTTTTATGGATTAAATCTTCATTGTCAAACCTATACTGGTTCGGGAAATAACTATAGGTTAAATCCCCAATGCGAGGAGAAAAATCCGGAATTTTCCACTTTGCATTCTGAACTTGATCCTAGCAACCCTTAGCTCCGGGAGACTTTCTTTATTCCATTTTCACTTAGTTTATGTTAGTTTAGTTTCAAACACTTTCAAAACAAATTTTATTTTCTTTTTAACTTTAAGTTTTTGATAAAGGAAATCATTAAATTCAATTTCTAATCTTGAGTATATCACTGGTAGAATGAAAACCCATCCCAGAGTTCGACCCTAGAGCCACTATACTATAGTAGCTTTGCTACGCTAGTATGAGGTCATAGGTTTTATAAATGTTTTTGATTAAATGACCTAATTGGAGTTATACGCGAATCAATGACCTTGAGTCATTCATGTCATTCATAGCCCTAACTAGTTCATAACATTTAGAGCCTTGGGCTCATGATGAAGAATTGTTCATATTGTCAAGTACCATAACCTATTCAAAGCTCCTAGAGGCTTTAACTCACAGGATTCTGAGTCCTTCATATTATCCACAACCTTATGTTACTCATATATTTTAGAGTCATAAGCTTAAGATGCAGAGTAACTCATATCATCCATAAGCCTGAGATGTTGATAGCATCTAGAGCCTTAAGCTCAAGATTCAAAGTCGTTCATATCAACCATAAACATGAATTGTTCATAGTATTTAGTGCCTTGAGCTCACGACATTGATTCATTCATGTCATCTACAGTCCTATTCATAAGATTTAGAGTCTTAGGCTCATGACCAAGAATTGTTCATATCATCCACAACCCTGACTTGTTCATAGCATCCAAAGCCCTTAGCTCACGACTTAGAGTAGCTCATGTCATCCACAAGCCTGAGTTGTTCATAACATCTAGAGTTGTGAGCTCATGGCCCGAAGTTGTTAATGTCATTTATAACCCTAAGTTGTTCATAACATCTAAAGCACTAAGCTCATAACCTAAAGTCATTCATGTCAACCACTGCCCTGAGTTGTTCATAGCATTTAAAGCCCTAAGCTCATTACCTAAAGTTGTTCATGTCATCCACAACCCTAAGCTATTCATAACATTTAGAGCATTGGGCTCATGACCAAGAATTGTTCATACCATCCACAACCCTAAGTTGTTCATATAACTTAGAGCCTAGAACTCAAGACCTGGAGTCGTTCATGTCAACCACAACCCTTAGCTATTCATAGCATCTAGAGCCCTCAACTCACAGGATCCCAAGTCATTCATATCATACACAAAGTTGAGTTGTTCATAGCATGCAGTGCCTTGAGCTCACAACTTGAAGTAGCTCATGTAGTCTAGTGCCTTGATTTATTCATAGCATGTTGTGCCTTGAGATCACAACTCAGAGTCGTTCATGTCAACCACAACTCTGAGTTGTTTGTGGTATCTAGAACATTGAGCTCACAAACCAAAGTCATTGATGTCATCCATAACTCCTAGCTCATGATGCAGAATCGTTCGTATTATTTACAACCCTAAGCTTTTCATAGCATGTAGAGGCTTGAGATCATGACCTGGAGTTGTTTATGTCAACCACAACCTTGAGTTGTTCATATTTTGTAGAGCCTTGAGCTCACAACCTAGAGTCATTCATGTTATCCATAACCTTGAGCTATACATAGTATCTAAAACCCTAAGCTAATGACCTAGAGTTGTTCATGTCAACCAAAGCCCTAAGTTGCTCATAGAATCCAAAGCCTTTAGCTCACGACCTAGAGTCATTCATGTCATCTACAGTCTTGAGTTGTTAATAGCATTTAGAGCCATGGATACATAACCAAGAATCTTTCATATCATCCATACCACTGAGTTGTTCACAGCATCTAGAGGCCTAAGCTCACATGATCCATAATCTTTCATATCATCCACAACTCTATGTTATTTCAAGTCATCCATAGTCCTGAACTCTTCATAGCATCTAGAGCCCTAGGCTCACAAACCAAATTCTTCATGTCAACCATAGCCCTAAGCTTGAGCTCGTGACCCAGAGTCGTTCACGTCAGCCATAGCTCTGAGTTATTCATAACATTTAGAGTCATTGGCTTAGGAGCAAGAATCATCAATGTCATCCTCAACTTTGAGTTGTTCATAGCATTTAAAGTTGTGTACTCATAGGATCCTGAGTCATTGACACCATCCACAATGTTGAGCTATTCATAGCATCCATAGCCTTGAGCTCACGACCTAGAGTAGCTCATATCATCCACAAGCCTGAATTGTTCATAACATCTAGAGCCTTGAGCTCACAACTCGAAGTCATTGATGTCAATCACAACCTTGAGTTGTTCATAGTATCCAAAGCCCTAAGCTCATGACATAGAGTCGTTCATATCATCTATAACCCTAAGTTCATATCATCCAAAGCCCTAAGCTCATGACAAGTCATATCATCCATAGTATTAAAATGTTCTTAGCATCTAAAGGTTTGAGCTCATGGGATTCCGAGTCATTTATATCATAAACAACACTAAGTTATTCGTAGCATCAATAACCCTAAGCTCACAACCTGGAGTAGCTCATGTCATCTATAGTCTGAACTTGTTCATAGCATCTAGAGCCTTGAGCTCACGACCTGGAGTCATTCATGTCAACCACAACCTTGAGTTGTTCATAGTATCTAAAGAACTAAGCTCACGACCCAGTGTCGTTCATGTCATCCACAACCTTGAGTTGTCCATAGCATCTAAAACCCTAAGCTCACGATCTGGAGTTGTTCACATCAACAACAGCCTTGAGTTGTTCACAATATTCAGAGCCCTGAGCTCACGACTTGGAGTCATTCATGTCATCTACAACCCTGAGCTATTCATAGCACTTAAATCCATGGGTACATGACTAAGATTCATTCATATCATCCACACCCTTGAGCTTTTCATAGCATCGAGAGGCTTGAACTCACGAGATTCGTAGTCATTCATATAATCCACAACCTTGAGTTGTTCACAACATCTAGAGTCTTAAGTTCATGATTGAGAGTCATTCATTTCATGCACAACCCTAAGCTATTAATAGGATTTAGAGTCATTGACTCATAACCAAGAATCGTTCATGTCATCCTCCGTCTTCAGTTGTTCATAGCATCTAAAGGCCTTAGATCACTGGACCTTGAGTCTTTCATACCATCCAGAACTCTGAGTTGTTCATAACATCTTGAGCCCTGAGCACATGACTCGGAGTCCTTCATGTCAACCACAACCTTGAGCTCACGACTCGAAGTCATTCATGTCATCCATAGCCCTGAGTTATTCATTACATTTAGGATCATAGGCTCATGACTAAGAATCATTTGTATCATCCTTAGCCCTATGTTGTTCGTAGAATCTAGAGGCCTCAACTCATGGGATCCCGATTTATTCACATCATCCATAACTTTGAACTATTAATAACATCTAGAGCCCTAAGCTCATGACCCAAAGTCGTTCAAGTCAACCATAGCCCTAAGTTGTTCATGGTATCTAGAGCCCTGAGCTCATGACCCATAGTCATTCATGTCAACCACTACCTTAAATTGTTCATAGCATATAGAGCCTTGAGCTCATGACCCAAAGTTGTTCATGTCAACCACAGCCATGAGTTGTTCATGACATTTGGAGCAATGGGTACACGACTAAGAATCGTTCATATAATCAACACCCCTAAGCTTTTCATAGCATCTAGAGGCCTGAGCTCATGGGATCCATAGTTGTTCATATCATCCACAACATTGGGTTGTTCATAGCATCCAGAGTCCTAAGATCATGATCGAGATTCGTTCATGTCATGGACAGTCCTAAGCTATTTTTAGCATTTAGAGTCATAGGGTCACAATCAAGAACCATTCATATCATCCTCAAACTTGAGTTGTTCATAACATCTAGAGGTCGAAGATCATAGGATCTTGAGTCGTTCATATCATCCATGATTACTACTCAAAAAGTGCTATTTTATAGCTTGTAAATAACTATTTTAAACACTTTTGAGTAGTAGTTATTACCTTTTAACTCAATTGGCATGTTAAGGACCATTGCAAGTGTTTCTAATCAAATTGTGTTAAGTTTTGGTACTTTTGATAGCTTTTTTATCACCAAAGCAATCCAAGATTGAGGAGAGTTCTATAGAATCCATGGCAAAGCAAATGGAAGCTCATTTACATGAAGAACCCAAGATTTGGAGCTTTATAGTCCTTTGCCAAAAGCAAATCAAGAATGCAAGGAGGGAAAATAAAGAGAGAAATCTAACATGAAGAAGTTCAAGAGGATAGTAACTGTTGGACACAATTAGAGCACTTTCTGGAGTCCATTTCATCTATACTATATGTCATTTCAAATCTTGGGAAGTCAGGAGTCCAATGCTTCAAACGGTATGCAAATCGGAGCTGAAATGAAGAAGTTATGGCTATTGGAAGCAAATCGCACCAAGCTGAAAGGCAATTTCGCAAGCTGTGAAATCACAAAGTGCTAGCTACGAAATCAGCCTTTTTGTGCGAAATGGAGACTTTCAGCTTGCGAAATTTTGCAGCCCATGTTGCATGCTGCGAAATCCACCTTAGTGTTTCCAGATATTTGCGACCGACTCTTTTAGATCTTTTCTTCAGATATTTGTTGTTTAAATCCCCATTTTCTCCTTGTAATACACCAATCATAGGATTCCTTAGTTAGTAAGTAAGAAGAAGGGGTGAATAACCTCATATATATATGTATTTTGTAATTTTCTTTACATAGAACATCTCGGAAGCTTGTTCTCAGAGACCAACTTTTTGTATAGTTTTGAAGGAAGTAATACACAGAGCTTTGCTCTGCCTTACCTACTCATTTTTATTGTGTTTTTCTCACTAGCCAAACAAGCTCTGATGATGTTTCCTCAGAGAATGAGTGGCTAGGCTTTTTGTCTCTTGGAGTTAAGGAAGTTGGGTAAGGTGCCGAATGCAAAAATTGGAAGTTTTGTTGTTTCATCTTTTAATGAAGAGAAAGTGTGACCCGTTAATGGTTTCTATGTTTTTAGTTAACTTAAAACGCCTTTAAATCACCTGGGCCAACACTTGGTAAGGCAAGTGATCTCCGTCCATTGAGATACACTAGTTTATCTCTTATGAGCCTTTGGGAGGTGGTTCAAAGGTAGGATTTTCTGGAATAGCCAACACTTGGTAAGCTTTTGAACTCTAAGGAGACATCCATTAGTTATCTTTTGCGAGCTTTTGAAGGGTAATCCAAGGTTAAGGATCACCTTGAATGGCAAATGCTAGGTGAGAGGCACGAGCCATAGCAAGATGATTCAGTGATAGGGAATTAGTGTTGGAATCCATAAAAGGGAAGCATTTGTACCACACCGGTTCGGGAAATAACTATATGTTAATTCCCCAATGCAAGGAAAAGATTCAAGTGACCGAAACTCTATTTGTGTAATAGGAGCCTGACCCCAGTGATCTAAGAACTCCAAGAAACACTTTTATTTATAATTAAAATCAATTACTATTTTTGGTTAGCTTAAAACCAATCCTTTTTAAACCAAAGTTTATGTTTTCTTTTAAAGCTAACCTTGAAATGAAAAAACACCAATTCAACTTTTAATTAATATCAGTTGTAAATTGAAAACCCTTCCCAGTGAACGATCCTAGAGCCACTATGCTATGCTAGTTGAGGCTATCCTAGTACATGGTGATATAGGTTATAAATTTTGTTGATTACTCCCATCTGAGGACTGAAATCATGGTACACTAGTTGATTGAGCACCAATCAACAGGACATACACCAACTGGGCACGAAATCAATCCACAACTCTAAGTTGTTCATAGCATCTAGAGCCTAGAGTACATAACTCGAAGTCCTTTATGTCAACTACAACCCTGAGCTATTCATAGCATCTAGAGCCCTCAACTCATGACCTATAGTCATTTATATCATCCATAACCAGGAGTTTTTAATAACATTTAAACTCATAGGCTCATGACCAAGAATCGTTCATATCATTCTTATCCCTATGTTGTTCATAGCATCTAGAGGCCTTAAATCACAAGATCCCGAGTTGTTCATATCATCCAACACTTTGAATTGTTCATAACATCTAGAGCCCTGAGCTCATAACCCAAAGTTATTCATGTCAACCACAACTCTGAGTTGTTCATAGAATTTTAAGACCAGTGCTCATGATGTAAAGTAGTTCATCTCATCCGGAATGCTAAGTTGTTCATAGCATTTAGAGCCATGGGCTCATGACCAAGAATCTTTCATATCCTCTTCAGCCTGTGTTATTCATTGCTTCTAGAGGCTTGAGCTCACATGATCCCAAGTCATTCATATCATCGACAACTTTAAGTTATTCATAACATTTAGAGCTCTGAGCTTAAGACTTGAAGTCATTCATTTCATCCATAGCCTTATGCTATTCATAGCATCTAGATCCTTGAGTTCATGACTAAACCCGTGCATATCATCCATAACATTGTGTTGTTCATAACATTTAGAGGCCTAAGATCATGAACCGAATTCGTTCATGTCATCCCCAACCTTGAGCAGTTCATAGCATCTAAAGCATTGAGTTCATGACCCGAAGTCACTTATATCAACAACCTTGAGTTGTTCATAACATCTAGAGTTGTGAGCTCACACTCGGAGTCCTTCATGTCATCCGCAACCCTGAGCAGTTTATAACATCTAAAGCCTTGATTTCAAAACCTATAGTAGCTCATATAATCCACAGCCTTGAGATGGTCATAGCATCTAAAGTCGTGAGCTCACAACCCAAAGTCATTCATGTCAACCACAAACCTAAGTTGTTCATAGTATCTAAAGCCTTGAGCTCATGACCAAGAGTTGTTCATGTCATCCATAGCCTTATACAACCCATAGTAGCTCATATAATCCACAACCTTGAGATGTTCATAGCATTTAAAGTTGTGAGCTCACGACCCAGAGTCATTCATGTCGACCACAACCCTAAGTTGTTCATAGTATCTAAAGCCTTGAGCTCACGACCAAGAGTTGTTCATATCATCTAGAGCCCTAAGCTCATGACCCATAGTCATTCATGTCAACCACAACCTAGAGCTACTCATTGCATCTAAAATCCTCACCTCACAACCTCGAGTCATTCATGTCAACCACAACCCTGACCTGTTCATAGTATCTAGAGCCTTAAGCTCATGACCCAAGGTTATTCAAGTCAACAATAGGCCTGAGCTCATCAGTCGGAGTCATTCATGTCATTCACAACCCTGAGTTGTTCATAACATCAAGAACCTTGAGATCGCGACCTGGAGTTGTTCATTTAACCTACAACCCTCAATTACTCATAACATCTAGTGCCCTGAGCTCATGACCTATAGTTGTTCATATCAACCACACTCCAATGCTATTCATACCATCTAGAGACTTGAGCTCACAACTTGGAGTCATCCATGTCAACCACAACTCTAAGTTGTTCGTAGAATTTTAAGACCAGTGCTCATGGTGTAAAGTAGTTCATCTCATATGGAATGCTAAGTTGTCTATAACATTTAGAGCCATAGGTTCATGACCAAGAATCGTTCATATCACCTTCAGCCTAAGTTATTCATAGCTTCTAGAGGCTTGAGCTCACGAGATCCCAAGTCGTTCATATCATCGACAAATTTAAGTTATTCATAACATTTAGCGCTCTGAGCTCAAGACCTGAAGTTATTCATTTCATCCATAACCTTATGCTATTCATAGCATTTAGATCCCTTAGCTCATGACTAGACTGGTGCATATCATCCATAACATTGTGTTGTTCATAGCATTTAGAGGCCTAAGATCATAACCTGATCCCCAACCTTAAGCAGTTCATAGAATTTAAAGCCTTGAGTTAATGACCCAAAGTAGCTCATATCATCCACAACCTTGAGTTGTTCATAGCATCTAGAGTTGTGAGCTCATGACCCGGAGTCGTTCATGTGATCCACAACCCTGAGCAGTTCATAGCATCTAAAGCCTTGAGTTCAAAACCCATAGTAGCTCATATAATCCACAGCCTTGAGATGTTCATAGCATCTAAAGTTGTGAGCTCACAACCTAGAGTCATTCAAGTCAACCACAGCCCTAAGTTGTTCATAGTTCTAAGGCTTTGAGCTCACGACCCACAGTCGTTCATGTCATCCATACCTTTGAGTTATTCATAGCATCTAGAATGTTGAGCTCACAACCTGGAGTTGTTCATGTCAACCACCACCCTGAGTTATTAGTAGCATCTAAAGCCCTGAGCTTGCTACCTAGAGTCGCTCATGTCATCCATAGCCCTATGCTATTCATAGAATTTAAAGCCATGGCTCACAACCTAGAATCGTTCATATAATCTACAACCTTGATTTTTTCATAGCATATAGAGGTTTAAGCTCAAGGGATCCTGATTCGTTCATATTTTCCAATACCCTGAGTTCTTCATAATATCCAGAGTTGTAAGTTCACGACCTAAAGTGGCTCATGTCACCCACAACCTTAAGTTGTTAATAGCATCTAGAGCCTTGAGCTCACGACTGAGACTCATTCTTATCAATCACAACCCTAAGTTGTTCATGACATATGGAGCCCTGAACTCATGACTAGGAGTCGTCCATGTCATCTACCACCCTTAGTTTTTTATAGCATTTAAAGCCATAGGCTCACGACTAAGAATCATTTATATCATCCTCAGGCCTAAGTTATTTATAGCATCTAGAGGCCTAAGGTCACAGGATCCTGAGACGTTCATATCATCCACAATAATGAGGTGTTCATAACATCTTAGCTGTTGAGCACACGACCCGAAGTCATTTAGTCATCCATAACCCTGAGTTGTTCATTGTGTCTAGAGCCTTGAGTTCATGACCCAAAATCATTCATATCATCCACAACCCTCAGTTGTTCATAGCATCTAGATTCTTGAGCTCATGACCCATAATCATGTGTATCATCCATAACATGGAGCTATTTATCGAATCTAGAGACCTGAGCTCATGACTCAAAGTAGTTCATGTCATTAACATGCATAAGTTGTTCATAGCATTTAGAGCCCTCAACTCATGACCTAGATTTGTTCATGTTAACCACAGGCCCACGCTCTTCATAATATGTAGAGCCTTGAGCTCATGACCTAGAGTTGTTCATCTGATCCACAACCCTGAGTTGTTCGTAGCATCTAGAGCTCTCAACTCACAACATGGAGTCATTCATGTCAACTATAACCTTAAGTTGTTCGACCTAGAGTTGTTCATGTCAACCATAGCTCTGAGCTGGTCATAGCATCTAGAGCCCTAAGCTCATGACCCGTGGTCATTCATGTCAGCCATAGCCCAAATTTGCTCATAGCATTTAGAACCTTGAGCTCACGACCTGGAGTCATTCATCTCGATTACAACCTTGACCTGTTCATAACATCTAGAGCCTTGAGCTTATGACTCAAAGTCATTCAAGTCAATAACAGCCCTGAGCTAGTCACAGTATCTAGAGGCTTGAGCTCATGAGTCAGAGTCATTTAATTCATTCCCAATTGGTGTCTTAACTGATTCATGTCCTCTCAATGGTCCCTGATAGTGACTATCCTCTAGAATGCTTCATGTTAGATTTCTCTTTGCTTTCCTTCCTTGCATTCCAGATTTGCTTATGGCAAAGGACTATAAAGCTTCAAAGATTTGAATCTTCATGTTTCTGAGCTTTCCATTGCTTTGCCATGGATTCCAAAGAACTCTCCTCAATCTCGGATTGCTTTGGTGATCAAATTACTAACAAAAACACCAAAACTTACACAATTTGATTAGAAATGATTGCAAACGTCCTTAATATGTTAATTAGGTTAAAAGGTAATAACTACTACTCAAAAGTGTTTAAAAGAGTTAATTACAAGCTATCAAATAACACTTTTTGAGTAGTAATCACTCCCCCCAACCGACATATTGCTAGTCCCTTAGCATTGAAGGAGATAAAAAAGTAAACTAAAAAGTAATATACTTTACAAGATCATGCTGATCACTTCCAAAATATTTTAAGTGGCATGATGATCAAACTCTCACATGGAACATTAAAGAAATATAAACTCAAATTTCAACAAGAGTTATCAAATAACTTGTCTAATCACAATTCACAAAGAGAAGGCATTATGCAAATTGAAGCTTTAAAATCATTTTCACTTCCAAAGGAACAAACCTTACTCTTCCACAAAAATCTAAGTGTTAGTTGATAGTTTCCGAATATAGCATGCTGAACTAATCTCTCCCCCCAACCTAGTTCTTTTTCAACACTTAGCAAGCTGACCAAATTCAATAGGCTAAGAACGCACCCTTTTGTTTCACAATTTTTTTCATTGTAGGAGTACAAGGCTTAAGGGTATTCTTTTCTAAATTGTCCATGTAACGGGGGTCCATTGATGACTCCCAACCAATTAAGGTTTAGGGCATCAAGCTTTAAGGATCTTTCAACCACTAACTCGGATTTTACCCCGGACTTTTGAGAATGAATTTTAATACCCAAACACCTATAGTATGTTAAACTCCACCTATTCACCCTTGTAACGAGCATTGAGGTCAGTGACTCCCAACCAATTAAGGCTTAGGGCACCAAGCTTTAACGAATTTCACCATATACCCCTCAGACCTTGCTCGGGTTTCAAGGCAAGCAAACATTTTTCTTCTTTCTTTCTTTTTATCAAAGGCTCATTGGCCTTTTATAAGGTATCCTAACACTATTAAAATAAGGTCAAAGGTACCAAGTCTAAATTTTCCTAAGTTAAGAGGGAAATAGTTTCTCATCTTATAATCGGAATCTATTATGCACAGTGTGTGGATAGATTAAGGTGGAAGAACTAAACTTGAATTCAATAGAAGTTTCAACAACTCATCAACTTTAGTAAGCATAATACAACCTCTAAGTCAAGTGAAAAAAACAAAAATCCAATTTCTTCCATTTCAATTTGAAAATTTTTCCTTAGTAACCATGGAGAGTAGAAAAAAAACTTTAAAAAATTTTAAAATTAAACAAAAATCGACTAAATTATCAAAATAACTTAGCATAAATAACAAAAAACTTCCTTCCTCAACTCTCCCCCCAACCAAGCTGAACATTGTCCTTAATGTGGCATGAGCGATTGAGATTATAGGGAGGAAGTGGTACCTCCTGAGTGATATCAATTTCGAGTATTGATTGGAGAAACCACATGTTTCAAAAACAATAAAAGATATGAGTAGAGGAAATAAAATAAAATAATGCTAAGAGTGATCAAAAAGTGATAGATTTGTATTACTTCAATTCATGTAAGTACAAAATGGAGAACAAGTAATACAAGCAATCCTAGTATATATAATACCAAAAGCATGGGATTTCAAGTGCTACTATGATAAGGAAATACATAATCGAAATATATAAAGGAAACTATCAAAATGATCAGATAGTGGGTGGAGGATGCTGTGGAGATGATGGCTCAACTGCCTTTGTCTCTTCTGTAGTAGGCTCCTCAAGAGGCATAGTCTGGTCTACGAAAGGAGGGGTTTGTGCTGGCTCTGGTGGGCTAGAAGTGGCATGCTCAAGAGCTGATATAAGACCTAGATGATGCTGAATCTGCCTCAGGATGACAGTGTGCTGGGCCTGAGTGGTAATAATCTACTCCTGATGAGCACGAAGAGCTGTCATCTACTGAGTGAGGATGCTCTGAGAAGTGCCCAATGCTTGGAAAGTGTAGCATAGGCCTCTATACTCGATAATGGGAATAGCTATCCTTGGCTCAGCTGAAGGAGATGGCTCAGATGTGGGTGGAATAACAGGGGGAGTCTGTGATGTGGCCTGAGAAGCAGAGGGTGCAATCTCTGGTATATGCTCTATAGGGGCCACTGTAGGGGTAGGTGGCTGAGTGTCAGCAGGTATGTCAACTGGCTCATCTGGCTGTTCTGGTCCAACTGGCGCTCCCTGGTCTGCACCACCATAAGCTATGATATTGGTCCATTTGTCGAGAGTGAATATCTCTCGACAAATGCGTCTACACTCATGTTGAGGCTCTACTGGGTATCCCAGGTGCTCCAATATCTGGCATAATAGTCTGGGGAAGAGAAGTGGAATGGCATTTGCTCGGAGTAGCTTCTTCCAATGCACCTTCTCTTCAAAGTACAGAAGAGCGGCCATGATGAGATGGTGAGGGCCAAAGAAGTATCCCTTAGAGATCCTAAACAATGCCTCCAGCAAAACTCCTCTCCTCTACACCCAATGTTGAAGTGGGAAAATGTTATGGTGCAGGAGTGCATCAATGAAGAACATGCTAGGAGGAAGCTCCTTCCTCAGGATATAATGGTGTGAGGATGCCCCTCTGGACAGAGTATGAACGATGTCGCTCTGTGAAGGATGAGTCCAGGCTCGAAAATCGTCTAGACGTGTTGGCTCATAGGGGATATGGAGTGCCTCTACTATATGTCGAGCTCCCAAAATACCATGGCGTCCGTCTATGGTAAAATGGATGACTGTAGGATCCCGGATCTGGTTTGTGGTCATGGACTGATAGAAGTCCAATGCCACACGGGGATAGAAAAAATCCTTGGGAGTTAGCAAATGCTTCATATGATACCTCTGTAGCAAACGAAAGGAATCCCTGAGCTTAGGCTGAAGTCTGAAAGTGTATGCCAAATACCTCGTATCCAATTTGGCATACACAACTAGTATCAACTGTAACAAAAACAAAAACAGAGGAAAGCAAAAGAAAACAAGACTACAAAAAGACTTAGATAAACTAAAACTAAATTAAAAGATATACTAGAATATGAACAAGTAAAAGAAACAATTAAAAGAGTTAGTAAAATGAAAGAAAAATCACCAAACTTGTGATGAAAATCACAAGTACGCTGAAATAGTATCACTGTGAAGTTGACACCTTCCCCAGCAGTGGCGCCATTTGATTCATTCCCAATTGGTGTCTCAGCTGATTCATGTCCTCTCAATGGTCCCTGACAGTGACTATCCTCTAAAATGCTTCATGTTAGATTTCTCTTTGCTTCTCCTCCTTGCATTCCAAATTTGCTTATGGCAAAGGATTATAAAGCTTCAAAGCTTTGGTTCTTCATGTTTCTGAGCTTTCCATTGCTTTGCCATGGATTCCAAAGAACTCTCCTCAATCTCGGGTTGCTTTGGTGATCAAATTACTAACAAAAACACCAAAACATACACAATTTGATTAGAAATGATTGCAAAGGTCCTTAATATGTGAATTGGGTTAAAAGGTAATAACTACTACTCAAAAGTGTTTAAAAGAGTTAATTACAAGCTATCAAATAACACTTTTTGAGTAGTAATCATCATTCATGTCATCCACAACCCTGAGTTGTTCACAACATCTAGACCCTTGAGATCACAGGCTGGGGTTTTTCATGTCAATTATAGCCCTTAATTGTTCATACCATCTAGTACCTTGAGCTCACGACCTATAGTCGTTCATGTCAACCGCACCCCAGAGTTATTCATACCATTTAGAGACCTGAGCTTATGACCTGAAGTCATTCATGTCAACCACAACTTTGAGTTGTTCATAGCATCTAGAGCTTTGAGCTCATGACCTGTAGTCATCCATGTCAATCATAGCCCAGAGTTGTTTCTAGGATCTATGGCTTTGAGCTCATAACTTTGATTTGTTCGTGTTAAGCATAACCCTAAGTTCTTCATAGTATTTAGAGGCCTGAGCCCATGTCCTGGAGTCATTCATGTCATTTGTAACCCTAAATTATTCATACCATCAAGATTCTTAAGGTGACAACCCAAAATTGTTCATGTCAACGCCAACCTTAAGCTATTCAAAGCATTTAGAGCCTTGAGCTCATAATCCAGGTTCTTTCAAGTAAATAACAGCCCTGATATGTTCATAGTGTCTAAAGGCTTGAACTTATGAACCAGAGTCATTCATGTCATCCGCAACCTAAAACTGTTCATAGAATCTAGAGCCTTGAGCTCATGACCTGGTGTCATTCATGTTAGTCATAGTCCTTTATTGTTCATAGTATCTAGAGGCTTGAGCTCATGACCCGTAGTAGTTCATGATATCCACATCCTTAAACTACTCATAAGATCTAGAGCCTTGGGCTCACGACCCTAAGTTATTCATTCCAACGACAACCTTAAGTTGTTCATATCATCTAGAGTCATTAGCTCACGACTTAGAGTCTTTCAAGTCAATAACAATCTTGAGCTATTCACAGTATCTTGAGGTCTGAGCTCTTAAGACATAGTCGTTCCTGTCATCCACAACCCTGAGTTGTTCATAGCATCTAGAGCCTTGAGCTCACGACTAGGAGTTGTTCATGTCAACCATAACCCTAAGTTGTTCATAGCATCTAGAGCCTTGAGCTCACAACTTGTAGTCGTTCATGTCAGCCACAACCCAAAGTTACTCATAGCATCTAGAACCTTGATTTCATAACCTAGAGTCAGTCATATCAACCATAGCCTAGAGTTGTGTATGGCATCTAAAGGCTTAAGCTCATGACCAGAGTGTTTCATGTCAACCATAAGCTTAAACTATTCATAGTCTCTAAAGGCCTAAGCTCATGACCCGGAGTCGTTCATGTCATCCACAACCCTAACTTTTTCATAGGATCTAAAGCCCTTAGCTCATGACCTAGAGTTATTAATTTCAACCCCTAACTCTGAGTTGTTCATAGCATCTAGAGCCTTAAGCTAATGACCCAAAGTCTTTCAAATCAACAACAACCTTGAGCTAGTCCTAGTATCTAGACGCTTGAGGTCAAGAGCCGGAGTCGTTCAAGTCATCCACAATTGTTCATAGCAACTAGAGCTTTAAGATCATGGACTAGAGTTTTTCATGTCAACCACAACCCTGAGTTGTTCATAGTATCTAGAGGCTTGAGCTCATGACCTGGAGTCATTCATGTCATCTACAATCCTCAATTATTCATAGCATCTAGAGCCTTGAGTCATTCATGTCAACCATAGCCCTAAGCTACTCATAAAATCTAAAGCCTTAAGCTTACGACCTGGACCCTTTAAAGTCAACATCAGCCTTGATCTATTCATAGTATGTAGAGGCTTGAGCTCTTGAGTCGGATTCGTTCATGTCATCCATAGTCGTGAGTTGTTCATAACATCTAGGGCCCTCAGCTCATGACCTAAAGTTGTTCATGTCAACTGTAGCTCTGAGCTGTTTGTAGCATCTAGAGCCTTGCGATCATGACCAGTAGTCATTCATGTCAACCATAGCCTAGAGCTACTCATAGCATCTAAAACCTTGAGCTCATGACCCAGAGTCTTTCATCTATTCGAAATCTCTAACTTGTGCATATCATCTAAAGGCCTGAGCTCATGACCCAAAGTCTTTCATGTCCAGTGGCCAAAGCTCATGACCTAGAGTGGTTGATGGCATCCACAAGCTTGAGTTGTTCATAGAATTTAGAGCTTTAGGCTCACGACCTAGAGTCATTCATGCCATCTATAACCTGGAGCTATTAATGGCATCTAAAGCCCTAAGCTCATGACCTGAAGTTGTTCATGTCATCCACAACCTTGAGTTATTCATAGAATCTCGAGGCTTGAGCTTATGATGTAGAATCGTTAATATCATCCACCACCCTCAGCGATTCATAGCATCTAGAGGCCTGAGCTTATAGGATTCTCAATTGTTCTTATCATCCGTAACTCTGAGAATTTTAGAGCATCTAGAGCCTTGTGCTCATGACTCGTAGTAGTCATTCATGTCAACCAAATCCTTGAGTCGTTCATAGCATCTAGAGGTCGAAGCTCATGGGATCTCGAGTCTTTCATATCATGCACAACTCTAGGTTGTTCATAGCATCTAGAGCCTTGAGCTCCCGACCCAATATAGCTCATGTTATCTAGAGCCCTAAGTAGTTCATAGCATTAAGAGCCCTGAGCTTATGACCCAAAGTAGCTCATCTCATCCACACCCCTGAGTTGTTCATAGCATCTAGAGCCCTAAGCTTACAACCATGAGTATTTCATGTGATTTTTTAAAGCTATAATCTCACAAGCCGGAGTCGTTCATGTCATCCACAACCCTAATTGATTCATAGCATCTAGAGGCTTGAGCTCATGATGTAGAATCATTCATATCATCCACATCTCAGAACAGTTCATTACATTTAAAGGGTTAAGCTCACAAGATCCTAGAGTCATTAATGTCAACCACAACCCAAAGTTGTTCATATCATCTAGAGCTCTTAGATCACAACATATTGTAGCTCAAGTCATCAACAACCTAAGCTATTAATAGCATATAGAGGTTTGAGCTGATGACCCAAAGTTGATCATGTTAACCACAACTTAGAGCTGCTCATAGCATCTGGAACTTTGAGCTCAAGACATAGAGTGGTTCATGTTGTCCACAACACTAAGCTGTTCATAAAATCTAAAGCCCAGAGCTCACGACCCAGAGTCTTTCATGTCAACCACTACCTAAAGCCATTTAATGCATCTAGGTACCTAAGCTCATGACTCAAAGTTCACGTTATCCACAACTCTGAGTTTCTCATAGAATCTAGAGTCCTAAGCTCACGACCCAAAGTCTTTCACGTCATTGACAACCCTGAGTTGTTCATAGCATCTAAATCCATGACCTCATGACCCAGAGTTATTCATGTCAACCACAGCCTAGAGTTGTTTATAGCATCTAGAGCCATGAGCTCAAGACTAAGAGTGGCTCAAGTCATCCATAGTCTTGAACTATTCATCTCATCTAGAGCTTTGAGCTCGTAACCTAGAGTCTTCCATGTCAACCATAACCCAGCATTGTTCATCACGACCCAGTGTCATTCATATCATCCACAACACTAAGTTGTTCATAAAATCTAGACCCCTAATCTCACGACCCAGAGTCTTTCATGTTATTGATAGCCATGAGGTGTTCATAGCATCTAAAGCCCTAAGCTTATGACGCAAAGTTGTTCATGTCAACCACAGCCTAGAGGTGTTCATAGCATCTAAAAACCTCAGCTCACGACCTAGAGAGGCTCATGTCATCGATAGTTGTGAGTTGTTCATAGCATTTGAAGCCCTCAGTTCATGACACAGGGTTGTTCATGTCAACCATACTAGAGATTCGTTCATAGCATCTAGGGTCTTGAGCTTAAGACCCAAAGTGACTCATGTCATCAACAAGCTTGAGCTGTTCATAGCATCTAGAGCTTTGAGCTCACGACCTAGTGTTTTTCATGTCAAGCACAACCCAGAGTTGTTTATTGAATCTAGGGCCTTATGCTCACAACCCAGTCAATGATATCATCCATAACAATATGTTGTTCATAGAATCTGCACCCCTGAGCTCACAACCTAGAGTCTTTTAAGTCATCATTAGCCTTGAGTTGTTCATAGAATCTAAAGCTTTGAGCTCACGACCTGAAGTCGTTCATGTCAACCACAAGTAAAAGCCATTAAGAGCATCTAAAGCCCTAAGTTCGTGACCTAGAGTCGCTCATGTCATTGACAACTCTAAGCTATTCTTAGCATCTTAAGCCCTATGCTCACGACCAAAAGTCGTTAATGCTAACCACAACCCAGAGTTGTTCTTGTCATCTAAAGCCTTGAGCTCATGACTTGGAGTCTTATATGTCAACCACAACCTATAACTTTTCATTGCGTCTAGGGCCTTGAGTTGATGACCCAAACTTGTTCATGTAAACCATAGCCTTGAGATGTTCATAGCATCTAAACCCTTGAGCTCAAGACCTAGAGTCATTCATGTCAACCACATCCCAAAGTTGTTCATTGCATCTAAAGACTTGAGGTCATGACCTGGAGGAGGTCATGTCATCCATAGCCTTGAGTTGTTCATAGCATTTAAAGCCCTAATATCACCACCTAGAGTAGCTCATGTCATCCGTAGCCTTCAACTATTCATAGCATTAAGAGCCCTGAGCTCATGACCCAGAGTCTTTCATGTTGTCGACAACCCTGAGTTGTTCATAGCATCAAAAGCCTAGTGCTCATGACCTGGAGTTGTTCATGTCTACCATAACCCAAAGTTGTCCATAGCATCTAGTGTCGTGAGTTCACGAAATAGAGTAGCTCATGTCATTTAGTGCCCTTAGTTGTTAACAACATTTGGAGCCTTGAGTTCATCTCATCCAAAGCTCTTCATAGCATTTAGAGTGCTAAGTTGAAGACCTAGAGTGGCTCATCACAACTCGAGGTCCTTTATGTAAAAAATAACCTATAGTTGTTCATTCAATCTAAGGCCCTAAGTTCACGACCTAGAGGTGTTCATGTCATTCACCGCCCTGAGCTATTCATAGCATCGATATCCCTGAGCTGTTCATAGCACCTAGATCCTTAATCTCATGACCTAAAGTCATTCATCTCAATCACAACCCAAAGCTGTTTGTAACATCTAAAGCCCTGAGCTCATGCCCAAGAGTGGCTCATGTCATCGATGGCTCTAAGTTGTTCATAGCATCTAAAGCCATGAGCTGAGAACCTGATGTCGTTCATGTCAATCATAAGCCTAAGTTGTTCATAGCATCTACAACCCTAAGCTTAAGACCTAGAGTGGCTTATGTATTCCACATCCTTGAGTTGTTCATAGAATCTAGAGCTTTGAGTTTACGACCCATAATCTTTGATGTCAACCATAACCTAGAGTTGTTCATTACATCTAGGGCCCTGAGCTCACGACCTAGAGTCATTCATATCATGCACAACCTTGACCTATACATAGAATCTAATGCGCTAAGCTCACGAGCCAGAGTATTTCATGTCATCAACAACTCTAAGTTGTTCATAGCATTTAGAGACCTAAGCTCATGACTCGGAGTCGTTCATGTCGACCACAACCCTAGGTTGTTCATAGCCTCTAAAGGCTTGAGCTTAAGACCCAAAGTGGCTCATGTCATCGACAACCTTAAGTTGTTCATATCATCTAAAGCCCTAAGCTCATAACCCTGAGTCGTTCATGTCAACTAAAACCCATAGTTGTTCATTACATCTGGGGCCCCAAGCTCTTGACCTAGAGTCGTTCATGTCATCCATAGCCTTGATCTATTTATAGAATCATTAGCCTTGAACTCACAACCTAGAGTCTTTCATATCATCGACAACCTAGAGCTATTCAAATAATTTAAAGCCTTGATCTCACAAGCTAAAGTGTATCATGTCATAGAAAGCCCTGAGTTATTCATAACATCTAAAGCCTTGAGCTCACGACCAAGTGTCGTTCATCTTAACCATAGCCTAGCATTGTTCAAAGCATCTAGATCCTTGAGCTCAAGACCTAGAGTCCTTCATATCATCCATATCCTTGAGATGTTTATAAAATCCAGAGGCTTGAGCTCACAACTTGGAGTCATTCATATAAACCACAACCTAGAGCTATTCATAGCATCTAAAGCCCTGAGCTCATGACCCAGAGTGGCTCATTCCATTGACAACCCTGAGCTCTTCATAGCATCTAAATCCATGAGCTCATGACCTAGAGTCACTCATGTCAACCACAAGCTTAAGATGTTCATAGTATCATAGCCTCTAGCTCACGACCTTAAGTCATTCATGTCAACCACGACCCTGAGATGTTCATAGTATCTATAACCCTTAGCTTACAACCCCGAGTCATTCATGTCATGCACAACCCTAAGGTGTTCATAGCATTTAGATCCCTAAGCTCATGACCCAGAGTCTTTCATGTCATCAACAACTCTAAGTTGTTCATAGCATTTAAAGCCAAAAGCTCATGACTCGGAGTCGATCAAGTAAACCACTTCCTAAAGTTGTTTATAGCATCTAGAGCCTTGAGCTCATAACCCAGAGTAGATAATGTAATCCATAGCCTTGAGTTGTTCATAACATCAAGAGCCTTGAGCTCATGACCCATAGTCTTTCATGTCATCGACAACCCTGAGTTGTTTATAGCATCAAGAGGCTTGAGCTCACGATTGAGGGTCATTCACACCAACCGAAGTTGACATATGCTCATAGTATCTAGAGCCCTGAACTCTAGACCCAGTAGCTCTTGTCATCGACAATAGTAAGTTGTTAATAGCATCTAGAGTCCTGAGCTCACGACCCAAAGTTGTTCATGTCAACCATAGCCCAGAGCTATTCATAACATTAAGAGCCCTTAGCTCATGACCCAGAGTAGGCCATGTTATCCACAACCCATCGGTTCATAGTAGTTGGTGCTTTGAGCTCATTACCCAAATTTATTCATGCTAACCATAGCTCAAACCTATTCATAGCATCTAAAGCCCTGATATCACGACCTAGAGTAGTTGATGTCATCCACAACCCAGAGTTATTCATATCATCTCGAGCCCCGAGCTCGTGACTTAGAGTAGCTAATGTCATCCATAGTCTTGAGCTCTTCATAGCATCAACAACCTTAAGTTGATGACCCGTAATCTTTTATGTCATCGATAGCCATGAGTTATTAATAACATCTAGAGCTCTGATTTCCCGATTGGGAGTTCTTCATGTCAACCATAATATAGAGCTATTCGTAGCATCTAAGGCTCTGAGCTCACAACCCAGAGTCTTTCATATCATCGACAACTTAAAGCTATTGATAGCATTTAAAGCCCTGATCTAAAGACCTAGAGTGACTCATGTCATTGGAAGCCTTGAGTTGTTCATAGCATCTAAACCCTTGAGCTCACAACTTGGTGTCATTCAGGTCAACTGATTCATGCCCAGTTGAGTATTTTAATAAAAAAATATTTCTAAATCCGATGACCTTATACTGGCGTAGCAAAGCTACTACAGTATAGCAGCTCTAGGGTCGAACTCAAGGATGGGTTTTCACTCTACCAGTGATAGCCTCTAGATTAAAAATTGAGTCTGATGATTTCCTTTATCATAAACTTAAAGTTTAAAAGAAAATAAAATTTGTTTTGAAAGTGGTGTTTGGAACTAAGCTAATATAAAACTAAGTAGAAATGAAAGAAAGAAAGTCTCCCGGAGCTAGAGGTTGCTAGGATCAAGTTCAGGATGCAAAGTGGGAAATTCCAGATTTTTCCATCTCGCATTGGGGACAACAACATAAAGGATGGTTGTTTCCCGAACCGGTATAGGTTTAACAATGAAGATTTAATCCATAAAAATTCAATAGAAGTGGAAGTCAGGTTCCATTAATGGCTTTAGACACTAAGGGTCTTCACCTTGAGCCAATTTCCAATGGCTCGTACATGATAACTAATGGTCTGATGTGGATTTAGCAATAAGTATCCCCAAAGACCTAAGCTTACCATGTATTGGCCATTCAAAGTGATTCAAAGGGATTTAAAACAAAACTTTTAGATTTAAAAGCCATTTATGAACTCCAACTACTTTTATTTAATGCACAAGAGTTTTCCATTTTAGCATATGGACTTTTCACCTAACTTGCTTCACTCCAAGAAACCAAAAGTTTAGCCTCTCATCCTCTGGGAAAACATCCTCATAGGGTGTTTGGCTTCCAAGAAAAAGAAAATAGCAGAGAGAAAATGAAAGCAAAAGAGGCCTCTGTATTTCACTAAGTATCAAATATGCATAAGTTGGTCTTCTGGGAAAAGCTGCCCGAGAGTCCCTTTTTAGTGTTTACAAGACAGTTTATATAGGAAGGTAATTTACCCCTCCATAGATACTTCCTAGCTAAGGAATTACATGAGTGGCTGAATACAAGGAGAAAATGGAAATTTAGACACAAAAATATCAAAAGAAAAAGAGTCGGCACAAATATCCCAGTTTCGCACGTTACATGTTGACTTGCGAAAATTTCGCAAGTTGATTTCGCAACTTAGAATCCACTTTCACACATTGAGATCCAAGTTCACAAGTTCCAAAATCAACTTTGAATGCTGGGCTTCACCGCGACTACACAGCTGCCATCCACTTTAAATTTCGCATGTTGAAGTTCCAATTTCGCAAGGTGCGAAATTGTCCCTCAGCTTGATGCAGTTGCCTTCCGAAGGCCATATCTTCCTCATTTCAGATCGAAATCGTACATGGTTTAAAGCGTTGGATTTTTAACTTCCTGATCTTTGAAATGGTATATAGCATGTAGAAAATGGACTTCGGAAAGTGCTCTAAAAGTGCGAAGGAATACTGCAGCTGCTGTCCTCTATTTTCTTCACTCTGTTTTTCTTTCCTTGCATACTTTGAACGACTTTGGCAAAGGGCTATGGAGCTCCAAAGCTTGGTTCTTCATGAATTTGAGCTTCCAAAATCTTTGCCATGAACTATATACAGCTCTCCTCATTCTTAAATTGCTTTGGTGTAGCTAAAAGCTATCAAAAACACCAAAACTTAACACAATTTGATTAGAAACGATTGCAAGGGTCCTTAACATGTCAGTTGAGTTAAAAGGTAATAATTACTACTCAAGGGTGTTTAAAAGAGCTAATTACAAGCTACAAAATAGCATGTTTTGAGTAGTAATCACTCCCCCCAACCGACATATTGCTAGTCCCTTAGCAATGAAGGAGAGAAAAAATAAAAATAAAAGTAATAAATTTACAAAATCATGTTGATCACTCCAAAAAATGTTTAAGTGGCATGACTGATCAAACTCTCACATGGAACATGAAAGAAATCAAACTCAAACTTCAATAGGAGTTATCAAATAATTTGCCTAGTCACAATTCATAAAGAGTAGGCATTATGCAAATTTAAGCTTCAAAATAATTTCCACTTCCAAAGGTCCAATCCTTACTCTTCCACAAAAATCTATGTGTTATTTATTATTTTCCGGATATAGTATGTCAAACTAATCTCTCCCCTCAACCTAGTTCTTTTCAAAGCTTAGCAAACTAATCAACCTCCAATAGCCTAAGAACGCACCTCTTTTCTTTCACAATTTTTCTTGTAGGAGTGCAAAGCTTAAAGGCATTCTTTTCTAAATTGTCCATGTAACGGGGGTCCATCGATGACTCCCAACAAATCAAGGTTTAGGGCATCAAGCTTTAAGGATTTTTCAACCACTAACTCCTCAGATTTCACCCCGGACTTTTGAGAATGAATTTTTAATACCCAAGCACCTACAATATGTTAAACTCCACCTATTCACCCATGTAACGAGCATTGAGGTCGGTGACTCCCAACCATTGAAGGCTTAGGGCACCAGGTTTTAAAGATTTTCACCATATACCCCTCAGACCTTGCTCGGGTTTCAAGGCAAGCAAACATTTTTTCTTTCTTTCTCTTTCCAAAGGCTCATTGGCCTTTTATAAGGTGTCTCAACACTATTAAAATGAGGTCAAAGGTGCCAAGTCTAAGTCAAGGGGGAAAATAGTTTTTCATCTTATAAACGGAACCTAGTGTGCACGGTGTGTGATAAGCTTAAAGTGGAAGAAATAAGGTTGAAATCAATAGGAGTTCAATAATTCATCAATTTTAATAAACATAATACAAACTCTAAGTTTCAAGTAAAAAGACAAAAATTTAATTTCTCCCATTTCATTTTGAAATTTTTTCCTTAATAACCATGGAGAGCATTAAAAAAAAAAAACTTTAAAAAAATTTTAAAAATTAAGCAAAAAGCAACTAAATTACCAAAATAACTTAGCATGCATAACAAAACTTCCTTCTTCAACTCTCCCCCCAACCGAGCTGAACATTGTCCTCAATGTTTCAAGAGCAATTAAAAAAATAAAAGGAGGAAGTGGTACCTCCTGAGTGATACAAAGTCTGTGTCATATAGGAGAAACCACATGTTTCAAAGACAAAAGAGTAATGAGAAAAGGGAATATAATCAAAAATGATATTGATTACTACCAAAAAGTGCTATTTGTAGACCTAATTATAATGGTTTTAAGCACCTTTGAGTAGTAATCATATTCATTTAACTCAATTAATTCATTAAGGTCCTTAGTAATTGGTTTTAACCATTTTGTGGCAAGTTTACATGTTTTTATCAGCTTATGAATCAATTCAAGCATGCCAAATGATGGAGGAGCTACTTGGACAAGTTATGGCAAAGCTTTTGGAAGCTCAAATTCATGAAGAACCAAGCTTTGGAGCTCCATAGCCCTTTGCCAAAGTCGTTCAAAGTATGCAAAGAAAGAACAATGGAGAAGAGGAAAGCAAAGTGAAAAAATCAGAGGACAGCAGCTGCAGTCTTCTTTCATACTTTTGGAGCACTTCCCGAAGTCCATTTTTTACATTCTATATACCATTTCAAAGCTCTGGAAGTCAAAAATCCAACGCTTCAAACCGTGTACCATTTGGAGCTGAAATGAGGAAGATATGTCCTTTGGAAGCCAACTGCTCCAGGTTGTGCGAAAATTTCGCACGACACAAGGTGTTATGCGAAATTCGCATAACACCTTCAAAATTCGCATAACCCATGCGTGTTGCGAATTTTGCTCTATTTTTGCCGACTCCACTTTAGATATTTTCCTATGTATTTTTTGATGTAATTTCCTTTCTTATCCTTGTAACTAACCAATCACAAGCTTTTGCTTTTGTAAAGACTATATAAGGGGTGGAAATCACCTCTTGGAAGATATAGAACATAGGTAACGTTTTACACTTAGAAAATATACAGAGCTCTCTCGTTTCTCTTTTCTCTTTACTATTTTCTTTTTCTTGGAAGCCAAACAGCCTCTGAGGGCTTTTCCTCAGAGGATGATTGGCTAAAACTTTTAGTTTCTCAAAGTATGGATGTTATGTGATGGCTTGGATGCAATCCCATGGAAATTTCTCGCACCCGGAAGGTAAGGTAGACGTTTTTCATTAAAGGTTCATTAATGCAAAGTTTGGTTTTTTATTTCCTTTGGACAACTTCCAACGGCCAATACTTGATAAGCTTTTGGATTTCTATCCATTAGTTATCTCCTACGAGCTATTGGAAGGTGAGGTTTTCAATTCCAAGTTTTGTATTAATCCATTAGAACCAATTTCAATGGCCATTGAAAGGTGAGTTTATCACCTAGAATGACTTTGAGTTGCCAATATTTGGTAAGCCTTTGGCTTTAGACCATTAGTTATCTCTTACGAGTCATTCAAAGGAAGTCTAAGGTGAATAACCATTGATGAAATTCACTACCATCTGTTTTGTCATTTTAAAGGATTAAAACTTGATTTGCTAAATCCATACCGGTTCAAGAAGCAAGCATCACCATAGTTGCAACCCCAACGCGAGGAGCCTATCCTGAGATTTCCAATTTGCATAAGAGCCAGAGCATAGCTATCTTATCTTTGAGAAACTTGTTTTTACACCCTTTCATTTTAGTCTTTAATGTTAGCTTAGATTAGTTTAAATCTTTCTAAAACATTTACATCTTCTTTTAAAGCTAACATCCATAAGAAAATCACATATTTTCCTAATTTGAATATCACTTGTGTTTGCGAAAACCCTTCTCAGTGAACGATCCTAGAACCACTATGCTATAGTAGTTTGGCTACTTTAGTAATAGTATTCAAGGTATAAATTTTGTTGATACGCCTTTAAAGCTAAGCTACCATGAGTTGAATCAGATATATATATATATATATATATATATATGTATTACTTGGAAAAGAAATACAATATGCATGATGTTCAAGTAATACAACCAATCCCAGTATATAAAACATAAAAAAGATGGTATTCACAAGTCTAATATAAAAAGTAAGTAAAAAAAAAAACATAAAAAGATCAGATAGTAGTGGGATCATGTGATGGCTCTGCTCTGATCTCCTCATCTGGTATAGGCTGCTCTGCTGGTATGATCTCCTCATCTGGCACTGGAGGCTCGGATGGTCCAGACCTATCATGCCCAAGAAGTGTCTACATACTCAGATGCTGCTGGATCTGATGAAGGATCATGGTATGCTGGGTCTGAGTAGCAATGATCTGATCCTGGTGTGCATGAATAGTGGCCATCTGCTGGATAAGAGAATCCTGAGCGGTGCTCAGGATCTGCAATGAGTGCACTAAGCCTCTGAATTCCGTAAGAAAAATGGTGACAGTGGGCTCAGATGAAGGAGGAGGTGCTGAGGTAGCTGGCACGACTGGTGGAGCTGGCTGAGTGATAGGAGAAGCAGGAAGTGTAGCCTCAAGCATGTGCATTGAGGTGTGTGTTACAGGGGCAGGAGGTGTAGTGTTAGTGAGAATCTCATCCTGTTGGGCCTGAGGCAGCTGCTCATCTTGGGGTAGCTCTAGAGGTGGGGGCACATCTGGGGCTTCCTGAGGTGGAGGCACAACTGGGGCTTCCTGAGGTGGAGGCACAGCTAGGGCTCCTTGAGGTGCAAAGTAGGCTGCCAAGTGATGCCATTTGTTGAGAGAGAAGTCCTCTCGACAATGGCGGCGCCTCTCAAGGCGGGGCTCTCCAGAATTGCCCAGGTGCTCTAAAATCTGACAGAGGAGCCTCAGAAATAATAATGGAATGACATCTGCCCTTTGAAGCTTCTTCTGATGGACTTTCTCTTCAAAGTGAAGAAGAGAAGTCATAATCAAATGATGAGGGCCGAATTAATATCCCTCAGAAATCCTAAATAACTCCTCAAGTATAGCTCCTCTCCTCTGAACTTTATGCTGAAGTGGGAAGATGTTGGCACGCAAGAGCACATCAATAAGGAGCATCCCAAATGGAAGCTCTCTCCTAGTCAACACTAAGGTTGTGGAAGTCCCCCTGGACAAGATACGAACCATGTCTCTCTGAGAGAATGAGGACCACTCCCTGAAGTCTGCCTGAGTCACAGGCTCATAAGGTATATGGAGGGCCTCAGCAATGTGGCGAGCTCCAATAGCACCCTGGCACATGACTCACATGGTTTACCTATCAATGATGACTTCCCTAAGGAGTCCCTCATGTCAATAGAGGTAGCTCCATGGTATTCTCATATTGCAAATTACTTGGTTACTGGAGAAGTTCCAAGTGAGTGGAGTGCCCAAGACAAGAAGCATTTCTTTGCTAAGATCTATGCCTACTATTGGGAGGAACCTTTTCTCTTCAAATATTGTGCTGATCAAATCATAAGGAAATGTGTTCCTGAACAAGAGCAATCAGGGATTCTATCCCATTGTCATAATAATGCATGTGGAGGTCATTTTGCTTCCTAGAAAACAGCTATGAGAGTGGTCCAATCAGGTTTTTGGTGGCCCTCTCTTTTCAAGGATGCCCACGCTATGTGCAAGGGATGTGATCGGTGTCAAAGGCTTGGGAAGCTAACACGCCGGAATATGATGCCCTTGAACCCCATCTTGATAGTGGATGTCTTTGATGTTTGGGGGATTGACTTCATGAGACCATTTCCAATGTCATTTGGACATTCCTACATTTTGGTAGGAGTAGATTATGTCTCTAAGTGGGTAGAAGCAATCCCATGTAGGAGCAATGATCATAAGGTGGTCCTCAAATTTCTCAAAGAGAACATTTTTTCAAGATTTGGAGTGCCTAAGGCCATTATCAGTGATGGAGGAACCCACTTTTGCAATAAGCCTTTTGAGACTCTTCTAGCCAAATATGGGGTTAAGCACAAGGTAGCTACACCTTATCACCCTCAAACAAGTGGCCAAGTTGAGTTAGCCAACCGGGAAATCAAGAATATATTGATGAAGGTGGTGAATGTGAATAGGAAGGATTGGTCTATTAAGCTCCTGGATTCATTATGTGCTTATAGGACTGCTTATAAGACCATTCTCGGAATGTCTCCTTATCGCCTTGTTTATGGCAAAGCGTGCCATCTCCCAGTGGAGATTGAATATAAAGCATGGTGGGCAATCAAGAAACTCAACATGGATTTGACAAGAGCTAGGTTAAAGAGATGTTTGGATTTAAATGAATTGGAGGAAATGAGGAATGATGCTTACCTCAATTCAAAAATTGCAAAAGCGAGGTTGAAGAAATGGCATGATCAGTTGGTAAATCAGAAGAAATTTACCAAGGGACAAAGAGTCTTGCTTTATGACTCTAAACTTCATATTTTTCCAGGAAAACTGAAATCCAGGTGGATGGGTCCTTTCATAATTCGTGAAGTGCATCCCAATGGAGTGGTGGAAGTATTCAATCCCAAAGGCAATCAAACCTTCAAAGTCAATGGTCATCATCTCAAGCCATTCATAGAGCCTTACAATGCAGACAAGGAGGAGATCAACCTCCTTGAACCACAGCAACTTTGAGGGAAAGCAGGGTTTCATGGACTATATAAGTCCATGAATTTTTATAGTTTTATAGTTATATTTTTATTTTTATTTCTTTTGATTTTAATTCTTGCTCAAACTTTGTTTATTTTGTCTTAATTCAAGTCAATTTTGATGTTAAATTTCATAAAAAAATCAAGAAAAATATGGAGAAGCCTTGAAAAGCAAGACAGTGGAGCAAAGCAAAGGGAATAGAGCACTGCAATTCA
Source organism: Vitis vinifera (assembly GCF_030704535.1). Lineage (NCBI taxonomy): Eukaryota > Viridiplantae > Streptophyta > Magnoliopsida > Vitales > Vitaceae > Vitis > Vitis vinifera. Next base: position 14,701,779 of record NC_081805.1, on the reverse strand, counting down.
AGGTGTGAAAATTTCGCACGGTGGAATCCAACATGCGAAAATACATAACAAGGTGCGAATTTCCAAAAGCAAGATTTCGCACACCACTATTCAAGGTGCGAAAATTTTCGCACCGTGTGAAACACCCTCCTGGCACATGAGTGCCATTTCGCACTCCTCAAGGCAATTTTTGCACAGTGCGAATCAAGGTGCGAAAATTTCGCACACCTCAATCCAAGGTGCGAAATTCATTCCAACATGCGAAAATCACTGTCCAAGGTGCGAATTCTCTAAATTTCAATTTCGCACACCACTATTCAAGGTGCGAAACACCCTCCTGGCACACGAGTGCTATTTTGCACACCTCAAGCCAATTTTCGCACCGTGCGAAACAAGGTGTGAAAATTTCGCACAGTGCGAAATTGGGTGCGAAACTCCATTTAAGGTGCGAAATTCTCAATTCAAGGTGCGAAAATTTCATACGGTAAAATTCAAGGTGCGAAAATTTCGCACGATGAAATTTTAAGCTGCGAAAACTCCTAACTGACTTTTAAACTCATTTTTTACACCCGGGACTTTGCCTAACGTCCAAAAACGACTTTTTGGTTGCCATGGGCATTTTTAAACATCAAACCACCCCAAGCCCCCGTTGCTATTTAAACCTTTGAAGTGGAGAAGCCAAAGAGACGCAAGCCCCGCGCGCCATCTCCACCTCTCTGGAATCTGATCAGGCCACTTCCAAGCATCTCGGCCATGGCAAAGACTAGGGGAGGTCTTTCCGCATCCCCATCCTCGCCGATGCCTTGACCAGCACAGTTCCCCATCGGAGGCGCCACTTCTCCAACCGCTCAAGACTCCACCGTTCCCCCATTTGAGGGTGGAACACCTTCTCAGCGCCGGTATCCCACCAGAAGGCCACCCACTGACCTTGTGCCACCCGCCACCAAAGCCAAGAGGCCTGCTTCTCGGCCACCCGCGAAGAGGGCCAAGTTCTCGGGTCCTGGAGAGCCATCCCAGACACCTCAGGCAGAGCCTCCTACAAAGGACTCTCAAATTCCTGTAGGGATTCCTCTCGATACCGTCATTAGGCATCCTATGATCGCAGGGCCGCCTATTGAGGGTAACCTGGATTACAGAGATCAATCCTTCCACTCAAAGACCTGATTCGACATCGAGGCTCTCAAACAGAAACCAGAGCTCAAAGATTCATTCCGTTTGATGCAGAGGTATCACATGGAGCATCCATCTTATCAATCTTGCCTTGGCATCTTGCTTGGTTAGCAAGTACTTCAAAGCAGAGTGGTCAGTGAACACCACTATAACGGACCCTACCAAATAGGCACGAAACTTATCCAAGGCAAAAACTACTACCAACAACTCCTTCTTAGTAGTTGTGTAGTTCTTTTGAGCCTCATTCAAAGTTTTGCTTGCATAATAAATCACATAGGGCTTTCCATCTTCTCTTTGCCCCAAAACAGCCCCCATAGCAAGATCACTTGCATCACACATTACCTCAAAAGGTAATTTCCAATTTGGGGCTCTCACTACTGGTGCAGTTGTGAGGAATTGCTTTAGTTCCTCAAAACTCTTCTGACATTTCTCATCCCACACGAACTTGGCATCCTTTACCAAGAGTTCACAAAGAGGTTTTGAGATTTTTGAGAAATCCTTAATGAACCTCCTATAGAACCCAGCATGTCCTAGGAATTGCCTAATTCCTTTAACATTTGTGGGAGGTGGCAACTTAACAATTAGCTCCACCTTTGCCTTATCTACCTCAATGCCATTCTTGGAGATTATATGTCCTAAGACAATTCCTTGTTGTACCATAAAATGGCACTTCTCCCAATTTAGCACTAGATCTTTCTCAATACATCTTTGGAGAACAACTTCTAAATGCAACAAACACTCCTCATAAGAATCTCCATATACAGTGATGTCATCCATGAAGACTTCCATGATGCGCTCCACCATATCACTGAAGATGCTTAGCATACATCTTTGGAAAGTTGCAGGTGCATTACATAGACCAAAGGGCATCCTCCTATAGGCAAAAGTACCAAAGGGGCAAGTGAAGGTTGTCTTTTCTTGATCTTCCAAATCAATCTCTATTTGGAAGTACCCTGAGTAACCATCCAAGAAACAGTAGAAAGGATGCCCTGAGACTCTCTCAAGGACTTGGTCCATGAAAGGCAATGGGAAATGGTCCTTCCTAGTCACTAAATTCAACCTCCTGTAGTCTATGCACACCCTCCATCCTGAGGTAAGACGTGTAGAGACTTCCTCCCCTTTCTCATTCTGGATCACAGTAATTCCAGATTTCTTTGGGACTACTTGGGTTGGGCTCACCCACAAGCTATCTGAAATGGGATATATGATCCCTGCTTGAAGTAGCTTCAGAACTTCACCCCTTACCACCTCTTGCATGTGAGGATTCAACCTCCTCTAGGGCTGCCTCACTAGTTTTGCATCTTCCTCCATGTAGATATGGTGGGTGCATACCAAAGGGATAATCCCTTTCAGATCAGAAATTGTCCATCCAATGATTTTTTTTGCATTTTCTGAGGACTCCCAAAAGACTATCCTCTTGATCACTTGTGAGAGTTGAAGAAACCACCACTGGACATTTCTCATCTTCCTCCAAATATGCATACTTCAAATCAACAGGAAGTGTCTTCAAAATAAGCTTTGGAGGGTCCTCCATAGCTGCTCCTTGTGAGTCCTCCTTATTGAATAGTGGTAAGATCTCTTCCCGTCTCCTCCAAGGAGACATGATGGCTAGCACATCAGAGGGTTCAGGTAACCCATCTTCAAGCACTCCTAGACTTTCGTTCAAGCTCTCTTCTAAATTCTTGTCACACTGCTCTTCAACCAAAGTGTTGATCAAGCACACCTCCTCAAATCCTTCCTCCTCTTCTGGGTGAAGATGCCTCTTGCATAGGTGGAATATGTTTAATTCCACGGTCATGTTTCCAAATGTGAGCTGCATCACCCCATTCCTACAATTAATGATGGCATTGGAGGTAGCTAGGAAAGGCCTCCCAAGGATGATTGGCACATAATTTTCTTCCTTAACAGTGGAATCAGTATCAAGCACCACAAAATCCACAGGATAGTAGAATTTGTCCACTTGAACTAGAACATCCTCTATCACCCCCTTGGGATTTTGACTGACCTATCAGCTAAGGAGAGAGTTATGGTTGTGGGCTTCAATCCTCCAAGTCCCAGTTGCTTATACACAGAGTATGGGAGCAAATTCACACTTGCCCCCAAGTCTAGTAAAGCCTTCTCAACATGTGTCCCTCCAATGTTGACTGAAATGGTGGGACATCCCGGATCTTTGTACTTAACTGGAGACTTACACTGAATGATGGCACTTACTTGCTCAGTGAGGAATGCCTTCTTTGTCACATTTAACCCTCTCTTGACCATGCACAAGTCCTTTAAAAATTTTGAATATGTGGAGACTTGCTTGATCATATCAAGTAAGGGTATATTCACCTTCACTTGTCTCAAAACTTCAAGAATTTCTGACGAATTCTTGATTCCCTTCTTTCCATGTAAAGCTTGAGAAAAAGGGGGAGGCATGTGTTTCTTCATCATATCCTCTTTGATCACTATCCTTGGCTCTTCTTCAATGCTTGATTTAGAAGCATTTTTCTTCCCACTCTTATCTTCTTGGTTATTGCTCTCTTTAACCAAGGGTCTCTTTGACATGAGTTCTTCATCTTGCCTCACGTTAGGTAAGGGTTGATCAACCTCCTTCTCACTCCTCAAAGTGATCACAACTTTGACCTCCCTCAAATTTGAAGACTTCCCATCTTAGGTTTCAACTTCATGAACACCCTTTGGATTTTGGCTTGGTTGAGAGGGAAACTTTCCTTTCTCATTCACTGTGTTGAGGTTGGTAAGCCTAGAGATGGAGTATTGAATATTGTCTATCTTCTAAGATAGATCATTTTGCATCCCATCCATTCTCTTAATTTGAGAACTCTCAACATTCTCAATCTTTTGGTGCAATTGGGAGTTGATTGCCTTTTGTTCACCCACAAAGTCTCCCATGACTTTACTTAGGTTCACAATGGCTTGCTCCACAGAAGAGGTTTGTTGAGGTGCTTGGGTTTGGGCTTGTGGTTGGTATGGAGGTGGCCTTGGTTTCCAAGAAAAATTTGGATGGTTTCTCCAGCTTGAATTATAGGTGTTTCCATAAGGTGCATTGTTGTTGGGCCTGAATTACCCCACAACATTGGCTTAATCACCTAACATCTCCCTCAAAGCTGGGATGGTTGGACACTCATCTACCACTTGATCACATGATTGGCAAATGGTGCATGGCATGACATGGGCTTGTGTCTCGGAAATGGCTTGGACTTCATGCATTTTTTTCAACTCAAGTTCTTCCAACCTCCTTGCCATTGTTGTCACCTTAGCTTTCATGTCCATGTCTTCACTTAACATGTACATTCCAGCCTTTGGATTTACAAGAGCTTTCATCTTTCCCATTTCTCTTGAGTTGGGTTCATCCCATCCTCTTGATACCTCAGAGACGTAACTTAAAAAGTCCATGGCTTCTTCCAGATTCTTACTCATAAAATCTCCCCCACACATGGTTTCAAGAATTTGCTTCGTGGAGGAAGACATCCCATCATAAAAATAGCTCACCAAGAGTCATGTATCAAAGCCATGATGAGGACAAGCATTGATGGCCTCCATATACCTTTCCCAACATTCATGGAACTTCTCATTTTCTTTGGCACAAAAGTTTGATAGTTGTCTCTTCAACCCATTGGTCCTATGGGTGGGGAAAAATTTCTTCAAAAATTCAGCCTGCAGATCAACCCAATTCCTTATGCTCCTTAGCCTTAAAGAGTTAAGCCATATTTTTGCCTTGTCCTTCAAAGTAAAAGGGAATAGCTTGAGTCTCCTCAAGTCTATTGAAGCTCCTCCCTCTCTAAAAGTATTGCACAAATCCTCAAACTCCTTGATGTGGGTATATGGGTTCTCACTCTCCATTCCATGGAAATTTGGTAAGAGGGGCACAATATGGGGCCTTATAATCAGCTGCTCAAGAGGAGGCACGATGCATGAGGGTGCACTCATCCTTGGTGGGTGCATTCTATCCCTCATGGATAGATATGCATTTGGATTACCCCCTTGACCGTGTTGAGAATTCTGATCCTCTTGTGGAGGGTCCATGATGTTTACACAAATATCCAACTCTGTGTCTTGAGGATTCTCTATCCTTACTAGCCTTCCCTCTTGGTCCCGAATCCAATAGGGCATGCACAAGTTACAACTTACCTGAAAACAAAACAAAGACAACAAAAACAAAAGAAAGCTAGAAGAAAGTTAAGGTTAGAAAGAAAATGAAAGTAAACTTAACAAAGGAAATTCCACAATTAAAAGAGAGGAAATGAAGTTAGTGAAAAAGGAATTCACCAAACTTGTGATGGAAACCACAAGTGTTCTCATAAGATCATATCACAGCAAAGTGGCACCATCCCTGGCAACGGCGCCATTTGATTCATGCCCAATTGAGTATTTTAATCAAAAATATTTATAAATCCTATGACCTTATACTGGAGTAGCAAAGCTATTCTAGTATGGCAGCTCTAGGGTCGAACTCAGGGATGGGTTTTCACTCTACCAGTGATAGCCTCTAGATTAGAAATTGAGTCTGATGATTTCCTTTATCATAAACTTAAAGTTTAAAAATAAATAAAATTTGCTTTGAAAGTGGTGTTTGGAACTAAGCTAATATCAAACTAAGTAGAAATGAAAGAAAGAAAGTCTCCCGGAGCTAGAGGTTGCTAGGATCAAGTTCAAGATGTAAAGTGGGAAATTCCGGATTTTTTCATCTTGCATTGGGGACAACAACATAAAGGATGGTTGTTTTCCGAACCGGTATAGGTTTAACAATGAAGATTTAATCCATAAAAAGTCAATAGAAGTGGAATTCAGGTTCCATTAATGGCTTTAGACACTAAGGGTCTTCACCTTGAGCCACTTTCCAGTGGCTCGTACATGATAACTAATGGTCTGATGTGGATCTAGCAATAAGTATCCCCAGAGACCTAAAGCTTACCATGTATTGGCCATTCAAAGTGATTCAAAGGGATTTAAAGCAAAACTTTTAGATTTAAAAGCCATTTATGAACTCTAACTACCTGTATTTAATGCACGAGAGTTTTCCATTTTAGCATCTGGACTTTTCACCTAGCTTCCTTCACTCCAAGAAACCAAAAATTTAGCCTCTCATCCTCTGGGAAAACATCCTCAGAAGGTGTTTGGCTTCCAAGAAAAAGAAAATAGCAGAGAGAAAAAGAAAGCAAAAGAGGCCTCTGTATTTCACTAAGTATCAAATATACATAAGTTGGTCTTCTGGGAAAAGCTCCCTGAGAGTCCCTTTTTAGTGTTTACAAGAGAGTTTATATAGAAAGGTAATTTACCCCTCCATGGATACTTCCTAGCTAAGGAATTACATGAGTGGCTGAATACAAGGAGAAAAGGGAAATTTAGACATAAAAATATCAAAAGAAAAAGAGTCGGCACAAATATCCTAGTTTCACACATTACATGTTGACTTGCTAAAATTTCGCAAGTTGATTTCGCAACATAGAATCCACTTTCGCACGTTGAGATCCAAGTTCACAAGTTGAAAAATCAACTTTGAATGCTGGGCTTCACCGCGACTACACAGCTGCCATCCACTTTAAATTTCACACGTTGAAGTTCCAATTTCGCAAGGTGCGAAATTGTCCCTCAGCTTGATGCAGTTGCCTTCCGAAGGCCATATCTTCCTCATTTCAGATCCAAATCGTACACGGTTTGAAGCGTTGGATTCTTGACTTCCTAAGATTTGCAATGGTATATAGCATGTAGAAAATGGACTTCGGGAAGTGCTCCAAAAGTGCGAAGGAATACTGTAGCTGCTGTCCTCTGTTTTCTTCACTCTGTTTTTCTTTCCTTGCATACTTTGAACGACTTTGGCAAAGGGCTATGGAGCTCCAAAGCTTGGTTCTTCATGAATTTGAGCCTCTAAAAGCTTTTCCATGAACTATATGCAGCTCTCCCTCATTCTAAAATTGCTTTGGTGTAGCTAAAAGCTATCAAAAACACCAAAACTTAACACAATTTGATTAGAAACGATTGCAAGGGTCCTTAACATGTCAATTGAGTTAATAGGTAATAACTACTACTCAAGGGTGTTTAAAAGAGCTAATTACAAGCTACAAAATAGCATGTTTTGAGTAGTAATCATCAACCACAGCCTAGAGTTGTTCATAGCATCTAAAGCCTTAAGCTTAAGACCTAGGGTTGTTCATGTTTTCCATAGCCTTGAGATAATCATATAATCAAGTGGCTTGAGCTCATGACCCAAAGTGTTTCATGTATTTGACCACCTTGAGCTATTCATAGCATCTAGAGCCTTAAGGTCATGACTCAGATTGGCTAATGTCATTAACAGCCCTGAACTGGTCATAGCATTTAAAGCCTTGAGCTTATGACCAAGGGTCGTTCAAGTCAACCACAACCTTGAGATGTTCATAGCATCTATAGTCCTTTGTTCACAACCTCAAGTCATTCATGTCATCTAGAACCTTAAGTTGTTTATAACATCTAGAACCCCAAGCTCACAACCTAGAGTCTTTCATGTCATCGACAACCCTAAGTTGTTCATAGCATCTAAAGCTCGGAGCACACAACCTGGAGTCGTTGAAGTCAACCATAGCCTAGAGTTGTTCATAGCATCTAGAGCCTAGAGCTCACAACCCAAAGTAGCTAATGTGATTCACAACCCTAAGCTATTCATAGCATCCAGAGCCCTAAGCTCATGACCTAGAGTAGATCATGGATAAGTTGTTCATAACATCAAGAGCTCTAAGCTCACAAATTGTAGTCTTTCATGTCGTCGACAACCCTGAGTTGTTCATAGCATCAAGAGGCTTAAGTGCACAATCAGGAGTTTTTCATATCTACCAAACCCTAAAGTTGTTCATAACATCTAGAGCCTTGAGCTCACGATCCATGGTAGCTCATGTCATCTACAATTGTGAGCTGTTAATAGCATCTTGAGCCTTGAGTTCACGACCTAGAGTTGTTCATGTTAGCCACAACCTAGATTTGTTCATAGCAGCTAGAGTCCTAAGCTCATGACCTAGAGTAGCCTATGTTATCTACAGCCCAAAGAGGCTCATAGTATCTAGAGACCTAAGCTCATGACCTAGAGTCGTTCAATTCAACCACAACCTAGAGCTATTCATAACATCTAGAGCCCCTAGCTCATAATCCATTGTAGCTAATTTATCCATAGGCCTGATCGATTCATTGTATCTAGAGCCTTGAGCTCACAACCCAAAGTAGATCATGTCATCCACATCTTTGTGTTGTTCATAACATCAGGAGCTTGAGCTCACGACCTACAGTCTTTCACGTCATCGACAACCCTAAATTGTTCATATCATTAAGAGGCCAAAGCTCACAGTCGGGAGTCATTCATGTCTAGCAAAGTCTAGAGTCATTCATAGCATCTAGAGCCCTGAGCTTATAACCCATAGTAGCTTATGTCATCCATAATTGTGAGATGTTAATAGTATCTAGAGCCTTGAGCTCTTGACCCAGAGTTGTTCATGTAAGTCAAAGCCAAGAGCTATTCATAGCAGCTAGACCCTTCAGCTCATGACCAAGAGTAACCCATGTTATCCATAGCTCGGAGCGGTTCATAGCATTTAATGACCTAAGCTCACGACCCAGAGTCCTTCCTTTCCACCACAACTTAGAGTTCTTCATAGCATCTAGAGCCTTGAGATCCTGACTCAGAGTTGCTCATTTCGTCTATAGCCCAGAGTTGTTTATAGCATCTAGAGACTTAAGCTCATGACTCAGAGTAGCTGATGTCATCCACAAACCTGAGCTCTTCATATCACCTTGAGGCCTGAGCACATGACTCGAATTCTTTCATGTCATCGACAACCCTGAGCTATTCATTGCATCAAAAGCCCTGCCCACATGACTTGAAGTTGTTCATGTAAAAATTTTGCTAAACCTGCTCATAACATCTAAAGCCCTAAGCTCATGACCTAGAGTAGCTTATTTCTTTTACTACCCTAAGTTGTTCATAACATCTAAAGCCCTAAGATCACAACCCGAAGTCGTTCATGTCAACCATAACCTTGAGATGTTCTTAGTAGCCATAACCTTAAGTTGTTTATATCATTTAGAGCCCTAAGCTCATGACCTAGATTCTTTCGTGTCATCAACAACCTTGAGTTGTTCATATCATCTAAAGTCCTAAGCTCACAACCCAAAGTCGTTCAACTCAGCTATAACCAAGAGTTGTTCATAGCATTTAGAGCCCTGAGCTTATGACCCAATGTTGCTCAAGTCCTCAATAACCTTAAGCTTTTCATAGCATATTAGGTTTTAAGCTCATAACCCAGAGGCATTCATGTTATACATAGCCTTAAGCAATGTATAGTATCTAGAGCCCTGAGTTGACGACCAAGAGTAGCACATGTCATCCATAGCCCTGAGTTGTTCAAAGGATCTAAAGCCTTGAGATGATGACTCAAAGTCGTTCTTGTCAACCACAACCCTAAGCTATTCATAGTATATAGAGCCCTAAGCTCATGACCCCGAGTCATTCATGTTGTCCACAACCCTAAGCTATTCATACCATCTAGAGCCCTAAGCTCATGACCTAGAGTCTTTCATGTCATCGACAGCCTTGAGCTATACATAGTATCTAAAGCCCTAAGGCCATGAACCAGAGTCGTTCATGTGAACCTAGAGTTGTTGATTGCATCTAGAGCCTTGAGCTCATAACATAGAGTGCCTCATGTCTTCGATAGCCCTTAGTTGTTCATAGCATCCAAAGCCCCGAGCTCACAACCCAAAGTCTTTCATGTCATTCACAGGCTAGAACAGTTCATATCTTCTAAAGCCTTAAGCTCATGACCCGACATCGTTTATGTCATCCATAGCCTTGAGTTGTTCATAGCATCTAGAGGCTTGAGCTCACGACCTAGAGATTTTCATGTAATCCACAACCTTGAGTTACTCATAACATCTAGAGGCCTAAGCTCACGACCTAGAGTCATTCATGTCAACCAAACCCCTAAGTTGTTAATAGCATTTTGAGCCCTGAGCTCACGACCCATAGTCATTCATATCAACCACAGCCTAACGTTGTTCACAGGATTCATAACCATGAGCTAACGACCTAGAGTAACCATGTTATCAACAACCTTAAGATGTTCTTAGCGTCTAAATCCTTTAGCTCATGACCCGGGGTCATTCATGTCAACCATAGCCTAAAGTTGTTCATAGCAACTAGAGCCCTGTCCTCATGAGCCAGAGTGATTCATGTGATCAACAACCTTAAGTTGTTCATAGCATATAGAGCCCTAAGCTCACGACCTATAGAAGCTCATGTCTTTTATCATCCTGAGCTATTCATAGTATCTAAAGACCTAAGCTAACGACCCAGAGTCATTCATGTCAACCACATCCTTGATATGCTCATAATATTTATAGCCTTGAGCTCAGGACCTCGAGTAGTACATCTGATTCATCCCCAATTGGTGTAATATTTAATTCAGTCCTCAGACGGAAGTTATCAACAAAATTTATATACCTAATTAACCATATACTATGGTAGCATAGCTAGCATAGTATAGTGGTTCTAAGATTGTCCACAGGGATGAGTTTTCATCTCACAGATGATATTAATTAAAGTACTGAAATGGTGCTTTTTCTTTTATGAGTTAGCGTTAAAAGAAAACATAATCTTTGGTTGAAAAACGTTGGTTTTCAATTAACCAAAAATAGTAACTCAGATTAATTACAAAGAAAAGGTTTCTTGGAGTTTTAGGTCACTAGGTTCAGGTTCCTTATACAAAAAGGGGAGATTCCGAATCTTTTCCTCGCATTGGGTATAATAACATAAAGAATGGTTATCTCCCGAAGTAGTATGTATTTAGCAATCAAGATTTGATCCCACGGGTCCATGAAAAACTGTAGTTGCTTCCCATTAATGGTTTCAAACACTAAAGACCTCTCACTATGAATCATCCTTTAATGGCTCGTACCTTTCACCTAGTATTGGCCATTCAAGGTGATCTTAACCTTGGATTACCCTTCAAAGGCTCGCAAGAGATAACTAATGGATCTCATTTAAGGAGTCCGAAAAGCTTACCAAGTGTTGGCCATTCTAGGTAATCCTACCTTTAAACCCCCTCCCAGAGGCTCGCAAGAGATAACTAATGGATCTCATCCAAGGAGTCCGAAAAGCTTACCAAGTGTTGGGCCAGGTGATTTTAGGGGATTTTAAGTTAAATATAAAAATAAAAACCATTAACATGTCATAACTCTCCTCATTTAAAACAAGAAAAACTCCCATCTTTGTATCCGGATCCCTTACCTAGCTTCCTTCGGTCCAAGAAACGAAAAACCTATCCTCTCATCCTCTGAGGCCTCAGAGGATGTTTGGCTAGAAAGAAAATGAAAACAAAATTGAAGGAAAGGTAGAGCGAGTGCTCTGTAAATATATTTCTTACTACGATCCTCCTCTTTTTTTCTTTTACAAGATACAAGAGATATATAGAGAGAGGTCTTTTTAACCCTCCTTTAGACTTCCTAACTAAGATATCCTATCATTGGTTAGTTACATGGAGAAAATAAGGAATTACACAAAATATCTGGATATAAAAATCTAGCGGAGTCGGTGCTTAAATATCTGGAAATTACACAGGCAGATTTCGCAGGCCATGCAAGATTTTGCATGGTGTGCAAAATTCATTTTTGGCTTGGCTCTTCAGCATTTGGTTTCGCAAGCCTTGCGAAATTTCACACAGGGTGCGAAATGACCCTCTAGCTTGGTGCAGTTGTCTTCAAATGACCATAACTTCTCCATTTTAGCTCTAATTTGCACACCGTTTAAAGCGTTGGACTCCTGACTTCCCGAGCTTCGAAACGATATATAGTATGTATACAATGGACTGTAAGAAGTGTTCTAAATTTGTCCTGCAGATGCTCTCATTTTGAATTTCGCATAGCATGCAAAGATTTCGCATAGCCATGCGAAATTGCTTCATGTTGGATTTCTCTCTCTTTTTTCTTCCTTGCATCTCTTGACTGGCTTGGAAACCTATTGCCAAGGGTTGCACAAAATTCTCCCTCATTCTTGGCTTGCTTCAATGATAAAAAAGCTACCAAAAACACCAAAATTAGCCAAAAACTGATTAGAAACATTTGCAAGGGTCTTTAATGTGCCAATTGAGTTAAAAGGTAATAACTACTGATTACTACTCAAAAAGTGCTATTTGATAGCTTATAATTAATCCTTTTAAACACTTTTGAGTAGTAGTTTTGGCCTTTTAACTCAATTGGCATGTTTTGGACCCTTGAAAGCAATTTTAATCACTTTGTGTAAGTTTTGGTGTTTTTGTTAGTAATTTGATCACCAAAGCAATTCAAGTTTGAGGAGAGTTTTGAGGAATCTTGGGTAAAGCTTAAAAGTCATTTGCCAAGAGTAAATCCGGATTGCAAGGAGAAAAAGTAAAGAGAATCTGCCATGAAGCATATTCTTGATGACAGTCGTAGCAGCCACTTTTGGAGCACTTTCTGAAGTCCAATTGATGTATGCTATATACCATTTCAAATCTCAGGAAGTCAAAAATCCAATGCTTCAAACGGTGCGCAATTCGGAGTTGAAACGAAGAAGTTGCAGCCATTGCAAGCCAATCACTCCAAGCTGAAGGAATCATTTTCCAAAGTGTTGCGAAATCACCCTTTTGTTGCGAAGTGATTTCGCAGCCTTTTTGTACAGTAGGGTGTATTTCCTTCTGAAGTTGCCCGATATATGCCGCAAGCTGGGAGCTGAGAACCTCAAGGTGGAAGCCATCTTTGCAGCCCTACGAAAGATAACATGTTGTTGCGAAATGATTTCGCAGCCCTTCTTGAGTGCCTGCGAAATCTCGCAGACACCATTTTCTCTTGCGAAATGGTTCCTGGAGCATCCCGATATTTTCTACCGACATTGGGAGATATTTTACATCAGATTTTTGTTGTCTAAATCCCAAAATACTCCTTGTAAGCCACCAATTACAAGATTCCTTAGCTTTTAAGTTAGTAAAAAGAGAAAATATCTATGTAATAATTAGTTTTATATTATGTTCATATAAGTACCTCTCGGGAGCCTGTTCTCAGGAAGGAGATCCTTTTTGTAAAGTTTTGGGTAAGCAAGTAAAGTGCAGTTCTTTGTATTGCCTTACCTTCTCACTTTGTATTTTTATTTTCTTACTAAGTTATGAACTCTCTGAGGAGTTTTCCCTAGAGAATGAGTAACTAAACCTCTAATTCCTTGGAGCTAAGGTTGTCGGGGAAGGTTCCAAGTGCAAGAATGCAAAGCTTTGTGGTTTTAGCTAGTAATGAAGAGGAAGTGAAATCCTTTAGTGATTTCTATGTTTTTAGTTAACTTAAAACACCTTAGAGTCACCTGGGCCAACACTTGGTAAGGCAAGTGATTTCCAACCATGGAAATGCACTAGTTTACCCCTTGCGAGCCTCTGGAAGGTGACTTTAGGGTAGGATTTTCTAGAATAGCCAACACTTGGTAAGCTTTTGGACTCCAAGGAGACATCCATTAGTTATCTCTTGTGAGCTTGAGACGGGTAATCCAAGGTTAAAGATCACCTTGAACGGTTAAGGCTTAGTGAGAGGCTTAAACCATTGCAAGTTGCATCAGTGAGAGAATCAAAGTGAAATCTAATTGAAGGATGTATCTGTACAACACCGGTTAGAGAATTGACTATATGTTGAATCTTTAACGCGAGGAAATGAACCATCTGACTGGAGCCGTGTCTTTTGCATGAGGAACCACCCCAGTGAACCTAACTCTCCAAGGAATGTTTTTCTTCCTAAATTATTCCCATTACTTATTGTGTTAGTTAGTTTAAGTCTAAATCTTCACCAATCAAAGTTTGTGTTTTATTTCTTAAGCTAACCTTGAAATGAAACAAAACCAATTCACTTTGAATTGATATCATTGATAGCTTGTTAATCCTTCCCAGTGAACGATCTTAGAGCCGTTATACTATAGTAGCTTTGTCTTTGCTACCCTAGTGTATGGTGTTATAGGTTATAAATTTTGTTGATTACTCCCTCATTCAAGGAGCACCAGCTGGACACGAATCAGCTGGCACACCAACTGGGCATGAATCAACTACTACTCAAAAGTGTTTAAAATAGTTAATTTCAAGCTATAAAAGTGCACTTTTTGAGTAGTAATCAACATCTAATCCACAACCCTAAGTTGTTCATAGCATCTAAACCTTTAAGCTCACGACCTGAAGTCTTTTATGGAATTGACAACCCTTAGCTCTTCATAGCATCTAAGGCCCTCAGCTTATAACCCAGAGTCATTCAAGTGAACCATAGCCCTGAGTTGTGCATAGTATCTAAAGCTCTGACCTCATGACCCAAAGTCATTCATGTCAACCATATGTCAGAGTTGTTCATAGCACCTAGACCCTTGAGCTCACAACCTAGAGTAGCTCATGACATCCACGACCTTGAGCCATTCATAGCATCTAAAGCCCTAAGCTCATGACCCGAAGTCATTCATGTCAACCATAACGCTGAGCTGTTCATAGTATCTAGAGCCCTTTTCTCATGACTCTGAGTCATTCATGTCATCCACAACCTTGAGCTCTTCATAGCATCTAGAACCCTTAGCTCAAAACCCAGAGTCTTCGGTGTCATCAACAACCCTAAGCTATACATAGTATCTAGAGCCCTAAGCTCATGACTTAGAGTCGTTCATGTCCACCATAGCCCTGGGTTGTTCATTGCATCTAGAGCCCTGATCTCATGACCTAGAGTAGCTCATGTCATCCACAACCTTGAGCTATTCATAGCATATAGAGCCCTGTGATCATGACCCTAAGTTGTTCATGTCAACCACAACAGAGAGTTATTCATGGCATCTATAACTTAGAGCTAAGTTGTTCATAGTATCATCAACCTTGAGCTCATGACCCGGAGTCATTCATGTCAACTGATTTGTGCCCAACTGGTGTATGCCCTATTGATTGGTGTTCAATCAACTAGTGTGCTTTGATTTCAGTCCTTAGACAGGAGTAATCAACAAAATTTACAAACCTATTTAACATTAGCTAGCATAGCATAGTGGCTCTAGGATCGTCCACCCGGATGGGTTTTCAAATTACAACTAATATTAGTTCAAAAACTGAATTGGTTCTTTTCAAGGTTAGCTTTAAAAGAAAACATAAGTATGTGTGAAAAGATTGGTTTTAAGTGAAACCAAAAACAAAGTAACTAAAATTACTTACAAAGAAAAGTGCTTCTTGGAGTTTTAAATCACTAGGCTCAGGTTCCTTATACAAAAAGAAAGATTTCAATCACTTTGATCTTTTCCTTGCATTAGGGATTTAACATATAGTTATTTCCCAAACCAGTGTGGTACAGATGCTTCCCCTTAATGGTTTCAAACACTAAATCCCTATCATTGAATCATCTTGCAATGGTTCATACCTCTCACCTGGTATTAGCCATTCAAGGTGATCCTTAACCATGGATTACCTATCAAAAGATCGTAAGAGATAACTAATGGATGTCTCCTGGGAGTTCAAAAGCTTACCAAGTATTGGCTACTATAGACAATCCTATCTTTAAACCACCTCCCAGAGGCTCGCAAGAGATAAACCAGTGGATCTCAATGGACGGAGTCCCTTTGCCTTACCAAGTTTTGGCCTAGGTGATTTTAAGGGATTTTAAGTTAACTAAAAAGATAAAAACCATTAATGGGTCACACTTTCTCTTCATTAAAAATTGAAACAACGAAACTTCCACTTTTGTATCCAGAACCTTACCTAGCTTCCTTCACTCTAAGAAACAAAAAGCCTAGCCACTCATCCTCTGGGAAAACATCCTCCGAGTTTGATTTGCTAGAAATAAAAATAAAAGAGAAAACAAAATGATAAGGTAAGGCAGAGCAGAGCTTTGTGTATTACTTTCTAAAAAACTACACAAAGTTCGTATTTGAGAAAAACTCCCCAGAGATCATTTTTAAAAGAAAACTACAATAAATATTATTGATTCCGTGAAAGTCCATGCGGGTCTTTTAATCAAAAACATTTATAAAACCTATGACCTCATACTAGCATAGCAAAGCTACTATAGCATAGTGGCTCTAGGGTCGAACTCTGGGATGAGTTTTCATTCTACCAGTGATATACTCAATATTAGAAATTGAATTTAATGAGTTCCTTTGTCAAAAACTTAAAGTTTAAAAGAAAATAAAATTTGTTTTGAAAGGTGTTTGAAACTAAACTAACATAAAAATAAATAAAAATGGAAGAAACAAAGTTTCCCGGAGCTAAGGGTTGCTAGGATCAAGTTCAAAATGCAAAGTGGGAAATTCCGAATTTTTCTTCTCGCATTGGGGACAACAACATAAAGGATGGTTGTTTCCCGAATCGGTATAGGTTTAACAATGAAGATTTAATCCATAAAAAGTCAATAGAAATGGTAGTCAAGGTCCATTAATGGCTTTAGACACTATGGGTCTTCACCTTGAGCCACTTTCCAATGGCTTGTACATGATAACTAATGGACTGATATGGATCTAGCAATAAGCATCCACAGAGACCTGAAGCTTACCATGTATTGGCCATTCAAATTGATTCTAAGGGATTTAAAGCAAAACTTTAGATTTAAAAGCCATTTATGAACTCCAACTACTTGTATTTAATGCACGAGAGTTTTCCACTTTAGCATCTGGACTTTTCACCTAGCTTCCTTCACTCTAAGAAACTAAAAGTTTAGCCTCTCATCCTCTGGGAAAACATCCTCAGAGGTTGTTTGGCTTCCAAGAAAAAGAAAATAGTAGAGAGAAAAGGAAAACGAGAGAGCTCTGTATTTTACTAAGTGTAAAACATAACATATCTTCCGAGAGATGATTTCCACCCCTCTTATAGTCTTTACAAAGCAAAGTCTGTGATTGGCTAGTTACAAGGATAAGAAAGGAATTTACATCAAAAAAATACAAAAGAAAAGATCTAAAGTGGAGTCGGCAGAATAGAGGAGAATTCGCACCACGCATGGGCTGGTGCGAATTTAGCACAAGCAGAGGTGTTGTACGAATTTCGCACAAGCCTGGAGCAGTTGTCTTCCGAAGGCCATATCTTCCTCATTTCAGCTCCAAATCATACACGGTTTGAAGCTTGGATTCTTGACTTCCTAAGCTTTGAAATGGTATATAGCATGTAGAAAATGGACTTCGGGAAGTGCTCCAAAAGTGCGAAGGAAGACTGCAGCTGCTATCCTCTGTTTTCTTCATTCTGTTTGTTTTTCCTCTTTGCTTCTCTCCTTTACTTGGCTTGTCTTAATGATCCAAAAAGCTGTCAAAACACTAAAACTAGCCACAAATATGATTAGAAGTCATTTCTAGGTCCTTAACATGCCAAATAGAATAAAGATGGAGAACTACTACACAAAAGTGCTTAAAACATAATGAATTAAAGGTGCAAAATAGCACTTTTTGGGTAGTAATCACTCCCTCCAACTGACACATTGCTAGTCCCTGAGCAATGAAGGAGAGAAAAATAAAGAAAAATAGATAATATAATAATTTACAAAACCATGCTGATCACTCCAAAAAATAATCAAGTGGCATGATTGGATCAAACTCTCACATGGCAAGTCAAGGATATAAAACTCAATCATCAACAAGAGTCATCAAATAACTTACCTATCACATCATACAAAGAGTGGGCATTATGAAAATTTGAGCATCAAAATAATTTCCACTCCCAAAGGACCAACTCTTAATCTTCCACAAAAATCTAAGTGTTAAGGTGCTTAGTTTCCAGTTATAGTATGTCAAACTACATTCTCCCCACAACTAAGGTTTTTCTCCAACTTTAGCAACACTAACTCATATAAAAAGGCTAAGAAGGCACCTCTTTTTCTTTTTTTTTCTTTTTTATTTAGATAAATATTCCACCCATCCACCCATGTAACGAGCAGTGATGTCGGTGACTCCCAACCAGTAAAGGCTTAGGGCACCAGGCTTTAAAGATTTTCACCATATACCCCTCGGACCTTGCTCGGGTTTCAAAGCAAGTGAAGCAAAATTTTTTCATAAGACACATTGGCCTTTTATAAGGTGTCCCAACACTAATAGAATGAGGTTAATGGCACCAAGTCGAAAATTTCCTAAGTTTAGGGGGTGAGAAAGTTTTCCATCTTATAACTGGAATCTAATGTGTTTAGTGTGTGAAAAGATTAGAGTGGAAGACTTAAGATTGAAATCAAAAGGAGCTTCAACAATTTATCAACTTTAATAAGCATAATACAAACTCTGAGACTATGGAAATAAGATAAGAAATTAATTTCTCCCATTTACTTTTGAGAATTTATCTTTGAGAAAACAAAGAGAGTTTGCAAAAAAAATTGTTAGAAAATAACTTAACCAAAAATTCAACAAATTACTTCCTCAACTCTCCCCACAACTAGGATGAACATTGTCCCCAATGTTCCAAAAGCAAGTGATAATAAAAGGGAGGAAGTGATACCTCCTGATAGTAAGGGACTCTGAATGAACAGGAGAAACTACATGTTGCATAAGAAAAGAAAAATCATAAGAGTGATGATTAGAGGAAATAAAAAGGAATAGCTAAAATACACAAAAAGGAAGGTGTCTATATAAACTGAGAGAGTACAATATACAAGAGAAACATGGAATACATCCAATCCCAGTATAAAAGTGGTTCAAAATATATAAGACATCCAAAAACGTAGAATATAGATACAAAAAGGGAGAGGAGTGATCGTATGATCAAGCAGTAGGCTCCTCTGGTGGATAGGAGGGGTCCTCCGCTGCAACTGTGGGAGGTATCACTACAGGTAGAGCTGGTGGAAAAAGACTGAGGTGCTGCTGAAACTCACGGAGAATGAGAGTCTGCTGGTCCTACCGAAGTTGGAAGTGGTCCATCCGCTCCAATATGGCCGTCTGAGTAGTGGTCAGAGTCTGGAAAGAAACGAGCAAGGCATGGTACTCTGCACCAGGGATAGTAAGGGGCGGCTCTGAGGTAGGAGGAACAGCAGGTGGGGCGTCAGACGATGCTGCCTCTGGTACAGGCTGTGGAGGGACTTCCCTTGGCGCTGGAAGTTATAGGGAATGCTGATGGAGCCATACCTGATTCCATTGGTCAAGAGAGAAGCTCTCTTGACAATGGTGGCGGGGCTTAGAATGAGGGTCTGCAGGAAAACCCATATGCGCCAAAACATGGCACAGTAGCCGAGGGAAAAGTAAAAGAATGGTGTCTGCCCTTGCAAGACGCCGCGTATGCACCTTCTCCTCAAAATGGAGGAGAACGGCCATAATCAAATGATGGGGGCCAAAGTAGTAGCCCTCAGAGATACGGAATAATGCCTCTAGAATGGCCCCTCGCCTCTACACTCTATGCTAAAAAGGAAAAAGATTGGCGTGAAGCACCACATCAATTAGGAGCATCCCAGGGGGAAGCTCTCTCCTCATAATGATCCTTTGGGAAGATGTCCCTCGAGATAGGATACGAACCATGTCCCACTCAGAAAGTGGGGCCCAGCATCTAAATGCAGCAGGATCTGCTGGTGCATAAGGGATATTGAAAGCCTCGGCAATCTGTCTAGCCCCCAAAATATCCTCGCATCCATCGATGGTAAAAAGGATCGAGGCGGGTACCGGGACGCCACGAGTAGTCATAGACTGGTAAAAGTCTAAAGCTACTCAAGGATAAAAGAACTAGGGTAGAGTCATAAAGGGTACAATATGGTACCTTTCAAGTAGGCGGTATGAATCCCGCAACTCAGGCTGTTGTCGCAAAATAGAGTGATCAAAATATGCCTCGACATGGAATGCTCTCGATCGGCAATCAGAGTTACCCTCAATGGGCGAGCTGGCTATAGGGCGCCTGGTGGAAGGAGGCTGAAACTGTGAATCCCGAGGTGCTCTGGAGGACTCTCCTAGCTCTGAAGTCTTGGCCTTCTTTGTAGGAGGACTCCTAGGTGGAATCTGAGTAGGGGCCACAGGCGTCACAGATGCTCTCCTCGTATGGTATTTGCGCTGAGGGGCAGAATCAGGTAAATGTGGAGGTGCATCTAGTGGGGCCCGCACAGGGGCAGCTCTCTAACTGCTTTGGGGCAGAGGCATAGCCTCCTCGGGTCTTAGGCATGAGGAAGCGACGAAATGAGGCTAAGAGGCTTGGGATTGGGGAGGGTAGGGATGAAGAAGCTAAAAAATTCGCACAAGGGGGGGTGTTGTGCGAAAATTTCGCACAAGGGAGGGTGTTGTGCGAATTTCGCACAAGACTATGTGTTGTGCGAAAATTCCGCACAAGGCACTATTCACCCGCCCAAATGCGAAATTGGATTCTTTCAAATGACCATAACTTCTTCGTTTCAAATCCAAATTGCACACCGTTTGAAGCACTGGACTCCTGACTTCCTAAGCTTCAAAAAAAAATATGGTATGCATAATTTAAGCTCCATAAATTGCTCCAAAAATGTGTCCAACAGTAGCGAAATGGGGTGCGGCTGCAATATTTTCGTTCAACTTTGCACAGTCGTCTTCAAACAGCCATAACTTCTTCGTTTCAACTCCAAATCGAGCACCGTTTGAAGCTATGGACTCCTGACTTCCTAAGCTTCAAAACGAGATATAGTAGGCATGAAATTAACTTCGAGAAGTGATCGAAATGTGTCCAACAATTGCCGAAATGGGGTGGTGCGAATTTCGCACAAGTGGATAGATAGTGCGAATTTTGCACAATGTTCGCATTCCTGTGCATTTTCGTACTGAGATTTTGGGTAGGGACCGAGAGCATGCTTTTTGGAAAATGCTGACAAAGGCAATTTCGCACAAAGGGGGTATGGTGGTGCGAATTTCGCACCAGAGAATTGGGTAGTGCGAATTGCTCTATTTTCCTCTGTTTTTGGCTTCCCCTGTGTTGATCATAAAAAAAAACCAAGTTAAATAAAACCAAAATAAAATTAAAGCAAGAAATAAAAAAAATTGGATCCTGATTTAGCTTGCTCGGATCCCATATGAAGTTTGCATCCCTCACTTGAGACTTGCTTTGTATGATTTTGCCATATAAAGCTTGGAGGAAAAGTGGATGCATCTGTTTCTTCATTATTTCTTCCTTGATGACTATCTTCTGAGGTTCTTCGTCTATATAGTCATCTTTCTCTGTACTTTTCCCCTTTCTCTTTCCTTTGATTTCCTCCCTCTTTTCTTTCTCCGCTTCACTCTCTACCTTATGCTCTAGCTTGCATGTGGGCAGATCAACCTCTTTACCACTCCTCAAAGTGATAACCGTTTCAACTTCCTTCACCATTGAAGATTCTCCCTCTTGAGCCCCCACTTCATGGATGCCCTTGGAATTTTGATAAGGTTGAGAAGGGTAGTTTTCTTTTTCTTGCACTGTGTTGAGGTTGGCAAACCTTGAGATTGAATCTTGGAGATTATCTATCTTTTGAGATAGATCATGTTGCACTCCATCCATCTTTTTATTCAATGAACTCTCTACTCTGTCAGGGAGTGATATTCTTTGACTGAGCTGAGCATTGATGGATTTCTGAGCTTCAACAAAGTCTTCCATGACCTTGTTAAGATTCATCATAACTTGTTCAAGGTTTGAGGCTTGCTGTGGTGCTTGAGCAAGTTGCTGATACTGAGGTGGCTGTAATTTCCAAGAAAATTTTGAATGGTCCCTCCAATTGGAATTATAGGTGTTGCAATCACCAAACATTTCCCTCATGGCTGGATTGGTAGGACACTCTTCCACCAAGTGCTCATAAGATAAACAAATGCCACATGGCATACCAAACATCTCCCTCGCCGCTAGAAGGATAGGACACTCCTCCACCAAGTGCTCAAAAGATTGACAAATGGCACATGATAGCTTGCACTATTGTTTTAGAAATGGCATGCACAACTCGCAATTTGTGAATTAAAAATAGAGAAAACAAAAGAAAATAAAAGAAAATAAAATTCTAAAGAAAATTATTAAGATTAACTAAAAACTAAATAAAAGATATACTAAAACATGAACAAAGGAAAATAAACAAATAAAACAAAGGAAAATAAACAAATAAAAAGAGTTAGTAAAAGGAAAAGAAAAGTCACCAAACTTGTGATAAAGATCACAAGTACTCTGAAAAGATCATATCACTGTAAAGTGGCACCATCCCCGGCAACGGCACCATTTTGATTCCGTGAAAGTCCATGCGGGTCTTTTAATCAAAAACATTTATAAAACCTATGACCTCATACTAACATAGCAAAGCTACTATAGCATAGTGGCTCTAGGGTCGAACTCTAGGATGGGTTTTCATTCTACCAGTGATATACTCAAGATTAGAAATTGAATTTAATGAGTTCCTTTGTCAAAAACTTAAAGTTTAAAAGAAAATAAAATTTGTTTTGAAAGGTGTTTGAAACTAAACTAACATAAAAATAGATAAAAATGGAAGAAACAAAGTTTCCCGGAGCTAAGGGTTGCTAGGATCAAGTTCAAAATGCAAAGTGGGAAATTCCGGATTTTTCTTCTCGTAGGGGGGACAACAACATAAAGGATGGTTGTTTCCCGAACCGGTATAGGTTTAAAAATGAAGATTTAATCCATAAAAAGTCAATAGAAATGGTAGTCAAGGTCCATTAATGGCTTTTGACACTATGGGTCTTCACCTTGAGCCACTTTCCAATGGCTCGTACGTGATAACTAATGGACTGATATGGATCTAGCAATAAGCATCCACAGAGACCTGAAGCTTACCATGTATTGGCCATTCAAAGTGATTCTAAGGGATCTAAAGCAAAACTTTAGATTTAAAAGCCATTTATGAACTCCAACTACTTGTATTTAATGCACGAGAGTTTTCCACTTTAGCATCTGGACTTTTCACCTAGCGTCCTTCACTCTAAGAAACTAAAAGTTTAGCCTCTCATCCTCTGGGAAAACATCCTCAGAGGTTGTTTGGCTTCTAAGAAAAAGAAAATAGTAGAGAGAAAAGGAAAATGAGAGAGCTCTGTATTTTACTAAGTGTAAAACATAACATATCTTCCGAGAGATGATTTCCACCCCTCTTATAGTCTTTACAAAGCAAAGCCTGTGATTGGCTAGTTACAAGGATAAGAAAGGAATTTACATCAAAAAAATACAAAAGAAAAGATCTAAAGTTGAGTCGGCATAACAGAGGAGAATTCGCACCATGCATGGGCTGGTGCGAATTTCGCACAAGCAGGGGTGTTGTGCGAATTTCGCACAAGTCTGGAGCAGTTGTCTTCCGAAGGCCATATCTTCCTCATTTCAGCTCCAAATCATACACAGTTTCAAGCTTGGATTCTTGACTTCCTGAGCTTTGAAATGGTATATAGCATGTAGAAAATGGACTTCGGGAAGTGCTCCAAAAGTGCGAAGGAAGACTGCAGTTGCTGTCCTCTGTTTTCTTCATTCTGTTTGTTTTTCCTCTTTGCTTCTCTCCTTTACTTGGCTTGTCTTAATGATCCAAAAAGCTTTCAAAACACTAAAACTAGCCACAAATATGATTAGAAGTCATTGCTAGGTCCTTAACATGCCAATTGGAATAAAGATGGAGAACTACTACACAAAAGTGCTTAAAACATAATGAATTAAAGGTGCAAAATAGCACTTTTTGGGTAGTAATCAATTATATAGAGAGACTATTCACCCTTCCTGCTAACTTCCTAACCAAGAAAAGTTGTCATTGGTGGGTTACAAGGAGAAAATAGGGATTTACACACAAATATATGCAGATAAACATCAAACGGAGTCAGTGCGCAAATATCTCAGATTACAGGTGGATTTCGCAAGTTCAAACGCAACTTGCAAAAATTTCGCAAGTTGAAATTGTCCATTTCATAAGTTGAAATTATGGTTTCGCAAGTTGTGAAATTATCCTGAAACTAATTAGCTCTTTGTCTTGCAGTGATCTCTTTCCTCTTCCTATTTCGCAAGTTGCGAAAATTTCGCAAGTTGGATTCCATAACTTGCGAAATTGTTGGATGGTTGATTTCTTATGTGATTTTCTTCCTTGCATCCTCGTTTGGCTTTGGCAAAGGGTTATGAAGCTCCAAAGCTTAGTTTCTTCATGAAGTTGAGCTTCAACTTGCTTTTCCATTAACTATACAAAGATCTCCCTCATTCTTGGATAGCTTTGGTGATAAAAAAAGTTATGAAAAACACCAAAACTTAACACAATTTGATTAGAAACGATTGCAAGGGTCCTTAACATGCCAATTGAGTTAAAAGGTAATAACTACTACTCAAAAGTGTTTAAAAGATTTAATTACAAGCTACAAAATAACACTTTTTGAGTAGTAATCACCTTCCCCCAACCGACATATTGCTAGTTCCTTAGCAATGAAGAAGAGAAAAATAAAAATAAACAGTACTATAATTTACAACATCATGCTGATCACTCCAAAAAATTTCAAGTGGCATGATGATCATACTCTCATAGGGAACATTAAAGATATAAAACTCAAACTTCAACAAGAGTTATCAAATAACTTGCCTAATCACAATTCAGAAAGAGAAGGCATTATGCAAATTTAAGCTTTAAAAGAATTTTCACTCCTAAAGGGTCAATCCTTACTCTTCCACAAAAATCTAAGTGTTACTTATTAGTTTCCGAATATAGTATGCTGAACTAATCTCTCCCCTTAACCTAGCTCTTTTTCAAATCTTAGCAAACTGACAACCTCCAATAGGCTAAGAACGCACCTCATTTATTTCACTTTTTTTTTCTTATAGGAGTACAAAGCCTAAAGGTATTATTTTCGAAATTGTCCATGTAACGGGGGTCCATCGATGACTCCCAACCAATTAAGGTTTAGGGCATCAAGCTTCAAGGATCTTTTGACCACTAACTCCTCGGATTTTACCCCGGACTTTTGAGATTGGAATTCAATACCCAAGCACCTATAGTATGTTAAAATCCACCGATTCACCCTTGTAACGAGCATTGAGGTCGGTGACTCCCAACCAATGAAGGCTTAGGGCACTAGGTTTTAAAGATTTTCACCATATACCCCTCAGACCTTGCTCGGGTTTTAAGGCAAGTAAAACATTTTCTTTCTTTCTTTTTTTTTTTTTTTCTCTTTTCAAAGGCTCATTGGCCTTTTATAAGGTGTCCCAACACTATTAAAATGAGGTCAAAGGTACCAAGTCTAAAATTTCCTAAGTCAAGGGGTGAAATAGTTTTTCATCTTATAATCGGAACCTAGTGTGCACAGTGTGTGGTAAGCTTAAAGTGGAAGAAATAAGGTTGAATTCAATTAGAAGTTTCTACAATTCATCAACTTTAATAAGCATAATACAAACTCTAAGTCAAGTAAAAAGACAAAAATTCAATTTCTCCCATTTCATTTTGAGAATTTTTCCTTGATAACCATGAAGAGTTTTTTTTTTTTTTAAAAATTAAATTTAAATAAAAAGTAACTAAATTACCATTTATAACCTAGCATTATAAACAATACTTCCTTCCTCAACTCCCCCCAACCATGCTGAACATTGCCCTCAATGTTTGAAGATCAATTGAAAATAAAGGGAGGAAGTGGTACCTCCTGAGAGGAATAGATTCTGAATTGTATAGGAGAAACCACATGATTCAAAAAAACAAAAAAAAAATAATAATGGGTAGAGGAAATAAATAAAAATATGCCAAGTATACTAAAAAATGATGGATATGTATTACTTTAAGAAAGTACAATATGAAATATGCACAAGTAATACGTCCAATGCTAGTATATAAAACATCAAAAACATGGGATTAACAATTCTAATGTAATAAGTAAATACAAAAAGTAGATAGATGATCAAGTAGTGGTGGGAGGATCATGTGGAGACGATGGCTCTGTTGTGGTCTCCTGAGTGCTCTGGATAGGTGATTACTACTCAAAAAGTGCTATTTTGTAGCTTGTAATTAACTCTTTTAAACACTCTTGAGTAGTAATTATTACCTTTTAACTCAATTCACATGTTAAGGACCCTTGCAATCGTTTCTAATCAAATTGTGTTAAGTTTTGGTGTTTTTGATAGCTTTTAGCTACACCAAAGCAATCCAAGAATGAGGGAGAGCTGTATATAGTTCATGGCAAAGCTTTTGGAAGCTCAAATTCATGAAAAACCAAGCTTTGGAGCTCCATAGCCCTTTGCCAAAGTCGTTCAAAGTATGCAAGGAAAGAACAATGGAGAAGAGGAAAACAGAGTGAAGAAAACAGAGGACAGCAGCTGTAGTCTTCTTTCACACTTTTGGAGAACTTCTCGAAGTTCATTTTCTACATGCTACATACCATTTCAAAGCTCAGGAAGTCAAGAATCCAACTCTTCAAACCGTGTACGATTTGGAGCTGAAATGAGGAAGATATTTCCTTCGGAAGACAACTGCATCAGCTGAAGGACAATTTCGCACCTTGTGAATTTGGAACTCCAACATGCGAAATTAAAACCCAACTTGCGAAAGTGATTTTGCAACTTGCGAACTTGGAGCTCAACGTGCAAAAATGGATTCCAAGTTGCAAAATCAACTTGCGAGATTTTCGCAAGTCACCATGCAACGTGCGAAATCTACATGCGAATTGGGATATTTGTGCACCGACTCTTTTAGATATTTTCTTCAGATATTTTTTATAAATTTCCATTTTCTCCTTGTATTCAGCCACTCATGTAATTCCTTAGCTAGGAAGTATCCAAGGAAGGGTAAACTACCTTCCTATATAAACTCTCTTGTAAACACTAGAAAAGGGACACTCGGGGAGTTTTAACCAGGAGATCCATATAGATATATAGATATAGAAGTATGTAAAATAGATCAACATATAGAATATACAGAGCCTTGCTCTGTTTTTCCTTCTCTTTCATTTTCATTTTCTTGCTAGCCAAACATTCTTTGAGATGTTTTCTCAGAGGATGAGTGGGTAGGCTTTTTGTTTCTTGGGTGAAGGAAGCTATGTGAAAAGTCCAGATGTTAAAGTGGAAAACTCCCGTGCATTAAATACAGGTAGTTGGAGTTCATAAATGACTTCTAAATCTAAAGTTTTGCTTTAAATCCCTTAGAATCACTTTGAATGCCCAATACATGGTAAGCTTCAAGTCTCTGTGGATGCTTATTGCTAGATCCATATTAGTCCATTAGTTATCATGTACGAGCCATTGGAAAGTGACTCAAGGTGAAGACCCAAGTGTTTAAAGCCATTAATGGAACTTGACTACCATTTCTATTGACTTTTTATGGATTAAATCTTCATTGTTAAACCTACACCGGTTCAGGAAATAACTATAGGTTAAATCCCCAATGCGAGGAGAAAAATCCGGAATTTCTCACTTTGCAGTTGCCACCTGATCCTAGTAACCTGAAATCCCAAGAAACACCTTTCTTTCTAATTTCTTTCTAGTTAATTTTAGTTACTTTATGTTAGGTTAGTTTAAAACCAAACCTTTTCCAACTCATCTTTATGTTTTCTTTTAAAGCTAACCTTGAAATGAAAAGGCACCAATTCAACTTTGAATTAATATCATTTGTGAAGTGAAAATCCATCCCAGTGAACGATCCTAGAGCCACTATGCTATAGTAGCTTTGTCTTTGCTACCCTAGTACATGGTGTAATAGGTTATAAATTTTGTTGATTACTCCCTCAAATGTTGCTATATCTGACTAAGGATGGCAGTATGTTGGGTTTGCATGGCAATAAGCTGATCTTGATGTGCACGTATGACTGCCATCTGCTGGAAGAGAGCACCTTGAGTGGTGCTCAATGTCTGCAATGTACGACATAGGCCTCTAAACTCTGAAGTGGATATAGTGATAGAGGACTAAGAGGAAGGAGGTGCTGATGTAGCTGGTACAACTGGTGGAGCTTCAGGAGTGGTAGGAGGAGCAGAAGATGTAGCCTTAGGCATGAGCACTATAGAAGGTGCTATAGGGGCAGGTGGTATGATCTCTATAGGTATCTCAGCCTACTGTGCCTACTATGCATGTGGTGGCTGCTCATCCCGTGGTGGCTCTGGAGGTGCTGGCATATCTAGGGCTCCTGGAGGTGCAACATAGGCCGTTAAATGATTCCATTTGTCGAGAGTGAATAGTTCTCAGAAAATGCGGTGGTGCTCAAGTTGAGGCTCATAAGGATAGCCCAAATGCTGTAATATCTAGCAGAGCAGCCTGGGAAAAAGTAATGGAATGGCATCTGCTCTCTGGAGCTTCTTCCTGTGGACATTCTCTTCAAAGTGGATAAGAGATATCATAATCAAATGATGAGGGCCAAAGTAGAAACCCTCTGATATCCGGAATAAAGCCTCCAATATAGCTCCTCTCCTCTACACCATATGCTAAAATGGAAATATGTTGGAGCGCAACACCACATCTACAAGAAGCATCCTAGGTGGAAGCTCCTTCCTAAGAAGAAATGAGCATGTAGAGGTCCCTCTAGACAATATATGGACCATGTCCCTTTGATAAAAATGGGGCCACTCTCTGAAATCTTCTGGACTCACAGGCTCATATGGAATATGCAAGGCCTATACAATGTGTCTAGCTCCAAGGATACCATGGCGTCCATCAATAGTGAAGTGGATGACATTAGGATTCCGGACGCGATGAGTAGTCATAGACATATAGAATTCTAGTGCTAATCTCAGATAAAAGAAGTCCCTAAGAGTCATCAGGTGCTCCAAATGGTATCTCTGTAGTAGGCGGCATGAATCTCTAAGCTCTGGCTGTTGTCTGAAAGTCTCCATATCAAAACATAGCTTGAAGTTGAATGACCTGGCTCTGCAATCCAAATTTCCCTCAATAGGTGGATGTGTAACCATAGGTCGCCTGATAATTGCCTCTGGAGTCATCCCAGAAGTAATCTAAGACTCTATAGTAGGCGGCTGAGGTTGTGGAGGTGTAGATAACTCTCCTGGGCCTGAAACTTTGGTTTTCTTTGCAGGAGGGCGACGAACTAATCTCTTGGGGCATGAAGTGCTTGCCCCAGGTGTAGTGGGTAGTCTCCTCATCTCATACCTGCGCTAAGGAGGGTTAGATGGCACTCCACCCTCAGAATGTGGAATGGCAAGGGCTAATAGGACCTTAGATGTGGAATCCCGTGTAGGTGAAGCTCTTGGCCTTGCATTGCGAGTTGATGGAGACGCGGCATGGGCTCCTCTTGTCTTGGCCATGGCTGAAATGGAGAGGAATTGCTTGGCTTGTGTTCCCTAGGGTGCGTGGAGGTGCTTCCTCTTTAGACGCACGACCTCAGGGCTTCCAATGGAGGAAATGCTCTGGAATTTGGGGCTTCGCAACTTGATAGGGCTTTTTCACAACTTAGAATGGGTGTGTGAAATGAAAATGGAAGAAATTAGGGGTTTAAATATGGATTTAAATGATGGTTGGCATTTCTCAAGTTCTCTGGAATTCGCAAGTTGCCCCATTTCACAAGTTGATTCGCAGGCTGTGAAAATGGAAAATGAACTTGTGAAATGGCACACGTGTGCCTGGAGGTGCTTTCGCAGGCTGCGAAAATTTTCACAAGTTGAATAGTGGACTTGCGAATTTGAGCTTTGAGGATTTTGCAAGTTGGCCCCCATTTTCGCAAGTTGGAATTTTAACTTACGAAATTTTCGCAAGTTGAAATATTGCTATGTTTTCAGGCTTTTTCTCCTTCTTTGGTTCTTTAAGGCTTCCCTCCAATTCCTTTGAAGTTCCTCCTAATTTTGATCATCTAAAAAGTCTAAGTTAGATCAAAATAAAATAAATTAAAGCTAGAATTAAAATTAAAACAAATAATAAAGCTTTTAAATCAACAAAATTGAAACAAAAAACATGGACTTTGGTTAGTCTTCAGAAAGACTAAGTCCATCTACCCCTTTTTGGTTAAGATTGTTGTGGCTCAAGGAGACTGACTTCCTCCTTGTCTTAATTGAAAGGCTCCATGAATGGCTTGAGACGGTGGCCATTGACTTTGAAAGTGTCTGTGCTGTTGGAATTGAGTAGTTCCACTACTCCATTGGAATGCACTTGGTGCATAATGAAAGGGCCTATCCACCTTGATTTTAGCTTTCCTGGAAAGATGTGGAGCCTAGAGTCATAGAGTAAGGCTCTTTGTCCCTTTTGAAATTCTTTGTTTGAGATTAACTTATCATGCCACCTCTTCATCCTCTGTTTTGCAATTTTGGAATTGATGTAGGCATCATTTCTCAATTCCTCCATCTCATTAAGGTCTAAGCACCTCTTCATCCTGACTCTGTTCAAGTCCATGTTTACCTTCTTAATTGCCCACCAAGCCTTGTATTCAACTTCCACAGGGAGATGGCATGCTTTGCCATAGACTAGGTGATACGGAGACATGCTAAGAATAGTCTTGTAAGCTGTTCTGTATGCCTATAGTGAATCATGGAGCTTAACATACCAATCTCTTTTGCTTGTGTTCACCACCTTCATCAATATATTCTTGTTTCCCTGTTTGCTAACTCAATGATTCGTGCCTAATTGGTGTCTCAACTAATTCGTGTCTAGCTGGTGCTCCTTGATTGAAAGAGTAATCAACAAAATTTATAACCTATTACACCATATACTAGGGTAGAAAATAAAAAGCTACTATAGCATAGTGGCTCTAGGATCGTTCACTGGGAAAGGGTTTTCAAATTACAAATTATACCAATTCAAAGTGAATTGGTGCTGTTTCATTTCAAGCTTAGCTTAAGAAATAAAACACAAACCTTGGTTGAAAAAGGTTTAGATTTAAACTAACGACACGACAAGTAATGGAAATTACTTATGAAGACAAACATTCCTTGGAGATTTAGGTTCACAGGGGAGGTTCCTCATGCAAAAACATAGCTCCGGTCAGTTGGTTCATTTCCTCGCATTAGAGAATTAACATATAGTCAATTCTCTAACCGGTGTTGTACAGATGCATCCCTTAATTGGATTTTAGCTCTAATTCAATCTCACTGATGCAACTTGCAATGGTTCGTGCCTCTCACTTAGCATTTACCATTCAAGGTGATCTTTAACCTTGGACTTCCCTTCTCA
The DNA here is from genome assembly GCF_030704535.1 of Vitis vinifera. Taxonomy (NCBI): domain Eukaryota; kingdom Viridiplantae; phylum Streptophyta; class Magnoliopsida; order Vitales; family Vitaceae; genus Vitis; species Vitis vinifera. The sequence goes on along the minus strand of NC_081805.1, from coordinate 14,670,693 downwards.
AGCTCGCAAGAGATAACTAATGGATGTCTCCTTGGAATCCAAAAGCTTACCAAGTGTTGGCAATTCTAGAAAATCCTACCTTCAAGTCACCTCCCAAAGGCTCGCAAGGGGTAAACTAGTGCATCTCCATGGACAGAGATCACTTGCCTTACCAAGTGTTGGCCCAGGTGACTCCAAGGCATTTTAAGTTAACTAAAAATATAGAAACCACTAAAGGATCACACTTTCTCTTCATTCATGGCTGAAACCACAAAGCTACTAATTCTTGCACTTGGAACCTTTCCCAGCAACCTTAGCTCCAAGGAACTAAAGGTTTAGTTACTCATTCTCTAGGGAAACTTCCTCAGAGAGTGCATAACTAGTAAATGAAAAATACAATCAAAGTGAGAAGGTAAGGCAGAGCAAAGCTCTATATTTTACTTTCTTTCAAACTTTTACAAAAGGTCCATCGTCCTCTTACTGAGAACAGGCTCCCGAGAGCTATTTATATGAAAATTACAATAATAATTATTACATGAATATTCACCCTTTTTTTCTAACTTAATAGCTAAGGAATCCTATAATTGGTGGCTTACAAGGAGAGTTTTGGGATTTAGACAACCAAAATCTAAAGAAAAATATCTCAATGTGTTGGTCGCAAATATTGGGAAGCACTAAGGACCATTTCGCAGGTGAAAACGAGGTCTGCGAGATTTCGTAGACGCATAAAAAGGGCTGTGAAATCACTTCGCAGCAAAAAGTTGATTTCGCAGCGTTGCAAAGTTGGCTTTCAACTTGCGGTGTTCGGCTTCCAATGGCTATAACTCCTTCATTTCAGCTCCAAATTGCACACCGTTTGAAGAATTGGATTTCTGACTTCCTAAGCTTTGAAACGACATATAGCATGCATAAATTGGACTTCAGAAAGTGCTCCAAAAGTGGCTGGGATGACTATCATAAAAAATGCTTCATGGTAGATTTCTCTTTACTTCCCCTCCTTGCATTCCGGATTTGCTTATGGCAAAGGACTTCAAAGCTTTGGTTCTTCATGTTTCTGAGATTTCCATTGCTTTGCCATGGATTCCAAAGAACTCTCCTCAATCTCGAATTGCTTTGGTGATCAAAAAGCTATCAAAACACCAAAACTTAACACAATTTGATTAGAATTGATTGCAAGGGTCCTTAACATGCCAATTGAGTTAAAAGGTAATAACTACTACTCAAAAGTGTTTAAAAGAGTTAATTACAAGCTATGAAATAGCACTTTTTGAGTAGTAATCACTCCCCCCAACTGACATATTGCTAGTCCCTTAGCAATGAAGGAGAGAAAAAGAAAAATAAAAAGTACTATAATTTACAACATCATGCTGATCAAAAAACAATTTTCAAGTGGCATGATGATCTAACTCTCACATGGAACATTAAAGAAATAAAACTCAAAATTCAACAAGAATTATCAAATAACTTGTCTAATCACAATTCTTAAAGAGAAGGCATTATGCAAATTTAAGCTTTAAAAGAGTTTCCACTCCCAAAGGGTCAAACCTTACTCTTCCAAAAAAATCTAAGTGTTAATTATTAGTTTCTGAATATAGTATGTTGAACTAATCTCTCCCCCCAACCTAGTTTTTTTTCAAAGCTTAGCAAACTGATCAACCTCCAATAGGTTAAGAACGCACCTCTTTTCTCACAAATTTTTTTTTTCATTGTAGGAGTACAAGGCTTAAAGGTATTCTTTTTTAAATTGTCCATGTAACGGGGGTCCATCGATGACTCCCAACCAATTAAGGTTTAGGGCATCAAGCTTTAAGGATCTTTCAACCACTAACTCCTCGGATTTTACCTTGGAATTTTGAGAATGAATTTTTAATACCCAAACACCTACAATATGTTAAACTCCACCTATCCACCCTTGTAATGAGCATTGAGGTCGGTGACTCCCAACCAATGAAGGCTTAGGGCACCAGGTTTTAAAGATTTTCACCATATACCCCTCAGACCTTGCTCGGGTTTCAAGGCAAGCAAACATTTTTTCTTTCTTTCTTTTTTTTCTTTTTCAAAGGCTCATTGGCTTTTTAAAAGGTGTCTCAACACTATTAAATGAGGTCAAAGGTACCAAGTTTAAAATTTTCCTAAGTCAAGAGGGAAATAGTTTTTCATCTTATAATCGGAACCTATTGTGCACAATGTGTGAATAGCTTAAAGTGGAAGAACTAAGGTTGACTTCAATAGAAGTTTCAATAATTCATCAACTTTAGTAAGCATAATACAAACTCTAAGTCAAGTAAAAAGACAAAAATTCAATTTCTCCCTTTTCATTTTGAAATTTTTTCCTTAATAACCATGGAAAGTAAAATAAAAACTTTAAAAATTTTTAAATTAAGCAAAAAGCAACTAAATTACCAAAATAACTTAGCATTATTAACAATACTTACTTCCTCAACTCTCCCCCCAACCAAGCTGAACATTGTCCTCAATGTGACAAAAGCGATTGAAAAATAGGGAGGAAGTGGTACCTCCTGAGTGACATGGAGTATGAGTCGTATAGGAGAAACCACACGTTTCAAAGAAAACATAAGAGTTAGTGAGTAGAGGAAATAGAAAAATGCCAAGTTTAAACAAAAATGATGTCTATATATGATGCATCATCAGAAATACATCCAATCCCAGAATATAAGACATCAAAACATGAAATTATGTATACTAATATAATAAGTAAATACAAAAAATAAAGAGATGATCAAGTAATGGTAAGGTCCTTGATTCGTGCCCAATTGGTGTCTCAGCTGATTCGTGTCCAATTGACGCTCCTTGATTGAGGAAGTAATCAACAAAATTTATAACCTATTACACCATATACTAGGGTAGCAAAGAAAAAGCTACTATAGCATAGTGGTTCTAGGATTGTTCACTGGGAAGGGTTTTCAAATTACAAATGATACCAATTCAATGTGAATTGGTGTTTTTTCATTTCAAGGTTAGCTTAAGAAATAAAACACAAACTATGGTTGGTAAAAGGTTTAGATTCAAACTAACGTCACAACAAGTAATGGAAATTACTTATGAAGACAAACATTCCTTGGAGATTTAGGTTCACAGGGGAGGTTCCTCATGCAAAAACATAGCTCCGATCAGATGGTTCATTTCCTCGCATTAGAGAATTAACATATAGTCAATTCTCTAACTGGTGATGTACAGATGCATCCCTTCATTGGATTTCAGCTTTAATTCCCTCTCACTGATGCAACTTACAATGGTTTGTGCCTCTCACTTAGCATTTACCATTCAAGGTGATCTTTAACCTTGGACTTCCCTTCTCAAGCTCGCAAGAGATAACTAATGGATGTCTCCTTGGAGTCCAAAAGCTTACCAAGTGTTGGCAATTCTAGAAAATCCTACCTTCAAGTCACCTCCCAGAGGCTCGCAAGGGGTAAACTAGTGCATCTCCATGGACGGAGATCACTTGCCTTACCAAGTGTTGGTAACACTTTCTCTTCATTCATGGTTAAAACCACGAAGCTACTAATTAATACACTTGGAATCTTTCCCGGCAACCTTAGCTCCAAGGAACTAAAGGTTTAGTTACTCATTCTCTGGGGAAACTTCCTCAGAGAGTGCATAACTAGTAAATGAAAAATACAATCAAAGTAAGAAGATAAGGCAGAGCAAAAGCTCTGTATTTTACTTTCTTTCAAACTTTTACAAAAGGTCCGTTGTCCTCTAGAACAGGCTCCCGAGAGCTAATTATATGAAAATTACAATAATAATTATTACATTGATATTTACCCTTTTTCCTAACTTAATAACTAAGGAATCCTACAATTGGTGGCTTACAAGGAGAGTTTTGGGATTAAGACAACAAAAATCTGAAGAAAAATATCTCAATGTGTCGGTCGCAAATATCGGGAAGCACTAAGGACCAATTCACAGGTGAAAACGAGGTCTGCGAGATTTCGCAGATGCACAAAAAGGGCTGCGAAATCACTTCGCAGCAAAAGGCTGATTTCGCAGCGCTGCGAAGTTGGCTTTCAGCTTGCAGTGTTCGGATTCCAACGGCTGTAACTCCTTCATTTCAGCTCCGAATTGCGCACCGTTTGAAGCATTGGATTGTTGACTTCCTAATATTTGAAACGACATATAGGATGCATAAATTAGACTTCAAAAAGTGCTCCAAAAGTGGCTGATATGACTGTCATAAAAAATGCTTCATGGCAGATTTCTCTTTGCTTCCCCTCCTTGCATTCCGGATTTTCTTATGGAAAAGGACTTCAAAGCTTTGGTTCTTCATGTTTCTGAGCTTTCCATTGCTTTGCCATGGATTCCAAGTAACTCTCCTCAATCTCATATTGCTTTGGTGATGAAAAAGCTATCAAAACACCAAAACTTTACACAATTTGATTAGAAGTGCTTGCAAAGGTCCTTAATATGTTAATTGAGTTAAAAGGCAATAACTACTACTCAAAAGTGTTTAAAAGATTTAATTACAAGCTATCAAATAGTACTTTTTGAGTAGTAATCACTCCCCCCAGCCGACATATTGCTAGTCCCTTAGCAATGAAGGAGAGAAAAATAAAAATAAACATTACTATAATTTACAACATCATGCTGATTACTTCAAAAAATTTTAAGTGGCATGATGATCTAACTCTCACATGGAACATTAAAGAAATATAAACTCAAATTCAACAAGAGTTATCAAAAACTTTGCTAAACACTATTGATCAAGGGAATGCATTATGCAAATTGAATTTTTAAAATCATTTTCACTTCCAAAGAACCAAAATTTATTCTTCCACAAAAATCTAAGTGTAAGATGATAGTTTCCGAATATAGCATGTTAAACTAATCTCTCCCCCCAACCTATCTCTTTTCAACACTTAGCAAACTGACCAAATTCAATAGGCAGAGAACACACTTTTTTTTTTTTTTTTTTTTGAAGGTACAAGGCTTAAGGGGTATTCTTTTCTGAATTGTCCATGTAACGGGGGTCCATCGATGACTCCCAACCAATTAAGGTTTAGGGCATCAAGTTTTTAGGATCTTTCAACCACTAACTCCTCGGATTTTACCCCGGACTTTTGAGAATGAATTTTTAATACCCAAGCACCTACCATATGCTAACTCCACCTATCCACCCTTGTAACAAGCATTGAGGTTGGTGACTCCCAACCAATTAAGGCTTAGGGCACCAGGTTTTAAAGATTTTCACCATATACCCCTCAGACCTTGCTCGGGTTTCAAGGCAAGCAAACATTTTGCTTTCTTTCTCTCTTTTTTTTCAAAGGCTCATTGGCCTTTCATAAGGTGTCTCAATATTATCAAATGAGGTCAAAGGTACCAAGTCCCAAAATTTTCCTAAGTCAAGAGGGAAATAGTTTTTCATCTTATAATTAGAATCTATTGTGCACAGTGTGTGGATAGCTTAAAGTGGAAGAACTAAACTTGATTTCAATAGAAGCTTCAACAATTGAACCATTTTAGTAAGCATAATCCAAACTCTAAGTCAAGTGAAAAGCAAAAGTTCAGTTTCTCCTATTTTAATTTGAAAATTTTTCCTCATGATCCATGGAGATTAGAGTAAAAAGTAAAAGACTACATCTAATTTACTAACATAACTGAATTACCAAAATAACTTAGCATATTTCCTTTAACTTAGCAAACTTCCTTCCTCATTTCTCCCCCCCCCCCCCCCCCCCAACCGAGCTGAGCATTGTCCTCAATGTGATATGGGTAATTGAAATTATAGGGAGGAAGTGGTACCTCCTGAGTGATATCAATTTCAAATATTGATTGGAGAAACCACATGTTTCAAAAAGAATAAAAGATGTGAGCAAAGGAAATAAGAATAAATTAATGCTAAGAGTTAACAAAAAATGCTAAACTTGCATTACTTTAATTCATGTGAGTACAATCGAAAAGAAGGCAATACAAGTAATCCCCATATATGATATCAAAATGATGGGATTTCATAAAAGACTAACAAAAACGAAATACATAAAAGAAATATATAGTAGATATATAAATGATCATATGGGTGGATGATGCTGGAACTGATGGCTTAGGCAGATGGCTCTGCCTCTTCAGTAGCTGATTCAGAAGGGGCCTGAGGCTCTATGGCCTATGAGTGTGGCACTGTAGTGGTGGGGGTTCAGCAGCTAATGGAAGACCGAGATGGTGCTGGAGCTGCCTCAAGATGGCAGTATGCTGAACCTAGGTGGTCAACATCTGCTCCTGGCGAGCTCGAATAGCTGCTATCTCCTGAGCAAGGCTACTCTGAGACGCGGAAAGGGTCTGCAGTATGCGGCATAAATCTCTATACTCTGAAATGGGAATGGCCATCCTTGGCTCAGCTGAAGTAGAGGGCTCTGATGAGGCTGTAGTAACTGGAGGGGCTTTGGATATGGTAGGAGAAGCAATGGGTATACCCTCAGGTATATGATTTGGAGATGCTCTCCTGGCAGCTGGCTGTGGGAGCTCTGGCTGCTCAAATCTATACGCTGTCATATTGGTCCACTTGTCGAGAGTAAATACCTCTTGGCATATACGCTTGCGCTCCAGCTGAGGATCTAATGGATACCCCAGATGCTCCAGAATCTGACACAGCAGTCGTGGAAAAAGAAGTGGAATGACATCAACTCGCTACAGCTTCTTCTTATGCACCTTCTCTTCAAAATAGAGAAGGACATCCATAATTAGGTGGTGAGGGCCAAAGAAATATCCCTCGAAAATCTTGAACAGGGCCTTTAAAAGAACTCCTTTCCTCTGAGTCCAATGCTGTAGTGGATATATGTTGTGACGCAAAAGTGCATCAATGAGAAACATTCTCGGAGGAAGTTCCCCCTCAATAGATGTAGATTTGTGGAAGCTCTTCTAGACAAGATATGAACCATTTCCAGCTGAGAGGGACTAGTCCATACTCGGTAATCCTCAAAATGGCTTGGCTCGTATGGTATATGCAAGGCCTTTGCTATATGGCGAACTCCTAAAATGCCATGCCGACCATCAATAGTAAAATGGATTAGAGTAGGATCTCTGACCTGCTTAGTAGTCATGGACTGATAAAAATCCATGGCTACTTTGGGATAGAAGAAATCTCTTGGGGTCAGCAGATGCTTCATGCGATATCTGCGCAGTAGGTGGAATGAATCTGCAAGCTCCGGTTGCAATTTGAAGGTGGCTGTGTCAAAGTACAGCTCATAGTGAAATGGTCGAGCTTGGCAGTCCAAATTCCCTTCAATTGGCGGTTGAGTCAACATCGGACGCCTGATTAGCACTTCACGAGCTATCCCAGATGGAATTTGGGATTCTGAAAGTGGCGGCTGGGGCTCCTGAAGCTCCGCCGGAGGCTCTGACGACGGCGCCGAAGATGGTGCCGGAGAGGGCTCTGGCAAGGGAACCGGGGACTGCTCTGTTAAGTCTATGGGCTCTGAGCTTTCTACCCTGACTCTCTTTTGTAGGGGACGGCCCCCTGACCTAGTGAGATAACGCCTCGCCGGAGGATTCTGTGGTGCGGGCTTCGCCGGAGGTGAAGCAGCTTTTAGCCGCGGAGGTTCAGAGATGGGGCCTCGAACAGGCGCCTCTCGTGGGACTCGTTTGCAGTTGGGAGGAGAGGAAGATTTGGCTCCTCTGGTTAACGCCATATCGGACTGACGAAATTTGGTCGGAAGGGATGACCGGAAGAGATGATCGGAGGTTTGCGCGTTGTCGGGCTCAGGCAAGATAATGAACAGACGATTGCTATGGCATTTCATCTTTCTGAAACCCTTTCACAACTCAAAATGACCGGTATTTATAAAAAATAACGGAATATTAAAGGTCATTTTGAGTTTTGCAGAAGAAGGTCGATTTCGCAGCAAAAGGGGGTTTTCGCAGAAAAAAACGATTTTCGCAGTCCATTTCGTAGCTGCGAAATGGGGGTCACTGTGCTGCGAAGTGGCACTCGTGTGCCAAAATCGGTTTCGCAGCTTCGAAATACCCTACGAAATGGATCTTTGGCTGTGAAATTGGGAATTTTCATGCTTTGTAGCTTCGCAGCTGCGAAATGGGGGCTCCTGTGCTGCGAAGTGGCACTCGTGTGCCAAAATCGGTTTCGCAGCTGCGAAAATTTTCGCAGAGGAGTCAATTGAGTTGCGAAATGATTTCGCAAAGGATGGCCGCTTTCGTAGAGACACGTTGATTCCGTAGCAGCTTCTTTTAGGTTGCGAAACGGTTTTGCAGCGAAGTGTTAATTTCGTAGAGGCTGCGAAATCTCGCAGACCCTTGTTTTTGCCCTGTTTTTGCTCTGTTTTTGCTCCGAAGACTTCCTTTCAATTTCTTTGCATTTTTTCCTACCTGAGATCATTCAAAAAGACTAAATTACATATAAATACACAATTTAAGATCAAGAATTAAAATCAAAAGCATGGATAAAACTTTGAAATTTATAAAATTTACAAAAATTTTGGACTTTGGTGAAACCAAGTCCATCAAACCCTTATTTGCTTAGGCTTTTTGTGGCTCAAGGAGGTTGATTTCCTCCTTTTTTGGTTTGAATGGCTCCATGAATGGCTTGAGATGAAATCCATTGACTCTAAAGGTGTCCTTGCCATTGGAATTCAATAATTCCACCACTCCATTGATATGTACTTGGCGAATAATGAAAGGACCTATCCACCTTGACTTGAGCTTTCCAGGGAAGATATGGAGTCTTGTGTCATAGAGTAGAACTCTTTGTCCTTTCTGAAATTCTTTGTTGGAAATTAGTTGATCATGCCACTTCTTCATCCTCTGTTTTGCAACTTTGGAATTGACGTAAGCATCATTTCTTAATTCCTCCATCTCATTAAGGTCTAGGCACCTCTTTGCTCCGGCTCTGATCAAGTCCATATTCAACTTTTTGATTGCCCACCAAGCTTTGTATTCAACTTCCACACGAAGATGGCACGCTTTGCCATAGACAAGACGATAGGGAGACATGCCAAGAATAGTCTTATAAGCTGTTCTATATGCCCATAATAAATCATGAAGCTTAACAGACCAATCTTTTCTGCTTGAATTCACCACTTTCATCAATATGTTCTTTATTTCCCTGTTTGCTAGCTCAACTTGCCCGGAAGTCTGAGGATGATAAGGTGTAGCTACCTTATGCTTCACACCATACTTGGCTAATAAAGTTTCAAAAGGTTTGTTGCAAAAATGAGTACCTCCATCACTGATTATCGCTTTGGGCACCCCAAATCTTGAAAAAATGTTCTCTTTAAGAAACTTGAGAACCACTCTGTGATCATTTTGTTTACAGGGGATTGCCTCAACCCATTTAGAAACATAATCCACCCCCACCAAGATATAAGAATTACCAAAAGACATTGGGAAAGGTCCTATGAAGTCAATGCCCCATAGATCGAATAGCTCAACTATTAGAATGGGGTTCATAGGCATTTGATTTCTTTTTGTTAGCTTTCCAAGCCTTTGGCACCTATCACAACTTCTACATATGATGTGGGCATCTTTGAAAAGAGATGGCCAAGTAAACCCTGATTGCAACACCTTCATGGCTGTTTTCTGAGAGGCAAAGTGGCCTCCACATGCATTCTCATGACAATGGTTTAGAATCCCTTGTTGCTCTTCTTCAGGGACACACTTCCTTATGATCTGATCTGCACAATACTTAAAAAGGAAGGGCTCTTCCCAATAATAAGCATGAATTTTTGCAAAGAAGTGCTTCTTGTCTTGTGCATTCCACTCTCTTGGAATTTCACCAGTAACTAGATAATTAGCAATATGAGCATACCAAGGAGTTTTTACTAGGAACATAAGTGATTCCTCAGGAAAGTCATCATTAATAGGCAAGGCATGGGAATTATGTGCTATAGCTAACCTTGAAAGGTGGTAAGCTACCACATTCTCCACTCCTTTCTTATCTCTGATTTGGAGATCGAATTCTTGTAACAAAAGAATCCATCTAATCAACCTTGCTTTTGCATCTTGCTTTCTCAATAAATACTTCAAGGTTGAATGGTCAGTGAAAACAATGATCAAAGACCCTACCAAATAAGCACGAAATTTGTCTAAGGCAAATACCACAGCTAACAATTCTTTTTTTGTAGTTGTGTAGTTCCTTCAAGCTTCGTTCAATTTTTTGCTTGCATAGTAGATCACATAGGGCTTCCCATCTTGTCTTTGGCCAAGCACAGCTCCTATAGCAAAGTCACTGGCATCACACATTAGTTCGAAGGGTAGTTGCCAGTTAGGAGCCCTCACTATTGGAGTTGTTGTTAAAAATTTCTTCAGTTGATCAAAGCTATTTTGACATCTTTCATCCCATATAAACTTAGCATCCTTAGCTAACAGCTCACAAAGAGGTTTTGAAAGACTTGAAAAATCTTTTATAAACCTCCTATAGAAGCCTGCATGGCCAAGGAACTGCCTTACTCCTTTTACAGTTGTTGGGGATGGCAATTTGACAATAAGCTCCACCTTTACTTTATCAACTTCAATGTCTTTTTCGGAGATGATATGGCTAAGGACAATTCCTTGACGTACCATAAAATGGCATTTCTCCCAATTGAGTACCAAGTCTTTTTCAATGCATCTGTGAAGAACCGCTTCCAAATTGACTAAGCATTCCTCAAATGTACCTCCATATACGGTGATGTCATCCATGAAAACCTCCATAATTCGCTCCACCATATCACTGAAAATACTCAACATACATCTTTGGAATGTTGCAGGTGCATTGCATAAACCAAAAGGCATTCTTCTGTAAGCATATGTTCCAAATGGACATGTAAAAGTGGTCTTTTCCTGATTTTCCACATCAATTTCAATTTGAAAATATCCTGAATACCCGTCCAAGAAACAATAGAACGGATGGCTAGAGACTCTCTCCAACACTTGATCGATAAATGGCAATGGAAAATGATCTTTCCTAGTTACAGCATTCAACTTTCTATAACCAATACACACCCTCCAACTTGAAGTGAGGCATGTAGTAATTTCTTCTCCTTTTTCATTCTTAACCACAGTAATCCCTGACTTCTTTGGTACCACTTGAGTAGGACTCACCCAAGGGCTGTCAGATATAGGGTAAATAATACCTGCTTGAAGTAGCTTCAGCACCTCAACTCGCACCACTTCTTGTAAATGAGGATTCAATCTTCTTTGAAGTTGACGAATTAGCTTAGCTTCCTCCTCCATATATATATGATGCATGCAAACTAAAGGACTAATGTCTTTCAAGTCAGATATTTGCCATCCTATTGCTTTCTTACACCTCTTGAGAACTTCCAGTAAACACTTCTCTTGATGATTGGTCAGAGATGAAGATATTACGACAGGACATTGATTATTTTCTTCAAGGTATGTATATTTCAGCTCCACGGGTAGAGGCTTCAAATTGAGTTTTGGGGACTCTTTTTCAGCAGCTGCTCCTTCTTCTTTATTGAACAAAGGTAGAATCTCTTCTATCCTTTTCCAACTTTGTAGAGTAGCAAGCACATTAGGGGGTTCAGACAAACCTTCCTCAAAATCCGCAAGACTTTCATTCAGCTTGTCTTGCATATTCTGATTACAGTGCTCCTCTACTAGAGTGTCAATAATGCACACCTCTTCTAGACCCTCTTCTTCTTCTGGAGTGGTTTGCTTTTTAGACATATAGAAAATGTTGAGATCAAGTGTCATGTTACCAAAAGTGAGTTGCATGAGCCCATTCCTACAGTTGATGATTGCATTTGAGGTAGCAAGGAATGGCCTTCCAAGGATGATAGGAACTAAATTAGCTTCCTTTACAGTAGGATCCGTATCAAGAACAATAAAATCTATCGGATAGTAGAAATTATCAACTTGAACCAAGACATCCTCAATTACCCCCCTTGGAATTTTTACTGATCTATCTGCTAGAGATAAAGTGATTGTTGTTGGCTTCAACTCACCAAGTCCCAATTGCTCGTAGACAGAGTATGGAAGCAAATTCACACTTGCTCCCAAGTCTAACAAAGCTTTCTCCACTACCTTTCCTCCAATCATGACTGAAATGGTAGGATTTCCCGGATCTTTGTACTTCAAAGGAGGCTTACATTGTAAGATTGCACTTACTTGCTCAGTCAAGAAGGCTTTCTTATTTACAGTCAACCCTCTTTTGATAGTACATAAGTCCTTTAGGAATTTTGCATATGTTGGAACTTGTTTAATCATATCCAGCAGTGGGATATTGACTTTCACTTGTCTCAATACTTCAAGAATTTCAGATGCATTTCTAATCCCCTTTTTCCCATGCAATGCTTGAGGAAAAGGTGGAGAAGTTGATTTCTTCAGCATTTCTTCCTTCAGAAGTTCCTTCTCTGGATTTGCATTCATTGTTGAATCATATTCCTCCTTCTTTTCACTGATCTCTCTCTTTTTGTCTTCCATTTCCTCCCCTTTCTTTTGTCTCTTCTTCTTCCTCAACATGTGGCTTGGGTGTTGGCTTCTCAATTTTTTTACCACTCCTTAGAGTGATCAAGGCTTTGACATCTTTCATCTGTGATGATTCGCCCTCATGGCTTTCCACTTCATGGACACCCTTGGGGTTTTGGTGGGGTTGAGAAGGAAATCTTCCCTTTTCTTGCACTGTGTTCAAATTTGTGAGCCTTGAGATTGAGTATTGGAGATTATCTATCTTTTGGGATATATCATTTTGCATTCCATCCATCCTTTTGTTCATAGTATTCTCTACTCTGTCAATTCTTTGATTAAGTTGAGCATTGATGGCTTTTTGGTCTCCAACAAAATCTCCCACTACCTTGCTGAGATTCACTATTGCTTGTTCAAGACTTGAGGATTGTTGAGATGGTTGATCCGGCTATTGGTACTGAGATGCTTTGTCCTTCCATGAGAAATATGGATGATTCCTCCAACTTGAGTTGTAAGTATTTCCATAGGGTGCATTGTTATTGGGCTTGAATTGTCCAACAACATTTGCTTGATCTCCAAACATTTCCCTTTCAACTGAAATTGTAGGGCATTCCTCCACCAAGTGTTCATATGATTGACAATTAGGACAAAGCTTCACTTGCACTGGTGCTTTAGCAACAGCTTGCACTTCATGCATCTTTTTCAGTTCCAGCTCCTCCAATCTTCTTGTCATAGCTGCAAACTTTGCTTTCATATCATCATCTTCTTTCAAGGTATACATCCCAGCCTTAGCATTGAAAGCACTGAGTTGAGACTTCATCTTTCCCACTTCTCCTTTGATTGGTTCATCCCATCCCCTTGAAACTTCAGCTACATAACTCAAGAAATCCATAGCTTCCTCCGAATTTTTGCTCATGAAATCTCCTCCACACATTGTCTCGAGGAGTTGCTTCATTGAGGAAGACATCCCATCATAAAAATAGCTCACCAATAGCCAAGTATCAAAACCATGGTGAGGGCAAGCATTTATAACTTCCATATATCTTTCCCAACACTCATAGAATTTCTCATTCTTTTTAGCTGAGAAGTTTGAAATTTGCCTTTTCAAGCCATTTCTTCTATGAGTGGGAAAAAATTTCTTGAGGAATTCAGCTTGTAAGTCAGTCCAAGTGCGGATACTCCTTGGCCTTAAAGAATTAAGCCAAATTTTGGCCTTATCCTTTAAAGTAAAAGGAAATAACTTAAGCCTCATCAAGTCAATTGAAGCTCCTCCCTCTTGGAATATATTACAAACATCTTCAAATTCCTTGATTTGTGCGTAGGGATTCTCACTTTCCATCTCATGGAAAGTTGGTAGAAGTGGAACAATATACGGTCTGATCACTAGTTGCTCTGTAGGGGGCACTATACATGATGGTGCACTCATACGAGGTGGATGCATGTGGTCCCTCATTGATCTAAATTCATTGAGATTGTCTTGACGACCTTGGTGACTATGCTGATCTTCAGGTGTAGCTTCCATGATATTCAAGCTCAATTCCAATTCCTTGTTATGAGGTGTATCACGTTTCACAAGCCTTCGTCCACTGTCTTGTATCCAATTTGTCATACACAACTAGTATCTATCTGTAACTAAAATGAAAACAAAGGACAACAAAAGAAAACAGGGCTACAAAAACAAAATAAAACTAAGCTGAATTTTAAAAGATAAATTTAGATTATGAATAAGAAAAAAAATGAGAATTAATAAAGCGAAAGAAACATTACCAAACTTGTGATGAAAATCACAAGTACTCTGAAATAGTATCACTATAAACTTGACACCTTCCTCGGCAACGGCGCCATTTGATTCGTGCCCAATTGGTATCTCAGCTGATTCGTGTCCAGTTGGCGCTCCTTGATTGAGGGAGTAATCAACAAAATTTATAACCTATTACACCATATACTAGGGTAGCAAAGAAAAAGCTATTATAGCATAGTGGTTCTAGGATCGTTCACTGGGAAGGGTTTTCAAATTACAAATGATACCAATTCAAAGTGAATTGGTGCTTTTTCATTTCAAGGTTAGCTTAAGAACACAAACTATAGTTGGTAAAAGGTTTAGATTCAAACTAACGGCACAACAAGTAATGGAAATTACTTATGAAGAAAAACATTCCTTGGAGATTTAGGTTCACAGGGGAGGTTCCTCATGCAAAAACATAGCTCCGGTTAGATGGTTCATTTCCTCACATTAGAGAATTAACATATAGTCAATTCTCTAACCGGTGATGTACAGATGCATCCCTTAATTGGATTTCAGCTCTAATTCCCTCTCACTGATGCAACTTGCAATGGTTCGTGCCTCTCACTTAGCATTTACCATTCAATGTGATCTTTAACCTTGGACTTCCCTTCTCAAGCTCGCAAGAGATAACTAATGGATGTCTCCTTGGAGTCTAAAAGCTTACCAAGTGTTGGCAATTCTAGAAAATCCTACCTTCAAGTCACCTCCCAGAGGCTCGCAAGGGGTAAACTAGTGCATCTCCATGGACGGAGATCACTTGCCTTACCAAGTGTTGGCCCAGGTGACTCCAAGGCGTTTTAAGTTAACTAAAAACATAGAAATCACTAAAGGATCACACTTTCTCTTCATTCATGGCTGAAACCACAAATCTACTAATTCATGCACTTGGAACCTTTCCCGGCAACCTTAGCTCCAAGGAACTAAAGGTTTAGTTACTCATTCTCTGGGGAAACTTCCATAGATAGTGCATAACTAGTAAATGAAAAATACAATCAAAGTGAGAAGATAAGGCATAGCAAAAGCTCTGTATTTTACTTTCTTTCAAACTTTTACAAAAGGTCCGTCATTGATTCGTTTGATCCAGTCGGGTCATTTAATCAAAAACATTTATAAAACCTATGACCTCATATTAGCGTAGCAAAGCTACTATAGCATAGTGGCTCTAGGGTCGAACTCTGGGATGGGTTTTCATTCTACCAGTGATATACTCAACATTAGAAATTGAATTTAATGATTTCCTTTATCAAAAACTTAAAGTTTAAAAGAAAATAAAATTTGTTTTGAAAGTGTTTGAAACTAAACTAACATAAACTAAGTAAAAATGGAAGAAATAAAGTCTCCCGGAGCTAGAGGTTGCTAGGATCAAGTTCAGAATGCAAAGTGGAAAATTCCGGATTTTTCTCCTTGCATTGGGGATTTAACCTATAGTTATTTCCCGAACCGGTATAGGTTTAACAATGAAGATTTAATCCATAAAAATTCAATAGAAATGGTAGTCAAGGTCCATTAATGGCTTTAGACACTATGGGTCTTCACCTTGAGTCACTTTCCAATGGCTCGTACATGATAACTAATGGACTGATATGGATCTAGCAATAAGCATCCACAGAGACCTGAAGCTTACCATGTATTGGCCATTCAAAGTGATTCTAAGGGATTTAAAGCAAAACTTTGGATTTAGAAGCCATTTATGAACTCCAACTACCTGTATTTAATGCACGAGAGTTTTCCACCTTTGCATCTGGACTTTTCACCTAGCTCACTCCAAGAAACCAAAAGTTTAGCCTCTCATCCTCTGGGAAAACATCCTCAGAGGTTGTTTGGCTTCCAAGAAAAATAAAATAGTAGAGAGAAAAGGAAAACGAGAGAGCTCTGTATTTCACTAAGTGTAAAACGTAACACATATGTTGAGAGATGATTTCCACCCCTCTTATAGTCTTTACAAAAGCAAAGCTTGTGATTGGTTAGTTACAAGGATAAGAAAGGAAATTACATCAAAAAATACATAAGAAAAGATCTAAAGTGGAGTCGGCAAAAACAGAGGAAAATTCGCACCATGCATGGGCTGTGCGAATTTAGAAGGTGTTGTGCGAATTTCGCACAAGCCTGGAGCAGTTGTCTTCCGAAGGCCATATCTTCCTCATTTCAGCTCCAAATCGTACAGGGTTTGAAGTGTTGGATTCTTGACTTCATGAGCTTTGAAATGGTATATAGTATGTAGAAAATGGACTTCGAAAAGTGCTCCAAAAGTGTGAAGGAAGACTGCAGCTTGTGTCCTCTGTTTTCTTCATTTTCTCTTTGCTTCTCTTTGCTTCTCTCCTTTGCTTGGCTTGTCTTAATGATCCAAAAAGCTGTCAACATACTAAAACTAGCCACAAATATGATTAGAAGTCATTGCTAGGTCCTTAACATGCCAATTGGAATAAAGATGGAGAACTACTACACAAAAGTGCTTAAAACATAATGAATTGAAGGTGCAAAATAACACTTTTTGGGTAGTAATCAGTCGTCCTCCAGAACAGGCTCCCGAGAGCTAATTATATGAAAATTACAATAATAATTATTACATTGATATTTACCCTTTTTCCTAACGTAATAACTAAGGAATCCTACAATTGGTGGCTTACAAGGAGAGTTTTGGGATTTAGACAACAAAAATCTAAAGAAAAATATCTCAATGTGTCGGTCGCAAATATCAGAAAGCACTAAGGACCAATTCGCAGGTGAAAACGAGGTCTGCGATATTTCGCAGACACACAAAAAGGGCTGCAAAATCACTTCGCAGCAAAAGGTTGATTTCGCAGCGCTGCGAAGTTGGCTTTCAGCTTGCGGTGTTCGGCTTCCAATGGCTTTAACTCCTTCATTTCAGCTCCGAATTGCACACTATTTAAAGCATTGAATTGCTGACTTCCTAAGCTTTGAAACGACATATAGCATGCATAAATTGGACTTCAGGAAGTGCTCCAAAAGTGGCTGACATGACTGTCATAAAAAATGCTTCATGGCAGATTTCTCTTTGCTTCCCCTCCTTGCATTCCGGATTTGCTTATGGAAAAGGACTTCAAAGCTTTGGTTCTTCATGTTTCTGAGCTTTCCATTTCTTTGCCATGGATTCCAAGTAACTCTCCTCAATTTCATGTTGCTTTGGTGATTAAAAAGCTATCAAAACACCAAAACTTTACACAAATTGATTAGAAGTGCTTGCAAAGGTCCTTAATATGTTAATTAAGTTAAAAGGCAATAACTACTACTCAAAAATGTTTAAAAGAGTTAATTACAAGCTATCAAATAGCACTTTTTGAGTAGTAATCAGTCCTATGGAGCTGATGCATCTATGGTGGCCTCTTGAGTGGATTGGATCAGGACTTTGGCTTCTGTTCTGGTAGTCTCCTTAGATGGCATAGTCTCCTCAAGTGGAGCTCTCGGCTGGAGCTATGGGATTTGATGGTTTAAGGAGGTCAATAATGGAGTGAGAGACTTTGTGTGTGTGATCTCAAGGTGCATGGTCGCGGGGCTCTGACTTCCCTTGGCTTTACAAGGTGTTTTTGCAAACCTTCCTCCATTTTACCAGTCAATTTCAAAATTTGAAGGCCATTTCGACGCTTGGAGGTGATTTTGTAGCCATTTTGAAGCTTGGAGATCATTTTGCAGCAAAGTGGCATTTTTGTAGACCATTTCACAGCAAAGTGGCATTTTCGCAGACCATTTCGCAGCCTAAAGGTGATTTCGCAACCAAAGGCCATTTCGCAGCTGCGAAATGAGTGTACGGGGCTTCGAAATGGTACTCGTGTGCCAAAGGGTGGTTTCGCAGCTCAAAGGTGATTTTGCAGCCCATTTCGTAGCTCAAAGGTGATTTCGCAGCTCATTTCATAGCTGCGAAATGAGGGTCACTGTGCTGCAAAATGGCACTCGTGTGCCAAAAAGTGGTTTCGCAGCTGCGAAACACCCTTCCAAATGGCGTCTCGGCTGCGAAATTCCCACTCAACTTTGCACGCTCTTTTTCAAACGGCCATAACTTCTTCATTTCACCTCCAAATCGCATACCGTTTGAAGCTATGGACTCCTTAATTCCCAAGATTTTAAACGATATATGGTATGCATGAAATGAACTTCGGAAAGTAATCGAGATGTGTCCAACAATTGCCGAAATGGGGGTACGGCTGTGACATGTCAGCTCATGGTGTGTGCGCTGAAGGATTTTAAGGTGTTGAGGTTTTGCAGCCATTTTGCAGCTACAAAATGAGTGTACGGGGCTTCCAAATGGCACTCGTGTGCCAAAGGGTGGTTTTGCAGATGCGAAACTCCCTGCGGAATGGGGCTTTGGCTGCGAAAAGTGGGAGTTTTTACGCTTTGGGATTTCACAGTTGCGAAATGAGGGTCACTGTGCTGCGAAATGGCACTCGTGTGCCAAAAAGTGGTTTCGTAGCTTCAAAATACCATGCGAAATGGAGCTTTGGTTGCGAAATTGGAAGTTTTTACGCTTTGGGATTTTGCAGCCGTTTCGCAGCTGCGAAATGAGGACTCCTATGCTGCGAAGTGGCACTCGTGTGCCAAACTTGGTTTCGCAGCTGTGAAAATTTTCGTAGAGGAGTCAATTGAGTTGCGAAATGATTTCGCAAAGGACGACCATTTTCGTAGAGACACGTTGATTCCGCAGCGACTTCTTTTAGGTTGCAAAACGGTTTCACAATGAAGTGCTAATTTCGCAGAGGATTCTCTTAGGCTGCGAAATCTCGTAGACCCCTGTTTTTGCCCTGTTTTTGCCCTTTTTTCCGCTTTGAAAGACTTCCTTTCAATTTCTTTGCATTTTCTCCTGATTTTGATCATCCAAAAACCTATGTTACATCAAAACAAATTAGAATTAAAGCATTGAAATCAAAATTAAAACAAGTAATAAATAAAACAAAAAGATATGGACTAGCTAGTCTTTAAAAAGACTAAGTCCATCAAAAAATTTGCTCCTGATTTAGCTTGCCCAGATCCCATATGAATTTTGCATCCTTCACTTGAGACTTGGTTTGTATTATTTTCCCATACAAAGCTTGGAGAAAAGGTGGAGGCATGTGTTTCTTCATCAATTCTTCCTTGATGACTAGCCTTTGTGGTTCTCTTTGTACATTAACATCATAGCCATCTTTCTCTATGCTTTTCCCCTTTTTCTTTCCTTTGATTTCCTCCCTCTTTTCTTTCTCTGTTTCACTCTCTACCTTATGCTCTAGCTTGCATGTGGGCAGATCAACCTCTTTACCACTCCTTAGAGTGATCACTTCTTTGACTTCCCTCTTTTGTAAAGGTTCTCCCTCCTTAGCATCCATTTCATGGATACTCATGGAATTTTGATAAGGTTGAGAAGGAAAGTTTTCTTTCTCTTGCACTGTGTTGAGGTTGGCAAACCTTGAGATTGAATCTTGGAGATTATCTATCTTCTGAGATAGATCATTTTGCACTTCATCCATCTTTTTGTTCAATGAACTCTCTACACTGTCAATTCTTTGACTGAGCTGAGCATTGATGAATTTTTTGGCTTCAACAAAGTCTTCCATGACCTTATTAAGATTCATCATAGCTTGTTCAAGGTTTGAGGCTTGCTGAAGTGCTTGAATAGGTTGTTGATACTAAGGTGGATGTGGTTTCCAAGAGAAATTTAGATGGTCCCTCCAATTAGAATTATAGGTGTTGCAATCACCAAACATTTCCCTCACCGTTGGAATAGTAGGACACTCATCTACTAAGTGCTCATAAGATAGACAAATGGCACAAGGCATAGCTTGTAATGGTGTTTGAGAGATGGCTTGCACTTGTTGCATCTTCTTCATTTCGAGCTCTTCCAATCTCCTTGCCATAGCTGTAATCTTTGCCTTCATGTCTATGCCGTCATTGAAAATATACATCTCACCCTTAGCATTAGGTTGAGACGTCATTCTTCCCATATCTCGAGCATTTGGTTCATCCCATCCTCTTGAAACTTCAGCCACATAACTCATGAAGTTCATGGCTTCCTCTACTATCTCTTATTCAATATGGCATGCACAACTAGCAATTTGTGAATTAAAAATAGAGAAAACAAAAGAAAAAACAATTCAAAGAAAAAAATTAAGGTAAACTAAAAACTAAATAAAAGGTATACTATAATATGAACAAATAAAAAGAAACATATATAAAAGAGTTAGTAAAAGAAAAAGAAAAGTCACCAAACTTGTGATGAAGATCACAAGTACTCTAGAAAGGTGATATCACTGTAAAGTGGCACCATCCCCGGCAACGGCGCCATTTGATTCGTGCCCAATTGGTGTCTCAGCTGATTCGTGTCCAGCTAGTGCTCCTTGATTGAGGGAGTAATCAACAAAATTTATAACCTATTACACCATATACTAGGGTAGCAAAGAAAAAGCTACTATAGCACAGTGGCTCTAGGATCGTTCACTGGGAAGGGTTTTCAAATTACAAATGATACCAATTCAAAGTGAATTGGTGTTGTTTCATTTCAAGGTTAGCTTAAGAAATAAAACGCAAACTTTGGTTGAAAAAGGTTTAGATTTAAACTAACGGCACAACAAGTAATGGAAATTACTTATGAAGACAAACATTCCTTGGAGATTTAGGTTCACAGGGGAGGTTCCTCATGCAAAAACATAGCTCTGGTCAGTTGGTTCATTTCCTCACATTAGAGAATTAACGTATAGTCAATTCTCTAACCGGTGTTGTACAGATGCATCCCTTAATTGGATTTCAGCTCTAATTCCATCTCACTGATGCAACTTGCAATGGTTCGTGCCTCTCACTTAGCATTTACCATTCAAGGTGATCTTTAACCTTGGACTTCCCTTCTCAAGCTCGCAAGAGATAACTAATGGATGTCTCCTTGGAGTCTAAAAGCTTACCAAGTGTTGGCAATTCTAGAAAATCCTACCTTCAAGTCACCTCTCAAAGGCTCGCAAGGGGTAAATTAGTGCATCTCCATGGACAGAGATCACTTGCCTTACCAAGTGTTGGTCCAGGTGACTCCAAGGCGTTTTAAGTTAACTAAAAATGTAGAAACCACTAAAGGATCACACTTTCTCTTCATTCATAGCTGAAACCACAAAGCTACTAATTCTTGCACTTGGAACCTTTCCCGGCAACCTTAGCTCCAAGGAACTAAAGGTTTAGTTACTCATTCTCTGGGGAAACTTCCTCAGAGAGTGCATAACTAGTAAATGAAAAATACAATCAAAGTGAGAAGGTAAGGCAGAGCAAAGCTTTGTATTTTACTTTCTTTCAAACTTTTACAAAATGTCCGTCGTCCTTTTGCTGAGAACAGGCTCCCGAGAGCTATTTATATGAAAATTACAATAATAATTATTACATGGATATTCACCCTTTTTTTCTAACTTAATAGCTAAGGAATCTTATAATTGGTGGCTTACAAGGAGAGTTTTGGGATTTAGACAACAAAAATCTGAAGAAAAATATCTCACTGTGTCGGTTGCAAATATCGGGAAGCACTAAGGACCATTTCGCAGGTGAAAATGAGGTCTGCGAGATTTCGCAGACGCACAAAAAGGGTTGCGAAATCACTTCGCAGCAAAAGGTTGATTTCGCAGTGCTGCGAAGTTGGCTTTCAGCTTGCGGTGTTTGGCTTCCAACGGTTGTAACTCCTTCATTTCAGCTCCGAATTGCGCACTATTTGAAGCATTGGATTGCTGACTTCCTAAGATTTGAAACTAAATATAGCATGCATAAATTGGACTTCAGGAAGTACTCCAAAAGTGGCTGACATGACTGCCATAAAAAATGCTTCATGGCAGATTTCTCTTTACTTCCCCTCCTTGCATTCCGGATTTGCTTATGGCAAAGGACTTCAAAGCTTTGGTTCTACATGTTTATGAGCTTTCCATTGCTTTGCCATGGATTCCAAAGAACTCTCCTCAATCTCGGATTGCTTTGGTGATCAAAAAGCTATCAAAACACCAAAACTTAACACAATTTGATTAGAATTGATTGCAAGGGTCCTTAACATGCCAATTGAGTTAAAAGGTAATAACAACTACTCAAAAGTGTTTAAAAGAGTTAATTACAAGCTATGAAATAGCACTTTTTGAGTAGTAATCACTCAACTTGCCCAGAAGTCTGAGGGTGGTAAGGTGTAGCTACCTTATGCTTCACCCTATACTTGGCTAAGAGAGTTTCAAAAGGCTTGTTGCAAAAATGAGTACCTCCATCACTGATTATGGCCTTGGAAACCCCAAATCTTGAGAAGATGTTCTCTTTGAGAAACTTGAGAACAACTTCGCGGTCATTGTGTTTGCACAGGATTGCCTTAACCCATTTAGAAACATAGTCTACCTCCACCAAAATATAGGAGTTACCAAAAGACATAGGGAAAGGTCCCATGAAGTCAATGCCCCAAACATCAAAAAGATCAACTATTAAAATGGGGTTCATAGGCATTTGGTTCCTATGTGTTAACTTCCCAAGCCTTGGCATCTATCACAGCTCCTGAACATGGTGTGAGCATCTTTGAAAAGTGATGGCCAACTGAAACTTGATTGCAACACCTTCATGGCTATTTTCTAAGAGGCAAAGTGGCCTCCACATGCGCTTTCGTGGCAATGACTGAGGATCCCCTATTGCTCTTGTTAAGGGACACACTTCCTTATTATTTGATCTACATAATACTTGAAAAGAAAAGATTCTTCCCAATAGTAGGCATGAATTTTTGCAAAGAAGTGCTTCCTATCTTGTGCTTTCCACTCACTTGGAACTTCACCAGTAACTAGATAGTTATCAATATGAGCATACCAAGGAGCATCTTCTAACAACATGAGTGACTCCTCCAGAAAATCATCATTGATAGGCAAACCATGGGAATTATGCGTTATAGCCAGCCTTGAAAGGTGGTCAGCTACCACATTCTCCACTCCTTTCTTGTCTTTGATTTGGAGATTGAACTCTTGTAGTAAGAGAATCCATCTAATCAGCCTTGATTTTGCATCTTGCTTTGTCAATAAGTACTTCAAAGCTGAGTGGTCAGTGAAAACCACAATGAAAGATCCTACAAGATAAGTACGAAATTTGTCCAAGGTAAAAACTACAGCCAACAATTCTTTCTCTATGGTTGTGTAGTTTCTTTGCGCTTCGTTCAATGTTTTGCTTGCATAGTAGATCACATAGGGCTTTCCATCCTCTCTTTGACCAAGAACAGCTCCTATAGCAAAGTCATTGTCATCACACATCACTTCAAAAGGTAGTTGCCAGTTAGGAGCTCTCACTATTGGAGCGGTTGTCAAGAACTGCTTCAGTTGCTCAAAACTCTTTTGACATCCCTCACCCCATACAAATTTAGCATCTTTCACCAATAGTTCACAAAGAGGCTTTGAAAGTTAAGAGAAATCTTTAATAAACCTCCTATAAAACCCAGCATGGCCAAGGAATTACCTTACTCCTTCACCAATAGTCAAAGTGAAAAGAAATAGCTTTAGCCTCATCAAGTCGATTAAAGCTCCTCCCTCTTGGAATGTATTATAAATGTCTTCAAATTCTTTGATATGCGCGTAGGGATTCTCACTTCCATCCCATGGAAAGTAGGTAGAAGTGGAACAATATGCGGTCTGATTACTAGCTGCTCTGTAGGAGGCACTATGCATGATGGTGCACTCATACGAGGTGGATGCATGTGGTCCCTCATTGATCTGGATGCATTGGGATTATCCTGCTAACCATGGTGACTATGCTGATCTTTAGGTGTAGCTTCCATGATGTTCAAGCACAATTCCAACTATGTTTCGTGAGGTGTTTCAATTTTCACAAGTCTTCTTCCACTGTCTTGTATCCAATATGGCATACACAACTCGTAACAACTATAACAAAAACAAATAAAGCAAAATAAAACAAAAGAAAACAATACTACAAAAAAAAAACTAAGATTCACTAAAAACTAAATTAAAAGATAGGCTAAAATATGAACAAGTAAAAGAAACAATTAAAAAGAGTTAGTAAAAGAAAAAAAAAGCCACCAAACTTGTGATGAAGATCACAAGTGTTTTGGAAAAGGTTATATCACTGTAAAGTTGGCACCATCCCTAGTAACAGCGTCATTTGATTCGTGCCCAGCTGATGTATGCCCTGTTGATTGGTGTTCAATCAACTGGTGTGCTTTGATTTCAGTCCTCAGAAGGGACTAATCAACAAAATTTATAAACCTATTTCACCATATACTAGGGTAGCATTAGCTAGCATAGCATAGTGGATCTAGGATCGTCCACAAGGATGGGTTTTCAAATTACAACTAATATTAGTTCAAAAACTGAATTGGTGTTTTTTCTTTTCAAGGCTAGCTTTAAAAGAAAACATAAGTATGTGTGAAAAGGTTGGTTTTAAGTGAAACGCAAAATAAAGTAACTGAAATTACTTACAAAGAAAAGTGCTTCTTGGAGTTTTAGATCACTAGGATCAGGTTCCTTATATAAAAAGGAAGATTTCGATCACTTCGATCTTTTCCTCCCATTGGGGATTTAACATATACTTATTTCCTGAACCGGTGTTTTACAAATGCTTCCCCTTAATGGTTTCAAACACTAAATCCCTATCACTGAATCATCTTGCAATGGTTCATACCTCTCACCTGGTATTGGCCATTCAAGGTGATCCTTAACCTTGGATTACCCGTCAAAAGCTCGTAAGAGATAACTAATGGATGTCTCTTGGGAGTCCAAAAGCTTACCAAGTGTTGGCTATTATAGATAATCCTACCTTTAAACCACCTCCCAGAGGCTCGCAAGAGATAAACTAGTGGATCTCAATGGACGGAGTCCCCTTGCCTTACCAAGTGTTGGCCTAGGTGATTTTAAGGGATTTTAAGTTAACTAAAAAGATAAAAACCATTAATGGGTCACACATTCTCTTCATTAAAAATTGAAACAACGAAACTTCCACTTTTGTATCCGGAACCTTACCTAGCTTCCTTCACTCCAAGAAACAAAAAGCCTAGCCACTCATCCTCTGGGAAAACATCATCAGAGTTAAATTTGCTAGAAATAAAAATAAAAGAGAAAACAAAATGAGAAGATAAGGCAGAGCAGAGCTCTTTGTATTACTTTCTAAAAAACTATACAAAGTTCGTCTTTGAGAAAAACTCCTAAAAGATCTTTTTTAAAAGAAAATTACAATAGATATTATATAGAGAGGCTATTCACCCCTCCTACTAACTTCCCAACCAAGAAAACTCGTCATTGGTGGGTTACAAGGAGAAAATAGGGATTTACACACAAATATCTGAAGATAAACATCAAATGGAGTCGATGCGCAAATATCTCAAATTACAAGTGGATTTCTCAAGTCCAAATGCAACTTGTGAAAATTTCGCAAGTTGAAATTGTCCATTTCGCAAGTTGAAATTGTGGTTTCACAAGTTACGAAATTTTCCTGCAACTAATCAGCTCTCTGTCCTACAATGATTCCTTTCCTCTTCCTATTTCATAAGTTGCGAAAATTTTGTAAGTTGGATTCCACAACTTGCAAAATTGTTGGATGGTTGATTTCTTCTGTGATTTTCTTCCTTGCATCCTCGTTTGGCTTTGGCAAAGGGTTATGAAGCTCCAAAGCTTAGTTTCTTCATGAATTTGAGCTTCAACTTGCTTTGCCATGAACTATACAAAAATCTTTCTCATTCTTGGATTGCTTTGGTGATAAAAAAGCTATGCAAAACACCAAAACTTAACACAATTTGATTAGAAATGATTGCAATGGTCCTTAACATGCCAATTAAGTTAAAAGGTAATATCTACTACTCAAAATTGTTTAAAAGAGTTAATTACAAGCTATAAAATAGCACTTTTTGAGTAGTAATCATCAATCATAGCCCATAGTTGTTCTTAGCATTTAGAGCCCTGAGCTCATAACTTAGAGTTGCTCATGTCATCCATAGCTCTGAGCTTTTCATAGTATCTTAAACATTGAGCTCACGGGATCCTGAGTCGTCCATATCATCCATAACTCAGAGCTACTTATAGCATTTAAAGTCCTAAGCTCATGACCAAAGTTGTTCATGTCAACCACAACCTTGAGGTATTCACAGTATCTTAAGTTGTGGGCTCATAACCCAGAGCTATTCATGTTATCCATAGCCCTGAACTCATGACATAGAGTCATTCATATCGTCCATAGCCTTGAGCTACTCATAGCATCTAGAGGCTTGAGCTCATGGGATCCCTAGTTGTTAACATCATCCATAATGTTGGGTTGTTCAAAGCATTCATACCCTTGAGTTCACAACCTAGAGTGGCACATATCATCCATAGGCTTGAGGTACTCAGAACATCTGGAGCCCTAAGCACATGTGTAGACCCTCAATTTTGTCCTCCTAGCACATGTCATATTAGATACTTGTTCGATACTTTACAGTTGGCTCCTTTGTGGCCCATATCTACTCACGCTACTTACCTTTCTTGAGCCACCTTGGAGACTCTGGTTAAGGGATTGCCTAACCCCCTTATGGTGACCCTTGGCAGTTTTGATTTAGACTTAAGCTTTCCATTCCTTTTAAAGATAGTTCTTAGGCATGTTTAGGTCACTTAGACAATATCTCAATCACTTTAGGACACTTAGTTCATTAGGCACCCACTTAGGCCCGTTTAAACACTTCATCGGACTTAACTTTTATATATATATAACTCTTATTATTATTATTATTATTATTATTATTATTATTGCATGCATTCGATAATTCTATATATTTAGTTTATTCATTTTTATTTTTACTCTTTATTTGTTTATTATTATCATTGTCATTATTATTATTATTACTATTTTTATTTTATTTTTATTTTATTTATTCACTTATCTAATAGGAAATTGCTTGAATTGTTTAGACTTTAAATAGACATGCGCCCCCTTATTTAATGAGGGATATAGAATCTAGTCTCTACTTGTTCTCTTTCTTTTCTTTTAAATCATATTTTATTTCATTACCAATCTCATTATTTCCATTAGTTTATTTTCTTTTCTTTTTTTTCTTTTTTTTTATTTTTAATTTAATTTTATTCTGTTTTGCATGAGGAAATTTTTTAGAGAGCTTACTACTGTTAAAGATGGAGCTATCCGGTTTGAAGTACCAGAAGATATTAAATCCTAAAACCTTGATTTTAGAGTAGACCGCTTGGACGACAATGGTAGCCCCATATGGGAAGAAACCCAGGGCCTCTCACATCTCTCTGTAACACTCATCTCTCCTTAGTACAAACCCCACTCACTACCCCTCTTTGCCTCTCTACTACTCCTGCCTTCTAAGATGGCTGCCAGAGGACACCGACAACCATCTTTTGAAGGACGAGCTGCCCATGCTCCTGGGATGACGCGACATGGTCTATTTCCTGGATCGGGGTATATTGTTGGCTATCGCTCCTTGGAGACAACTCCTCATTCTGACATTGTAGAGAACAAAATGCTGGCTCAGGTAGTAGAAATAGGACGACTTGTAGGAGATAACCATAGACTGGCTGCTACTCATGGGGCTTTAAGGCAGGAGCTTGTTGCTGCACAACATTAAATATCAAGAATCAAGGTACAAATAAGGAGCATTGAGACAGAAACTGATATTTAAATTAGGGTTTTGATGGAGAGGATTGCAAAAATGGAAGGAGATATTAGAGCTGGTGAGCATGTTAAGAAGGAACTGCAACATGACAGCGAAGAAGCACAATATGTAATTCGATATGCAAAGATTGCTATGCAACTACAAAATAAGACAGTTCGAGATGTGACGTTGCGGCGTAGATGGATGAGTAGAAAGGAAAATAGCAAGAGAAAGAAAGAAGACCACAATTTATCAAGAAAAACCAAAAATAGGAAGGAAGTGGCCATACAACACGCATATAGTGGGTTGTAAGGGAGATTCCTTTTGTTTTTTTTTTTAGAAAGAAAAGTCAACTGATCTAATCACTTACCAAAACAACATGCGCCTACATCCTTGGGAAATCTCCAATGTGAACCACATGTATGCACTTTCCTATATCACGTGCATCTTCGGAAAGGAAATAAAATATTAGAGTGAGGCTGCCATATAAGAATGGAGGGGGGATTTTCTTAAGGAATGAGTCCTTTCAGAGAGAGGAGGACACGAAGAGAATAGATGATTTTTCTTTAGCAGAGAGATTGATTACTACTCAAAACATGCTATTTTGTAGCTTGTAATTAGCTCTTAAAACACCCTTGAGTAGTAATTATTACCTTTTAACTCAATTGACATGTTAAGGACCCTTGCAATCGTTTCTAATCAAATTGTGTTAAGTTTTGGTGTTTTTGATAGCTTTTAGCTACACCAAAGCAATCCAAGAATGAGGGAGAGCTGTATATAGTTCATG
This sequence comes from Vitis vinifera, assembly GCF_030704535.1. Taxonomy (NCBI): domain Eukaryota; kingdom Viridiplantae; phylum Streptophyta; class Magnoliopsida; order Vitales; family Vitaceae; genus Vitis; species Vitis vinifera. The sequence goes on along the minus strand of NC_081805.1, from coordinate 14,642,220 downwards.
GCAAAGCTTTTGGAAGGTCAAATTCATGAAGATCCAAGCTTTGGAGCTCCATAGCCCTTTGCCAAAGTCGTTCAAAGTATGCAAGGAAAGAACAATGGAGAAGAGGAAAACAGAGTGAAGAAAACAGAGGACAGCAGCTGCAGTCTTCTTTTGCACTTTTGGAGCACTTTCTGAATTCCATTTTCTACATGCTATATACCATTTCAAAGCTCAGGAAGTTAAGAATCCAACGCTTCAAACCATGTATGATTTGGAGCTGAAATTAGGAAGATATGGCCTTCGGAAGACAACTGCATCAAGCCATGGGAACACCATTTCGCAAGGTGAATTTCACCTTGCGAAAATTTCGCAAGGAGATTTTCTTCATGGTGCAAAATTTGGCCATTTCGCACCATGAAGAACCACCTTGCGAAATTTCGCAAGGTGGCTTTTCACCTTGCGAAATTTGGACCCTTCATCTTTCCATTCCACTGCCGATTCTCCAAGATATTTTGCTTGATTTTTAGCTTTGTAAATACCTATTTTACCCTTGTAATCAACCAATGAATAGGTTGCTTTTGTAATAGCTCTTGTAATTTAGCTTGTTATTATCTTTAAATAGAGGTGAAGAGCCTCAGACAAAAATATCTTGTAACCTGTAACTTTATAAGTTATAAGAGCACTTTTGTTCATACGCTTCTTTTCTCTTTTCTTTCTCATTTTCTTAGTAGCCAAACATCCTTGGAGGATGAAATCCCCAAGGATGAGAGGCTAAAACCTTTTAGTTTCTTGAAGTAATGGATGCCATGTGAAGCTCCCGTGTCAAGATGGAGATTTCCAAGCCATAAATGTAAGTAGCTGAGTGTCATAAATGTTTTCATTCAAAGTAAAGCTTTTAATCCCTCTGACTTGCTTTGAATGGCCAATACTTGATAACCTTTTGGTCTCAGTGGATTCTTATTGTTAGATCCACTGACGTTCATTAGTTATCTCCTACGAGCCATTGTATTGCAAGTCGAGGAGATGACCTATACCAATAAAAGAGCATTTATGAGGTTAGCTACCCTTTTTGTAAGTTTTCAAGGACTAAAACTCAATTGTTAAACTCATACCGGTTCGGGAAGTAAGCATCACCTTAGTTGCTTCCCCAACTCGAGGTGAAGAGTCCCAAAATCTCCATTTTTACACAGTGAGTTAAGCATGGCTATCCAAAGCTTTGAGAAACTTCTTTTTCCATCGTTTAACTTATTTTCATGTTAGTTTAGTTTACAACACCTTCATCTTTTTATGTTTTCATCTTAACCTAATTTTTATTAAGAAAAGTTCACTCCATCCTCCGAACTTCACCAATTAAAGTAAAAACCCTTCCCAGTGTTCGATCCTAGAGCCACTATGCTATAGTAGCTTTGCTACTTTAGTGTAAGGACCTTAGGTATAAATTTTGTTGATACCCTTACATGCCAAGCTACCAAGAGTCGGGTTATCAGAGATCCACACGGAGAAGGGCTTTTCTTTTGGGAGCGAGGATCCACATAAAAGAAAGTAATCTCTTTTAGAGAAAGGGTGCACGAGTTTTTTTTTGGGGGAGCAGCAGAGGACTTGAAAGACTAATTGGGCTGCCATTTTTGACACATCAAGAGAGTATTTTTCCGATAATATACAGGTTAGTTTTCGATTTTGGATACAGTATTGCTTTTTTTTAATTTGGGTTTTAGTTGATCGGTTTAATTAATTGTTTCTAATAAATTCTTTTAAATCTCGATTTCGAACAATCTTTTATTTTTCTTAGATTTAATGTCTCTCTTTTATGATTACAATTCATTAGTTCTATGCTAGTTTATTTTAATCTACATAAAAGTTTAAATAAAGTTTATATTTTTAATTCTGATTAGTTTAAATTCTAGTTTATTTTTAATTTGAATGAGTTATTGATCTTAAATCTATTAGTTTAATTGATCTTGTGGGGTAAAATTTATATTTTTAATTTCAATTAGTTTATTTTTAATTTGAATGAGTTATTGATTTTAAATCTATTAGTTTAATTGATCTTGTGAGGTAAAATTTGTATTTTTAATTACAATTAGTTTAATTCTAGTTTATTTTAAATTTGAATGAGTTATTGATTTTAAATCTATTAGTTTAATTGATCTTGTAAGGTAAAATTTATATTTTTAATTCTAATCAGTTTAATTCTAGTTTATTGTTAATTTGAATATGTTATTGATCTTAATTCTTTAGTTTAATTGACCTTGTGAGGTAAAATTTATAATTTTTAATTCCGATTAGTTTTAATTCTAGTTTATTTTTAATTTGAATGAGTTATTGATCTTGAATCTATTAGTTTAATTGATCTTGTAAGGTAAAGTTTATATTTTTAATTCTGATTAGTTTAAATTCTAGTTTATTTTTAAATTGAATATGTTATTGATCTTAAATCTATTAGTTTAATTGGTCTTGTAAGGTAAAATTTATATTTTTAATTCTAATTAGTTTAATTCTAGTTTATTTTTAATTTCAATATGTTAATGATCTTAATTCTTTAATTTTATTGATCTTGTGAGGTAAAATTTATATTTTTAATTCCAATTAGTTTAATTCTAGTTTATTTTTAATTTGAATGAGTTATTAATCTTAATTCTTTAGTTTAATTGATCTTGTGAGGTAAAATCTATATTTTTAATTCCGATTAGTTTAAATTCTAGTTTATTTTTAATTTGAATAAGTTATTGATCTTAAATCTATTAGTTTAATTGATCTTGTAAGGTAAAGTTTATATTTTTAATTCCGATTAGTTTAAATTCTAGTTTATTTTTAAATTGAATATGTTATTGATCTTAAATCTATTAGTTTAATTGGTCTTGTAAGGTAAAATTTATATTTTTAATTCTAATTAGTTTAATTCTAATTTATTTTTAATTTCAATATGTTAATGATCTTAATTCTTTAATTTAATTGATCTTGTGAGGTAAAATTTATATTTTTAATTCCAATTAGTTTAATTCTAGTTTATTTTTAATTTGAATGAGTTATTAATCTTAATTCTTTAGTTTAATTGATCTTGTGAGGTAAAATCTATATTTTTAATTCCGATTAGTTTAAATTCTAGTTTATTTTTAATTTGAATAAGTTATTGATCTTAAATCTATTAGTTTAATTGATCTTGTAAGGTAAAGTTTATATTTTTAATTCCGATTAGTTTAAATTCTAGTTTATTTTTAATTTGAATATGTTATTGATCTCAAATCTATTAGTTTAATTGATCTTGTGAGGTAAAATTTATATTTTTAATTCCAATTAGTTTAATTTTAGTCTATTTTTAATTTGAATGAGTTATTGATCTTAAATCTATTAGTTTAATTGGTCTTGTAAGGTATAGTTTATATTTTTAATTCCGATTAGTTTAAATTCTAGTTTATTTTTAATTTGAACGTGTTATCAATCTTGATTCTTTAGTTTAATTGATCTTGTGAGGTAAAGTTTGCATTTTTAATTCGAATTATTATAATTCTAGTTATTCATATGTTTCTTGAAATCTAAATGTTAGTTTTTGGATGATAATTTTATTAGTTTGTTTGATTAGGAAGTCATGAATTTGTTGCCTTAGTGATTGTTGGTCAATTTTTATTTATTTATTTATTTTTTTGAGGGCCATTGGAAACCCATGAAGGTTGGCCTTTACTCTCACCACTTTAATTGACAAGATTTTCTAAAATCTTTATTTCATGATCTTTGTTTCCTTTTGTTTTGATTGATATTTTGTTTTCTATTTTTGTTCTTTGAAAAATTAATTTCCTTTATTTTAAAACAAAACTTTTTTTCTAAAAAAAAAAACCCTTTTAAGAATTTTTTTTTTATTATTCATTTAAGGCCTCTAGAATGAAAATCTCTTTTCTATTTAAAAAAATAACATGCAACCATATCTTAATCGGTTTGCATCCTTCTCAAATTTCAACAAAAATTTTGGTCTTAAACAAAATGCGAATCAAAGCTTGTGGTCCCAAATAAATGGGATAATTTTAGGCTAAATTCATGTATATTAATATGGGGAATTGGTGAAACCCCTACATAATAAAATATTTTTCAAAATTTATTTTTGCTACCACCCTGCTATTTATTGTAATTATATTTACATTTTTCTTTTTAGGAATTGTATACAAGATATGTATGATAATTAATTATTCGGTATTCTGATAATTTTTGCTAATTAATTAGATAAGCATGCTAGGATTTATTATTTATTATCTAACCCTCATGTCCTGATTAAGTGCATTAGGAGTTATATATGCTATCCAGGTACGTTCCCTAATACCCACTTTCTAAACCCTATGAATATGATTATCGTTGCGTACTATTGCCCATGCATGCTATCCTGCTTGATTGCCTTGATATACAATTGATGATTGTTTGATTATCTTTGATAAAATGCATGTTGTGTGATGTATCTCAATACTAACTTTTATGTTTTATGATAGCGCTTGAGAAGCCATCCAGGTACGCACCTTAACTCTCCTTTATGGTAATTTGATCCTATTTGACATGTTATTTTTTGAAATCACCTTAGTTTATCTAGGTATCCCCAATTAATCAATTAATTGCCACATTACCCCTAATTTAGTCAGTAGAGACCTATTTAGGGCTTAGAGGGGTGCTAGCTCCTAGAGGTACATTCCTAATAAGTAACCTAATCCTCGGACTTAGACTCGGGTTTTTCAAAGACACGCTTTTCCAAAAATTATGGAGTCATTTTTTTTAGGGTTTTATTTCTTGTTTTATTTTCCCTTTAAAATAAAAATAAAATAAGTGGCGACTCCAACTTTTCCAAAAATTATTTTTTTCACAAATAAAAAGTGAGTCTCGCCGATCGAGTGGGGACGCACGTGAAAAATGTGGGTCCACAAATTGGTGACTCCACTAGGGATTTTGAGGATCAAGCTTGAACACTAGTTGAGGAAAATGTGGCGTTTAATTGGTCGATTAGTGGGTACTTTTTTTTTTTTTAGGCAAGGTGATTCGATTTGCTTGCTTGTTTGGTTTGCTATCTTAACATGTTTGATTGCCTTGGATGATCACTTGATTGTTTTGCTCACTTTAGCATGATTCACTCTCACATATGCTAGGTAGGACTTTGATTGTTTGATATTTATCTGTTTCGCATGACTGCTTGTTGCATGACAACCCTTTCTCTTGCATGTTCATATGATTGCTTGTCTTCGTTCACTATCTCACTTTAGATCTTAGGTTTTTTTCGGATGCACCCACATCCTTCATTGTGCACTTTAGATTATCCTTGAGTGTTGAGAGATGGGAGAGCCTTCACCTTTAAGAAACCCCCTGGGAACGCGAGGAAGTGCATGTGTGGAGGTGATGACCACCTTGCATAGAAGCACCCATCTCCTTCGAGGAGTGCAGAGGGTTGCGTACCGTCAGAGGGTACGATCACTTCTACTAGGGATCCTTTAACCCACCCATTTTATCTTATAGAGCCACCTTAACCTTGTAGGCTAGCCTAGATCCAATTAAGATTTCATTCCTACACATGGGTGCATCTGTGGACCTTCAGAGCTGTCTTGGTCAAGATTGGAATCGGTTATCCCTCCCGTAGTCTTCTTTTGGTGTGATCAAAGATGGGTATCAAATTGAGTACATTTGGGCTTTACTTCTACGCACCTGATTCCTACAGAATCACATTTGTACTACACCTTATCCAGTGTTTTTGTATTTGTAGGAGGGTTTACCGTGACTGACCTGGATTCGCCTTTGTGGATTAGAGTTGGAGGTAAATTGACCAGAGTATCAGGCAAGTCAAATCAAAGATCAGATCAGAGGGATATGGACTCATAGGTAGTTACTGTTGACCAGTTTGCCATAGCCATGGCTTCTATCCAAGAGGCTATAACTAACCTTGGTCAGAGGATAGATGGACAGTAGACCCAGTAGGTCCCAGTTCAGGAGAGTGCCCAGTTCGATACCACCTCCGCCTAGTCAGTCAGTACCACAGGCTATACCTTTCACTCTGCATAGTCAGACTAAGGTTGTCCCACCTCCTGTCACATTGCCTATCCCGACCTCGGAGGACCCACATACACGTATGGATAGACTTGAGCAGAAGTTGAGACAGATGAGGGCTTCAGATGGAGTTACTACTTGGGAGGATTTCGATGGAGCACCAGTGGCCAGTCTGCCGGCCAAGTTCAGGATGCCAGAGATTGAGAGATACATAGGCATAGGTTGTCCTCGCATCCATTTGAGGCTTTATAGTACAGTTATGAGGGCCCACGGACTACATGAGGCCCAAATGGTTATGCTTTTCCCTATGTCCCTAAGTGGTACGGGACAACGTTGGTTCGCTTCATTGGATGTATCATGCCGTAGGACTTGGGATGACTTGGCCTAGGAATTTTTTAGACAATTTGCATTTAACACTATCATTAATGTTTCGAGGAGAGAGTTAGAGGCTTTGAGACAGAGGCTAGAGGAGTCAGTCACCTCATTTATCTCCCGTTGGAGGGAGAAGATTTCATAGATTATTGATCGTCCTTCAGAGAAGGATCAGATTAGCATGATCATGAGGAGCTTACAGCCTAGATTTGCTAGACACTTGATGGGATTTCCCCATACGGATTTTGGATCTTTGGTACAAGCTTTGTATGGTATAGAGGAAGGCATTGCTAGAGGATTGTGGCCCGAGTCTTCCCCTACTGATTCTAAGGGGAAGAAGCCTTCAGGATGACAGAGATTAGGAGATGTTGGTGTTATCAGTTCAGCAGGGATGAGACCTCCTAGACACTATCAGACAGTTGGGCAGACTTCTGGATTCTACTATCCACCATCACCCCATGTGCAATATAGGCCACCTGTTCCCTCCAGACCCATGACTCCTACTTACCTACATCTAGTCTCACACACCTGTTTTTGCTGCACATATCATAGAGAGACCTCCTACCCCATACACCCAACCCCGAGCTCTGCAGACCACCACTTATGTGTAGAGGCCATCACATTAGTTTGCTCAATTGGGTATGCCTTTGAGTCGAGCTTTTCAGAAGCTCATGGAGGGTGGATTATTGAATCCATTGGCACCCAAGCCAGTGCCTCAGCCAGTACCGCCTCGCTTCAGATTAGGCCTACACTATTCTTATCATCAGGGACCAGGATATGGCATGGATCACTGCAACGCTTTGAGACATGCTATTCAGGATTTGATAGACCAGGGTTTGGTTAACTTGGGTTATCTAGGTGTGACCACTAACCCTCTTCTTGCCCATTTTACACACGCGGTGCCTCCATCTTCAGGAGATATTCATCACATAGACCTTATAGAGGATGACAATATACATATGTTGAGTTGGGATGATGGATTACCCGAGCCGATTGTTTTGCATGACAGTTATAAGATTGATGGGATTTCATTGGGTCCTCAGGCCCCTACACCATTCACTTTGATCCCAGACGAGGCACCATTCCAGTTGACTCATCCCACACCCTTGATTATTGGATGTCAGGATACTTTTGTCTCGTTCACTTTATGGCCAGAGGATAGTGATTACTACTCAAAAAGTGCTATTTCATAGCTTGTAATTAACTTTTTTAAACACTTTTGAGTATTAGTTATTGCCTTTTAACCCAATTAACATATTAAGGACCTTTGCAATCAATTCTAATCAAATTGTGTTAAGTTTTGGTGTTTTGATAGCTTTTTGATCACCAAAACAATCCGAGGATGAGGAGAGTTATTTGGAATTCTTGGAAAAGCATTGGAAAGCTCAAATTCATGAAGAACTAAAGCTTTGAAGTCCTTTTCCATAAGCAAATCCGGAATGCAAGGAGGAGAAGCAAAGAGAAATCTGCCATGAAGCATTCTTGATGACAGTCATGTCAGCCACTTTTTGAGCACTTCCTGAAGTCCAATTTATGCATGCTATATTTCGTTTCGAAGCTCAGGAAGTCAACAATCCAATGCTTCAAACGGTATGCAATTTGGAGTTGAAATGAAGGAGTTACAGCCATTACAAGCCGATCACTCCAAGCTAAAGGAAGAATTTTGCACAGCACTGCGAAATCACCCTTTTGTTGCGAGATGATTTCGTAGCCTTTTTGTACAGTGCTGTGTTTCCCCCCTGAAGTTTCCCATCATGATGGAAGCTGAATACCATAAGCTGAAAGACCACTTCGCAGCGTTGCGAAGTTAGCCGTTTGCTGCGAAGTAATTTCGCAACCTTTTTTGTGCCTCTGCGAAATCTCGCAGACCTCGTTTGCACTTGCGAAATGATCCCTAGTGCTTCCCGATATTTGCTACCGACATTGGGAGATATTTTTCATCAGATTTTTGTTGTCTAAATCCCAAAATTCTCCTTGAAAGCTACCAATTATAAGATTCCTTATCTTTTAAGTTAGTAAAAAGAGTAAATAGCCATGTAATAATTAGTATTTGTTTTTGTTGATATAAATAGCTCTCGAGAGCCTGTTCTCAGGGAGAGGAACCCTTTTGTAAAAGTTTGAAAGCAAGTAAAATTCAGGACCTTTGTTTTGCCTTACCTTCTCACTTTGTATTTTTCATTTTTTTCTAAGTTATGCACTCTCTGAGGAAGTTTCCCCAGAGAATGAGTAACTAAACCTTTAGTTCCTTGGAGCTAAGGTTGCCGGGAAAGGTTCCAAGTGCAAGAATGCAAAGCTTTGTGGTTTCAGCCATGAATGAAGAGTAAGTGTGACCCTTTTGTGATTTCTTTATGTTTTTAGTTAACTTAAAACGCCTTGAAGTCACCTGGGCCAACACTTGGTAAGGCAAGTGATCTCCATCCATGGAGATGCACTAGTTTACCCTTTGCGAGCCTCTGGGAGGTAACTTGAAGGTAGGATTTTCTAGAATTGCCAACACTTGGTAAGCTTTTGGACTCCAAGGAGACATCCATTAGTTATCTCTTGCGAGCTTTTGAAGGGAAGTCCAAGGTTAAAGATCATCTTGAATGGTAAGTGCTCGTGAGAGGCATGAACCATTGCAAGTTGCATCAGTGAGAGAGAATTAAAGCTGAAATCCAATTAAGGGATGCTTTTATATAGCACCGATTAGAGAATTGACTATATGTTAATTCTCTAATGTGAGTAAATGAACCAATTGACCGGAGCTATGTTTTTGCATGAGGAACCTCCCCTATGAACCTAAATCTCTAAGGAATGTTTTTCTTCATAAGTAATTTCCATTACTTGTTTTGCCGTTAGCTTAAATCTAAATCCTTTTAAACCAAAGTTTGTGTTTTATTTGTTGAGCTAACCTTGAAATGAAAAAGTACCAATTCACTTTGAATTGGTATCATTTGTAATTTGGAAACCCTTCCCAGTGAACGATCCTAGAGCCACTATACTATAGTAGCTTTGTCTTTGCTACCCTAGTATATGGTGTAATAGGTTATAAATTTTGTTGATTACTCCCTCAATCAAAGAGCACCAGCTGGACACGAATCAGCTGAGACACCAATTGGGCACGAATCAAAATGGCGCCGTTGCTGGGGAAGGTGTCAAGTTTATAGTGATACTATTTCAGAGCACTTGTGATTTTCATCACAAGATTGGTATCGTTTCTTTCACTTTACTAATTCTCATTCTTTTTTTACTAATTCATAATCCAAATTTATCTTTTAAATTCAGCTTAGTTTTATTTTGTTTTTCGTAGCCCTGTTTTCTTTTGTTGTCCTTTATTTTCATTTTAGTTACAGATAGATACTAGTTGTGTATGCCAAATTGGATACGAGACAGTGGAGGAAGGCTTATTAAACGTGATACACCTCATAACAAGTAATTGGAATTGAGCTTGAATATCATGGAAGCTACACCTGAAGATCAGCATAGTCACCAAGGTCATCAAGACAATCTCAATGAATTCAGATCAATGAGGGACCATATGCATCCACCTCGTATGAGTGCACCATCATGTATAGTGCCCCCTACAAAGCAACTAGTGATCAGACCGTATCTTGTTCCACTTCTACCAACTTTCCATGGGATGGAAAGTGAGAATCCCTATGCACACATCAAGGAATTTGAAGATGTTTGTAATACATTCCAAGAGGGAGGAGCTTCAATTGATTTGATGAGGCTTAAGTTATTTCCTTTTACTTTAAAGGATAAGGCCAAAATTTGGCTTAATTCTTTAAGGCCAAGGAGTATCAGCACTTGGACTGACTTACAAGCTGAATTCCTCAAGAAATTTTTTCCCACTCATGGAACAAATGGCTTGAAAAGGCAAATTTCAAATTTCTCAACTAAAGAGAATGAGAAATTCTATGAGTGTTGGGAAAGATACATGGAAGCTATAAATGCTTGCCCTACCCATGGCTTTGATACTTGGCTATTGGTGAGCTATTTTTATGATGGGATGTCTTCCTCAATGAAGCAACTCCTCGAGACAATGTGTGGAGGAGATTTCATGAGCAAAAATCCGGAGGAAGCTATGGATTTCTTGAGCTATGTAGCTGATGTTTCAAGGGGATGGGACAAACCAACCAAAGGAGAAGTGGAAAAGATGAAGTCTCAACTCAGTGCTTTCAATGCTAAGCCTGGGATGTATACCTTGAAAGAAGATGATGACATGAAAGCAAAGTTTGCAGCTGTGACAAGAAGATTGGAGGAGCTGGAACTGAAAAAAGTGCATGAAGTGCGAGCTGTTGCTGAAGCACCAGTGCAAGTAAAGCTTTGTCCTAATTGTCAATCATATGAACATTTGGTGGAGGAATGCCCTGCAATTTCAGCTGAAAGGGAAATGTTTAGAGATCAAGCAAATGTTGTTGGACAATTCAAGCCCAATAACAATGCACCTTATGGAAATACTTACAACTCAAGTTGGAGGAATCATCCAAATTTCTCATGGAAGGCTAGAGCAACTCAGTACCAACAGCCGGATCAACCATCTTAACAATCTTCAAGTCTTGAACAAGCAATAGCAAATCTCAGCAAGGTAGTGGGAGATTTTGTTGGAAACCAAGAAGCCATCAATGCTCAAATCAATCAAAGAATTGATAGATTGGAGAGTACTTTGAATAAAAGGATGGATGGAATGCAAAATGATATATCCCAAAAGTTTGATAATCTCCAATACTCAATTTCAAGGCTCACAAATTTGAACACAGTGCAAGAAAAGGGAAGATTTCCTTCTCAACCCCACCAAAACCCCAAGGGTGTCCATGAAGTGGAAAGCCATGAGGGAGAATCATCACAAATGAAGGATGTTAAAGCCTTGATCACTCTAAGGAGTGGTAAAAAAAATTGAGAATCCAACACCCAAGCCACATGTTGAGAAAGAAGAGGAGACAAAGAAAGGAGAGGAGCCCTTCCTTTTTAAGTATTGTGCAGATCAGATCATAAGAAAGTGTGTCCCTGAAGATGAGCAACAAGGGATTCTAAGACATTGTCACGAGAATGCATGTGGAGGCCACTTTGCCTCTCAGAAGACAGCTATGAAGGTGTTGCAATCAGGGTTTACTTGGCCATCTCTTTTCAAAGACGCCCACATCATGTGTAGAAGTTGTGATAGATGCCAAAGGCTTGGAAAGTTAACAAAAAGAAATCAAATGCCTATGAACCCCATTCTAATAGTTGAACTATTCGATGTATGGGGCATTGACTTCATGGGACCTTTCCCAATGTCTTTTGGTAATTCTTACATCTTGGTGGGGGTGGATTATGTTTCTAAATGGGTTGAGGCAATCCCCTGTAAACAAAATGATCATAGGGTGGTTCTTAAATTTCTTAAAGAGAACATCTTTTCAAGATTTGGGGTGCCCAAAGCCATAATCAGTGATGAAGGTGCTCATTTTTGCAACAAACCTTTTGAAACTCTATTAGCCAAGTATGGAGTGAAGCATAAGGTAGCTACACCTTATCATCCTCAGACTTCCGGGCAAGTTGAGCTAGCCAACAGGGAAATAAAGAACATATTGATGAAAGTGGTGAATGCAAGCAGAAAAGATTGGTCTATTAGGCTTCATGATTCATTATGGGCGTATAGAACAGCTTATAAGACTATTCTTGGCATGCCTCCCTATCGTCTTGTCTATGGCAAAGCATGTCATTTCCCTGTGGAAGTAGAATACAAAGCTTGGTGGGCAATCAAGAAGCTGAATATGGACTTGATCAGAGTTGGAGCAAAGAGGTGCCTAAACCTTAATGAGATGGAGGAATTAAGAAATGATGCTTATATCAATTCCAAAGTTGCAAAACAGAGGATGAAGAAGTGGCATGATCAACTAATTTCCAACAAAGAATTTCAGAAAGGACAAAGAGTTCTACTCTATGACACAAGACTCCATATCTTCCCTGGAAAGCTCAAGTCAAGGTGGATAGGTCCCTTCATTATTCACCAAGTACTTATCAATGGAGTGGTGGAATTATTGAATTCCAATGGCAAGGACACCTTTAGAGTCAATGGATATCATCTCAAGCCATTCATGGAGCCATTCAAACCAGAAAAGGAGGAAATCAACCTCCTTGAACCACAAAAAGCCTAAGCAAATAAGGGTTTGATGGACTTGGTTTCACCACAGTCCAAAATTTTTGTAAATTTTGTAAATTTCAAGGTTTTATTCATGCTTTTGATTTTAATTTTTGATCTTAAATTGTGTATTTATATGTAAATTACACTTTTTGAATGATCTCAAGTGGAAGAAAATGCAAAGAAATTTTTCCTGTCCTGTGCATTCCACTCACTTGGAATTTCACCAGTAACTAGATAATTAGCAATATGAGCATACCAAGGAGTTTTTACTAGGAACATGAGTGATTCCTCAGGAAAGTCATCATTAATAGGCAAAGAATGGGAATTATGTGCTATAACTAACCTTGAAAGGTGGTTAGCTACCACATTCTCCACTCCTTTCTTATATTTGATTTAGAGATCGAATTCTTGTAACAAAAGGATCCATCTAATCAACCTTGCTTTTGCATCTTGCTTTGTCAATAAATACTTCAAGGCTGAATGGTCAGTGAAAACAATGATGAACGACCCTACCAAATAAGCACGAAATTTGTCCAAGGCAAATACCACAACTAACAATTCTTTCTCTGTAGTTGTGTAGTTCCTTTGAGCTTCGTTCAATGTTTTGTTTGGATAGTAGATCACATAGGGCTTTCCATCTTCTCTTTGGCCAAGCACAGCTCCTATAGCAAATTCACTGACATCACACATTAGTTCAAAGGGTAATTGCCAGTTAGGGGCCCTCACTATTGGAGTTGTTGTTAAAAATTTCTTCAGTTGATCAAAGCTATTTTGACATCTTTCATCCCATATAAACTTAGCATCCTTAGCTAACAGCTCACAAAGAGGTTTTGAAAGACTTGAAAAATCTTTTATAAACCTCCTATAGAACCCTGCATGGCCAAGGATCTGCCTTACTCCTTTTACAGTTATTGGGGATGGCAATTTAACAATAAGATCCACCTTTGCTTTATCAATTTCAATGCCTTTTTCGGAGATGATATGGCCAAGGACAATTCCTTGACATACCATAAAATGGCATTTCTCCCAGTTGAGCACCAAGTCTTTTTCAATGCATCTGTGAAGAACCGCTTCCAAATTGACAAAGCATTCCTCATATGTACCTCCATATACGGTGATGTCATCCATGAAAACCTCCATAATTCGCTCCACCATATCACTGAAAATACTCAACATACATCTTTGAAATGTTGCAGGTGCATTGCATAAACCGAAAGGCATTCTTCTGTAAGCATATGTTCCAAATGGACATGTAAAGGTGGTTTTTTCCTGATCTTCCACATCAATTTCAATTTGAAAATACCCTGAATACCTGTCCAAGAAACAATAGAACGGATGGCCAAAGACTCTTTCCAAAACTTGATCGATAAATGGCAATGGAAAATGATCTTTCCTGGTTACCGCATTCAACTTTCTATAATCAATACACACCCTCCAACCTAAAGTGAAGCGTGTAGTAATTTCTTCTCCTTTTTCATTCTGAACTACGGTAATCCCTGACTTCTTTGGTACCACTTGAGTAGGACTCACCTAAGGGTTGTCAGATATAGGGTAAATAATACCTGCTTGAAGTAGCTTCAGCACCTCAGCTCGCACCACTTCTTGTAAATGAGGATTCAATCTTCTTTGAAGTTGACGAATTGGCTTTGCTTCCTCCTCCATATATATATGATGCGTGCAAACTAAAGGACTAATGCCTTTCAAGTCAGATATTTGCCATCCTATTGCCTTCTTACACCTCTTGAGAACTTCCAGTAAAGACTTCTCTTGATTGTCAGAGATGAAGATATTATGACAGGACATTGATTATTTTCTTCAAGGTATGTATATTTCAGCTCCACGGGTAGAGGCTTCAGATTGAGTTTTGGAGTTTCTTTTTCAGCAGCTGCCTCTTCCTCTTTATTGAACAAAGGTAGAATCTCTTCTATCCTCCTCTAACTTTGTAGAGTAGCAAGCACGTTAGGGGGTTCAGACAAACCTTCCTCAAAATCCGCAAGACTTTCATTCAGCTTGTCCTGCATATTTTGATTACAGTGCTCCTCTACTAGAGTGTCAATAATGCACACCTCTTCTGGACCCTTTTCTTCTTCTGGAGTGGTTTGCTTTTTTGACATATAGAAGATATTGAGATCAAGTGTTATGTTGCCAAAAGTGAGTTGCATAAGCCCATTCCTACAGTTGATGATTGCATTTGAGGTAGCAAGGAATGGCCTTCCAAGGATGATAGGAACTAAATTAGCTTCCTTTACAGTAGGGTATGTATCAAGAACAATAAAATCTACCGGATAGTAGAAATTATCAACTTGAACCAAGACATCCTCAATTACCCCCCTTGGAATTTTTACTGATCTATCTGCTAGAGATAGAGTGATTGCCATTGGCTTCAACTCACCAAGTCCCAATTGCTTGTAGACAGAGTATGGAAGCAAATTCACACTTGCTCCCAAGTCTAACAAAGCTTTCTCCACTACCTTTCCTCCAATCATGACTGAAATGGTAGGACTTCTCGGATCTTTGTACTTCAATGGAGACTTACATTGTAAGATTGCACTTACTTGCTCAGTCAAGAAGGCTTTCTTATTTACAGTCAACCCTCTTTTGATAGTACTTAAGTCCTTTAGGAATTTCGCATATGTTGGAACTTGTTTAATCATATCCTGCAATGGGATATTGACTTTCACTTGTTTCAATACTTCAAGAATTTCAGATGCATTTCTAATCCCCTTTTTCCCATGCAATGCTTGAGGAAAAGGTGGAGAAGTTGATTTCTTCAGTATTTCTTCCTTCAGGAGTTCCTTCTCTGGAATTGCATTCATTGTTGAATCATAGTCCTCCTTCTTTTCACTGATCTCTCTCTTTTTGTCTTCCATTTCCTCCCCTTTCTTTGTCTCCTCTTCTTTCTCAACATGTGGCTTGGTGTTGGATTCTCAATTTTTTTACCACTCCTTTCCAGTTCCTCCAATCTTCTTGTCACAGCTACAAGCTTTGCTTTCATATCATCATCTTCTTTCAAGGTATACATTCCAGCCTTGGCATTGAAAGCACTGAGTTGAGACTTCATCTTTCCCACTTCTCCTTTGGTTAGTTCGTCCCATCCCCTTGAAACATCAGCTACATAACTCAAGAAATCCATAGCTTCCTCCGGATTTTTGCTCATGAAATCTCCTCCACACATTGTCTCGAGGAGTTGCTTCATTGAGGAAGACATCCCATCATAAAAATAGCTCACCAATAGCCAAGTATCAAAACCATGGTGGGGGCAAGCATTTATAGCTTCCATATATCTTTCCCAACACTCATAGAATTTCTCATTCTCTTTAGCTAAGAAGTTTGAAATTTGCCTTTTCAAGCCATTTGTTCTATGAGTGGGAAAAAATTTCTTGAGGAATTCAGCTTGTAAGTCAGTCCAAGTGCGGATACTCCTTGGCCTTAAAGAATTCAGCCAAATTTTGGCCTTATCCTTTAAAGTGAAAGGAAATAACTTAAGCCTCATCAAGTCAATTGAAGCTCCTCCCTCTTGGAATGTATTACAAACATCTTCAAATTCCTTGATGTGTGCGTAGGGATTTTCACTTTCCATCCCATGGAAAGTTGGTAGAAGTGGAACAAGATACGGTCTGATCACTAGCTGCTCTGTAGGGGGCACTATACATGATGGTGCACTCATACGAGGTGGATGCATGCGGTCCCTCATTGATCTGAATTCATTGAGATTGTCTTGACGACCTTGGTGACTATGCTGATCTTCAGGTGTAGCTTCCATGATATTCAAGCTCAATTCCAATTCCTTGTTATGAGGTGTATCACATTTAACAAGCCTTCCTCCACTGTCTTGTATGCAATTTGTCATACACAACTAGTATCTATCTGTAACTAAAATGAAAACAAAGGACAACAAAAGAAAACAGGGCTACAAAAACAAAATAAAACTAAGTTGAATTTAAAAGATAAATTTGGAATATGAACAAAGAAAAAGAAAAGTCACCAAACTTGTGATGAAGATCACAAGTACTCTTGAAAGGTGATATCACTGTAAAGTGGCACCATCCCCGACAACGGCGCCATTTGATTCGTGCCCAATTGGTGTCTCAGTTGATTCATGTCCAGCTGGTGCTCCTTGATTGAGGGAGTAATCAACAAAATTTATAACCTATTACACCATATACTAGGGTAGCAAAGACAAAGCTACTATAGCATAGTGGCTCTAGGATCGTTCATTGGGATGGGTTTTCACTTCACAAATGATATTAATTCAAAGTTGAATTGGTGCCTTTTCATTTCAAGGTTAGCTTTAAAAGAAAACATAAAGATGTTTGAATGAAAAAGGTTTGGTTTTAAACTAATCAAAAATAGTAACTGATTTTACTTATAAAGAAAAGTGTTTCTTGGAGTTTAGATCACTAGGCTCAGGTTCCTCATACAAAAAGGAGAGTTCCGGTCACTTGTTTCTTTTCCTCGCATTAGAGAATTAACATATAGTTCCTTTTCCAACCGGTGTTGTACAAATGCTTCCCATTAATGGGTTCAAACACTAAATCCCTCTCATTGATGCACCTTGTAATGGCTCATACTTCTCACCTAGCACTTGCCATTCAAGGTGATCTTTAACCTTGGATTACCCGTCAAAAGCTCACAAGAGATAACTAATGAATGTCTCCTTGGAGTCCAAAAGCTTACCAAGTGTTGGCTATTCTAGAAAATCCTACCTTCAAACCACCTCCCAAAGGCTCGCAAAAGATAAACTAGTGAATCTCCATGGACGGAGATCACTTGCCTTACCAAGTGTTGGCCTAGGTGATTAAAGGCGTTTTAAGTTAACTAAAAAGATAAAAACCATTAACGGGTCACACTTTATCTTCATTAAAAACTAAAACAACAAAACTTCCAAATTATACATGTGGAAACTTACCCGGCTTTCTTCACTCCAAGAGACAAAGAGCCTAGCCTCTCATCCTCTGAGGAAAAATCCTCAGAGTTTGGTTAGCAAGAAAATGAAAATGAAAGAAAAGGAAAAAAAATAGAGCAAGTCTTTGTATATTCTATATATTTATATATCTATCTATCTATTGGATTATATGATGCCCTGAGAACAAGCTCCCGAGAGCTATATATAAAGAAAATTACAAAACAAAATATCTGAGGTTATTAACCCCTTTTCCAAACTTAATAACTAAGGAATCCTATAATTAGTGGGTTACAAGGAGAAAATGGGGATTTAGACATAAAAAATCTGAAGCAAAATATCCAAAAGTGTCAGTCACAACTATCGAGAAGCACTAAGGACCATTTCGCAGGTGCAAACGAGGTCTGCGAAATTTCGGAGATGCACAAAAAGGGCTGCGAAATCACTTCGCAGCAAACGACTGATTTTGCATCGCTGCGAAGTGGTCTTTGAGCTTGCGGTGTTTGGCTTCCAACGTGACGGGAAACTTCAGGGGAAAATCCACAGCACTGTACAAAAAGGTTGCGAAATCATTTCGCAACAAAAGGGTGATTTCGCAGCGCTGTGCAAAATTCTTCCTTCAGCTTAGAGTGATCGGATTGCAATGGCTGTACTCCTTCATTTCAACTCCGAATTATGCACCGTTTGAAGCATTGGATTTTTAACTTCCTGAGCTTCGAAACGACATATAGCATGCATAAATTAGACTTCAGGAAGTACTCCAAAAGTGGCTGACATGACTGTCATCAAGAATGCTTCATGGCATATTTCTCTTTGCTTCTCCTCCTTGCATTCCGGATTTGCTTATGGAAAAGGACTTCAAAGCTTTGGTTCTTCATGAATTTGAGCTTTCCAATGCTTTGCCAAGAATTCCAAATAACTCTCCTCATCCTCAGATTGTTTTGGTGATAAAAAAGCTATCAAAACACCAAAACTTAACACAATTTGATTAGAATTGATTGCAAAGGTCCTTAATATGTTAATTGGGTTAAAAGGCAATAACTACTACTCAAAAGTGTTTAAAAGAGTTAATTACAAGCTATGAAATAGCACTTTTTGAGTAGTAATCAATAATGATTCAGAGGGGAGGGAGATATAGATTGTGACTCATAGTGGGAGGATAGCTTAGCCATCACCACCAGCAATCAGACCATTTGAGGGTGCAACCTCTCATGAGGAGGTTAGGAGAGAGGATGATGAAGTTTTGAGACAGCTACAGATCACTTAGGCCCGTATTTCTGTTTGGAGTTTATTAGCATCATCCAGTACTCATAGAGATGATTTGATTCGAGCCTTGAGTTAGATCAGGGTAAAGACTACCACCACTACAGAGAGATTGATTCATATGATGACGGCTGGTAGGGCCACTTTCATCGTGTTTTCAAATGATGACTTGCCACCTAAGGGTCCAGACCACGTACGTCCTTTATATATCACAGTTGGTTGTTCAAGTCGTAGAGTCCCATCTGTCCTACTGGACAATGGCGCAGTCTGCCCTTTAACCACTGCTATAGCCCTTGGTTTTGCACTTTCAGATTTTGGTCCTTCTACTCAGACAGTCAGAGCATATGATAGTACCAAGAGGGAGGTTATGGGTACCTTGGTGATTGATTTACAGATTGGTCCAACTATATTTTCTACTTTGTTCCAGGTTTTGAGGATTCCTACATCCTTTAACCTGTTACTTAGCCGACCTTGGATACATAGAGCCATAGCTATCCCTTCTTCCCTTCATCAGAAGGTGAAGTTCATTCATGATGGGCAGGCTATCACAGTACAGTCTACCAGAGATATGTTAGCCTCTTCCGAGCCAGTACTTCAGATTAGTCACAGTGAGGATGACCTATTTTTTACTGGATTTACTTTTGATGAGATATAGACTCTCAAGATTGAGGATTTTCATAGAGACTTTGTGGCTATGTCATTTGATCAGCACAGTAGCATAGTGGTTCTTGATATGATGAGAGGTATGACTTTTCTACCTGGCATGGGGTTAAGACGACGTCAACAAGGACCCAGCGAGTTTATAGCTGCCATTGACCATGATATGACATTTGGACTTGGGTTCATTCCTACCAAGGTCGATTACCGTTACATGGTGCGACTGCATAAGGAGAGAGTGAGGGCCCGTTTATCCCACACACCATTTGATTATCCTATTCAACCCTATAGGATGAGTTTGGCCGATTACTTTGTCAGAGGATCGGAGATTCGACCACATATAGGGGAGGTTCACAATGTGGTTCATACAAATAGAGAGATTGAGCTTTAACATCTATTTTACCAGTTATAGTTGAGTGTGGGGCTCATGGCATTTCTATTTCTATGGCTACTCTTACGTCTCCAGATCGAGCTAGCATGTTGTCTCTATGCTTTTCGGAGGAGATCACTGATGATGGAGTGATTGTTGATCCTACTAAGATGATTGATGGAGTTGTGCCTCATGATGAGTACCGAGATGAGATGGATAGGATGACTGTGAGCTAGATTACCAGCATTGTTCAGCTTTAGCCTGCTTCACCATTTGATATGTTCGGGGTGTCTACCATTGAGGTTCTTGAGGGGACCCAGATTATTCTTGTTCCATAGCTTCTAGAGGATGATAGTAGTTTATTTGAGGGCACTGTTAGCCCAGTTGAGGGAGCATCCGACCTTATGGACCCACCTCTTTCTTTTGATGTTTTATCAGGATTTGTTTCCCGCTTTGACGATGTTTCTGTTGCTTCATTTATGGATTTGAGCATTTCTTAGTATTCGCCTGCCTCTTGTGATAGTACCTCTATATCTGCATCCCACTCACCCACTTCACAGATATTTGATATAGATGATGAGGTTGCATGGCTCGATCTAGATAGGGACTCTTCTGATCATGACTCTGATCCTGTGGATGAGAGAGTTTCACCTGCTACAGGGGATGTTGAGACTATTGATTTTGGCATAGAGGATCAGCCTAGAGAGCTAAAGATTGATTCACCCCTATCTACAGATGAGAGAGATAGACTTATTCATTTACTCAGGTCGTACTTGGATGTCTTTGCATGGTCTTATGAGGACATGCCTGGTCTTGATCCCTCTATAGTTCAGCACCACTTACCCATCCTACCACATGCTAGACCGGTTAAGCAGAAATTAAGACGATTACATCTACGTTGGAGTCTGCAGGTGAAAGAGGAGATTCAGAAACAACTTAGTGTTGGATTCATATCAGTGGTTGAGTATCCAAAGTGGTTGGCTAATGTCGTCCCAGTACCCAAAAAGGATGGCAAAGTTAGAGTTTGTGTGGACTTCAGAGATCTTAATAAAGCCAGCCCTAAAGACGACTTCTCTCTCCCACATATTGATTTGTTAGTTGATAGCACTGCAGGCCATTCGATGTTGTCTTTCATGGATGGGTTTTTAAGGTACAATCATATTTTGATGGCTCTAGAGGACATGGAGAAGACAACCTTTATTACTGAGTGGGGTACCTACTGTTACAAGGTTATGCCATTTGGGTTGAAGAACGCAGGAGCCACTTATCATAGGGCCATTACTACTTTGTTTCATGACATGATGCATAGGGATGTTGAAGTTTATGTGGATGATATGATTATGAAATCCCAAGGCAGAGCAAATCACCTAGAGGCTCTAAAGAGATTCTTTGAGAGGATCCGAAAGTTTAGATTGAGGTTCAATCCTAAGAAGTGCACTTTTGGAGTGACTTTTGGGAAGTTATTGGGACATATGGCCAGTGAAAGGGGCATAGAGGTCGACCTAGATAAAATCAAAGCCATACTTGACATGCCTGTGCCGAGGAATGAGAAAGAGATTAGGGGTTTTCTAGGCAGGTTACAGTACATCAGTCGTTTCATAGCCAAATTGACAGACATATGTGAGCCCATCTTTCGTCTTTTAAGGAAGAACCATCCAATAGTTTGGAATGATGATTGTCAGCTTGCATTTGAGAAGATCAAGGGGTATCTGCTTTCTCCTCCTGTTTTAGTGCCTCCTACGCTAGGGCGTCCACTTCTTCTATATTTGTCAATTTTAGACATGGCCTTGGGATGTATGTTAGCTCAGATTGATGACTCAGGGAAGGAACGGGCTATTTACTGTCTAAGTAAGAGGATGCTGGAGTATGAAGTGAAATATGTTATGATTGAGCACCTATGCTTAGCACTAGTTTGGGCTACCAGGAGATTGAGGCATTACATGATAAAGTACTCAGTGCATTTGATATCCCGCCTAGATCCATTGAGATACTTATTTGATAGACCTGCATTGACTGGTAGACTGATGAGATGGCTCGTACTTTTGATAGAGTTTGATATCCAGTATGTTTCTCGGAAGTCTATTAAGGGAAGTATTGTCGCCGATCACCTAGCCTCACTATCGACATCTGAGGATAGACCAATTGATGATGATTTTCCAGATGAGGAGTTTGTTGCTATGACCAACTTATCAGGATGGTGCATGTACTTCGATGGTGCAGCCAATCAGTCAGGGTATGGGATAGGTGTTCTGTTGGTATCCCCTCAGGGTGATCATATTCCGAGGTTCGTTCGTTTGGCATTCTCTGATCGACATCCTGCCACGAATAACATAGTTGAGTATGAGGCTTGTATCCTTGGTTTAGAGACTGCATTGGAGCTTGACATTAGACATATGGAGTTATTTGGTGACTCCAATCTAGTACTCAAATAGATTTAGGAGGTTTTGAAGACTAGGGATGTGAAGCTTAGGTCGTATCACGCCTATTTGGAGTTGCTGGTTACGAGATTTGATGACTTGAGATATGTTCATCTACCTAGAGCGCAGAACCGGTTTGTCGACGCCTTAGCTACCCTAGCTTCTTTTGTGGACATTCCGATTGATGTAGTTATACGTCCATTGCTGATTGAGTTGATGTCTGCACCTGCCTACTATTGTTTGATTGGAGAAACAAAGGTCCAGGATGATCTACCTTGGTATCGTGACATTTTTTAGTTTCTTAGATCTGGCACATACCTTGAGGTAGCCACTGCCAAGGATCGGAGAGCACTGAGGCATTTAGCCACTAGATTTGTGAGTTGTGGAGATACCTTATACAGGTGATCAGCTGATGGTATGCTTCTATTATGCTTACATCGAGCCTCTGCATATCGAGTGATGAGAGAGGTCCATGCAGGAGTTTGTGATCCGCATATGGGAGGACACATGCTGGCCCGTAAGATTATGAGGACGGGTTATTTCTGGTTGACTATGGAGACGGATGTCAGTTTGTTCAGAAATGCCCAGAGTGTCAGATTCATGGTGATCTCATTCATGCACCGCCATTAAAGTTACACGCTTTGACATCGCCATGGCCATTTTCAGTATGGGTATTGATATTATTGGGAAGGTTTCACCAAAATCTTCCAATGGTCATGAGTTCATCCTAGTTGCCATAGATTATTTCACTAAATGGGTCGAAGCCGCATCATATGCGAGGTTGAAATCTGCTAGGGTTGCCAGTTTCATCAGGTCACACATCATTTGCCGTTATGGGGTTCTCCATGAGTTGATTTCAGATAGAGGGGTGCACTTCCGAGCTGAGGTAGATACTTTGTTGCAGAAGTATGGCATTCGACATCATAGATCTTCAGCATATAGGCCACAGACCAACGGGGCAGTAGAGGTTGCGAATAAGAATATTAAGAGGATTTTGAGGAAGATGGTTTAAATTTCTCGAGATTGGTCAGAGAAATTTCCTTTTGCATTGTGGGCATACCATACCTATTTCCGCACCTCTACAGGAGCTACACCTTACTCTCTAGTATATGGTATGGAGGTTGTTTTGCTGGTTGATACAAAGATGGGTTCTTTGAGAGTAGCCCTTGAGCAGCAGATTTTTGAGACAGAGTGGGCTCAGGCTCGGTTTGACCAGCTTAACCTTTTAGATGAGAAAAGATTGAGAGCAACCGATCATATTCAGGCCTATCAGAGGAAGATGGCTCGTGCCTTCAGGAAACGGGTTAAGCCTAGACCATTACAAAAAAGGGATTTAGTTTTGAGGATTCTCAGAGGTTTGATTGGAGACCCTAGATGAAAGTTCAGACCTAGTTGGAGTGGGCCTTATGTTATTCGAGAGTTGACTCCAGAAGGGGCTGCATGGTTGATTGACTTAAATGGAAACCAATTTTTAGAGCCTACCAATGTGGATAAGCTGAAGAAGTATTATGTTTGAGATTATGGTCACAGGATGGGTGGCCATCATTTCAGTCAGCCTTACACCTTATCACCTTTATTAATATATTAAACCGTTGCTAGCCCATTGAGCCTCACGTGGTATGTTATAGCCTTATTTCTTTCTTATAGCCTTGATTACCATTTCTACACCCGGGTTGGGCCCCTTTGATGTATATGCATGCTTTGCTAGGAAAGTTTCATGAGCTTTAGACTTATAGGCCTATCTTCTCATTCTTGTTACCATCCCCTTATCGTCCTGTTTGTTCTATTTTACTATCATCACATTTTCATTGTCTCTCTTGCGTTTATCATTATTTGCTTCATCTGATCTCTTCTATTTCTTGGATTGATGATTCTTCACATCTTGGTGCAAAAGAGGGCAGTCATATCACTCCATCCATCCCCTCATTTGGCATTGATTCGGAGATTTTAGTTTGAGAGGTTGTCTCATGGGTTGGAGTTCATGTATTCATCAGTGGTCAGAGAGAGTTTGTTCACTCCTTGTACCTTTCTCATTGGAGCCCGATTTATTGATGATCAGAGCATGCACAAAAAAAAAACAAAAAAACAAAAAAAAACAACAAAAAAAGGAAAGAAAGATAAAAAGATAAAAAACGCAATGATATGTTTGTATATGGCATCTTGCTCTATTGGGCCCTTATGTCACCTTTTGAGGTCTGTTTATTGGGTATATTTGTCATTGTGGGTTCTTGTGAGATTTTTATATGAGTTTTCACTCCTTGAGCCACTCTTTTTATGCATTGGAGTGTTATGGATTCATGTGAGAGTTCTATGGTATCCTATGCTTCTTGGACCATGGTTGATATGTATTAGGTATGAGAGATGAGAGACCTTTTACTAGGGTCTCCGGATCGTTGTCTTATCCATCATTCCATCATTGGTGATATGACTTTCCTTTATTGTACTAACATGGGGTTAATCATCATCTATTCTACTTTCTCATTGCCTTCTTTTGTATCCCATTACCTCTTTTCAGATATTCATTCCACCTTTTATCTATTCCCTACATATTGATACACGTTTTTTATTCGATACCTTCTTCACATCATTCACATGTTTCATTGATGGTTTGATCACCCATCCTTTCTCTCATTTCGCCATTGACATTGCCTTTGGTTACCTTTAGGTCCATGGCTCATGAGATTTTTCTATGCATTACATCTGGTACACAAAGATATGGGTTTGATCATTGGGTATTTGAGCCTAGTTTCTTTTCACTTCTTTCACTCTTTCACCCTGGCCTACGTTACGTCCCGTGTCTTATGACCACCTTGAGGCCATGAGATCAGACGTTATCTTTGACAGTCTTCACTTGGACAGGCTTTTGTAGACTGGTTGAAGTATAGTTGTTATCATGTTCTCTTTTATGGAAGATACTTTTGGAAGCATTTGGTCTCTCTCTTGCGTGACATATTGATGTTTGATGGATTTTTGAGTTTGGAGGCAGTTCATCGATGATATTGGATTCATCCTTTTGTCGACATTAGATATCCATACTAAGGCATATTCCCATTTCATTCGGTTGAGATGAGCCCCTAGTGGAGCACTTTCTTTGAGCTTGGGAATTTTCATCGATCAGAGACCCCTAGTGGAGTATGTTGAGATGATATCAGTTCTAGTAGAGCATTGTTGAGCTCATTGACAGTTTTCATGATTCTAGGTTCCATCTGCGGAGTATTTCTGAGATAGACTAATGGACTATTATTGAGTTGAAGACAGTTTTCAGTGCAGTATATAGATCTTGTACATTAGGGTATATTCCCCTATTTGGAGGTCACCAGATTCCCATCAGATTTAGTTAAGGATTCATCAGAGACGTGCTTCTACTCTCGAGATTATCATATCCCTCATCATTTTGATTATTCATTTGAGATCAGATTTAGAGAGTCTTCCTTGAGGTATCGAATGATACTTCATTCTGATTTCTTAGCGGATTATTATTGAGTTGGAGATAGTTGATTGATGATGTTGGATTCATCCTTTTGATTGTGCGTCAGATATCCACACTAGGGCATATTTCCCCTTGATTCGTTCCCAATTGGTGTCTCAGCTGATTCATGTCCTCTCAATGGTCCCTGACAGTGGTGCCATTTGATTCGTGTCCAACTGGTGTCCCTTGATTGTGGTCCTCAGAAGGGAGTAATCAACAAAATTTATAACCTATTACACCATGTACTAGGATAGCCTTAGCTAGCATAGCATAGTGGCTCTAGGGTCGTTCACTGGGATGGGTTTTCACTTCACAATTGATATTAATTCAAAGTTGAATTGGTGCCTTTTCATTTCAAGGTTAGCTTTAAAAGAAAACATAAAGATGTTTGAATGAAAAAGGTTTGGTTTTAAACTAACCAAAAATAGTAACTGATTTTACTTACAAAGAAAAGTGTTTCTTGGAGTTTAGATTACTAGGCTTGGGTTCCTTGTACAAAAATGGAGTTCTGGTCACTTGTTTCTCTTCCTCGCATTAGAGAATTAACATATAGTTAATTCTCTAACTGGTGTGGTACAGATGCTTCCCCTTAATGGGTTCAAACACTAAATCCCTCTCACTGATGCATCTTGCAATGGCTCATGTCTCTCACCTAGCATTTTCCATTCAAGGTGATCCTTAACCTTGGATTACTCGTCAAAAGCTCGCAAGAGATAACTAATGGATGTCTCCTTATAGTCCAAAAGCTTACCAAGTGTTGGCTATTCTAGAAAATCCTACCTTTAAACCACCTCCCAAAGGCTCGCAAGAGATAAACAAGTGCATCTCAATGGATGGAGATCACTTGCCTTACCAAGTGTTGGCCTAGGTGATTTAAAGGCGTTTTAAGTTAACTAAAAAGATAAAAACCATTAATGGGTCACACTTTCTCTTCATTAAAAACTAAAACAACAAAACTTCCAATTTATGCATGAGGAAACTTACCCGGCTTTCTTCACTCTAAGAGACAAAGAGCCTAGCCTCTCATCCTCTGAGGAAAAATCCTCAGAGTTTGATTGGCTAGAAATAAAAAGAACGAGAAAACAAAAATATATCTGAAAAGCAGAGCAAGTGCTTTGTATTTTTATATATCTTCCTCCCGTCGGATTACATGATGATATA
The DNA here is from genome assembly GCF_030704535.1 of Vitis vinifera. NCBI lineage: Eukaryota > Viridiplantae > Streptophyta > Magnoliopsida > Vitales > Vitaceae > Vitis > Vitis vinifera. The sequence continues at coordinate 14,615,517 of NC_081805.1, read as the reverse complement.
TATGATGTGTAAAGAAAATTACAAACTATATATAAGAGGTTATTCACCCTTTGTTCTTACTTAAAGACTAAGGAATCCTATGATAGGTGGGTTACAAGGAGAGTTTGGGGATTTAGACATCAAATATCTAAAGCAAAATATCTCAAAATGTTGGTCGCAAATATCGAGAAGCTTCAGGAGAACACCGCGGCACTGTGCAAAAAAAAACTCTCCGGGTAAGCACTATCAGAGGATCCGGACATGTCTGACCGGGGAAGTTGAAACGCCCTCCTCTCCCATCCGGCGTCAGGCGCCGGATGTGAAATATCCGGAGAAGGTGGAACGTTGATCAAACAGAATTCCGGATGTGAGATATCCGGAGAAGGTGGAACGTCGGCCGGACAGAATTCTTCCCCGGGTGGAATGAGCTATGTCGCGCGTCGCAAGGGGGACCGTTTACGTGTGCAAAAAAAGCAAGAGCCACATGGCATTTTTTAGGGAAGATCCCACACTCCTTGCATTCCGGATTTGCTTATGGCAAAGGACTTCAAAGCTTCAGTTCTTCATGTTTATGAGCTTTCCATTGCTTTGCCATGGATTCCAAAGAACTCTCCTCAATCTCGGATTGCTTTGGTGATCAAAAAGCTATCAAAACACCAAAACTTAACACAATTTGATTAGAATTGATTGCAAGGGTCCTTAACATGTTAATTGGGTTAAAAGGTAATAACTACTACTCAAAAGTGTTTAAAAGAGTTAATTACAAGCTATCAAATAACACTTTTTGAGTAGTAATCACCCCTTTTCTCTGAGGGTTCTAGTTGTTGTTAGATGATATGACTATTCCTATCCATGGTTATAGAGATGTTTGATTGATTTTGACTGATTCTTTATTGTACATCATATATCCATACTAGGGCATATTCCCCTCTCCATGATGAGATTATGTTCGGGCAGCATTATATAGATGGATGATCATTGTTGGTTGTTTATCTCACGACTTCGACATCAGATATCATACTGGGGCATATTCCCCTCTCCTTTGCAAGATTTGTTTAGGCAGTGGTATGAGGATGGATGATTAGTGTCGGTTGTTTACCTCATGATTTTGATATCGGATCTTATACTGGGGCATATTTCCCTATTTTCTTTGAGTATCCTTGAAATTGAGACAGTGGCCAGCTTGGTTTTAGATTGAGATTAGTTTAGAGCTTTCGGCGATTGATTACATCAGGACCTCCCTACATGGATTTGTCGAGATAGAGATGGATCACATCGGCTTTCACCAGAGGAGCATGGGTGGGTCCTTTAGCTAGATGTTCATGGGATAGATTTGTTTTCATCATTTTCACCTTGCAGATTGGATTACCCAGATGAGCAGTATTTTGTGCACTTTGAGATTTACCTTTTGAGATCCGTCGACAAGGCAGCTTTTCAGACACAAAGAGTTCTTTCAGCTTAGACTTTTCAGAGGTTTGTCGTGATGCATCAGTTTCTGACCAATTGATTTTAGCGGATGATTGATTTACTGGTTGTCTTAGCAGTGTGAGCACCCTAGATACTGAGGCATATTTCCCTTCTTGAGCTCAATAGTCCGACTCTTGTCACTTTGAGTACACGACTTTGAGCCCATTTACTTCCTATCCACTTTCAAGTTGGTCTTCTTTATCTGTTCCTTCTAGGCCCTGAGCCTCATAGCCCTGAGCTATCCACTCCTTCTAGACCCTGAGTCTTATGGCCTTGATTTATCCGTTCCTTCTAGGCCTCGAGCCTCATAGCCCTGAGTTATCCATTCCTTCTAGACCCTGAGTCTTATAACTCTGAGCTCTCTTTCTTCCCTTAGGTCTTGAGCCTGGTAGCCCTGAGCTATCGTTTCCTATAGACGTCTTTCTAGCCCTAAGCTGAGCCTTCATCATTTGGTCGCCCATGAGTGGTTTGACCAGGAGTTTGCGTATCGCATTCTCCTTCTAGCCGATCAGTCATAGAGCCCGAAGCTCATAGCCCTGAGCTATTCATTGTAACCCCGAGTTACTCATTGCATCATGACCCAGAGTCATTTATGTCATCCATAACCCTGAGCTATTCATCGTAACTCTGAGTTGCTTATTGCATCATGACCTAGAGTCACTCATTCCACCCATAGCCTTGAGTTGTTCTTCATAACCCTGAGCTACTCATCGCATCATGACCTAGAGTCATTCATAGCATCCCGAGCCCTCAGCTTATGACCCAGAGTCGTTTGCATCCTTCACATCCTTGAGATGTTTCGTTTCATCATTTTAGCCACTTGTGAGTGGCCTCGACCCGGCACCACGAGTCGGAAAGCATCTTGATCGGCTATCCATTTAGAGCCCTGAGTTCTCGACCTAGAGTCAATTTTCATTTATGACCCAGAGTCATTTCTTTTCTGTTTAGAGCCCAGAGCTCACGACCTAGAGTCATTCACTCCATCTTGACCTAGAGTCATTCTTAGCATTTATAGCCCTAAGCTCATGACCCAAAGTCGTTCATCTTATTTCTGACCCAGAGTCGTTCATCCTATTTCCAACCCAAAGTCGTTTGTCCTATTTTTGACCCAGAGTCGTTCATCTTGTCCATGACCTAGAGTTATTCATCTCATCCATGACTTTGAGTCATCATTTTCATCTTTTTTTTCATCCTTGTGCTACTCATCACATACCTTTCTTTCTTTACTGCCATTCCCCCACATAGAGTTGTTTTATCCTTGTCGTTGCAGCCCCATGTTCCGACTCTACTCTCACCATGTGCTAAGACAAAATCTCTGGTCCTTCTTTAGTTCTTCGATACAGTTCACTTTGCTCCACTCATTATTCATTTTTTTTACTCACATTCCTTACACTCGTGATCTCTACCGAAGAGGGGCATATTTGTAGACCCTCAATTTTGTCCTCTTAGCACATGTCTTATTAGATACTTGTTTGATACTTTACAATTGGCTCCTTGGTGGCCCATATCTACTCACGCTACTTACCTTTCTTGAGCCACCTTGGAGACTCTGGTTAAGGGATTGCCTAACCCCCTTATGGTGACCCTTGGCAGTTTTGATTTAGACTTAAGCTTTCCATTCCTTTTTAAGATAGTTCTTAGGCATGTTTAGGTCACTTAGACAATATCCCGATCACTTTAGGACACTTAGTTCATTAGGCACCCCACCTAGGCCTGTTTAAAAACTTCATCTGGCTTAACTTTTATATATATATATAACTTTTATTATTATTATTATTATTATTATTATTATTATTATTATTATTGCATGCATTCGATAATTATATATATTTTGTTTATTCATTTTCATTTTTACTCTTTATTTATTTATTATTATCATTGTCATCATTATCATTATTACTATTTTTATTTTATTTATTCACTTATCTAATAGGAAATTGTTTGAATTGTTTAGACTTTAAACAGACATGTGCCCCCTTATTTAATGAGGGATATAGAATCTAGTCTCTACTTGTTCTCTTTCTTTTCTTTAAATCATATTTTATTTTATTACCAATCTCATTATTTCCATTAGTTTATTCTCTTTTCTTCTATTTTTTATTTTTAATTTAATTTTATTCTGCTTTGCATGAGGAAATTATTGAGAGAGCTTGCTACTATTAAAGATGGAGCTGTCCGATTTGAAGTACTAGAAGATATTAAATCCTAAAACCTTGATTTTAGAGCAGACCGCTTGGACGACAATGGCAGCCCCATATGGGAAGAAAGCCAGGGCCTCTCACATCTCTCTATAACGCCCTTCTCTCCGTAATACAAACCCCACTCACTGCCCCTCTCTGCCTCTCTACTACTCCTGCCCTCTAAGATGGCTGCCAGAGGACACCGATAACCATCTTTTAAAGGATGAGCTGCCCAAGTTCTTGGGATGATGCGACATGGTCCGTTTCCTGGATCAGGGTATACTGTTGGCCATCACTCCTTGGAGACAGCTCCTCATCTTGACATTGCAAAGAACAAAATGCTGGCTCACGTAGCAGAAATAGGACGACTTGCAGGAGATAACCATAGACTGGCTGCTACTCATGGGGCTTTAAGGCAAGAGCTTGTTGCTGCACAACATTAAATATCAAGAATCAAGGTACAAATAAGGAGCATTGAGACAGAAACCGATATTCAAATTAGGGTTTTGATGGAGAGGATTGCAAAAATGGAATGAGATATTAGAGCTGATGAACATGTTAAGAAGGAACTGCAACATGACAACGAAGAAGCACACTCTGTAATTCAATATGCAAAGATTGCTATGCAACTACAAAATAAGACAGTTCGAGATATGACGTTGCGGCGTAGATGGATGAGTAGAAAGGAAAATAGCAAGAGAAAGAAAGAAGGCCACAATTTATCAAGGAAAACCAAAAATAGGAAGGAAGTGGCCATACAACACGCATATAGTGGGCTGTAAGGGAGATTCCTTTTTTTTTTTTTAGAAAGAAAAGTCAATTGATCTAATCACTTACCAAAACAACATGCTGATTACTACCCAAAAAGTGCTATTTTACACCTTTAATTCAATATCTTTTAAGCACTTTTGTGTAGTAATTCTCCATCTTTATTCCAATTGGCATGTTAAGGACCTAGCAATGACTTCTAATCATATTTGTGGCTAGTTTTAGTGTTTTGACAGCCTTTTGGATCATTAAGACAAGCCAAGTAAAGGAGAGAAGCAAAGAGAAGCAAAGAGGAAAAGCAAGCAAAGTGAAGAGAAGCAAAGAGGACAGCAGCTGTAGTCTTCTTTCTCACTTTTGGAGCACTTACAGAAGTCCATTTTCTACATTCGATATACCATTTCAAAGATCAGGAAGTCAAGAATCCATCGCTTCAAACCGTGTATGATTTGGAGTTGAAATGAGGAAGATATGGCCTTCGGAAGACAACTGCTCCAGGCTTGTGCGAAATTTTCGCACAACACCTTCAAAATTCGCACAGCCCATGCGTGGTGCGAATTTTGCTCTGTTTTTGCCGACTCCACTTTAGATATTTTCTTATGTATTTTTTGATGTAATTTCCTTTATTATCCTTGTAACTAACCAATCACAAGCTTTTGCTTTTGTAAAGACTATATAAGGGGTGGAAATCACCTCTTGGAAGATATAGAATAGATATTACGTTTTGACACTGAGAAAATATAGAGAGCTCTCTCGTTTCCTTTTTCTCTTCCCCATTTCTATTTTCTTAGTAGCCAAACAGCCTCTGAGGGCTTTTCCTCAAAGGATGATTGGCTAAAACTTTTAGTTTCTCAAAGTATGGATGTTATGTGATGACTTGGATGCAATCCCATGGAAATTTCTCGCACCTCGAAGGTAAGGTAGTCATTTTTCATTAAAGGTTCATTAATGCAAAGTTTGGTTTTTATTTCCTTTGGACAACTTCCAACGGCCAATACTTGATAAGCTTTTGGATTTTTATCCATTAGTTATCTCCTACGAGCTATTGGAAGGTGAGGTTTTCAATTCCAAGTTTTGCATTAATCCGTTAGAACCAATTTCAATGGCCATTGAAGGGTGAGTTTATCACCTGGAATGACTTTGAGTTGCCAATATTTGGTAAGCTTTTGGCTTTAGACCATTAGTTATCTCTTACGAGCCATTCAAAGGAAGTCTAAGGTGAATAACCATTGATGAAATTCACTACCATCTGTTTTGCCATTTTAAAGGATTAAAACTTGATTTGCTAAATCCATACCGGTTCGGGAAGCAAGCATCACCATAGTTGCAACCCCAACGCGAGGAGCCTATCCTGAGATTTCCAATTTGCATAAGAGCCAGAGCATAACTATCCTATCTTTGAGAAACTTGTTTTTACACCCTTTCATTTTAGTCTTTAATGTTAGCTTAGATTAGTTTAAATCTTTCTAAAACATTTACATCTTCTTTTAAAACTAACATCCATAAGAAAATCACCTATTTTCCTAATTTGAATATCACTTGTGTTTGCGAAAACCCTTCCCAGTGAACGATCCTAGAACCACTATGCTATAGTAGCTTGGCTACTTTAGTAATAGTATTTAAGGTATAAATTTTGTTGATACGCCTTTAAAGCTAAGCTACCATGAGTCGCATCAAATGGCGCCGTTGCCGGGGAAGGTGCCACAAGCATAGTGAAGCAACCATTAAGGGTAACTTGTGATCTTCATCACAAGTTTGGTGAGTTTTCTTATAATTTTTTTAGTTTAGTTTTTATTTAGTTAAATTTTTTTTTTATTCTCTTTTCTTTTATGTTTGTTTTAATTTCAATTTGTGCATTCCTTGTTGGATTCGAGACCAAGAGGGAACCCTGGTACAAGTTGAAGAAAAGAGCCTTAGTTGAATATCATTTTTTTAGAAATGGAAATTCCACATGAAGATCAAAGCTCTCATTATGATCATGAGAAGGACAAATTTGCATACTTATCCATGAGGGATCAGATTGAATTAGGGAAAAGGCAAGTTCAACAAAGCCAATGGGGTAGTAAGTATGCTTTGAATGGAGATTATTCACATGAGCATACGGTAGGGGAGTGCCCTACCATTCCAACTGTGAGAGACATGTACGGTTACCAAAGCTCCTACACCTCAAGTTGGAATAACCATCCCAACCTTACAACCCAACCTCAACCTCAACCTCAACCATCAATGAGTACATCTTCATTGGAGCACGCCATTTTGAAGATAAGCAATGTCATGGAGGACTTTGTAGGTGAGCAACAAAAGATCAACTCTCATCTTAATGAAAAGATTGATAATTTGGAGAGTTCAATAAATGTAAGAATGGAGGGGGTTTATAATGATCTATCACTAAGGATAGAAAAAGTTAAAGACTCATTGAGAAGCTCACCAATCTCGACATAGCAAGGGGGAAAAGGAAGCTTCCTCCTCAACCCCACCATAACCTTCAAGGAACCAATGCAAAAAGATCAAGGAAAGTGTTGAAGATCGACACTTTGGTGGGGGATTGCTATGACAACTCTATGGACCAACCTTCCATTGAAAATCATAAGGTTCAAGATGACAAAGGGTTACCTGAACCCTTTAAAGCATCCACTTCTCCAGGGAAGAGAAGAGAAACGAATTCCCTTGGACCAAATGGGAAGGATGCCAATTTTGTTTGGGATCCAGGGGGAATTCAGTATGAAGTGGGTGTGTGAGTGAGGATGAGCTAAATAGTTCATCTTCTTTTTGGGGTACATGCTATCAGCTTCATTTAAATTCTATGCTTTCTTTAAATTTATGCATGTTTTAGTTTGAATTCTTAGCTTTAATTTAGTTTTAATATGTTTTTAAGATGAGTTTTGAAGTGTTCATGTAGGTATGATGCTTGCAAAAATCGAAGTTATGGTGAAAACAAGGGAAAACAGGGGAGAAAAGCAAAAAAAAGAGCAATTTGCACCACCCCATTTCGGAAACTGATGGGAACATTTCGATCACTTCCCGAAGTTCATTTCATGCATACTATATCTCGTTTCAAAGCTTGGGAAGTCAGGAGTCCATAGCTTCAAACGGTACTGAATTTGGAGTTGAAACGAAGAAGTTATGGCCGTTTGAAGACGACTGTGCAAAGCTGAACGGGAATGTTACAGCCGCACCCCATTTTGCTACTATTGGACACGTTTTTGGAGCACTTTCTGGAGCTCAAATTATGTATACCATATCTATTTTTGAAGCTTAGGAATTCAGGAGTCCAGTGCTTCAAACGGTGTGCGATTTGGATTTGAAACGAAGAAGTTATGGCCATTTGAAAGAATCCAATTTCGCATTTGGGCGGGTGAATAGTGTCTTGTGCGAAATTTTCGCACAACATATTGTGTCGTGCGAAACTCGCACAACACATCCCCTTGTGCGAAATTTTCGCACCACTCTTCCCTTGTGCGAATTTTTTAGCTTCTTCATCCCTACCCTCCCCAATCCCAAGCCTTTGAGCCTTGTCCTCAGCTGCTCAAAGTGGGGCCCACTCATCATTTTTGTAAACATTTAGTATAAATTCCTCTCTCATTCAATTTTTGAATTTTGAAACAGGTGGTTCAACCTTCTCAACTCCAAGTCCACATCACATGAGGTACCACTTCCTTCCTCCTTATTTTCGATTCAAACATTGAGGACAATGTTCATCTCGGTTGGGGGGAGAGATGAGGAAGTAAGTATTAGTTTAAATTTTTATCATACTTAATTAAATTAGCTACTTTTTGTTTAAATTTTAAAATTTTTGCTTTAAACTCCATGGATATTAAGGATTAACTCTCAAAATTAAATGAGAGAAGTCAAGTTTCAACTTGATTACATGAGTCTTAGAGTTTGTATTATGCTCTTCTAAAAGTTGATGAATTGTTGAAACTCCCATTGCATGCAAACTTATCTCTTCCACCTTAAGCTATTCGCACACACATACATTAGATTCCGATTATAAGATGTGAAACTATCTCACCCTCTAAGCTTGAGAAATCATAATTTGACACCTTTAACCTCTCTTTAATAGTGTTGGGACACCTCATAAAGACCAATGAGTCTTTGAAAAAAAGAAAAAGAAAAAGAAAAAGAAAAAAAAATAGAATAAACTTCTTTGCTTGACTTGAAACCTGAGCATGGTCCGAAGGGGTGGTGAAAGCCTTTAAAGCCTAGTGCCCTAAGCCTTTATTGGTTGGGAGTCACTGATCCTCTGCTTGTTACATGGGTGAATTGGTTAAGTTTAGTAAGTGAAAAGAATTGTGAATAAGAGGTGCGTTCCTAGCCTATCAAGAGATGGTTAATTTTGCTAAGCTTAAAGAAAGACTTAGGTTGGGAGGAGATGATAGTTATCCATACTATACTCGGAAGCTAATCACATTAACACTTAGCTTTTAGTGGAAGAATTTGATTTGGATCTTTTGAGAGTGGAAATTCTTTTGATGCTTAAACTTGCATAATATCCATTCTTTGTACTCTATAATCAAGTGAATGCTTTGACAACTCTTATTATAGGTTGAGTTTCACATCTTTATTTATCCATGGATGTCAATCATGCCACTTGATTATTTTTTGGAGTGATCAACATGATTTTGTAAATTATTATATTATCTATTTTTCTTTATTTTTCTCTCCTTCATTGCTCAGGGACTAGCAATGTGTTAGTTGGGGGGAGTGATTACTACCCAAAAAGTGTTATTTTACACCTTTAATTCAATATCTTTTAAGCACTTTTGTGTAGTAATTCTCCATCTTTATTCCAATTGGCATGTTAAGGACCTAGCAATGACTTCTAATCATATTTGTGGCTAGTTTTAGTGTTTTGACAGCCTTTTGGATCATTAAGACAAGCCAAGCAAAGGAGAGAAGCAAAGAGAAGCAAAGAGGAAAAGCAAGCAAAGTGAAGAGAAGCAAAGAGGACAGCAGCAGCAGTCTTCTTTCGCACTTTTGGAGCACTTCCCGAAGTCCATTTTCTACATGCTATATACCATTTCAAAGCTCAGGAAGTCAATAATCCAACGCTTCAAATTGTGCACGATTTGGAGTTGAAATGAGGAATATATGGCCTTCGGAAGACAACTGCTCCAGGCTTGTGCGAAATTTTCGCACAACACCTTCAAAATTCGCATAGCCCATGCGTGGTGCGAATTTTGCTCTGTTTTTGCCGACTCCACTTTAGATATTTTCTTATGTATTTTTTGATGTAATTTCCTTTCTTATCCTTGTAACTAACCAATCACAAGCTTTTGCTTTTGTAAAGACTATATAAGGGGTGGAAATCACCTCTTGGAAGATATAGAATAGATATTACGTTTTGACACTGAGAAAATATAGAGAGCTCTCTCGTTTCCTTTTTCTCTTCCCCATTTCTATTTTCTTAGTAGCCAAATAGCCTCTGAGGGCTTTTCCTCAGAGGATGATTGGCTAAAACTTTTAGTTTCTCAAAGTATGGATGTTATGTGATGACTTGGATGCAATCCCATGGAAATTTCTCGCACCTCGAAGGTAAGGTAGTCATTTTTCATTAAAGGTTCATTAATGCAAAGTTTGGTTTTTATTTCCTTTGGACAACTTCCAACGGCCAATACTTGATAAGCTTTTGGATTTCTATCCATTAGTTATCTCCTACGAGCTATTGGAAGGTGAGGTTTTCAATTCCAAGTTTTGCATTAATCCGTCAGAACCAATTTCAATGGCCATTGAAAGGTGAGTTTATCACCTGGAATGACTTTGAGTTGCCAATATTTGGTAAGCTTTTGGCTTTAGACCATTAGTTATCTCTTACGAGCCATTCAAAGGAAGTCTAAGGTGAATAACCATTGATGAAATTCACTACCATCTGTTTTGCCATTTTAAAGGATTAAAACTTGATTTGCTAAATCCATACCAGTTCGGGAAGCAAGCATCACCATAGTTGCAACCCCAACGCGAGGAGCCTATCTTGAGATTTCCAATTTGCATAAGAGCCAAAGCATAGCTATCCTATCTTTGAGAAACTTGTTTTTACACCCTTTCATTTTAGTCTTTAATGTTAGCTTAGATTAGTTTAAATCTTTCTAAAACATTTACATCTTCTTTTAAAACTAACATCCATAAGAAAATCACCTATTTTCCTAATTTGAATATCACTTGTGTTTGCGAAAACCCTTCCCAGTGAACGATCCTCGAACCACTATGCTATAGTAGCTTGGCTACTTTAGTAATAGTATTCAAGGTATAAATTTTGTTGATATGCCTTTAAAGCTAAGCTACCATGAGTCGCATCACATGCACCTGCATCCTTGGGAAATCTCCAATGTGAACCACATGTATGCACTTTCCTATATCACGTGCATCTTCAAAAAGGAAATAAAATATTAGAGTGAGGCTGCCATATAAGAATGGAGGGGGGATTTTCTTAAGGAAGGAGTCCTTTCAGAGAGAGGAGGACACAAAGAGAATAGATGATTTTTCTTTAGCAAAGAGATCCACACGGAGAAGGGCTTTTCTTTTGGGAGCGGGGATCCACATAAAAGAAAGTAATCTCTTTTAGAGAAAGGGCGCATGAGTTTTTTTTTTTTGGGGAGTGGCAGAGGACTTGAAAGACTAATTGGGCTGCCATTTTTGACACATCAAGAGACTATTTTTTCAATAATATATAGGTTAGTTTTCGGTTTTCAATACAGTATTTTTTTTTTTTAATTTGGGTTTTAGTTGATCGGTTTAATTAATTGTTTGTGATAAATTCTTTTAAATCTCGATTTCGAACAATCTTTTATTTTTCTTATATTAATGTCTCTCTTTTATAACTGCAATTCATTAGTTCTATGCTAGTTTATTTTAATCTACACAAAACTTTAAATAAAGTTTATATTTTTAATTCCGATTAGTTTAAATTCTAGTTTATTTTTAATTTGAATGAGTTATTGATCTTAAATCTATTAGTTTAATTGATTTTGTGGGGTAAAATTTATATTTTTAATTTCAATTAGTTTAATTTTAGTTTATTTTTAATTTGAATGAGTTATTGATTTTAAATCTATTAGTTTAATTCATCTTGTGAGGTAAAATTTATATTTTTAATTCTAATCATTTTAATTCTAGTTTATTGCTAATTTGAATATGTTATTGATCTTAATTCTTTAGTTTAATTGACCTTGTGAGGTAAAATTTATAGTTTATAATTCCGATTAGTTTGAATTCTAGTTTATTTTTAATTTGAATGAGTTATTGATCTTGAATCTATTAGTTTAATTGATCTTGTAAGGTAAAGTTTATACTTTTAATTCCGATTGGTTTAAATTCTAGTTTATTTTTAATTTGAATATGTTATTGATCTTAAATCTACTAGTTTAATTGGTCTTGTAAGGTAAAATTTATATTTTTAATTCCAATTAGTTTAATTCTAGTTTATTTTTAATTTGATTATGTTATTGATCTTAATTCTTTAGTTTAATTGATCTTGTGAGGAAAAATTTATATTTTTAATTCCAATTAGTTTAAGTCTAGTTTATTTTAAATTTGAATATGTTAATGATCTTAATTCTTTAATTTAATTGATCTTGTGAGGTAAAATTTATATTTTTAATTTTAATTAGTTTAATTCTAGTTTATTTTTAATTTGAATGAGTTATTGATCTTAATTCTTTAGTTTGATTGATCTTGTGAGGTAAAATCTATATTTTTAATTCCGATTAGTTTAAATTCTAGTTTATTTTTAATTTGAATAAGTTATTGATCTTAAATCTATTAGTTTAATTGATTTTGTAAGGTAAAGTTTATATTTTTAATTCCGATTAGTTTAAATTCTAGTTTATTTTTAATTTGAACATGTTATCAATCTTAATTCTTTAGTTTAATTGATCTTGTGAGGTAAAGTTTGCATTTTTAATTCCAATTATTATAATTCTAGTTATTCATGTGTTTCTTGAAATCTAAATGTTAGTGTTTGGATGATAATTTTGTTAGTTTGTTTGATTAGGAAGTCATGAATTTGTTGCCTTAGTGCTTGTTGGTCAAATTTTTATTTTTTTATTTTTATTTTTTAGGGCCACTGGAAACACATGAAGGTTGGCCTTTACTCTCACCACTTTAATTGACAAGATTTTCTAAAATCTTTATTTCATGATCTTTGTTTCCTTTTGTTTTGATTGATATATTGTTTTCTATTTTTGTTATTTTATAAATTAATTTCCTTTATTTTAAAACAAAACTCTTTTTCTCCAAAAAAACCCTTTTAAGAAAATTTTTTATTATTCATTTAAGGCATCTAGAATCAAAATCTATTTTCTATTTAAAAAAATAACATGCAACCATATCTTAATCGATTTGCATCCTTCTCAATTTTCAACAAAAATTTTGGTCTTAAACAAAACGCGAATCAAAGCTTGTGGTCCCAAATAAATGGGACAATTTTAGGCTAAATTCGTGTATATTAATTTGGGGAATTGGTGAAACCCCTACATAAGAAAATCTTTTTCAAAATTTATTTTTGCTACCACCCTGCTATTTATTGTAATTATATTTACATTTTTCTTTTTAGGAATTGTATACAAGATATGTATGATAATTAATTATTCGGTATTCTGATAATTTTTTCTAATTAATTAGATTAGCATGCTAGGATTTATTATTTATTATCTAACCCTCATGTCCTGAGTAAGCGCATTAGGAGTTATATATGCTATCCAGCTACGTTCCCTAATACCCACTTTCTAAACCCTATGAATATGATTGTCGTTGCGTACTATTGCCCATGCATGCTATCCTGTTTGATTGCCTTGATATACATTTGATGATTGTTTGATTATCTTTGATAAAATGCATGTTGTGTGATGTATCTCAGTACTAACTTTTATGTTTTATGATAGCGCTTGAGAAGTCGTCCAGGTATGCACCCTAACTCTCCTTTATGGTAATTTGATCATATTTGGCATGTTATTTTTTGAAATCACCTTAGTCTATCTAGGTATCCCCAATTAATCAATTAATTGCCACATTACCCTCAATTTAGTCAGTAGAGACCTATTTAGGGCTTAGAGGGGTGCTACCTCCTAGACGTACCTTCCCAATAAGTAACCTGATCCCCGGACTTAGACTCGGGTTTTTCAAAGACACGCTTTTCCAAAAATTATGGAGTCATTTTTTTTAGGGTTTTATTTCTTGTTTTATTTTCCCTTTAAAATAAAAATAAAATAAGTGGTGACTCCGACTTTTCTAAAAATTATTTTTCTCACAAATAAAAAGCGAGTCTCGTCGATCGAGTGGGGACGCACGTGAAAAATGCGGGTCCACAACATGACTCAAAGTTGTTCATGTCATCAACAACCCTAAGTCATTCACATTACTTAGACCCCTAAGCCCACGACCTGAAGTTGTTGATGTCATCATAAACCTTAGGCTATTCATAGCATCTAGTGTTGTGAGCTCATGACCTAGAATTGTTATGTTATCCACAACCCTGAGCTATTCATAGAAATTGGAGCCATAAGCTCATGACCAAGAATCATTCATATTATCCATAACTCTAAGTTGTTCATAGTATCTTATGGGCTGAGCTCACGGGATCCTGAGTTGTTCATGTCATGTACAACTCTAAGTTGCTCATAGCATCTCGAGCCTTGAGCTCATAACCCGTAGTCATTCATGTCAACCACAACCTTAAGCTGTTTATAGTATCTTGAGTCGTGAGCTCACAACTCGGAGTCATTCATGTCATCCACCACCCTTAGCTCGTGATGCAGAATCATTCATATTATCCATAGCCCTAAGCTGCTCATTGCCTTTAGAGGCCTTAGCTCATGGGATATCAAGTCATTCATATCATTCACAAAGCTTAGTTATTCAAAGCATCCATACCCTTGAGCTCATGACCCAGAGTGGCACATATCCTTCATAGCCTTAGGCTATTCATAGCATTTAGAGCCCTAAGCACATGACCCAGAGTATTCATGTCATCAATAACCCTAATATGTTCATAACATTTAGATCCCTAAGCCCACGACCTGAAATCTTTCATGTCATTTATAGCCCTAAGCTTTTCATAAAATCTAGAGCCCTAAGATCATGACTCGGAGCCGATCATGTCATCCCTAACCTTGAATTTTCATAATATCTGAAGCCTTGAGCTCATGACCCAAAGTCAATCATGTCCACCACATCCTTAAGTTTTTATAGCATCTAGAGCCTAGAGCACACCACTTAGAGTTGTTCATGTCATCTATAGCCCCAATCTATTCATAGCATCTAGAGCCCTAAACTCCAAACCTGAAGTAGTTCATGTCATCCATGATTCGTGTCCAATTGGTGTCTCAGCTGATTTGTGTCCAGCTGGTGCTCCTTGTTGAGGGAGTAATCAACAAAATTTATAACCTATAACACCATATACTAGGGTAGCAAAGAAAAAGCTACTATAGTATAGTGGCTCTAGGATCGTCCACTGGGAAAGATTGACAAGCTCTCAATGATACCAATTCCAAGTGAATTGGTTTTGTTTCATTTCATGGTTAGCTTAAGAAGTAAAACACAAACTTTGATTGGTAAAGGTTTAGACTTAAACTAACTAACATAACAGAAGTTTGGAATAATTTAGGAAGAAAAGCATTCCCTGGAGAGTTAGGTTCACTGGGGTGGTTCCTCATGCAAAAGACATAGCTCCGGTCAGATGGTTCATTTCCTCGTGTTAGAGATTCAACATATAGTCAATTCTCTAACCGTTGTTGTACAGAGACTCCTTCAATTAGATTTCACTTTAATTCTCTCACTGATGCAACTTGCAATGGTTTAAGCCTCTCACTAAGCCTTAACCATTCAAGGTGATCTTTAACCTTGGATTACCTGTCAAAAACTCGCAAGAGATAACTAATGGATGTCTCCTTGGAGTCCAAAAGCTTATCAAGTGTTGGCCATTCTAGAAAATCCTACCTTGAAGTCACCTACCAGAGGCTCGCAAGGGGTAAACTAGTGCATTTCCATGGTTGGAAATCACTTGCCTTACCAAGTGTTGGCCCAGGTGACTCTAAGGTGTTTTAAGTTAACTAAAAAGATAAAAATCACTAAAGGATTTCACTTCCTCTTCATTACTAGCTAAAACCACAGAGCTCTGCATTCTTGCACTTGGAACCTTCCCTGGCAACCTTAGCTCCAAGGAACTAGAGGTTTAGTTACTCATTCTCTGGGGAAAACTCCTCAGAGAGTTCATAACTTAGTAAGAAAATGAAAGTACAAAGTGAGAAGGTAAGGCAGTAGAAAGTAATAGACTTTACTTGCTTACCCAAACTTTTACAGAAGGAACTCCTCTCCGAGAACAGGCTCCCGAGAGGTATATATATGTACATAATATAAAACTAATTATTACATAGATATTTGGTCTTTTTACTAACTTAAAAGCTAAGGAATCATGTAATTGGTAGCTTACAAGGAGTATTTTGGGATTTAGACAACAAAAATCTAATGGAAAATATCTCCCAATGTCGGTAGCAAATATCAGGAGGATTCAGGAACCATTTCGCAGGAGAAAAATGGTGTCTGCGAGATTTCGCAGACACTCAAGAGGGGCTGCGAAATATTTCGCAACACCAAGCTATCTTCACAGGGCTGCGAAGTTGGCTTCCACCTTGAGGTTCCCAGCTTCCTTCTCGCGGCATAAATCGGGCATCGTCAGAAGGAGAAACATTACACTGTTCAAAAAGGCTGCGAAATCACTTCGCAACAAAAGGGTGATTTCGCAACACTTTGCAAAATGCTTCCTTCAGCTCGGAGTGATTAGCTTGTAATGGCTGCAACTTCTTCGTTTCAACTCCGAATTGCACACCGTTTGAAGCATTGGATTGTTGACTTCCTGAGCTTTGAAATGGTATATAGCATGTATCATTTGGACTTCATAAAGTGCTCCAAAAGTGGCTGCTACGACTGTCATCAAGAATATGCTTTATGGCAGATTCTCTTTGCTTTTTCTCCTTGCAATCCGGATTTACTCTTGGAAAATGACTTCTAAGCTTTGCCCAAGATTCCTCATAGCTCTCCTCAGTCTTGACTTGCTTTGGTGATCAAAATACTAACAAAAACACCAAAACTTACACAAAGTGATCAAAATTGCTTTCAAGGGTCCTTAACATGCCAATTGAGTTAAAAGGCCTAAACTACTACTCAAAAGTGTTTAAAAGGATTAATTATAGGCTATCAAATAGAACTTTTTGAGTAATAATCAATCCATATCCCTGAGTTGTTCATAGCATCTAGTGCCCTACGCTCACAACTCGAAGTTGTTTCTGTAATCCATAACCTTGAGTTGTTTAAAATATTTAGAGCCTTGAGCTCATGACTCATAGTCGTTGATGTCCACCACAACCTTAATATGTTCATAGCATTTACAGCCCTGAGCAGATGACCTTAAGTCAGTCATGTCATCAACAACCCTGAGTTGTTCATAGAATCTAGAGCCCTAAGCCCACGACACAAAGTTGTTCATGTCATACATAACTGATTGCGTGCCTAGCTGGTGTACCTTGATTTTGGTCCTCAGATAGGAGTAATCAACAAAATTTCTAACCTATATCACCATGTGCTAGGATAGCCTCAGCTAGTATAGCATAGTGGCTCTAGGATCGTTCACTTGGAAGGGTTTTCAACTTACAACTGATAATAATTCAAAGTTGAATTGATGGTTTTTCATTTCAAGGTTAGCTTTAAAAGAAAACATAATCTTTGGTTGAAAAAGGATTGGTTTTAAGCTAACCAAAACTAAAAGTAATTAAAATTACTAATAAAGAAAAGCATTTCTTGGAGTTTTAGGCTCACTGGGGTCAGGCTCCTCATGCAGAAACAGAGTTTCGATCACTTGAATCTTTTCCTCGCATTAGAGAATTAACATATAGTTAATTCTCTAATCGGTGTGGTACAGATGCTTCCCTTTAATGGGTTCAAACACTAAATCCCTCACACTGATGCATCTTGCAATGGCTCGTGCCTCTCACCTAGCATTTACCATTCAAGGTGTTCATTAACCTTGGATTCCCCTTCTCAAGCTCGCAAGAGATAACTAATGGATGTTTCCTTAGAGTCCAAAAGCTTACCAAGTGTTGGCAATTCTAGAAAATTCTACCTTCAAGTCACCTCCCAAAGGCTCGCAAGAGGTAAACTAGTGCATCTCAATGGACGAAGATCACTTGCCTTACCAAGTGTTGGCCCAGGTGATTTAAAGGCGTTTTAAGTTAACTAAAAACATAGAAACCATTAACGGGTAACACTTTCTCTTCATTAATAGCTGAAACAAAAAAACTACCAATTCTTGGACTTGGCACCTTACCCAGCTACCTTAACTCCAAGAGACAAAAAGTCTAGCCACTCATTCTCTAAGGAAACATCCTCAGAGCTTGTTTGGCTAGTAAGAAAAATACAATCAAAATGAGTAGGTAAGGCAGAGCAAAGCTCTGTATTTTACTTCCTTCAAAACTATACAAAAAGTTTTCTCTGAGAACAAGCTCCCGAGAGATCTCTAAGTAATGAAAATTACAAACCATATATATATGAGGTCATTCGCCCTTTGTTCTTGCTTATTAATTAACGAATCCTATTATTGGTGGATTACAAGGAGAAAATGGGGATTTAAACAACAAATATCTGAAGAAAAAAATCTAAAAGTGTCGGTCACAAATATCTGGAAGCACTCAGGAGGATTTCGCAGGCATGCAAGATGACTGTGAAATTTCGCAAGCTGAAGATCTCAATTTCGCAGCCAAAGGCTGATTTCGCAGCCTGCGAAATTGGCCTTTAGCTTGGTGTGATTGGCTTCCAATGTCTATAACTTCTTTAGTTCAACTCCGATTCATGTATCGTTTGAAGTGTTGGATTTCTGACTTCCTAAGCTTCGAAATGACATATAGTATGCATGAAATGGACTCTATAAAGTGCTCCAAAAGTATCCAACAGTTTCTATTCTCTTGAATTCTTCATGTTAGATTTCTCTCTTTGTTTTCCCTCCTTGCATTCATGATTTGATTATGGCAAAGGACTATAAAGCTTCAAAGATTAGGTTCTTTATGTTAATGAGCTTCCAATTTCTTTGGCATGGATTCCATAGAACTCTCCTCAATCTTGGATTGCTTTGGTAATCAAAATACTATCAAAAACACCAAAACTTAACACAATTTGATTAGAAATGATTGCATAGGTACTTAATATGCTAATTGAGTTAAAAGGTAATAACTACTACTCAAAAGTGTTTAAAAGAGTTAATTACAAGCTATAAAATAACACTTTTTGAGTAGTAATCACTCCCCCCAACCGACATATTGCTAGTCCCTTAGCAATGAAGGAGAGAAAAAGTAAAATAAGCCGTAATATACTTTACAAAATCATGCTGATCACTTCAAAAAATTTTAAGTGGCATGATGATCAAACTCTCACATGGTTTATTAAAGAAATATAAAACTCAAACTTCAACAAGAGTTATCAAATACTTTGCCTAATCACAATTCATACAGAGAAGGCATTATGCAAATTGAAGCTTTAAAATCATTTCCACTTCGAAAGGGCTAAACCTTACTCTTCCACAAAAATCTAAGTGTTACTTATTAGTTTCCGAATATAGTATGCTGAACTAATCTCTCCCCCAAACCTAGTTCTTTTTCAACACTTAGCAAACTGACAAAATTTAATAGGCTAAGAACGCACCCTTTTATTTCACACTTTTTTTTTTTTTTTTTTTGTGTAGGAGTATAAGGCTTAAAGGTATTCTTTTCTAAATTGTCCATGTAACGAGGGTCCATCGATGACTCCCAACCACTTAAGGTTTAGGGCATAAAGCTTTAAGGATCTTTTAACCACTAACTCCTCGGATTTTACCCCAGACTTTTGAGAATGAATTTTAATACCCAAGCACCTACAGTATGTTAAACTCCACATATTCACCCTTGTAATGAGCATTGAGGTCGGTGGCTCCCAACCAAATAAGGCTTAGGGCACCAGGTTTTAAAGATTTTCACTATATACCCCTTAGACCTTGCTCGGGTTTCAAGGCAAGTATAACATTTTTTCTTTCTTTTCAAAGGCTCATTGGCTTTTTATAAGGTGTCCCAACACTATTAAATTAGGTCAAAGGTACCAAGTCTAAAATTTTCCTAAGTCAAGAGGGAAATAGTTTTTCATCTTAAACTCGGAACCTATTGTGTACATTGTGTGAATAGCTTAAGGTGGAAGAACTAAGCTTGAATTCAATAGAAGTTTCAACAATTCATCAACTTTAGTAAGCATAATACAAACTCTAAATCAAGTGAAAAACAAAAATTCAATTTCTATTATTTTATTTTGAGAATTTTTCCTTAATAACCATGGAGAGTGAAATAAAAACTTTAAAAAAATTTCAAAATTAAACAAAAATGAACTAAATTATCAAAATAACTTAGCATTAACAACAAAAACTTCCTTCCTCAACTCCCCCCCCCCCCCCCCCCCAACCAAGCTGAACATTGACCTCAATGTGGCATGAGCGATTGAAATTACAGGGAGGAAGTGGTACCTCCTGAGTGATATGAAGTTCGAGTAGAATAGGAGAAACCACATGTTTCAAAAACAATAAAAGATATGAGTAGAGGAATTAAAATAAAATAATGCCAAGGGTACTAAAAAAATGATAGATTTGTATTACTTCATGAAAGTATACTATAAAGTAAAACAAGTAATACAACCAATCCTAATATATAAAACATCAAAAGCATGGGATTACAAGTTCTACTATAGTAAGGAAATAGAGAAAATAAACTATGTAAATGATCAGATAGTGGTGGGATGATCATGTGAAGATGATGTCTCAGCTGTCAAGGTCGGAATGCTCGGGATGGATGCCTCTGTCTCTCCTATAGTAGGCTCCTCAGGGGGCATAGTCTGCTCTGATAGAGGAGGGGCCTGTGATGGATCTGTAGGCTTTGAAGGGATAGGAATGGTGTGCTTAGGAGGCGATGGAATACCCAGATACTGCTGTATCTGCCTAAGGATGGCAGTATGCTGAGTTTGGGTGGCGATAATCTACTCCTGATGGGCACGAAGAGCTGTCATCTGCTGAGTGAGGATGCTCTAAGAAGTGGTCAATGCCTGCAAGGTGTGACATAGGCCTCTAAATTTGGAAATGGATATGGCAATCCTAGACTCAGATAGAGGAGAGGGCTCTGATGGAGATGGTATGGCAGGCGGAGTCCCTGGTGTGGTAGGAGGAGCAGAGGGTGCAATCTCAAGCATAGGCCCAGTAGAGGGCACTGTAGGGGCAGGTGCTCTCGTGTCAGCTAGTATCTCAACTGGCTGTGGCTCCTATGGATGCACTGGATGTGGAATCTCTGGATGCTCTGGTCCAGTTGGGGCTCCTGGCTCTGCATCATAGGTTGTCATACTCATCCATTTGTCGAGAGTGAATATCTCTGGGCAAATGCGTCTGCGCTCAAGCTGAGGCTCAGATGGATATCCCAAGTGCTCCAAAATCTAACATAGCAATCCTGGGAAGAGCAGTGGAATAGCCTCCGCTCTGAACAACTTCTTCCTATGGACCTTCTCTTCAAAGTACAAAAGAGCAACCATAATGAGATGATGAGGGCCAAAGAAAAATCCCTTAGATATCCTAAACAATGCCTCTAGCAAAGCTCCTTTCCTCTGCACCATATGCTGAAGTGGATAGATGTTATGACATAGGAGTGCATCTATAAAGAGCATGCTGGAAGGGAGCTCCTCCTCAATAGATAGGGTCATGTGGATGCCCCTCTAGACACTATATGGACTATGTCACTCTAGGAAGGATGAGTCCAGAATCAATAATCCTCTGGACGTGTTGGCTCATAGGGAATGCGTAGGGCCTCTGCTATGTGTCTGGCTCCCAAGATACCATGGCGTCCGTCAATGGTGAAGTGGATGACAGTAGGATCCCGGACGTGATGTGTAGTCATAGACTGATAAAAGTGTAATGCTACACGGGGATAGAAGAAATCCCTGGGAGTCATCAAGTGCTCCATATGGTACCTCTGCAACAAATGGAAGGAATCTCTGAGCTTTGGTTGAAGCCTGAAAGTAGCTCTGTCAAAGCAAAGCTCGGAGTGGAATGGCCTAGCCCGGCAATCCAAATTACCCTCAATAGGTGGCTGAGTGACCATGGGATGCTTGATAACCACCTCAGGAGTCATCCCAAAAGGAATCTGAGAGTTTGTGGCAGGTGGCTGAGGCGGCTGAGGCTCTGATAGAGGCTCTGATGGCGGCTCTAAAGGCTCAAGTGGTGCTGATACCCTTGCTTTCTTCTTAGGGGGACGGCTACGTGACTTTTTGGCCTGAGAAGAGCTTGCCCCAGGTGTGGTGGGTGGTCTCCTTGTCTCATATCACCTCGTAGGAGAAGTCAGAGGCGCGTCCCCTATTGATGGTGGGACAGCTAGTGGCTATGAAGGCTTTGTCATGGAGCCTTCCACATGGGTCTCTCTTGGGGCTCTAAGGCGGCTTGAATGAGATGAGGACTTAGCTCCTCAGATTTTTGCCATGGCTGATTCAGAGAAGGTGGTTAGAGGTGCGCGTGCAGCTTGGGCTCAGATGGGGGTCCTCTGGAAGGGTGTTCTGGCTTGGGTCCTATTTCGCACCAAAGGGAAATTCAAATGACTGGTTTAAAAATGAAATTTGGAATTTATAACGTTTAAAATGGAGGCCAAGTGACGGTTGGACTTTTCACAGCGGAGAGGCGTTTTCGCAGCGGGGGCTCAATTTCGCAACGAAGGGCTGTTTTCGCAACTACGAAATGATTACTACTCAAAAAGTGCTATTTTATAGCTTGTAATTAACTCTTTTAAACACTTTTGAGTAGTAGTTATTACTTTTTAACTCAATTAGCATATTAAGGACCTTTGCAATCATTTCTAATCAAATTGTGTAAGTTTTGGTGCTTTTGATAGTAATTTGATCACCAAAGCAATCCAAGATTGAGGAGAGTTCTTTGGAATCCATGGAAAAGCAATGGGAAGCTCATTAACATGAAGAACCAAAGCTTTGAAGCTTTATAGTCCTTTTTGATTACTACCCAAAAAGTGTTATTTTACACCTTTAATTCAATATCTTTTAAGCACTTTTGTGTAGTAATTCTCCATCTCTATTCCAATTGGCATGTTAAGGACCTAGCAATGACTTCTAATCATATTTGTGGCTAGTTTTAGTGTTTTTACAGCCTTTTGGATCATTAAGACAAGCCAAGTAAAGGAGAGAAGCAAAGAGAAGCAAAGAGGAAAAGCAAGCAAAGTGAAGAGAAGCAAAGAGGACAGCAGCTGCAGTCTTCTTTCACACTTTTGGAGCACTTACCGAAGTCCATTTTCTACATACTATATACCATTTTAAAGCTTAGGAAGTCAATAATTCAACACTTCAAACCGTGTATGATTTGGAGCTGAAATGAGGAAGATATGGCCTTCGGAAGCCAACCGCTCCAGGTTGTGCGAAAATTTCGCACGACACAAGGTGTTATGCGAAATTGACATAACACCTTCAAAATTCGCATAACCCATGCGTGGTGCGAATTTTCCTCTGTTTTTGCCGACTCCACTTTAGATATTTTCCTTTGTATTTTGTGATGTAATTTCCTTTCTTATACTTGTAACTAACCAATCACAAGCTTTTGCTTTTGTAAAGACTATATAAGGGGTGGAAATCACCTCTTGGAATATATAGAACATGCGTGTTATGTTTTACACTGTGAAATATAGGGAGCTCTCTCGTTTCTCTTTTCTCTTTACTATTTTATTTTCTTGGAAGCCAAACAGCCTCTGAGGGCTTTTCCTTAGAGGATGATTGGCTAAAACTTTTAGTTTCTCAAAGTATGGATGTTATGTGATGACTTGGATGCAATCCCATGGAAATTTCTCGCACCTCGAAGGTAAGGTAGTCGTTTTTCATTAAGGGTTCATTAATGCAAAGTTTGGTTTTTATTTCCTTTGGACAACTTCCAACGGCCAATACTTGATAAGCTTTTGGATTTCTATCCATTAGTTATCTCCTACGAGCTATTGGAAGGTGAGGTTTTCAATTCCAAGTTTTGCGTTAATCTGTTAGAACCAATTTCAATGGCCATTAAAAGGTGAGTTTATCACCTGGAATGACTTTCAGTTGCCAATATTTGGTAAGCTTTTGGCTTTAGACCATTAGTTATCTCTTACGAGCCATTCAAAGGAAGTCTAAGGTGAATAACCATTGATGAAATTCACTACCATCTGTTTTGCCATTTTAAAGGATTAAAACTTGATTTGCTAAATCCATACCATTTCGGGAAGCAAGCATCACCATAGTTGCAACCCCAACGCGAGGAGCCTATCCTGAGATTTCCAATTTGCATAAGAGCCAGAGCATAGCTATCCTATCTTTGAGAAACTTGTTTTTACACCCTTTCATTTTAGTCTTTAATGTTAGCTTAGATTAGTTTAAATCTTTCTAAAACATTTACATCTTCTTTTAAAGCTAACATCCATAAGAAAATCACCTATTTTCCTAATTTGAATATCACTAGTGTTTGCGAAAACCCTTCCCAGTGAACGATCCTAGAACCACTATGCTATAGTAGCTTGGCTACTTTAGTAATAGTATCTAAGGTATAAATTTTGTTGATACACCTTTAAAGCTAAGCTACCATGAGTCGCATCACTTTTCCATAAACAAATCATGAATGCAAGGAGGGAAAGCAAAGGGAGAAATCTAACATGAAGAATTCAAGAGGACAGCCACTGTTGGACATTTTTGGAGAACTTACTGGAGCTCAATTTATCCATACTATATGTCGTTTCGAAGCCCGGGAAGTCAGCAATCCAACACTTCTAATGGTATGGGATTTGGAGTTGAAATGAAGAAGTTAGAGCCATTGGAAGCCGATCACACCAAGCTGAAGGCCAATTTCGCAGGCTGCGAAATCACAAGAGGATGGCTGCGAAATTAGCCTTTGGATGCGAAATGGTGTCCTTCAGGTTGCAAAATTTCGCAGCCATTTTGCACACCTATGAAATTCTCATGAGTGCTTCCAAATATTTGTGACCGACATTTTTAGATTTTTTGCTTCAGATATTTGATGTCTAAATCCCCATTTTCTCCTTGTAATCCACCTATCATAGGATTCCTTAGTTAATAAGAAAGAACAAAGGGCGAATGACCTCATATATATATGGTTTGTAATTTTCATTACTTAGAGATCTCTCCGGAGCTTGTTCTCAGAGAAAACTTTTTGTATAGTTTTGAAGGAAGTAAAATACAGAGCTTTGCTCTACCTTACCTACTCATTTTGATTGTATTTTTCTTACTAGCCAAACAAGCCCTGAGGATGTTCCCTCGGAGAATGAGTAGCTAGGCTTTTAGTTCCTTGGAGCTAAGGTAGTCGGGTAAGGCCCCGAATGCAAGAATTGGAAGTTTTGTTGTTTCAGCTTTTAATGAAGAGAAAGTGTGACCCGTTAATGATTTCTATGTTTTTAGTTAACTTAAAATGCCTTCAATTCACCTGGGCCAACACGTGGTAAGGCAAGTGATCTCCGTCCATGGAGATGCACTAGTTTTTCTCTTGCGAGCCTTTGGGAGGTGACTTGAAGGTAGGATTTTCTAGAATTGCCAACACTTGGTAAGCTTTTGGACTATAAGGAGACATCCATTAGTTATCTTTTGCGAGCTTGAGAAGGGAAGTCCAAGGTTAATGATCACCTTGAATGGAGAAGGCTAGGTGAGAGGCATGAGCCATTGCAAGTTGCATCAGTGAGAAGAAATTAGTGCTGAAATCCATTAAAGGGAAGCATCTATACAACACCAGTTAGAGAATTAACTATATGTTAATTCTCTAATGCGAGGAAAAGAATCAAGTGACCGAAGCTCTGTTTTTGCATGAGGAGCTTAACCCCACTGATCCTAAAACTCCAAGGAACGCTTTTCTTCATAAGTAATTCCCATTACTTTCTTTTTAGTTAGCTTAAAACAAATCCTTTTTCAACCAAAGTTTATGTTTTCTTCTTAAGCTAACCTTGAAATGAAAAAACACCAATTCAGCTTTGAATTGGTATCAGTTGTAAGTTGAAAACCCTTCCCAATGAACGATCCTAGAGCCACTATGCTATATTAGCTAAGGCTATCCTAGTGCATGGTGATATAGGTTATAAATTTTGTTGATTACTCCCGTTTGAGGACCAAACTCATGATACACCAATTGGGAACGAATCAAATGGCGCTGTTGCCGGGGAAGGTGCCAACTTCACAATGATATTATTTCAGCATACTTGTGATTTTCATCACAAGTTTGGTGATTTTTCTTTCATTTTACTAACTCTTTTAATTGTTTCTTTTACTTGTTCATATTCTAACATATCTTTTAATTTAGTTTTAGTTAATCTAAGTCTTTTTGTAGTCTTGTTTTCTTTTGTTTTTGTTTTTGTTACAGTTGATACTAGGTGTATCCTAAATTGGATACGAGATAGTGGAGGAAGGCTTGTTAAACGTGAAACACCTCATAACAAGGAATTGGAATTGAGCTTGAACATCATGGAAACTACACCTGAAGATCAACATAGTCACCATGGTCACCAGGGCAATCCCAATGAATTCAGATCAATGAGGGACCGCATGCATCCACCTCGTATGAGTACACCATCATGTATAGTGCCCCCTATAGAGAAACTAGTGATCAGACGACATATTGTACCACTTCTACCAACTTTCCATGGGATGGAAAGTGAGAATCCCTATGCACATATCAAGGAATTTGAAGATGTTTGTAATGCATTCCAAGAAGGAGGAGCTTCAATCGCCTTGATGAGGCTTAAGCTATTTCCTTTTACTTTAAAAGATAAGGCCAAGATTTGGCTTAATTCTTTAAGGCCAAGGAGTATCCGTACTTGGACTGATTTACAAGCTGAATTCCTCAAGAAGTTCTTTCCTACTCACAGAAAAAATGGCTTGAAAATGCAAATTTCAAACTTCTCAGCTAAAGAGAATGAGAAATTCTATGAGTGTTGGGAAAGATACATGGAAGCCATCAATGCTTGTCCTCACCACGGTTTTGATACATGGCTATTGGTGAGTTATTTCTATGATGGGATGTCTTCCTCAATGAAGCAACTCCTCGAGACAATGTGTGGAGGAGATTTCATGAGTAAGAATCCGGAGGAAGCTATGGATTTCTTGAGTTATGTGGCTGAAGTTTCAAGAGGATGGGATGAACCGAACAAAGGAGAAGTGGGGAAGATGAAGTTTCAACTGAATGCTTTCAATGCTAAGGCTGGGATGTACACCTTGAATGAAGACGTTGATATGAAAGCAAAATTTGCAGCTATGACAAGAAGATTGGAGGAGCTAGAACTGAAAAAGATGCATGAAGTGCAAGCTATTGCTGAAACACCAATGCAAGTAAAGCCATGTCTTATTTGTCAATCTTATGAACACTTGGTGGAGGAGTGCCCTACAATTCCAACTACTAGAGAAATTTTTGGAGATGAAGCAAATGTCATTCGACAATTCAAGCCCAACAAGAATGCTTCGTATGGAAATACTTACAACTCAAGTTGGAAGAACCATCCAAATTTTTCATGGAAGCCAAGAGCACCTCAGTACCAACAGCCGACTCAACCATCTCAACAAGCTTCAAGTCTGGAACAAGCAATAGTGAATCTCAATAAGGTTGTGGGAGATTTTGTTGGAGACAAAAAATCCATCAATGCTCAACTCAGTCAAAGAATTGACCGTGTAGAGAATACATTGAATAAAAGGATGGATGAGATGCAAAATGACTTATCTCAAAAGATAGATAATCTCCAATACTCAATCTCAAGGCTCACTAATTTGAACATAGTGCAAGAGAAGGGAAGATTTCCTTCTCAACCTCACCAAAACCCCAAGGGTATCCATGAAGTGGAAACTCGTGAGGGAGAATCTTCATAGGTGAGAGATGTCAAAGCCTTGATCACTCTAAGGAGTGGTAAAAAGGTTGAGTTGCCAACACCCAAGCCACATGTTGAAGAGGAAGAAGAAGAAGAGACAAAGAAGAGGGAGGAAATCAAAGGAAAGAAGAAAGATATCAGTGAAGGAAAAGTGGACCATGATTCAATAGTGAATGCAAATCCAGAGAAAGAGCTTATTAAGGAAGAAATTCTGAAGAAACACACATCTCCACCTTTTGCTCAAGCTTTGCATGGGAAAAAGGGGATCAGAAATGCATCAGAAATCCTTGAAGTATTAAGACAAGTGAAAGTTAATATTCCGTTGTTGGATATGATTAAACAAGTTCCAACATATACAAAATTCCTAAAGGACTTGTGTACTATCAAAAGAGGGTTGAATGTGAATAAGAAAGCCTTCTTGACTGAGCAAGTAAGTGCTATCATACAATGCAAGTCTCCTTTGAAGTACAAAGATCCGGGATGTCCTACCATTTCAGTCATGATTGGAGGAAAGGTAGTGGAGAAAGCTTTGTTAGACTTGGGAGCAAGTGTGAATTTGTTACCATACTCTGTCTACAAGCAATTGTGACTTGGTGAATTGAAGCCAACATCAATCACTCTATCTCTAGCTGATAGATCAATGAAAATTCCAAGGGGGATAATTGAAGATGTCTTAGTTCAAGTTGATAATTTCTACTATCTAGTAGATTTTGTTGTTCTTGATACGGACCCCATTGTCAAGGAAGCTAATTATGCTCCTATCATCCTTGGAAGGCCATTTCTTGCTACCTCAAATGCAATCATCAATTGTAGGAATGGACTCATGCAACTCACTTTTGGCAACATGACACTTGAGCTCAATATCTTTTATATGTCCAAAAAGCTAATCACTCCGGAAGAAGACGAAGGTCCATAACAGGTATGCATTATTGACACTCTAGTGGAGGAGCATTGTAATCATAATATGCTAGACAAGTTGAATGAAAGTCTTGGGGATCTTGAAGAAGGGTTGCCTGAACCCTCTGATGCGCTTGCTACTCTACAAGGTTGGAGGAGGAGAGAAGAGATTCTACCTTTATTCAATAAAGAGGAGGCACAAGAAGCTGCTAAGGAAGAGATCCCAAAGCTCAATTTGAAGCCTCTGCCCATGGAGTTGAAATACACGTACCTGGAAAAAAATTAACAATGCCCTGTTGTTATATCTTCATCTCTTACTACTTATCAGGAGATTTCTCTACTTGAAGTTCTTAAGAGGTGTAAGAAAGCAATAGGATGGCAAATATCTGACTTGAAAGGCATCAATCCTTTGGTTTGTACACATCATATATATATGGAGGAAGAAGCTAAACCAATTCGTCAACCTGAAAGAAGATTGAATCCTCATTTGCAAGAGGTGGTGCGAGCTGAGGTGCTGAAGCTACTTCAAGCAGGTATTATTTACCCCATATCTGACAGCCCTTGGGTGAGTCCTACTCAAGTGGTACCAAAGAAGTCAGGGATTACTGTGGTTCAAAATGAAAATGGAGAAGAAATTGCTACATGCCTCACTTCAGGTTGGAGGGTGTGTATTGATTATAGAAAATTAAATGTTGTGACAAGGAAAGATCATTTTCCACTGCCATTTATTGATCAAGTATTGGAGAGAGTCTTTGGCCATATTTTCTATTGTTTCTTGGACGGGTACTCCGGGTATGTTCAAATTGAAATTGATGTTGAAGATCAGTAGAAGACCACTTTCACATGTCCATTTAGAACATACGCCTACAGAAGAATGCCTTTTGGTTTATGCAATGCACCTGCAACATTCCAAAGATGTATGCTTAGTATCTTCAGTGATATGGTGGAGCGAATTATGGAGGTTTTCATGGATGACATCACCATATATGGAGGTACATTTGTAGAATGCTTAGTAAACTTGGAAGCGGTTCTTAACAGATGCATTGAAAAGGACTTGGTGCTCAACTGGGAGAAATGCCATTTTATGGTACATCAAGGAATTGTCCTTGGTCATATCATCTTCGAGAAAGGTATTGAAGTTGATAAAGCAAAGGTGGAACTTATTGTCAAATTGCCATCCCCAACAACTGTGAAAGGAGTAAGGCAATTCCTTGGCCATGCAGGGTGCTACAGGAGATTTATAAAAGACTTCTCTAAGCTTTCAAAGCCTCTTTGTGAACTTTTGTCTAAGGATTCTAAGTTTATATGGGATGAAAGATGTCAAAAGAGTTTTGATCAATTGAAGCAAATCTTGACAACTGCTCCAATAGTGAGGGCTCCCAACTGGCAACTACCCTTTGAAGTAATGTGTGATGCCAATAACTTTACTATAGGAGTTGTGCTTGGCCAAAGAGAAGATGGAAAGCCCTATGTGATCTACTATGCAAGCAAGACATTGAACGAAGCTCAAAGGAACTACACAACTATAGAGAAAGAATTGTTAGCTGTGGTGTTTGCCTTAGACAAGTTTCGTGCTTATCTAGTAGGATCTTTCATCATTGTTTTCACTGACCATTCAGCCTTGAAGTATTTATTGACAAAGCAAGATGCAAAAGCAAGGTTGATTAGATGGATTCTTTTATTACAAGAGTTCGATCTTCGAATCAGATACAAGAAAGGAGTGGAGAATGTGGTAGCTGACCACCTTTCAAGGTTGGCTATAGCACACAATTCCCATGTCTTACCTATTAATGATGACTTTCCTAAGGAATCACTTATGTTGCTAGAGAAAACTCCTTGGTATGCTCATCTTGCTAACTATTTAGTTACTGGTGAAGTTCCAAGTGAGTGGAAAGCACAAGACAAGAAGCACTTCTTTGCAAAGATTCATGCTTATTATTGGGAAGAGCCTTTTCTTTTCAAGTATTGTGCAGATCAGATAATAAGGAAGTGTGTCTCTGAAGAATAGCAACAAGGAATCCTCAGCCATTACCATGAGAATGCATGTGGAGGCCACTTTGCCTCTCAGAAAACAGCCATGAAGGTGTTGCAATTAGGGTTCTGTTGGCCATCACTTTTCAAAGATGCCCACACCATGTGTAGGAGCTGTGATAGATGCCAAAGGCTCGGGAAGCTTACAAGAAAAAATCAAATGCCTATGAACCCCATTCTAATAGTTGATCTCTTTGATGTTTGGGGCATTGACTTCATGGGACCTTTCCCAATGTCTTTTGGTAACTCTTATATCTTGGTGGGGGTGGACTATGGTTCTAAATGGGTTGAGGTAATCCCCTATAAACACAACGATCACAGGGTGGTTCTCAAGTTTCTCAAAGAGAACATCTTCTCAAGATTTGGGGTGCCCAAGGCCATAATGAGTGATAGAGGCACTCATTTTTGCAACAAACCTTTTGAAATTCTATTAGCCAAGTATGGAGTGAAGCATAAGGTAGCTACAACTTATCACCCTCAGACTTCCGAGCAAGTTGAGTTAGCAAACAGGGAAATCAAGAACATATTGATGAAGGTAGTGATCACAAGCAGAAGAGATTGGTCTATTAAGCTTCATGATTCACTATGGGCATATAGAACAACTTACAAGACTATTCTTGGCATGTCTCTCTATCGCTTAGTCTATGGCAAAGCATGCCATCTCCTTGTGGAGGTTGAATATAAGGCTTGGTGGGCAATCAAGAGGTTAAACATGGATTTGATCAGAGCGGGGGCAAAGAGGTGCTTAGACCTTCATGAGATGGAGGAATTAAGAAATGATGCTTACATCAATTCCAAAGTTGCAAAACGGAGGATGAAGAGGTGGCATGACCAATTAATCTCCAACAAAGAATTCAGGAAAGGACAAAGAGTCTTACTCTATGATTCAAGGCTCCATATCTTTCATGGGAAGCTCAAGTCAAGGTGGATAGGCTCTTTCATTATTCACCAAGTGCATCTCAATGAAGTGGTGAAATTACTGAATTCCAATAGCACTGACACTTTTAAAGTCAATGGTCATCGTTTCAAGCCATTCATTGAGCCATTCAAACAAGAAAATGAGGAAATCAACCTCCTTGAGCCATAGAAAGCCTGATTAGAAAAGGGTTAGATGGATGATTACTACCAAAAAGTGCTATTTTGTAGACCTAATAATAATGGTTTTAAGCACCTTTGAGTAGTAATCATATTCATTTAACCCAATTAATTCACTAAGGTCCTTAGTAATTGGTTTTAACCATTTTGTGGCAAGTTTACATGTTTTTATCAGCTTATGAACCAATTCAAGCATGCCAATTGATGGAGGAGCTATTTGGGCGAGTTAAGCAAGGATTTTGGATGATTACAGGCTTGAATTTCAAGTGGAAACACGAGCACAAGCAATGGAGAAGAGGAAAACAGAATGAAGAAAACAGCTGCAGTCTTATTTCGCACTTTTGAAGCACTTCCTGAAGTCCATTTTCTACATGCTATATACCATTTCAAAGCTCAGGAAGTCAAGAATCCAACGCTTCAAACTGTGTATGATTTGGACTAAAATGAGGAAGATATGGCCTTCGGAAGACAACTGCATCATGCCAAATGACAAATTTCGCAAGGTGAATTTTACCTTGCGAAAATTTCGCAAGGAGATTTTCCTCATGGTGCGAAATTTGGCCATTTGGCACCATGAAGAAATACCTTGCGAAAATTTCGCAAGGAGGATTTAGGCACCTTGCGAAATTCCTTTGAATCCTCTGTTTCTCCACGCACGCACCACCGACTTCCTAAATATTTTTAGCTTGATATTTTCTCGTGTAAATTCCTTTTGTAACCTTGTATTCAGCCGACATAAAGCTTTATCTTGTAATTTTGCTATATATAGAGGTGCACAACACCTCCAAAAGAGGAGGGGATATATTGGGGATCGATCCTCTGTACATTAACTTAGAAATATATAAAGCTTTGTTTTTCTCTCTTCTCCTGTTCTTCCCCATTTCTATTTTCTTAGTAGCCAAACAGCCTCTGAGGGCTTTTCCTCAGAGGATGATTGGCTAAAACTTTTAGTTTCTCAAAGTAAGGATGTTATGTGATGGCTTGGATGCAATCCCATGGAAATTTCTCGCACCTCGAAGGTAAGGTAGTCGTTTTTCATTAAGGGTTCATTAATGCAAAGTTTGGTTTTTATTTCCTTTGGACAACTTCCAACGACCAATACTTGATAAGCTTTTGGATTTCTATCCATTAGTTATCTCCTACAAGCTATTGGAAGGTGAGGTTTTCAATTCCAAGTTTTGCATTAATCCGTTGGAACCAATTTCAATGGCCATTGAAAGGTGAGTTTATCACCTGGAATGACTTTGAGTTGCCAATATTTGGTAAGCTTTTGGCTTTAGACCATTAGTTATCTCTTACGAGCCATTCAAAGGAAGTCTAAGGTGAATAACCATTGATGAAATTCACTACCATCTGTTTTGCCATTTTAAAGGATTAAAACTTGATTTGCTATATCCATACCGGTTCGGGAAGCAAGCATCACCATAGTTGCAACCCCAACGCGAGGAGCCTATCCTGAGATTTCCAATTTGCATAAGAGCCAGAGCATAGCTATCCTATCTTTGAGAAACTTGTTTTTACACCCTTTTATTTTAGTCTTTAATGTTAGCTTAGATTAGTTTAAATCTTTCTAAAACATTTACATCTTCTTTTAAAGCTAACATCCATAAGAAAATCACTTATTTTCCTAATTTGAATATCACTTGTGTTTGCGAAAACCCTTCCTAGTGAACGATCCTAGAACCACTATGCTATAGTAGCTTGGCTACTTTAGTAATAGTATTTAAGGTATAAATTTTGTTGATATGCCTTTAAAGCTAAGCTACCATGAGTCGCATCAATGGACTTGGTTTCACCAAAGTCCATATTTTTTTTGTTTAATTGTGTTAATTCATAAGCTTTATAAATTGTTTTGGTTTTAATTTTAGTCTTAATTTGTGTTATTTATATGTAACTTAATCTTTTTGAATGATCTAATTTAGGAGGAATTGCAAAGAAATTGAAGGAAGGTTTATGGGAACCAAGAGGAGCTCAAAAGCAAGGAAAATCCATGGTCTGCAAAATTTCGCAACCTAAAAAGGGCCCCTACGAAAGTGGCCCTTGGCTGCGAAATGATTTCGCAGCCTCATACCCCCCTCTGTAAAACACCCCTTTGGCACATGAGTGCCATTTTGCAGACCCCCTCCCCCCCTCATTTCGCAGCTGCGAAATGCTCTGCGAAATCCTCCACACCTAAAAACTCCAATTTTCGTAGCTGCACCCCCATTTCGCAGGTGGCTTCGTAGCTTCGAAACCACCCCTTGGCACACGAGTGCCATTTCGCAGCCCTCCACCTTCATTTCGCAGCTACGAAATGGGTTGCGAAAATGCCCATCCGCTGTGAAATCCGCCTCTTGCTGTGAAATTGACCATCTGCTGCGAAAATAAAAACCGTCCCTTGGCATCCTTTTTAAACGTTATAAATTCCATATTTCATTTTTAACCGGTCATTTGAACTTCAAATAGGTGCCAAAGAGGAGCCAAACCAGAGCAACTCTCCGTCTGACCCCTCCGCCTGAGCCAAGCCACGCGCACCTCCGGCCACCTTCTTAGAGACAACCATGGCCAAAACCCGAGGAGCTAAGTCCTCGTCCCCATCAACTCGCCTGAGAGTCCCAAGAGAGACCCCTGTCCAAGCTGCCATATCCGAGTCTCTATGGCCACTGGTCATCCCTCCTCCGGTTGAGGACACACCCATGAGTCCTCTTTCGAGGCGCTATTAGATAAAGAGGTTACTCACCATGGCTAGGGCGAGCTCTTCTCGAGCTAAAAAGTCAGGTAGCGATCCCCCAAAGAAGAAAGCCAAGGTATTAGAGCCAATTGATTTAACAAAGCCGTCTGTAGAGCTTGAATCAGAGCCTCGACCATCTCAACCACCTGTCAAAAAGCCTCAACCGTCTCAGCCACCAACTAAAGAGTCTCAGATTCTCTCAGGCATGACTCCTGAGGTGGTTATCAAATGTCCCATGGTTATTCAACCACCCATTGAGGGTAATTTGGATTGCAGGGCAAGGTCATTCCACTCCGAGCTCTGTTTTGACATAGCTACTTTCAGACTTCAGTCTGAGCTCAAGGATTCTTTCCATCTGCTACAGAGGTACCATATGGAGCACTTGTTGACTCCCAGGGATTTTTTCTATCCCCGTATAGCATTGGACTTTTATCAGTCCATGACTACACACCAAGTCCAGGATCCTACAATCATCCACTTCACCATAGATAGACGGCATGGTATTCTGGGAGCCAGACACATAGCAGAGGCACTCCATATTCCCTATGAGCCAGCACATCTAGAGGATTTTCGAGTCTGGACTCATCCTACACAGAGCGACATAGTTCATATTCTGTCAAGAGGGACATCCTCGCGCCAGTATCTGTTGAGGAAGGAGCTCCCTCCTAACATGTTCTTCATTGATGCACTCTTGCGCCATAACATCTTTCCACTTCAGCATTGGGTGCAGATGAGATGAGTTTTTCTAGAGGCACTGTTCAGGATATCTGAGGGATTTTTCTTTGGCCCTCATCATCTCATTATGGCCGCTCTTCTGTACTTTGAAGAAAAGGTCCATAGGAAGAAGTTACTCCGAGCGGATGCTATTCCACTTTTCTTCCCCAGATTGTTATGCCAGATTTTGGAGCATTTGGGGATACCCAGCAGAGCCTCAGCTTGAGCGTAGATGCATTTGTCGAGAGATATTCACTCTCGACAAATGGACGAGTATGACAGCCTATGGTGCAGACCAGGGAGCCCCAGCTGGACCAGAGCATCCAGAGATTCCACATCTAGAGCAGCTAGAGGAGCCACAATCGGTTGAGATATCAGCCGACATGAGAGCACCTGCCTCTACAATGGCCTCTCCAGATCCTATTCCTGAGGTTGCACCCTCTACTCCTCCTACCACACCATAGGCTCCCCCTGTTGTTCCACCCATAGCAGAGCCATCTCCTTCATCTGAGCCTAGAATTGCTATATCCATTTTCGAGTATAGAGGCCTATGCCACACTTTCTAGGCATTGGCCACTTCTCAGAGCATCCTCACTCAGTAGATGACAGCTCTTCGTGCTCATCAAGAGTAGATTATTGCCACTCAGACCCAGCATACTGCCATTCTGAGGCAGATTCAGCACCATCTGGGTATTATATCAGCTCCTGAGCACACCATTCCTATCTCTCCAGAGCCATCTCAGGCCCCTCCTTTTGTACATCAGACTTTGACGTCTGAGGAGCCCACTACAGGAGAGGCAGAGGCATCCGAGCCATCATCTCCACATCATCCTCCTGCCACTATCTGATCATTTGCATAGTTTCCTTTATATGTTTCCGTTATGTATTTCCATTATGTATTTCCTTTATCTATTTCCTTACTATAGTAGAACTTGTAATCCCATGCTTTTGATATTTCATATATTGGGATTAGTTGTATTACTTGTTCTCTTTTTGTACTTTCATGAAATGAAGTAATACAAATCTATCAATTTTTTAGCACTCTTAGCATTATTTTATTTTATTTCCTCTACTCATATCTTTTATTGTTTTTGAAACATGTGGTTTCTCCTATTTTACTCAAACTTCATATCATTCAGGAGGCACCACTTCCTCCCTGTAATCTCAATCGCTCATGCCACATTGAGGATAATGTTCAACTTGGTTGGGAGGAGAGTTGAGGAAGGAAGTTTTGTTATTAATGTTAAGTTATTTTGGTAATTTAGTTGATTTTTGTTTAATTTTAAATTTTTTTTAAAGTTTTTTATTTTACTCTCCATGGTTATTAAGGAAAAATTTTCAAATTGAAATGGGAGAAATTGAATTTTTGTCTTTTCACGTGACTTAGAGTTTGTATTATGCTTACTAAAGTTGGTGAATTGTTGAAACTTCTATTGGATTCAAGCTTAGTTCTTCCACTTTAAGCTATTCACACATTGTGCACACTAGGTTTTGATTATAAGATGAGAAACTATTTCCCTCTTGACTTAGGAAAATTTAGACCTTGTACCTTTGACCTTATTTTAATAGTGTTGGGACACCTTATAAAAGGCCAATGAGCCTTTGGAAAAAAAAAGAAAAGAAAGAAAAATGTTTGTTTGCCTTGAAACCCGAGCAAGGTATGAGGGGTATATGGTGAAAATCTTTAAAACTTGGTGCCCTAAGCCTTCATTGGTTGGGAGTCACCGATCTCAATGCTAGTTAAAAGGGTGAATAGGTGGAGTTTAACATACTGTAGGTGCTTGGGTATTAAAATTCATTCTCAAAAGTTCGGGGTAAAATCCAAGGCGTTAGTGGTTGAAAGATCCTTAAAGCTTGATGCCCTAAACCTTAATTGGTTGGGAGTCATCGATGGACCCCCACTACATGGACAATTTAGAAAAGAATACCTTTAAGCCTTGTACTCCTACAATGAAAAAAATTGTGAAACAAAAGGGTGCATTCTTAGCCTATTGAATTTGGTCAGTTTCTTAAGTGTTGAAAAAGAACTAGGTTGGGGGGAGAGATTAGTTTAGCATACTATATTCGGAAACTATCAGCTAACACTTAGATTTTTGTGGAAGAGTAAGGTTTGGTCCTTTGGAAGTGGAAATGATTTTAAAGCTTCAATTTGCATAATGCCTTCTCTTTATGAATTGTGATTAACAAGGTATTTGATAACTCTTGTTGAAATTTGAGTTTATATTTCTTTAATGTTCCATGTGAGAGTTTGATCATCATGCAACTTAAAATTTTTTGAAGTGATAAGCATGATCTTGTAAAGTATATTACTTTTTAGTTTTCTTTTTCTCTTCTTTATTGCTAAGGAACTAGCAATATGTCGGTTGGGGGGAGTGATTACTACTCAAAAAGTGTTATTTTATAGCTTGTAATTAACTCTTTTAAACACTTTTGAGTAGTAGTCATTACCTTTTAACTCAATTAGCATATTAAGGAGCTTTGCAATCATTTCTAATCAAATTGTATAAGTTTTGGTGCTTTTTATAGTAATTTGATCACCAAAGCAATCAAGATTGAGGAGAGTTCTTTGGAATCCATAGCAAAGCAATGGGAAGCTCATTAACATGAAGAACCAAAGCTTTGAAGCTTTATAGTCCTTTTCCATAAGAAAATCATGAATGCAAGGAGGGAAAGCAAAGAGAGAAATCTAACATGAAGAATTCAAGAGGACAGCCATTGTTGGACACTTTTGGAGCACTTCTTAGAGCTCAATTTATGCATTCTATATGTTGTTTCGAAGCTCGGGAAGTCAGAAATCCAACGCTTCAAATGATGCATGATTCGGAGTTGAAATGAAGAAATTAGAGCCATTAGAAGCCGATCACACCAAGCTGAAGGCCAATTTCGCAGGCTACGAAATCAGCCTTTGACTGCGAAATGGTGTCCTTCAGGTTGCGAAATTTTGCAGCCATCTTGCACGCCTGCAAAATTCTCCTAAGTGCTTCCAGATATTTTCGACTGACATTTTTAGATTTTTTGCTTTAGATATTTGATGTCTAAATCCCCATTTTCTCCTTGTAATCCACCTATCATAGGATTCCTTAGTCTTTAAGTAAGAACAAAGGGTAAATAGCCTCATATATATTGTTTTGTAATTTTCATCACAGAGACATCTCGGGAGCTTGTTCTCAGAGACATCTTTTGTATAGTTTTGAAGGAAGTAAAATACAGAGCTTTGCTCTACCTTACCTACTCAATTTGATTGTATTGTATTTATTTTTTTCTTACTAGCCAAACAAGCTCTGAGGATGTTTCCTTCGAGAATGAGAGGCTAGGCTTTTAGGTCCTTGGAGCTAAGGTAGCCGAGTAAGGCCCCGAATGCAAGAATTTGAAGTTTTGTTGTTTCAGCTTTTAATGAAAAGAAAGTGTGACCCGTTAATGATTTCTATGTTTTTAGTTAACTTAAAACGCCTTCAATTCACATGGGCCAACACTTGGTAAGGCAAGTGATCTCTGTCCATGGAGATGCACTAGTTTATCTCTTGCGAGCCTTTGGGAGGTGACTTGAAGGTAGGATTTTCTAGAATTGCCAACACTTGGTAAGCTTTTGGACTATAGGAGACATCAATTAGTTATCTCTTGCAAGCTTGAGAAGGGAAGTCCAAGGTTAATGATCAACTTGAATGGCGAATGCTAGGTGAGAGGCACGAGCCATTACAAGTTGCATCAGTGAGAAGAAATTAGTGTTGAAATCCATTAAAGGGAAGCATCTATACAACACCAGTTAGAGAATTAACTATATGTTAATTCTCTAATGCGAGGAAAAGATTCAAGTGATCAGAGCTCTATTTTTGCATGAGGAGCCTGACCCCAGTGATCCTAAAACTCCAAGGAACGTTTTTCTTCATAAGTAATTCCCATTACTTTCTTTTTAGTTAGCTTAAAAGAAATCCTTTTTCAACCAAAGTTTATGTTTTCTTCTTAAGCTAAACTTGAAATGAAAAAGCACCAATTCAACTTTGAATTGGTATCAGTTGTAAATTGAAAACCCTTCCCAGTGAACGATCCTAGAGGCACTATGCTATATTAGCTAAGGCTATCCTAGTGCATGGTGATATAGGTTATAAATTTTGTTGATTACTTTTGTTTGAGGACCAAACTCATGATACACCAAAATGGGAACGAATCATGAAACTAGTTGCGCAATGGGGCTTGGGCTGCAAAAATGGGATTTTTAAGGCTTTGGGGATTTCACAAAGCATTTCACAACTATGAAATGGGGGTATGGGTTACGAAATGGCACTCGTGTGCCAAGGGGGTGTTTCACAGCTGTGAAAATTTTCGTAGAGGGTGGCTATGGGGCTATAAAATCATTTCACAGTGGAGGGTCACTTTCGCAACCATACCTTGATTTCACAGCGGCCACTTTATGGTTGCGAAATCATTTCACAGCAGATGGCCAATTTCGCAGGGGCCTCTCTTGGGCTGCGAAATCTCTCAGACCTCTGAATTTTTCCTGCTCCTGAGCTCTTTTTGGCTCCCTGAGACCTTCCTTTACTTTCTTTGCAATTCCTCCTAAATTAGATTATTCAAAAAATCTAAGTTACATAAAAATAACACAACTTAAGATCAAAATTAAAATTAAAACAATTAATAAAGCTTTTAAATTAACAAAATTAAACAAAAAATATGGACTTTGGTGAAACCAAGTCCATCTAACCCTTTTCTGATTAGGTTTTTTGTGGCTCAAGGAAGTTGATTTCCTCTTTTTCTTGCTTGAATGACTCAATGGATGGCTTGAGACGATGACCATTGACTTTAAAAGTGTCTGTGCTGTTGGAATTCAGTAATTCCACCACTCCATTGAGATGCACTTAGTGAATAATGAAAGGGCCTATCCACCTTGACTTCAGCTTCCCAGGAAAGATATGAAGCCTTGAGTCATGGAGTAAGACTCTTTTTCCTTTCCGAAATTCTTTGTTGGAGATTAATTGATCATGCCACCTCTTCATCCTCTGTTTTGCAACTTTGGAATTGATGTAAGAATCATTTCTTAATTCCTCCATCTCATTAAGGTCTAAGCACCTCTTTGCCTCGGCTCTGATCAAGTCCATGTTAACTTTCTTGATTGCCCACCAAGCCTTATATTCAACTTCCACAGGGAGATGGCATGCTTTGCCATAGACTAAGCGATAGGGAGACATGCTAAGAATAGTCTTGTAAGCTGTTTTTATATGCCCATAGTGAATCATGGAGCTTAATAGACCAATCTTTTCTACTCGTGTTCACCACTTTCATCAATATATTCTTGATTTCCGTGTTTGCTAGCTCAACTTGCTTGGAAGTCTGAGGGTGATAAGGTGTAGCTACCTTATGCTTCACCCCATATTTGGCTAATAGGGTTTTAAAAGGTTTGTTGCAAAAATGTGTACCTCCATCACTCATTATGACCTTAAGCACCCCAAATCTTGAGAAGATGTTCTCCTTGAGAACCACCCTGTGATCATTGTGTTTACAGGGGATTGTCTCAACCCATTTAGAAACATAATCCACCCCCACCAAGATATAAGAGTTACCAAAAGACATTGGGAAAGGTCCCATGAAGTCAATGCCCAAAACATCAAAGATATCAACTATTAGAATGGGGTTCATGGGCATTTGATTTCTTCTTGTAAGCTTCCTGAGCCTTTGGCATCTTTCACAGCTCCTACACATGGTGTGGGCATCTTTGAAAAGTGATGGCCAACTAAACCCTAATTGCAACACCTTCATGGCTGTTTTCTAAGAGGCAAAGTGGCCTTTACATGCATTCTCATGGCAATGGTTGAGGATTCCTTGTTGCTCTTCTTCAGGGACACACTTCCTGATTATTTGATCTGCACAATACTTGAAAAGGAAAGGCTCTTCCCAATAATAAGCATGAATCTTTGCAAAAAAGTGCTTCCTGTCTTGTGCTTTCCACTCACTTGGAACTTCACCAGTAACTAGATAGTTAGCAATATGAGCATACCAAGGAGTTTTTTCTAGCAACATAAGTGATTCCTCAGGAAAGTCATCATTAATAGGTAAGACATGGGAATTGTGTGCTATAACCAACCTTGAAAGGTAGTCAGCTACCACATTCTCCACTCCTTTCTTATCTCTCATTTGGAGATCGAACTCTTATAGTAAAAGAATCCATCTAATCAACCTTGCTTTGTCAATAAATACTTCAAGGCTGAATGGTCAGTGAAAACAATGATGAAAGACCCTACTAGATAAGCACGAAACTT
Organism: Vitis vinifera; assembly: GCF_030704535.1. Classification (NCBI taxonomy): domain Eukaryota; kingdom Viridiplantae; phylum Streptophyta; class Magnoliopsida; order Vitales; family Vitaceae; genus Vitis; species Vitis vinifera. The sequence continues at coordinate 14,574,515 of NC_081805.1, read as the reverse complement.
GTCTAAGGCAAACACTACAACTAACAATTCTTTCTCTATATTTGTGTAGTTCCTTTGAGCTTCGTTCAATGTCTTGCTTGCATAGTAGATCACATAGGGCTTTCCATCTTCTCTTTGGCCAAGCACAGCTCCTATAACAAAGTCACTGGCATCACACATCACTTCAAAGGGTAGTTTCCAGTTAGGAGCCCTCACTATTGGAGCAGTTGTCAAGAATTGCTTCAGTTGATCAAAACTCCTTTGACATCTTTCATCCCATACAAACTTAGCATCCTTAGCCAAAAGTTCACAAAGAGGCTTTGAAAGCTTAGAGAAATCTTTTATAAACCTCCTTTAGAACCTTGCATGGCCAAGGAATTGCCTTAATCCTTTTACACTTGTTAGGGATGGCAATTTGACAATAAGTTCCACCTTTGCTTTATCAACTTCAATGCCCTTCTCGGAGATGATATGGCCAAGGACAATTCCTTGATGTACCATAAAATGGCATTTCTCCCAATTGAGCACCAAGTCCTTTTCAATGCATCTGTTCAAGACTGCTTCCAAATTGACAAGCATTCTTTAAATGTGCCTCCATATATGGTGATGTCATCCATGAAAACCTCCATAATTCGCTCCACCATATCACTAAAGATACTTAGCAGACATCGTTGGAAAGTTGCAGGTGCATTACATAAACCAAAAGGCATTCTTATGTAGGCATATGTTCCAAATGGACATGTGAAAGTGGTCTTCTCCTGATCTTCAACATCGATTTCAATTTGAAAATACCCGGAGTAGTCGTCCAAGAAACAATAGAAAGGATGGCCAGAGACTCTCTCCAACACTTGATCAATAAATGGCAATGGAAAATGATCATTCCTTGTCACAACATTCAATTTTTTATAATCAATACCCACTCTCCAACCTGAAGTGAGGCGTGTAGCAATTTCTTCTCCCTTTTCATTTTGAACCACAGTAATCCCTGACTTCTTTGGTACCACTTGAGTAGGACTCACCCAAGGGCTGTCAGATATGGGGTATATAATACTTGCTTGAAGTAGCTTTAGAACTGATTCATCCCTAGCAGCGAAAGTGGCAATGGCACCATCTGATTCGGGGTTCGATGCCCGGCAACGGCGCCATTTGATTCGTGCCTAATTGGTGTCTCAGCTGATTCGTGTCCAGCTGGTGCTCCTTGATTAAGGGAGTAATCAACAAAATTTATAACCTATTACACCATATACTAGGGTAGCAAAGACAAAGCTACTATAGCATAGTGGCTCTAGGATCGTTCACTGGGATGGGTTTTCACTTCACAAATGATGTTAATTCAAAGTTGAATTGGTGCCTTTTCATTTCAAGGTTAGCTTTAAAAGAAAACATAAAGATGTTTGAATGAAAAAGGATTGGTTTTAAGCTAACAAAAAATAGTAACTGATTTTACTTACAAAGAAAAATGTTTCTTGGAGTTTAGATCACTAGGTCAGGTTCCTCATACAAAAAAGAGAGTTTCGGTCACTTGTTTCTTTTCCTCGCATTAGAGAATTAACATATAGTTCCTTCTCCAACCGGTGTTGTACAGATGCTTCCCATTAATGGGTTCAAACACTAAATCCCTCTCACTGATGCACTTTGCAATGGCTCATACCTCTCACCTAGCACTTGCCATTCAAGGTGATCTTTAACCTTGGATTACCCTTCAAAAGCTTGCAAGAGATAACTAATGGATGTCTCCTTGGAGTCCAAAAGCTTACCAAGTGTTGGCAATTCTAGAAAATCCTACCTTCAAGTCGCCTCCCAAAGGCTCGCAAGGGGTAAACTAGTGCATCTCCATGGACGGAGATCACTTGCCTTACCAAGTGTTGGCCCAGGTGATTTAAAGGCGTTTTAAGTTAACTAAAAAGATAAAAACCATTAACAGGTTACACTTTCTCTTCATTAAAAACTAAAACAACAAAACTTCCAAATTATGCATGTGGAAACTTACCCGACTTTCCTCACTCCAAGAGACAAAAAGCCTAGCCTCTCATCCTCTGAGGAAAAATCCTTAGAGAATGTTTGGCTAGCAAGAAAACTAACGAGAAAACAAGAATATATATGAAAAAATAGAGCAAGTGCTCTGTTCGTTGATTCTATATATTGGATTACATTCTGATCTTATAGTGGATGCCAGGGAATATATATAGAGATGTTTTTCCAACCTTCCTAACTAAGAAATCTTATGGTTGGTGGATTACAAGGAGAAGAATGGAAATTCATACAAAACTATCTGAAGAAAAATATCCAAAAGAGTCGGTGGCAAATATCGGGAAGCACTAAGGACCATTTCGCAAGAGAAAATGGTGTCTGCGAGATTTTACAGACACTTAAGAAGGGCTGCGAAATCACTTCGCAGCAAAAGGCTATTCTTGCAGGGTTGCGAAGTTGGCTTCCACCTTGAGGTTCTCAGCTTCCAGCTTGCGGCATATATCGGGCAACTTCAGAAGGGAATCCACAACACTGTACAAAAAGGTTGCGGAATTCTCGCAACAAAAGGCTGATTTCGCAACACTTTGCAAAATTCTTCCTTCAGCTTGGAGTGATCGACTTGCAGTGGCTGTAACTTCTTCGTTTGAACTCCAAATTGTGCACCGTTTGAAGCATTGGATTTTTGACTTCCTGAGCTTTGAAATGGTATATAGCATGTACAAAATGGACTTCGGGAAGTGCTCCAAAAGTGCGCAAGACAACTGCAACTGCTGTCCTCTGTTTTCTTCACTCTGTTTTTCCTCTCTCCTTTGTTCTTTCCTTGCATACTTTGAACGACTAAGGCAAAGGAATATGAGGCTCCAAAGCTTGGTTCTTCATGAATTTGAGCTTCCAAAAGCTTTGTCATAACTTGTCCAAGTAGCTCCTCCATCATTTGGCATGCTTGAATTGATTCATAAGCTGATAAAAACATGTAAACTTGCCACAAAATGGTTAAAACCAATTACTAAGGACCTTAATGAATTAATTGGGTTAAATGAATGTGATTACTACCAAAAAGTGCTATACCCCCCAACCGACTCATTGCTAGTCCCTTAGCAATGGAGGAGATAAAAACTAAGTAAACTATAATAATATACATAAAAGGGATCATGCAAATCACTCCAAAAAATGATATGAGTGGCATGATGGACATCCATGGATCAATAAAGATGTGAAACTCAACCTATAATAAGAGTTGTCAAAGCATTCACTTGATCTTAGAGTACAAAGAATGGATATTATGCAAGTTTAAGCATCAAAAGAATTTCCACTCTCAAAAGATCCAAATCAAATTCTTCCACTAAAAGCTAAGTGTTAATGTGATTAGATTCCGAGTATAGTATGGATAACTATCATCTCCCCCCAACCTAAGTCTTTCTTTAAGCTTAGCAAAATTAACCATCTCTTGATAGGCTAGGAACGCACCTCTTATTCACAATTCTTTTCACTTACTAAACTTAACCAATTCACCCATGTAACAAGCAGAGGATCGGTGACTCCCAACCAATAAAGGCTTAGGGCACCAGGCTTTAAAGGCTTTCGCCACTCCTTCGGACCATGCTCAGGTTTCAAGGCAAGTAAAGAAGTTTATTCTATTATTATTATTATTATTATTTTCTTTTTCTTTTTCTTTTTCTACAAAGACTCATTGGTCTTTATGAGGTGTCCCAACACTATTAAAGAGAGGTTAAAGGTGTCAAATTATGATTTCTCAAGCTTAGAGGGTGAGATAGTTTCACATCTTATAACCGAAATCTAATGTGTGTGTGTGCGAATAGCTTAAGGTGGAAGAGATAAGTTTTCATGCAATTGGAGTTTCAACAATTCATCAACTTTTGGAAGAGCATAATACAAACTCTAAGACTCATGTAATCAAGTTGAAACTCGACTTTTCTCATTTAATTTTGAGAGTTAATCCTTAATATCCATGGAGTTTAAAGCAAAAATTTTTAAAATTAAGCAAAAAGCAACTAAATTACCAAAATAACTTAGCATTATTAACAAAACTTACTTCCTCAACTCTCCCCCCAACCAAGCTGAACATTGTCCTCAATGTGACAAAAGCGATTAAAAAATAGGGAGGAAGTGGTACCTCCTTAGTGACATGGAGTCTGAGTCATATAGGAGAAACCACATGTTTCAAAGAAAACATAAGAGTTAGTGAATAAAGGAAATAAAAAAATGCCAAGTTTAAACAAAAATGATGTCTATATATGATGCATCATCAGTAACACATCCAATTCCAGAATATAAGACATCAAAACATGGAGCTATGTATACTAATATAATATGTAAAGACCAAAAAATAAAGAGATGATCAAGTAATGGTAAGGTTCTGTGGAGCTGATGCGTCTGTGGTGGCCTCTTGAATGGGTTGGATCAGGACTTTGAACTCTGTTATGGTAGTCTCCTTAGATGGCATAGTCTCCTCAACTGGAGCTCTCAGCTGGAGCTATGGGATTTGATGGTTTAAGGATGTCAGAAATGGAGTGAGAGGCTTGGTGTGTGTGATCCCAGGGTGCGCGGGGCTCTCCTCTTCATATGCATGGTTGTAGGGCTCTGATGGCATTTTAACAACTTCCCTTGGCTTTGCAAGGTGTTTTTGCAAATCACCCTCCATTTCACAAGTCAATTTCGCAATTTGAAGGCCATTTCTAAGCTTGGAGGTGATTTCGCAACCATTTCAAAGCTTGGAGATCATTTCGCAGAAAAGTGGCATGTTCACAGACCATTTTTGAAGCTTGGAGATCATTTCATAGCCATTTCGCAGCTCAAAAGTGATTTCACAGCCCAAAATTGATTTCGCAGCCCAAAATTGATTTCGCAGCTACAAAATGAGTGTACGGGGCTTCGAAATGGCTCTCATGACCCAAAAAGTGGTTTCGCAGCTGTATCACAGCTTTGAAATGAGGGAAACTATGCTACAAATGGCACTCGTGTGCCAAAAAGTGGTTTCGCAGCTGCGAAACACCCTTCCAAATGGCGTCTCGGCTACGAAATTCCCGCTCAACTTTGCGCGTTTGTCTTCAAACGACCATAACTTCTTCATTTCACCTCCAAATTGCGTACCGTTTGAAGCTCTGGACTCCTGACTTCCTAATATTTGAAACGAGATATGGTATGCATAATTTGAGCTCCAGGAAGTGCTTCAAAAATGTGTCCAACAGTAGCAAAATGGAGGTGCGACATTTCCGCTCATGGTTTGCACAGTCATCTTCAAATGGCCATAACTTTTCCGTTTCAAATCGAAATTGAGCACCGTTTGAAGCTATGGACTCCTTACTTCCCAAGCTTTGAAACGAGATATTGCATGAATAATTTGAACTTCGGTAAGTGATCAAGATGTGTCCAACAATTTCCGAAATGGGGGTGCGGCTGTGAAATTGGGATTTTTCACGTTTTGGAACTTCGCAGCCATTTCGCAGTTGCAAAATGAGGTTCACTGTGCTGCGAAATGGCACTCGTGTGGCAAAACCGGCTTCGCAATTGCGAAATACCCTGCGGAATGGAACTTTTGTTGCGAAATCAGGCTTTTCCTCTTCGCAATGCGTTTTGCAGCTGCGAAACAGATGCTCCTGTACTGCGAAGTGGCACTTGTGTGCCAAAATTGGTTTAGCAGCTGCGAAAATTTTCGCAGAGAGGGGCCTGAGGCTGTGAACTGGTTTTGCAGCAAAGTGCTGATTTCGCAGAGGCTGCGAAATCTCGCAGGCCCCTGTTTTTCCCCTGTTTTTGCTCTGTTTTTGCTCCGAAAGACTTCCTTCAATTTCTTTGCAATTCCTCTTGATTTTGATCATCCAAAAACTTATATTACATCAAAACAAACTAGAATTAAAGCATTGAAGTCAAAATTAAAGCATTGAAATCAAAATTAAAACAAGAAATTAACAAAACAAAAAGATATGGACTAGCTAGTCTTTAAAAAGACTAAGTCCATCAAAAAATTTGCTCCTGATTTAGCTTGTCCGGATCCCATATGAAGTTTGCATCCTTCAATTGAGACTTGGTTTGTATGATTTTCCCATACAAAGCTTGGAGAAAAGGTGGAGGCATGTGTTTCTTCATCAATTCTTCCTTGATGACTATCCTCTGTGGTTCTTCATCTATATCAAAATCATAGTCATCTTCCTCTATGCTTTTCTCCTTTTTCTTTCCTTTGATTTCCTCACTCTTTTCTTTCTCTGTTTCACTCTCTACCTTATGCTCTAGCTTGCATGTGGGCAGATCAACCTCTTTACCACTCAAAGTGATAACCGTTTTAACTTCCTTCTCCATTAAAGATTCTCCCTCTTGAGACTCCACTTCATGGATGCCCTTGGAATTTTGATAAGGTTGAGAAGGAGAGTTTTCTTTCTCTTGCATTGTGTTGAGGTTGGCAAACCTTGAGATTGAATCTTGGAGAATATCTAACTTTTGAGATAGATCATTTTGCACTTCATCCATCCTTTTAATCAATGAACTCTCTACACTGTCAATTCTTTGATTGATTTGAGCATTGATGGATTTCTGAGCTCCAATAAAGTCTCCCACGAACTTGCTAAGATTCACCATAGCTTGTTCAAGGATTGAGACTTGCTGTGGTGCTTGAGCAGGTTGCTTGTACTGAGGCGGCTGTGGTTTCCAAGAGAAATTTGGATAGTCCCTCCAATTGGAATTGTAGGTGTTGCAATCACCAAACATTTCCCTCTCGGCTGGAATGGTAGGACACTCATCCACCAAGTGCTCATATGATAGACAAATGGCACAAGGCATAGCTTGCAATGATGTCTGAGAGATGGCTTGCACTGGCTGCATATTTGTCATTTCTAGCTCTTCCAATCTCCTTTCCATAGCTGCAATTTCTGCCTTCATGTTCATACCGTCATTCAAAATATACATCTCACCCTTAGCTTTAGGTTGAGACGTCATTCTTCCCTTATCTCTAGCATTTGGTTCACCCCATTCTCTTAAGACTTCAGCCACATAACTCATGAAGTTCATGGCTTCCTCTGCTATCTCGTATTCAATATGGCATGCACAACTTAGCAATTTGTGAATTAAAAACAGAGAACATAAAAGAAAACAAAAGAAAAGCAATTCAAAGAAAAAAAATTAAGGTCAACTAAAAACTAAATAAAAGGTATACTAAAATATGAACAATAAAGAAATAAAGAGAGTTAGTAAAAGGAAAAGAAAAGTCACCAAACTTGTGATGAAGATCACAAGTACTCTGAAAAGGTGATATCATTGTAAAGTGGCACCATCCCCGGCAAAGGCGCCATTTGATTCATCCCTAGCAGCGGAAGTGGCAATGGCACCATCTGATTCGGGGTTCGATCCCCGGCAACGGCGCCATTTGATTCGTGCCCAATTGGTGTCTCAGCTGATTCGTGTCCAACTGGTGCTCCTTGATTGAGGGAGTAATCAACAAAATTTATAACCTATTACACCATATACTAGGGTAGCAAAGACAAAGCTACTATAGCATAGTGGCTCTAGGATCGTTCACTGGGATGGGTTTTCACTTCACAAATGATGTTAATTCAAAGTTGAATTGGTGCCTTTTCATTTCAAGGTTAGCTTTAAAAGAAAACATAAAGATGTTTAAATGAAAAAGGATTGGTTTTAAGTTAACCAAAAATAGTAACTGATTTTACTTACAAAGAAAAATGTTTCTTGGAGTTTAGATCACTAGGCTCAGGTTCCTCATACAAAAAAGAGAGTTCCGGTCACTTGTTTCTTTTCCTCGCATTAGAGAATTAATATATAGTTCCTTCTCCAACCGGTGTTGTACAGATGCTTCCCATTAATGGGTTCAAACACTAAATCCCTCTCACTGATGCACTTTGCAATGGCTCATACCTCTCACCTAGCACTTGCCATTCAAGGTGATCTTTAACCTTGGATTACCCTTCAAAAGCTCGCAAGAGATAACTAATGGATGTCTCCTTGGAGTCCAAATGCTTACCAAGTGTTGGCAATTCCAGAAAATCCTACCTTCAAGTCACCTCCCAAAGGCTCGCAAGGGGTAAACTAGTGCATCTCCATGGACGGAGATCACTTGCCTTACCAAGTGTTGGCCCAGGTGATTTAAAGGCATTTTAAGTTAACTAAAAAGATAAAAACCATTAACGGGTTACACTTTCTCTTCATTAAAAACTAAAACAACAAAACTTCCAAATTATGCATGTGGAAACTTACCCGGCTTTCCTCACTCCAAGAGACAAAAAGCCTAGGCTCTCATCCTCTGAGGAAAAATCCTTAGAGAATGTTTGGCTAGCAAGAAAACTAACGAGAAAACAAGAATATATATGAAAAAACAGAGCAAGTGCTCTGTTCGTTGATTCTATATATTGGATTACATTCTGATCTTATAGTGGATGCCAGGGAATATATATAGAGATGTTTTTCCAACCTTCCTAACTAAGAAATCTTATGGTTGGTGGATTACAAGGAGAAGAATGGAAATTCATACAAAAATATCTGAAGAAAAATATCCAAAAGAGTCGGTGGCAAATATCAGGAAGCACTAAGGACCATTTCACAAGAGAAAATGGTGTCTGCGAGATTTTGCAGACACTCAAGAAGGGCTGCGAAATCACTTCGCAGCAAAAGGCTATTCTTACAGGGCTGCGAAGTTGGCTTCCACCTTGAGGTTCTCAGCTTCCAGCTTGTGGCATATATCGGGCAACTTCAGAAGGGAATCCACAACACTGTACAAAAAGGCTGCGGAATTCTCGCAACAAAAGGCTGATTTCGCAACACTTTGCAAAATTCTTCCTTTAGCTTGGAGTGATCGACTTGCAATGGCTGTAACTTCTTCGTTTGAACTCCAAATTGCGCACCGTTTGAAGCATTGGATTTTTGACTTCCTGAGCTTTGAAATTGTATATAGCATGTACAAAATGGACTTCGGGAAGTGCTCCAAAAGTACGCAAGAAGAATGCAGCTGTTGTCCTCTGTTTTCTTCACTCTATTTTTCCTCTCTCCTTTGTTCTTTCCTTGAATACTTTGAATGACTAAGGCAAAGGAATATGAGGCTCCAAAGCTTGGTTATTCATGAATTTGAGCTTCTAAAAGCTTTGTGATAACTTGTCCAAGTAGCTCCTCCATCATTTGGCATGCTTGAATTGATTCATAAGCTGATAAAAACATGTAAACTTGCCACAAAATGGTTAAAACCAATTACTAAGGACCTTAATGAATTAATTGGGTTAAATGAATATGATTACTACTCAAAGGTCCTTAAAACCATTATAATTAGGTCTACAAAATAGCACTTTTTGGTAGTAATCAAGAACCTCTGTTCGCACCACCTCTTGCAAATGAGGATTCAATCTTCTTTGAGGTTGATGAATTGGTTTAGCTTTTTCCTCTATGTATATATGATGTGTACAAACCAAAGGACTAATGCCTTTCAAGTCAGATATTTTCCATCCTATTGCTTTCTTACACCTCTTGAGAACTTCAAGTAAACACTTCTCCTAAGGACTAGTAAGAGATGAAGATATAACAATAGGGCATTGTTTATTCTCTTCTGGGTATGTGTATTTCAACTCTGTGGGCAGAGGCTTCAGATTAAGCTTTGGGGTCTCTTCTTTAGTAGCTTCTTGTGCCTCCTCTTTATTAAATAAAGGTAGAATTTCTTCTCTCCTCCTCCAACCTTGTAGAGTAGCAAGCATATCAGAGGGTTCAGGCAACCCTTCTTCAAGATCCCTAAGACTTTCATTCAACTTGTCTTGCATCTTTTGATTACAGTGCTCCTCCACTAGAGTGTCAATAATGCACACCTCTTCTAGACCTTCTTCTTCTTCCGGAGTGATTAGCTTTTTGGACATATGGAAGATATTGAGCTCCAGTGTCATGTTTCCAAATGTGAGTGGCATGAGTCCATTCCTACAATTTATGATTGCATTTGATGTAGCAACGAATGGCCTTCCAAGGATGATAAGAACATAATTCGTTTCCTTGACAATGGGGTTCGTATCAAGAACAATAAAATCTACTAGATAGTATAAATTATCAACTTCAACTAAGACATCTTCAATTATCCCCCTTGGAATTTTCACTGATCTATCTGCTAGAGATAGAGTGATTGATGTTAGCTTCAATTCACCAAGTCCCAATTGCTTGTAGATAGAGTATGGTAGCAAATTCACACTTGCTCCCAAGTTTAACAAAGCTTTTTCCACTACCTTTCCTCCAATCATGACTGAAATGGTAGGACAACCCGGATCTTTATACTTCAAAGGAGACTTGCATTGTATGATAACACTTACTTGCCCAGTCAAGAAGGCTTTCTTATTCACATTCAACCCTCTTTTGATAGTACACAAGTCCTTTAGGAATTTTGCATATGTTGGAACTTGTTTAATCATATCCAGCAATGGAATATTGACTTTCACTTGTCTCAATACTTCAAGAATTTTTGATGCATTTCTAATCCTCTTTTTCCCATGCAAAGCTTGAGAAAAAGGTGGAGGTGTGTTTTTCTTCATCATTTCTTCCTTGATAAGTACTTTCTCTACATTTGCATTCACTGTTGAATCATAGTTCTCTTTCCATTCACTGATATCTTTCTTATTTCCTTTTATTTCCTCATCTTCTCTGTCTCTTCTTCTTCCTCCTCTTCAACATGTGGCTTGGGTGTTGGCAACTCAACCTTTTTACCACTCCTTAGAGTGATCAAGGCTTTGACATCTCTCACCTGTGAGGACTCTCTCTCATGAGTTTCCACTTCATGGATACCCTTGGGGTTTTAGTGAGGTTGAGAAGGAAATCTACCCTTCTCTTGCACTGTGTTCAAGTTAGTGAGCCTTGAGATTGAGTATTGGAGATTATCTATCTTTTGAGATAAGTCATTTTGCATCCCATCCATCCTTTTATTCAATTTATTCTCTACATTGTCAATTCTTTGACCGAGTTGAACATTGATGGATTTTTGGTCTCCAACAAAATCTCCCACAACCTTGCTTAGATTCACTATTGCTTGTTCAAGATTTGAAGCTTGTTGAGATGGTTGAGCTGGCTGTTGGTACTGAGGTGCTCTTGGCTTCCAAGAAAAATTTGGGCGATTCCTGCAACTTGAGTTGTAAGTATTTCCATACAAAGCATTGTTGTTGGGCTTGAATTGTCCAATGACATTTGCTTGTTCTCCAAACATTTCCCTAGTAGCTGGAATTGTAGGGCACTCCTCCACCAAGTGTTCATAAGATTGACAAATAAGACATGGCTTGACTTGCACTGGTGTTTCAGCAACAGCTTGCACTTCATGTATCTTTTTCAGTTCTAGCTCCTCCAATCTTCTTGTCATAGCTGCAAATTTTGCCTTCATGTCAACATCTTCATTCAATGTGTACATCCCAACCTTAGCATTAAAAGCATTCGGTTGAGACTTAATCTTCCCCACTTCTCCTTTATTCGGTTCATCCCATCCTCTTGAAACTTCAGCCATATAACTCAAGAAATCCATAGCTTCCTCCGGATTCTTAGTCATGAAATCTCCTCCAGACATTGCTTCGAGGAGTTGCTTCATTGAGGAAGACATCCCATCATAGAAATAACTCACTAATAGCCATGTATCAAAACCATGGTGAGGACAAGCATTAATGGCTTCCATGTATCTTTCCCAACACTCATAGAATTTCTCATTTTCTTTAGCTGAGAAGTTTGAAATTTGCCTTTTCAAGCCATTTGTTCTGTGAGTAGGAAAAAACTTCTTGAGGAATTTAGCTTGTAAATTAGTACAAGTACGGATACTCCTTCACCTTAAAGAATTAAGCCAAATCTTGGCCTTATCCTTTAAAGTAAAAGGAAATAGTTTAAGCCTCATCAAGTCGATTAAAGCTCTTCCTTCTTGGAATGTATTACAAACATCTTCAAATTCCTTGATATCTGCGTAGGGATTCTCACTTTCCATGCCATGGAAAGTTGGTAGAAGTGGAACAATATGCGGTCTGATTACTAACTGCTTTGTAGGGGGCACGATACATGATGGTGCACTCATATGAGGTGGATGCATGCGGTCCCTCATTGATCTGAATACATTGGGATTGTCCTAGTGACCACGGTGACTATGCTGATCTTCAAGTGTAGCTTCCATGATGTTCAAGCTCAATTCCAATTCCTTGTTATGAGGTGTTTCATGTTTCACAAACCTTCCTCCACTATCTCGTATCCAATTTGGCATACACAACTAGTCTCAACAGTAACAAAAACAAAAACAAAAGAAAACAAAAGAAAACAAGACTACGAAAAGACTAAGATTAACTAAAACTAAATTAAAAGATATGTTAGAATATGAACAAGTAAAAGAAACAATTAAAAGAGTTAGTAAAATGAAAGAAAAATCACCAAACTTGTGATGAAATCACAAGTACTCTAAAAATATAATATCACTGTGAAGTTGGCACCTTCCCCGGCAACGATGCCATTTGATTGCGTGCCCAGCTGGTGTACCTTGATTTTGGTCCTCAGATAAGAGTAATCAACAAAATTTATAACCTATATCACCATGTGCTAGGATAGCCTTAGCTAGTATAGCATAGTGGCTCTAGGATCGTTCACTGGGAAGTGTTTTCAACTTACAACTGATAATAATTCAAAGTTGAATTGATGGTTTTTCATTTCAAGGTTAGGTTTAAAAGAAAACATAATCTTTGGTTGAAAAAGGATTGGTTTTAAGCTAACCAAAACTAAGAGTAATTAAAATTACTAATAAAGAAAAGCGTTTCTTGGAGTTTTACGCTCACTGGGGTCAGGCTCCTCATGCAAAAATAGAGTTCCGGTCACTTGAATGTTTTCCTCGCATTAGAGAATTAACATATAGTTAATTCTATAACCGGTGTCCTACATATGCTTCCCTTTAAATGGGTTCAAACACTAAATCCCTCTCACTAATGCATCTTGCAATGGTTCGTGCCTCTCACCTAGCATTTACCATTCAAGGTGATCATTAACCTTAGATTCCCCTTCTCAAGCTCACAAGAGATAACTAATAGATGTCTCCTTAGAGTCCAAAAGCTTACCAAGTGTTGGAAATTCTAGAAAATCCTACCTTCAAGTCACCTCCCAAAGGCTTGCAAGAGGTAAACTAGTGCATCTCAATGGACGGAGATCACTTGCCTTACCAAGTGTTAGCCCAGGTGATTTAAAGGCATTTTAAGTTAACTAAAAACATAGAAATCATTAACGGGTCACACTTTCTCTTCAATAATAGTGCACTCGGCACTTTACCTAGCTACCTTAGCTCCAAGAGATAAAAAGTGTAGCCACTCATTCTCTGAGGAAACATCCTCAGAGCTTGTTTGGCTAGTAAGAAAAATACAATCAAAATGAGTAGGTAAGGCAGATCAAAGCTTTGTATTTTATTTCCTTCAAAACTATACAAAAAGTTATCTTTGAGAACAAGCTCTTGAGAGATCTTTGAGTAATGAAAATTACAAACCATATATATATGAGGTTATTCACCCTTTTTTTTTGCTTCTTAACTAAGGAATCCTATGATTGGTGGATTACAAGGAGAAAATAGGGATTTAAACAACAAATATCTGAAGAAAAAAAATCTAAAAGTGTCGGTCACAAATATCTAGAAGCACTCAGGAGGATTTTGCAAGCACACAAGATGGCTGCAAAATTTCACAAGCTAAAGGTCTCCATTTCGCAGCCAAAGGCTGATTTCACAGCCACCACCTTGTGATTTCGCAGCCTGCGAAATTGGCCTTCAACTTGGTGTGATTGGCTTCCAATGTCTATAACTTCTTCATTTCAACTCTGATTGGTACACCATTTGAAGCGTTGGATTTCTGACTTCCTGAGCTTCGAAACAACATATAGTATGCATGAAATGGACTCCAATAAGTGCTCCAAAAGTATCCAACATTTGTTGTCCTCTTGAATTCTTCATGTTAGATTTCTCTCTTTGTTTTCCCTCCTTGCATTCATGATTTGCTTATGGCATAGGACTATAAAGCTTCAAAGTTTAGGTTCTTCATATTAATATGCTTCCAATTTCTTTGCCATGGATTCCATAGAACTCTCCTCAATCTTGGATTGCTTTGGTGATGAAAATACTATAAAAAACATCAAAACTTAACACAATTTGATTAGAAACGATTGCAAAGGTACTTAATATGCTAATTGAGTTAAAAGGTAATAACTAATACTCAAAAGTGTTTAAAAGAGTTAATTACAAGCTACAAAATAACACTTTTTGAGTAGTAATCAATAACCCTGAGTTGTTCATAACATCTTGAGCCTTGAGCTCATGACCTAGAGTCGTTCATGTCATCCATAGCTTTAAGCTATTTATAGCAATTAGAAACATGAGCTCATTGATTTCGTCCCTCTTTTCTGTCTCTTCTTCTTCTTCCTCTTTCTCAACATGTAGCTTGGGTGTTGGCAGCTCAACCTTTTTACCACTCCTTAGAGTGATCAAGGCATTAACATCTCTCACATTTGAAGACTCTCCCTCATGAGTTTCCACTTCATGGATAACCTTAGGGTTTTGGTGAGGTTGAGAAGGAAATCTCCCATTCTCTTGCACTGTGTTAAGGTTAGTGAGCCTTGAGATTGAGTATTGGAGATTATCTATCTTCTGAGATAAATCATCTTGCATTCCATCCATTCTTTTATTCAATGTATTCTCTACACTGTCAATTCTTTGACTGAGTTGAGCATTGATGGATTTCTGATCTTCAACAAAATCTCCCACGACCTTGCTTAGATTCACTATTGCTTGCTCAAGATTTGAAGCTTGTTGAGATGCTTGGCCTGGCTGTGTATACTGAGGTGCTCTTGGCTTCCAGGAGAAATTTGGATGGTTCCTCCAATTTGAGTTGTAGGTATTATCGTATGAGGCATTGTTGTTGGCCTTGAATTATCCAGTGACATTTGCTTCATCTCCAAACATTTGCCTAGCAGTTGGAATTGTAAGACATTCCTCCACCAAGTTCTCATAAGATTGATAAATAGGACATGGCATGACTTGCACTGGTGTTTCAGCAACGACTTGCACTTCATGTATCTTTTTCAGTTCTAGCTCCTCCAATCTTCTTGTCATAGCTGCAACTTTTGCTTTCATATCAATATCTTCATTCAAGGTATACATCCCAGCCTTAGCATCAAAGGCATTTGGTTGAGACTTCGTCTTCCCCACTTCTTCTTTGTTCAGTTCATCCCATCCCCTTGAAACTTTGGCCACATAACTCAAGAAGTCCATGGCTTCCTCCAGATTCTTACTCATGAAATCTCCTCCACACATAGTCTCGAGGAGTTGCTTCATTAAGGAAGACATTCCATCATAAAAGTAGCTCACTAATAGCCATGTATCAAAACCATGGTGAGGACAAGCATTGATGGCTTCCATGTATCTCTCTCAAAACTCATAGAATTTCTCATTCTCTTTAGCTGAGAAGTTTGAAATTTGCCTTTTCAAGCCATTTGTTCTATGAGTAGGGCAAATTTTCTTAAGGAATTCAGCTTGCAAATTAGTCTAAGTTCGGATACTCCTTGGCTTTAAAGAATTAAACCAAATCTTAGCCTTATCCTTTAAAGTAAAATGAAATAGCTTAAGCCTCATCAAGTCGATTGAAGCTCCTCCCTCTTGGAATGTATTACAAACATCTTCAAATTCCTTGATATGTGCATAGGGATTCTCACTTTCCATCCCATGGAAAGTAGGTAGAAGCGGAACAATATGCGGTCTAATTACTAGCTGCTCTATAGGAGGCATTATACATGATGGTGCACTCATACAAGGTGGATGCATGAGATCCCTCATTGATCTGAATGCATTGGGATTGTCCTGGTGACCATGGTGACTATGTTGATCTTTAGGTGTAGCTTCCATGATGTTCAAGCACAATTACAACTTCGTTTTATGAGGTGTTTCAAGTTTCACAAGTCTTTCTCCACTATTTTGTATCCAATTTGGCATACATAACTGGTCACAACTGTAACAAAAACAAAAGAAACAAAAGAAAATAAAACTACAAAAAGACTAAGATTAACTAAAACTAAATTAAAAGATATGCTAAAAATATGAACAAGGAAAAAGAAACCATTAAAAAGAGTTAGTAAAATGAAAGAAAAATCATCAAACTTGTGATGAAGATCACAAGTACTCTGAAAAGATGATATCACTGTAAAGTTGGCACCATCCCCGGCAACGACGCCATTTGATTTTGAATGCCCAGCTGGTGTATGTCCTATTGATTGGTGCTCAATCAACTGGTGTACCTTGATTTCGGTCCTTAGATAGGAGTAATCAACAAAATTTATAACCTATTTCACCATGTACTAGGATAGCCTCAGCTAGCATAGCATAGTGGCTCTAGGATTGTTCATTGGGATGGGTTTTCAAATTACAACTGATATTAATCCAAAGCTGAATTAGTGCTTTTTTATTTCAAGGTTAGCTCTAAAAGAAAACATAAAGATGTATGAAAAGGTTGGTTTTTAAGTGAAACCAGTAATAAAGTAACGAAAATTACTTACAAAGAAAAGTGTTTCTTGGAGTTTTTGGATTACTGGGCTCAGGTTCCTATTACAAAAAGGCAGTTCCGGTCACTTGAATCTTTTCCTCGCATTGGGGATTTCACATATAGTTATTTCCCGAACCGGTGTGGTACAGATGCTTCCCCTTAATGGATTCAAACACTAAATTCCTCTCACTGATGCATCTTGCAATGGTTCATACCTCTCACTTGGTATTGGCCATTCAAGGTGATCCTTAACCTTGGATTACCCGTCAAAAGCTCGCAAGAGATAACTAATGGATGTCTCCTTGGAGTCCAAAAGCTTACCAAGTGTTGGCTATTATAGAAAATCCTACCTTTAAACCACCTCCCAAAGGCTCGCAAGAGATAAACTAGTGTATCTCAATGGACTGAGACCACTTGCCTGACCAAGTGTTAGCCCAGGTGATTTTAAGGTGTTTTAAGTTAACTAAAAACATAGAAACCATTAACGGGTCACACTCTCTCTTCATTAAAAGCTGAAACAACAAAACTTCCAATTTTTGCATTCGGCACCTTACCCAGCTTCCTTCACTCCAAGAGACAAAAGAACCTAGCCACTCATTCTCTGAGGAAACATCCTCAGAGCTTGTTTGGCTAGTGAGAAAAATACAATCAAAATGAGTAGGTAAGGCAGAGCAAAGCTCTGTGTATTACTTTCTTCAAAACTATACAAAAAGTTGGTCTTTGAGAACAAACTCCCAAGAGATTCTAAAAAAAAAATTACAAAATGATATATAGGAGGTTATTCACCCTTTCTTCTTACTTCCTAACTAAGGAATCCTATGATTGGTGGATTATAAGGAGAAAATGGGGATTTAAACAACAAATATCTGAAGAAAAAAATCTAAAAGAGTCGGTCGCAAATATCTGGGAGCACACAGATGGATTTCGTAGCTTGGAACATGTCTTGCGAAAATTTCGCAAACTAAAAGTGTCCATTTCGTAAGAAAAGGTTGATTTCGCAACTTGAATTTTGTGATTTCGCAACTTGTGAAAATGTCTTTTAACTTGGTGCGATTGTCTTCCAATGGCCATAACTTCTTCATTTCAACTCTGATTTGTGTACTGTTTGAAGCGTTGGACTTCTGACTTCCCGAGTTTCAAAATGACATATAGTATGCATAAAATGAACTCCAGGAAGTGTTTGAAATGTGTCCTACAGTTGCTGTCCTCTTGGATTTCTTCATGTTAGATTCCTCTCTCTGTTTTTCCTCCTTGCATTCTCGATTTGCTTTTGGAAAAGGACTACAAAGCTCCAAATATTGGATTCTTCTTGTAAATGAGCTTCCATTTTCCCATGGATTGTATAAAGATCTCCCTCATTCTTGGATTTCTTTGGTGATCAAAAACACCAAAACTTAACAAAATTTGATTAGAAATGATTGCAAGGGTCCTTAACATGCCAATTGAGTTAAAAGGTAATAACTACTACTCAAAAGTGTTTAAAAGAGTTAATTAGAAGCTATAAAATAACACTTTTTTAGTAGTAATCACCCATGAATAAGAATCATTAATATCATCCTCAGCCTTGAATTGTTTATAACATCTTGAGGCATAAGCTTAAGACATCCCGAGTTGTTCATATCATCCACAGCTTTGAGCTACTCATTGCATCAAGGGCCTTGAGCTCACAACCCGGAGTCATTCATTTCAATCACAACCTTGAGTTGTTCATAGTATCTGAAACCATGAGCTCATGACCCAGAGTCGTTCATGTCATCCACAACCCTCAGCTCTTGATGCAGAATCATTCATATCATCCACAACCACAAGCGGCTCATAGCATCTAAAGGCTTGAGCTCATGGGATGACAATTCATTCATGTCATCCATAATGTTGAGTTGTTCAAAGCATCCACATCCTTGAGCTCATGACTCATAGTAACACATATCATCCAAAGCCTTGACTTGTTCATAGCATCTAAAGCAATAAGCTCACGACTTAGAGTCGTTCATGTCAACCACAAACCTTAGTTATTTATAGTATCTAGAGCCTTGAGCTCAAGATGAAGAGCCATTCATGTCATCCACTGCCTTGTTCTATTCATAGCATCTAGAACTTTGAGCTCACAACATAGAGTCATTCATGTCATCCAAAGCACTAAGCTATTCATAGCATCTCGAGCCCTAAGGTCACAACCCGGAGACATTCATGTCCACCATAGCCTTGAGTTGTTCATAGTATTTAGATTCCTAAGAACACGACCTAGAGTTGTTCATGCCATCCATAACCATGAGTTGTTCATAGCATCTCGAGCCCTAAGCTCACGACCTGAAGTTGTTCATGTCATCCACAATCCTCAGTTGTTCATAGCATCTAGAGCCTTAAGCTCACGACCCAGAGTCATTCATGTCAACGATAGGCTTGTGTTGTTCATAGCATTTTAGAGCCATGGTCTCACGACCAAGAATAGTTCATATCATCCACACCCCTAACTTATTCATACCATCTAGAGGCTTGAGCTCATGGGATCTTGAGTCATTCATATCATCTATAACCTTGAATTGGTCATAGCATAGCCCTGAGCTAACGATCCATAGTAGCTCATGCCATCCATAACCTTGAGTTGTTCATAGCATTTAGAGTGCTGAGGTCATGACCTAAAGTCATTCATGTCAACAACAACCTTGAACTGTTCTTTGCATCTAAAGCCCTGAGCTCACAGCTTGAAGTCGTTCATGTTATCCATATACCTGAGTTGTTCATAACATTTAGAGCCATAGGCTCATGACCAGGAACCATTCATATCATCCACAACCCTGAGCTATTTATAGCATCTAGAAGCCTGAGCTCATAGGATTCCAAGTCGTTCATATCATCCACAAAGTCGAGTTGTTCATAGCATCCATAGCCTAAGATCATGATATAAAGTAGCTCATATGATCCCCAACCTTGGGTTGTTCATAGCATCTAGAGCTTGGAGCTCACGAACCGGAGTCGTTCATGTCAACAATAACCATGAGCTGTACATGGCATCTATAGCCTTGAGCTCACAACCCAAAGTTGTTCATGTCATCCATAACCCTGAGCTGTTAATAACATTTAGAGTCCTAATTTGTTCATAATGTTTAGAGCCTTGAGCTCATGACCTAGAGTCATTTATGTTCCCCAAAGCCTTGAGTTGTTCATATCATCCTTAATCCTGAGGTGTTCATGGCATCTTGAGGCTTGAAATCATGGGATCTTGAGTCATTCATATCATCCATAACTCTAAGCTTTTCCTAGCATCTAGAGGCCTAATCTCACGACTCAAGTGGTTCATGTCAACTACAACCTTGAGTTGTTCATGGTATTTGGAGTCGTGAGCTCACAACTTGAAGTTGTTCATGTCATGCACAACCTTGAGCTCATGACGCGGAATCGTTCATATCATCTACATCCCTGAGTTGCTCATATCATCTAGAGGCCTGAGCTCATGGAATCCTAAGTCATTCATATCACCCACAATGTTGAGCTATTCAAAGCATCCCTAGCCTTGAGCTCAGGACCCAAAGTAGAACATATTATCCACAACCTTAATCTGTTCATAACATCTAGAGCCTTGAGATCATAATCCAGAGTCGTTCATGTCAACCACAACCCTGAGGTGTTCTTAGCATTTAGAGCCCTAAGCTCACGACCTTGAGTGATTACTACTCAAAAAGTGCTATTTCATAGCTTGTAATTAACTCTTTTAAACACTTTTGAGTAGTAGTTATTGCCTTTTAACCCAGTTAACATATTAAGGACCTTTGCAATCAATTCTAATCAAATTGTGTTGAGTTTTGGTGTTTTGATAGCTTTTTGATCACCAAAGCAATCCAAGATTGAGCAGAGTTATTTGGAATCCATGTCAAAGCAATGGAAATCTCAGAAACATGAAGAAATGAAGCTTTGAAGTCCTTTTCCATAAGCAAATCCGGAATGCAAGGAGGGGAAGTAAAGAGAAATCTGCCATGAAGCATTTTTTATAATAGTCACGTCAGCCACTTTTGGAGCACTTCTTCAAGTCCAATTTATGCATTCTATATTTCGTTTCGAAGCTCAGGAAGTCAAAAATCCAATGCTTCAAATGGTGTTCGATTCAGAGTTGAAATGAAGGAGTTACAGACATTGCAAGCCGATCACTCCAAGCTGAAGGAAGAATTTTGCACGGTTGCGAAATCACCCTTTTGTTGCGAAATGATTTCGCAGCCATTTTGCACAGTGCAACGAAATTTCTCCTGAAGTTTCCCGATATTTGCGACCGACACTTTTGGATATTTTGCTTCAGGTTTTTTATGTCTAAATCCCCATTTTCTCCTTGTAACCCACCAATTATAGGATTCCTTAGTTATTAAGTTTGGAAAAAGGGTGAATATCCATGTAATAATTATTATTGTAATTTTCATATAAATAGCTCTCAGGAGCTTGTTCTCGAAAAGAGGACGGAGGAGGAAGACACCCTTTTGTATAAGTAAGAAATATATTTATAGAGCACTTGCTCTGTTTTTCCTACATATTTTTGTTTTCTCATTCTTTTTCTTTCTAGCCAATCAAACTCTGAGGATTTTTCCTTAGAGGATGAGAGGCTAGGCTCTTTGTCTCTTGAAGTGAAGAAAGTCGGGTAAGTTTCCTCATGCATAAATTGAAAGTTTTGTTGTTTTAGTTTTTAATAAAGAAAAGTGTGGCCCGTTAATGGTTTTTATCTTTTTAGTTAACTTAAAACGCCTTGAAGTCACTTGGGCCAACACTTGGTAAGGCAAGTGATCTCTGTCCATGGAGATTCACTAGTTTATCTCTTGCGAGCCTTTGGGAGGTGACTTGAAGGTAGGATTTTCTAGAATAGCCAACACTTGGTAAGCTTTTGGACTCCAAGGAAACATCCATTAGTTATCTCTTGCGAGCTTTTGACGGGTAATCCAAGGTTAAAGATCACCTTGAATGGCAAATGCTAGGTGAGAGGCACGAGCCATTGCAAGATGCATCAGTGAAAGGGATTTAGTGTTTGAACCCATTAATGGGAAGCATCTATACAACACCGGTTAGAGAATTAACTATATGTTAATTCTATAATGCGAGGAAAAGAAACAAGTGACCGGAACTCCCTTTTTGTATGAGGAATCTGAGCCTAGTGATCTGAAACTCCAAGAAACACTTTTCTTTGTAAGTAAAATCAATTACTATTTTTGGTTAGTTTAAAACCAAACCTTTTTCATTCAAACATCTTTATGTTTTCTTTTAAAGCTAACCTTGAAATGAAAAGGCACCAGTTCAACTTTGAATTAATATCATTTGTGAAGTGAAAACCCATCCCAGTGAACGATCCTAGAGCCACTATGCTATAGTAGCTTTGTCTTTGCTACCCTAGTTCATGGTGTAATAGGTTATAAATTTTGTTGATTACTTCCTCAATCAAGGAGCACCAGCTGGACATGAATCAGCTGATACACCAAGTGGGCACGAATCATTGAGTCGTTCATGTAATCCATAATCTTGAGTTGTTTATAATATTTAAAGCCTTGGGCTCTCGACCAAGAATCGCTCATATATCCAGACCCTTGAGTTGCTGATGTCATTTGGAGGCTTGAGCTTATAGGATCCCAAGTTGTTCATATCATCTACAACCCTAAGCTATTCATAATGTTCAAAGCCTTGAGTTAGCTGATGGGAAAAACCCAGATTTCTACGTTTCCCAAGTGTAGATCAGGTTAGGAATATGCATAACTATCTTAGGTTCTTTCTAAATTCTATGCACAGTGAAAAAAATAACATTTTTATACTTTAAAAGGATTCAAAAAGTATCATTCCTCGAATTTAGATTTTCCCAAATCAAATCCACATGGTGAAGATGAAGATCAAAATCATAGAAGTCTCGTAAACTCGAAGTCTTCCACTCAATGACTCAAACCTTGATCATGGCACAGTTTCGATGAGGAGGAAAAGAGGGTGGTGGCTATGGAAACCTTAACCCTTAGGGAGTATTTATAAGGTTCCTAAGTGGGCTTAAGTGACTTGAGCCCACATGGGCTTGGGTCACTTAACTTAACCCAAAATGGGTTATAATTTATTAATTAACCTAATAGGGCCTACTAATTAATCACTTAATCCAATCCAAAGACCTTGTTCACTTACCCCTACGCAACATTATGTAATTACCAAAATGCCCTTATGCACAAAAGTGAACTTAAAGCTAATTTGACCCTCATAACCCATACAAACAAGGTATATGAGCTTAGAGCAGGGACCATTGGGACCTATAGGAATACTAGCTCCCTTAGAATCCAATTCTAAAGCTGATTCAGCATCCTACTATAGAGAATCAATTGAAATCTAATACTCTATGTAAATAACAATGAGACACCAAGTGCTCAAGTCCGTGACTTGGTATCCATTGTGTTCAGTCTCCCCTTGAACTAGTGTCTATAGTTTAACAAGGTGAAAGCTATTTGTCTTTCAAGACTACCTCTACCTTCCTTGAGTTAGAAATCCTCCTATTATGTGTTCAATTGACAAATCTTAGCTCTTAAAGAGCCTATGTCAAGTTCCACTTAACGAACTACCACGACCATAGTTTCCATGAATACACCTCCTTAGAATCACTCAATGGGATACTCGATCTCAATCCCAAGAGATATCATGGTGTCTTTATTGAGAATACCTATTACTACTGTCTTCTATTAATAGTGACCCAATCCACAGGGAATATATGATCATCTTACTATCTCACTCATAGGTCAAAGCCACTACTAACTTCAGCACAAGCTCAATATTCTCTCAATGTTGAGAGACAATACAATGAAGCAGCTTGGTGAAAATGCTCCTAATTCATGTATAACACAAAAGATTGGGGCAAGAATGCTCATAGAGGATAATACATGGAATAAGGATGGATAACAGTGAAACTAGAACATCATTAAATAAATAATGAATTCCAAATTTATTACATCATGTCATGTTTTTTAGGGCTCTATCCTAACACTAAAGCCCTTAGCTCACGATCGAGAGTAGTTCATGTCAACCACAAACCTGTGTTGTTCATATCATCTAGAGCCTTGAGCTCATAACCATGAGTCGTTTCTGTCATCCATAGCCCTAAGGTGTTCATAGCGTTCAAAGCTTGGTGCTCACAACCAAGAATCATTCATATCTTCCAGAGCCCTAAGTTGTTCATAGCATCTAGAGGCTTGAGCTCATAGGATCATGAGTTGTTCATATCATCTACAACTTTGAGCTGTTCATAGAATCTAGAGCCTTGAGCTCACAACAAGGACTCGTTCATGTCATCCACATCCCTAAACTATTTATAGCATCTAGAGCTCATAGCTCATGAAACAAAGTAGTTCATGTGAACCACAACCTTGATTTGTTCATAGCATCTAAAGCCTTGAGCTCAAGACCCGGAGTTGTTTATGTCATCCATAACCCTGAACTGTTCCTAGCATGTAGGGCTCTAAGCTTACGACCTTGAGTCATTCATGTCATCCACAACCTAGAGCAGTTTATAACATCTAGAGCCTTGACCTCATGACCTAGAGTTGTTCATGTCATCCACAACCCTTAGTTATTCATAGCATCTAGAGGCCTAAGCTCATGGGATCTCGAATCGCTCATATTATCCACAACTCTGAGTTGTTCATAGAATCTAAAGCCCTAATATATTCACAATATCCAGAGCCCTGAGCTCACAACCTTTAGTCATTCATGTCATCCAAAGCCCTGACTTTCTCACGACCATGATTCGTTCATATCATCCATAGCCTTGAGCGATTGATAACTGATTCGTTCCCAATTGGTGTCTCAGCTGATTCATGTCCTCTCAATGGTCTCTAACAGTGGTGCCATTTGATACATGTCCAACTGGTGTCCCTTGATTGCGGTCCTCATAAGGGAGTAATCAACAAAATTTATAACCTATTACACCATGTACTAGGATAGCCTTAGCTAGCATAGCATAGTGGCTCTAGGATCGTTCACTGGGATGGGTTTTCACTTCACAATTGATATTAATTCAAAGATGAATTGGCGCCTTTTCATTTCAAGGTTAGCTTTAAAAGAAAACATAATCTTTTGGTTGAAAAGGTTGGTTTTAACCTAACCAAATATAGTAACTGATTTTAACTACAAAGAAAAGTGTTTCTTGGAGTTTAGATCACTAGGCTCAGGTTCCTTGTACAAAAAGGGAGTTCCAGTCACTTGTTTCTTTTCCTCGCATTAAAGAATTAACATATAGTTAATTCTCTAACCGGTGTGGTACAAATGTTTCCCCTTAATGGGTTCAAACACTAAATCCCTCTCACTGATGCATCTTGCAATGGCTCATGCCTCTCACCTAGCATTTGCCATTCAAGGTGATCCTTAACCTTGGATTACCCGTCAAAAGCTTGCAAGAGATAACTAATGGATGTCTCCTTAGAGTCCAAAAGCTTACCAAGTGTTGGCTATTCTAGAAAATCCTACATCTAAACCACCTCCCAAAGGCTCGCAAGAGATAAACAAGTGCATCTCAATGGATGGAGATCACTTGCCTTACCAAGTGTTGGCCCAGGTGATTTAAAGGCATTTTAAGTTAACTAAAAAGATAAAAACCATTAATGGGTCACACTTTCTCTTCATTAAAAACTAAAACAACAAAACTTTCAATTTATGCATGAGGAAACTTACCCGGCTTTCTTCACTCCAAGAGACGAAGAGCTTAGCCTCTCATCTTCTGAGGAAAAATCCTCAGAGTTTGATTGGCTAGAAATAAAAAGAACGAGAAAATAAAAATATATCTAAAAAGCAGAGCAAGTGCTCTGTATTTTTATATATCTTCCTCTCGTCGGATTACATGATGATATATATGATGTGTAAAGAAAATTACAAACTATATATAAGAGGTTATTCACCCTTTGTTCTTACTTAAAGACTAAGGAATCCTATGATAGGTGGGTTACAAGGAGAGTTTGGGGATTTAGACATCAAATATCTAAAGCAAAATATCTTAAAATGTCGGTCGCAAATATTGGGAAGCTTCCAGAGAACACCGCGGCACTGTGCAAAAAAAACTCTCTGGGTAAGCGCTATCAGAGGATCCGGACATGTCTGACCGGGGAAGTTGAAACACCCTCCTCTCCCATCCGGGGTCAGGCGCCGGATGTGAAATATCCGGAGAAGGTGGAACGTCGGCCGGACAGAATTCTGGATGTGAGATATCCGAAGAAGGTGGAACGTCGGCCGGACAAAATTCCGGATGTGAGATATCCGGAGATGGTGGAACGTCGGCCGGACAAAATTCCGGATGTGAGATATCCGAAGAAGGTGGAACGTCGGCCGGACAGAATTCCGGATGTGAGATATCCGGAGAAGGTGGAACGTCGGCCGGACAGAATTCTTTCCCGGGTGGAATGAGCTATGTCGCGCGTCACAAGGGGGACCGTCTGCATGTGCAAAAAAGCGAGAGCCACGTGGCATTTTTTAGGGAGGATCCCACACTCCTTGCATTCCGGATTTGCTTATGGCAAAGGACTTCAAAGCTTCGTGATTCGACTCATGGTAGCTTAGCTTTAAAGGCGTATCAACAAAATTTATACCTTAAATACTATTACTAAAGTAGCCAAGCTACTATAGCATAGTGGTTCTAGGATCGTTCACTGGGAAGGGTTTTCGCAAACACAAGTGATATTCAAATTAGGAAAATAGGTGATTTTCTTATGGATGTTAGCTTTAAAAGAAGATGTAAATGTTTTAGAAAGATTTAAACTAATCTAAGCTAACATTAAAGACTAAAATGAAAGGGTGTAAAAACAAGTTTCTCAAAGATAGGATAGCTATGCTCTGGCTCTTATGCAAATTGGAAATCTCAGGATAGGCTCCTCGCGTTGGGGTTGCAACTATGGTGATGCTTGCTTCTCGAACTGGTATGGATTTAGCAAATCAAGTTTTAATCCTTTAAAATGGCAAAACAGATGGTAGTGAATTTCATCAATGGTTATTCACCTTAGACTTCCTTTGAATGGCTCGTAAGAGACAACTAATGGTCTAAAGCCAAAAGCTTACCAAATATTGGCAACTCAAAGTCATTCCAGGTGATAAACTCACCTTTCAATGGCCATTGAAATTGGTTCTAACGGATTAATGCAAAACTTGGAATTGAAAACCTCACCTTCCAATAGCTCGTAGGAGATAACTAATGGATAGAAATCCAAAAGCTTATCAAGTATTGGCTGTTGGAAGTTGTCCAAAGGAAATAAAAACCAAACTTTGCATTAATGAACCTTTAATGAAAAACGTCTACCTTACCTTCTGGGTGCGAGAAATTTCCATGGGATTGCATCCAAGCCATCACATAACATCCATACTTTGAGAAACTAAAAGTTTTAGCCAATCATCCTTTGAGGAAAAACCCTCAGAGGCTGTTTGGCTACTAAGAAAATAGAAATGGGAGAGCTCTGTAAATATTCTCTATCTATATATCAATATTTGTTACAACGGATGCAAGGAGATATAAATAGAGAAGTTTTTCCAACCTTCCTAGCTAATAAATCTTATGATTGGTGGATTACAAGGAGAAGAATGGAAATTTATACAAAAATATCTAAAAGAAAAGATCTAAAGTGGAGTCGGCAGAAACAGGGGAAAATTCGCACCAGTATGGGGTGTGCGAATTTGGAAGGTGTTGTGCGAAATTTTCGCACAAGCCTGGAGCAGTTGTCTTCCGAAGGCCATATCTTCCTCATTTCAGCTCCAAATCGCACACGGTTTGAAGCGTTGGATTCTTGACTTCCTGAGCTTTGAAATGGTATATAGCATGTAGAAAAGGGACTTCGGGAAGTGCTCCAAAAGTGCCAAAGAAGACTGCAGCTGCTGTCCTCTGTTTTCCTCTTTGCTTCTTTTTGCTTCTCTTTGCTTTTCTCCTTTTGTTGGCTTGCTTTGGTGTAGCTAAAAGCTTGCTTTAACTTGTCCAAGTAGCTCCTCCATCAGTTGGCATGCTTGAATTGATTCATAAGCTGATATAAACATGTACACTTGCCACAAAATGGTTAAAACCAATTACTAAGGACCTTAATGAATTAATTGGGTTAAATGAATATGATTACTACTCAAAGGTGCTTAAAACCATTATAATTAGATCTACAAAATAGCACTTTTTGGTAGTAATCACTTCGGTTCTTCATGTTTCCGAGCTTTCCATTGCTTTGCCATGGATTCCAAAGAACTCTCCTCAATCCCGGATTGCTTTTGTGATCAAAAAGCTATCAAAACACCAAAACTTAACACAATTTGATTAGAATTGATTGCAAGGGTCCTTAACATGTTAATTGGGTTAAAAGGTAATAACTACTACTCAAAAGTGTTTAAAAGAGTTAATTACAAGCTATCAAATAACACTTTTTGAGTAGTAATCAATAACACCTAGAGGTTTGAACTCACAAGATCCTGAGTTGTTCGTATCATTCACAACCTTAGGCAGTTCATGGCATCCAAAGCCATGAGCTCACGATGTGGAGCAACTCATGTCATCCATATGCCTACACTATTCATAGCATCTAGAGTCCTAAGCTCACAAACCATAGTCTTTTATGTCAACCATATACCTGAGATGTTTATATCATTTAGAGCCCTAAGATCACAACCTTGAGTAGTTCATGTCCTCTACAACCTTAAGTTGTTCATTACATTTAGTGCCTTGTGCTCAAAACTAAGAATCATTCATATCATCTAAACCCCTGAGTTGTTCATAGCATCTAGAGGCCTAAGCTCACGAGATCCCGAGTCATTCATATCATCCACAACTTTGACTTGTTCATAGCATCTAAAGCCCTAAGCTCTCAACATGACGTCATTTATGTCATCCACATCCTTGAACTGTTCATGGCATTTAGAGTCTTGAACTCATGACTTGGAGTCATTCAGGTCATCCATAGCCTTGAACTGTTCCTAACATCTAAAGCCCTAAGCTCACGACCTTGAGATGTTCATGTCATCCATAGTCGAGAGTTATTTATAGCATCTAGAGCCCTAAGCTCATAACCTTAATCCATTCATGTCATCCACAACCCTGAGTCATTCATAACATTTAGAGTCTTCTCCTCAGGACCAAGAATCGTTCATATCACCCGAAGCCCTAAGCTATTCATAGCATCCAAAGGCCTGAGCTCATAGGATCCTGAGTTGTTCATATCATCAACAACTTTGAGCTTTTCATAGCATCTAGAGCCCTGAGCTCACCACATGGAGTCATTCATGTCATCCATATCCCTGAACTATTCATGGCATCTGGAGCCCTTAACTCACGAACTAGAGTCGTCCATGTCAACCATAGCCCTGAGCTATTCATAACATCTAGAGCGTTGAGCTCACGACCCAGAGTTATTCATGTCATCTAGAGCCCTAATCTGTTCTTAACATCTAGAGTCTAGATCTTATGATCTTTAGTCATTCATCTCATCCACAACCTTAAGTTGTTCATAGAGCTCATGACTTGGAGTCGTTCATGTTTCCACAACCTTGAGCTATTCAAAACATCTAGTGGCCTAAGTTCACGTGATCCTAAGTCATTCATATCATCCACAACTTTAACTTGTTCATAGCATCTAAAGCCTTGAGCTCACAACATGACATCGTTTATGTCATCCACATCCTTGAATTGTTCATAGCATCAAGAGCCTTGAACTCATGAATCGGAGTCATTCAGTTCATCCATAGCCTTGAGTTGTGATTACTACTCAAAAAGTGCTATTTGATAGCTTGTAATTAACTCTTTTAAACATTTTTGAGTATTAGTTATTACCTTTTAACTCAATTAGCATATTAAGGACCTTTGCAATCATTTCTATCAAATTGTGTAAGTTTTGGTGCTTTTGATAGTAATTTGATCACCAAAACAATCCAAGATTGAGGAGAGTTCTATGGAATCCATGGCAAAGCAATGGGAAGCTCATTAACATGAAGAACCAAAGGTTTGAAGCTTTATAGTCCTTTGCCATAAGCAAATCATGAATGCAAGGAGGGAAAGCAAAGAGAGAAATCTAACATGAAGCATTCAAGAGGACAGCAACTGTTAGACACTTTTGGAGTGCTTCCTGGAGCTCAATTGATGCATACTATATGTTGTTTTGAAGCTCAGCAAGTCAGCAATCCAATGCTTCAAATGGTGTATGATTCAGAGTTGAAATGAAGAAGTTAGAGCCATTGGAAGCCAATCACACCAAGCTGAAGACCAATTTCGCAGCCTGCGAAATCAGCCTTTGATTGCGAAATCACAAGAGGATGGCTGCGAAATCAGCCTTTGGATGCGAAATGGTGTCCTTTAGGTTGCAAAATTTCACAGCCATCTTGCACGCCTGTGAAATTCTCCTGAGTGCTTCTAGAAATTTTCGACCGACATTTTTAGATTTTTTGCTTCAGATATTTGATGTCTAAATCCCCATTCTCTCCTTGTAATCCACCAATTATAGGATTCCTTAGTAATTAAGTAAGACCAAAGTAGCCTCATATATATTGTTTGTATTTTCCATTACACAGAGATCTCGGAGCTTGTTCTCAGGACAACTTTTTGTATAGTTTTGGAAGGAAGTAAAATACAAAGCTTTGCTCTGCCTTACCTACTCAATTTGATTGTATTGTATTTATTTTTTCTTACTAGCCAAACAAGATCTGGGGAAGTTTTCTCAGAGAATGAGTGGCTAGACTTTTAGTTCCTTGGAGCTAAGGTAGCCGGGTAAGGCCCCGAATGCAAGAATTGGTAGTTTTGTTGTTTCAGCTATTAATGAAGAGAAAGTGTGACCCGTTAATGATTTCTATATTTTCAGTTAACTTAAAACACCTTCAATTCACCTAGGCCAACACTTGGTAAGGCAAGTGATCTCCGTCCATTGAGATGCACTAGTTTACCTCTTGCGAGCCTTTGGAAGGTGACTTGAAGGTAGGATTTTCTAGAATTGCCAACACTTGGTAAGCTTTTGGACTCTACGAAGACATCCATTAGTTATCTCTTGTGAGCTTGAGAAGGGAAGTCCAAGGTTAATGATCACCTTGAATGGAAAATGCTAGGTGAGAGGCACAAGCCATTGCAAGTTACATCAGTGAGAGGGAATTAGTGCTAAAATCCATTAAAGGGAAACATCTGTACAATACCGGTTAGAGAATTAACTATATGTTAATTCTCTAATGCGAGGAAAAGATTCAAGTGACCGGAGCTTTGTTTTTGCATAAGGAGCCTGACCCCAGTGAACCTAAAACTCCAAGGAATGTTTTTCTTCATAAGTAATTCCCATTACTTTCTTTTTAGTTAGCTTAAAACAAATCATTTTTCAACCAAAGTTTATGTTTTCTTCTTAAGCTAACCTTGAAATGAAAAAGCACCAATTCAGCTTTGAATTGGTATCAGTTGTAAGTTGAAAACCCTTCCTAGTGAACGATCCTAGAGCCACTATGCTATATTAGCTAAGGCTATCCTAGTGCATGGTGATATAGGTTATAAATTTTGTTGATTGCTCCTGTTTGAGGACCAAACTCATGATACACCAATTGGGAATGAATCAAATGGCGCCGTTGCCGGGGAAGGTGCCAACTTCACAGTGATATTATTTCAGCATACTTGTGATTTTCATCACAAGTTTGGTGATTTTTCTTTCATTTTACTAACTCTTTTAATTGTTTCTTTTACTTGTTCATATTCTAACATATCTTTTAATTTAGTTTTAGTTAATCTAAGTCTTTTTGCAGTTTTGTTTCCTTTTGTTTTCTTCTGTTTTTGTTTTGCTATAGTTGATACTAGTTGTGTATGCCAAATTGGATATGAGATAGTGGAGGAAGGCTTGTTAAACGTGAAATACCTCATAACAAGGAATTGGAATTGAGATTGAATATCATGGAAGCTACACCTGAAGATCAGCATAGTTACCATGGTCACCAGGACAATCCCAATGCATTCAGATCAATGAGGGACCGCATGCATCCACCTCGTATGAGTGCACTATCATGTATAGTGCCCCCTACAGAGCAGCTAGTGATCAGACCGCATATTATTCCACTTCTACCAACTTTCCATGGGATGGAAAGTGAGAATCCCTATGCACATATCAAGGAATTTGAAGATGTTTGTAATACATTCCAAGAAGGAGGAGTGATTCGCTTGTAACTCCAAATGGGTCATTTAATCAAAAACATTTATAAAACCTATGACCTCATACTAACGTAGCAAAGCTACTATAGTATAGTGGCTCTAGGGTCGAACTCTGGGATGGGTTTTCATTCTACCAGTGATATACTCAAAATTAGAAATTGTATTTAATGATTTCCTTAATCAAAAACTTAAAGTTTAAAAGAAAATAAAATTTGTTTTGAAAGTGTTTGAAACTAAACTAACATAAAATAATTAAAAATGGAAGAAAGAAAGTCTCCCGGAGCTAAGGGTTGCTAGGATCAAGTTCAAAATAGAAAGTGGAAAATTCCGGATTTTTCTCCTCGCATTGGGGATTTAACCTATAGTTATTTCCCGAACCGGTATAGGTTTGACAATGAAGATTTAATCCATAAAAGATCAATAGAAATGGTAGTCAAGGTCCATTAATGGCTTAAGACACTATGGGTCTTCACCTTGAATCACTTTCCAATGACTCGTACATGATAACTAATGGACTAATATGAATCTAGCAATGCTGATCACTCCAAAAAATAACCAAGTGGCATGATTGGATCAAACTCTCTTGTGAATAGTCAAGGATATAAAACTCAATCATCAACAAGAGTCATCAAATAACTTACCTATCACAACATTCAAAAAGCGGGCATTATGCAAATTTGAGTATCAAAATAATTTCCACTCTCAAAGGACCAACTCTTAATCTTCCACAAAAATCTAAGTGTTAAGATGCTTAGTTTCCAGTTATAGTGTGTCAAACTATATTCTCCCCCCAACTAAGATTTTTCTCTAACTTTAGCAACACTAACTCATATATAGAAGGCTAAGAACGCACCTCTTTTTTTTTTTTTTTAGTCATATATATACTCCACCCATCCACCCATGTAACGAGCAGTGAGGTCGGTGGCTCTCAACCATTGAAGGCTTAGGGCACCAGGTTTTAAAGATTTTCACCATATACCCCTCGGACCTTGCTCGGGTTTCAAAGCAAGTGAAGCAAAATTTTTTTCATAAGACACATTGGCCTTTTATAAGGTGTCCCAACACTAATAGAATGAGGTCAATGGCACCAAGTCAAAAATTTCCTAAGTTTAGGGGGTGAAAAAGTTTTCCATCTTATAACTGGAATCTAATGTGTTCAGTGTGTGAAAAGATTAGAATGGAAGACTTAAGATTGAAATCAAAAGGAGCTTCAACAATTTATCAACTTTAATAAGCATAATACAAACTCTAAGACTATGGCAATAAGATAAGAATTTAATTTCTCCTATTTATTTTTGAGAATTTATCTTTAAGAAAACAAGGAGAGTTTGCAAAAAATTTGTTAGCAAAATAACTTAACAAAAAAAATTCAACAAATTACTTCCTCAACTCTCCCCCTAACTAGGATGAACATTGTCCGCAATGTTCTAAAAGAAAATGGTAATAAAAGGGAGGAAGTGATACCTCCTGATAGTAAGGTACTCTGAATAGAGAGGAGAAACCACATGTTGCATAAGAAAAGAAAAATCATAAGAATAATGATTAGAGGAAATAAAAAGGAATAGCTAAAATACACAAAAAGGAAGATGTCTATATAAACTGAGAGAGTACAATATACAAGACAAACATGGAATATGTCCAATCCCAGTATAAAAGTGGTCCAAAATACATAAGACATCCAAAAAACATAGAATATAGATACAAAAAGGGGAAAGGAGTGATCGTATGATCAAGTAGTAGGCTCCTCTGGTGGATAGGAGGGGTCCTCTGCTGGAACTGAGGAAGGCACCGCTACAGGTGGAGCTGGTGGCACAAGACCGAGGTGCTGCTGAATCTCACGGAGAATGAGAGTCTGCTGCTCCTGCTGAATCTGGAAGTGGTCCATGCGCTCCATAATGGCTGTCTGAGTAGTGGTCAGAGTCTGAAAAGAAGCGAGCAAGGCACAGTACTCTGAACCAGGGATAGTGATGGGCGACTCTGCGGTAGGAGGAACAGTAGGTGGGGCATCAGATGATGCTGCCTCTGGTACAGGCTCCGAGGGAGCTGAAGTGGATGGAGCAGGAGGGACTTCCCTTGGCTCGGGAAGTTCTGGGGAATGCTGATGGAGCGATAGCTGAGTCCATTGGTCAAGAGAGAAGCTCTCTCAACAATGGCGGCGGGGCTCAGCCTGAGGGTCTGCAGGAAAACCCATATGTGCCAAAACATGGCATAGCAGCCGAGGGAAAAGTAACTTAATGGAGGCTGCCCTCGTAAGACGCCGCTTATGCACCTTCTCCTCAAAATGGAGGAGAGCGGCCATAATAAAATGATGAGGACTAAAGTAGTAGCCCTCATAGATACGAAATAATGCCTCTAAAATGGCCCCTCGCCTCTGTACTATATGCTGAAGAGGAAAAAGGTTGGTGCGAAGCACCACATCAACTAGGAGCATCCCTGGGGGAAGCTCCCTCCTGAAAATGGTCCTCTGGGAAGATGTCCCTCGAGATAGGCTACGAACCATGTCACACTCAGAACGTGGGGCCCAACGTCTAAATGCAGTGGGATCAGCTGGTGCATAAGGGATATGGAAAGCCTCGGCAATCTGTCGAGCCCCCAAAATACCCTGGCGTCCATCAATGGTAAAAAGTATAGAGGCTGGTACCGGGACGCCACGAGTAGTCATAGACTGGTAAAAGTCTAAAACTACTCGAGGATAAAAGAACTGGGACGGAGTCATAAAGGGTACAAGATGGTACCTCTCAAGTAGGCTGTATGAATCCCGCAAGTCAGTCTGCTGGCGCAAAATAGTGTGCTCAAAATATGCCTCGACATGAAATGCTTTGGACCGGCAATCTGAGTTGCCCTCAATAGGCGAGCTGGGTCTAGGGCGTCTGGTGGATGGCGACTGAGACTGTGAATCCCGAGGTGCTCTAGAGGACTCTCCTGGCTTTGAAGTCTTGGCTTTCTTTGTAAGAGGACCCCGAGGTGGAATCTGAGTAGGGGCCACAGGTGTGGCAGATGCTCTCCTCGTATGGTATCTGCTCTAAGAGGCAGAATCAGCTAAATGTGGTGGCGCATCTAGTGGGGTCCGCACAGGGGCGGCTCTCTCACTGCTCTGGGGAGCTGAGGTATGTCCTCCTCGGGTCTTAGGCATAATGAAGTAATGAAATGAGGGTTAAAGGGTTTGGATTGGGGAGGGCAGAGATGGAAAAAGTGAAAAATTGGCACAAGGTAGGGGTTATGCGAAAATTTCGCATATGGGGGGTTATGCGAATTTCGCATAACACATGATGGAATGCGAAAATTTCGCATATGCACTATTCACACGCCCACTTGAAGTTTTGAAGTTCATTCAAATTGTGGAAATTTTTGGCTTTTGAGGGTGGGAAATGCTGGCTAAGGTAAGAAAAGAATTTTTCATGGTGAATAGGCTTGGAAATTGGAGCTTTTTCACAAAGAAATTTTGAAAATTGGAGCTCCTCTACCCGGCGGCCATGGGTTCTCTTTGAAGAAAACGTGGCTTGAATGCTTAGCTTGAGGTTTTGAATTGGTGAATACAAGGCTGAAATTGGTTGAGGGCTGTATTTAGAGTGTTGAGTGAGGAATTGGGAGGTTTTTGATGGTGGAAAGAGCTGAAAATTGAAGGGGTGGATGGTGATGAATAGTGACTACCACGGCTATGAGGTGGAGTTATGGAGATGGGCTGCCATGGTGGTGTTGAGAGTGGGGAATGATGAAGAAAAGAAACTTAAGGAAGGGATTTAGTGATTGGAAGAGAGGTGCTATGAGAAATGAAGAAGAAATTGAGCATGGGAAGAGGAGAACACGGTCTTTAAAGAGGAAATGCAAATTTCGCATTACACCTTGTGTTATGCGAAAATTTCGCATTCCTGTGAGTACCCAGACAGAGAGCATGGTTTTGAAAATTTGTCCCAAAAACGAATTCGCACAAGGTTCGCATAAGGTTCGCATTCCTGTGAAATTCGCATAAGGGATTTTGGGAAGGGACCGAGAGCATGTTTTTTTTTTAAATTGCCACAAAAGCATTTTCGCATAAGGGGTGTGTTATGCGAAAATTTCGCATAACAGGAAGTGTTGTGCGAAAATGGCTGAGACTTGGTTTTTTCTCCCCTATTTTGCCTTGCTTTCACCATGACTTCATTCTTCAAGATTTCCCACCTGAATGTTAACACAAAAAACCAATTCAAAACACATTAGAACGGCATTAAAGTCAAAAATAAAAATCAAAACATGGAAAAACACAAGAAAAAACTAGATTAAATTAAAATCAACTTAAAAGAAAACAAAAAGAGGATGAACTCTTTAGTCTTTGAAGAGACTAAGTTCAACCATAAACCAAGTATTTTCATGTTGGAGGTGGATCAAGGAGGATGAATTCCTCCTTGTCTCGGGAAAATGATTCTATATAAGGCTTAAGATGATGACCATTCACTTTGAAAGTTCGAGTGCTATTGAAGTTGAGTAGTTCCACTACTCCATCTGATTGCACATCATGAATTATGAAAGGACCCGTCCATCTTGATTTCAATTTTCTCGGAAAAAGATGAAGCTTAGAGTCATAAAGCAAGACTCTTTGTCCCAAAACAGCCCCCATAGCAAGATCATCAATAAAACTAAGTTAAATCAAACCAAAATAAAATTAAAGCAAGAAATCAAAATTAAAACAAGTTTAAAAATAAAACAAAAAGATATGGACTAGCTAGTCTTTAGAAAGACTAAGTCCATAAAAAAAATTGGATCCGGATTTAGCTTGCCCGGATCCCATATGAAGTTTGCATTTAAATCAACAGGAAATGGCTTCAAAACTAGCTTTGGAGGGTCATCCACAGTTGCTTCTTGTGAGTCTTCCTGGTTGAACAGTGGTAAAATCTCTTCCCGTCTCCTCCAAGGAGACATGATAGGTAGAACATCAGAGGGTTCAGGTAACCCTTCTTCAAACATTTCAAGGCTTTCATTCAAGCTCTCTTGTAAATTCTTGTCACAATGCTCTTCAACCAAGGTGTTGATCAAGCACACCTCCTCCAATCCTTCCTCTTCTTCTGGGTGAAGATGCCTCTTGCATAGGTGGAATATGTTTAATTCCAAGGTCATATTCCCAAATGTGAGCTGCATCACCCCATTTCTACAATTGATGATGGCATTGGAGGTAGCTAGGAAAGGTCTCCCAAGGATGATTGGTACATAGTTTGCTTCCTTCACAGTGGGATCGGTATCAAGTACAACAAAATCCACAGGATAGTAGAATTTGTCCACTTGAACTAGAACATCCTCTATCACCCCCCCTTGGGATTTTGACTGACCTGTCAGCTAAGGAGAGAGTGATGGCTGTGGGCTTCAATCCTCCAAGTCCCAGTTGCTTGTACACAGAGTATGGGAGCAAATTCACACTTGCCCCCAAGTCTAGTAAAGTTTTCTCCACATGTGTCCCTCCAATGTTGACTGAAATGGTGGGGCATCCCGGATCTTTATACTTAACTGGAGACTTACTCTGAATGATAGCACTTACTTGCTCAGTGAGGAATGCATTCTTTGTCACATGTAACCCTCTCTTGACCGTGCATAAGTCCTTTAGAAACTTTGCATATGTGGGGACTTGCTTGATCATATTAAGTAAGGGTATATTCACCTTCACTTGTCTCAAGACTTCAAGAATTTCTGATGAATTCTTGATTTCCTTCTTTCCATGTAAAGCTTGAGGAAAAGGGGGAAGCATATGTTTCTTCATCATATCCTCTTTAATCACTATCCTTGGCTCTTCTTCAATGCTTGATTTGGATGCACTTTTCTTCCCACTCTTCTCTTCTTGGTTATTCTTCTCTTTAACCAAGGTTTTCTTTGACATGAGTTCTTCATCTTGCCTCACCTTAGGCAGGGGTTGATCAACCTCTTTTCCACTCCTTAAAGTGATCACAGCTTTAACCTCCCTCAACTTTGAAGACTCCCCCTCTTGGGTTTCAACTTCATGAACACTCTTGGGATTTTGGCTTGGTTGAGAGGGAAACTTTCCCTTCTCATTCACAGTGTTGAGGTTGGTAAGCCTAGAGATGGAGTATTGAATATTATCTATCTTCTGAGATAGATCATTTTGCATCCCCTCCATT
This sequence comes from Vitis vinifera, assembly GCF_030704535.1. Taxonomy (NCBI): domain Eukaryota; kingdom Viridiplantae; phylum Streptophyta; class Magnoliopsida; order Vitales; family Vitaceae; genus Vitis; species Vitis vinifera. The sequence continues at coordinate 14,536,860 of NC_081805.1, read as the reverse complement.
CTTTTAATTTGAGAACTCTCAACATTTTCAATCTTTTGATGCAATTGGGAGTTGATTGCCTTTTGTTCACCCACAAAGTCACCCATGACTTTACTTAGGTTCACAATGGCTTGCTCCACTGAAGAGGTTTGTTGAGGTGCTTGGGTTTGGCTTGTGGTTGGTATGGAGGTGGTATTGGTTTCCAAGAAAAATTTGGATGGTTTCTCCAGCTTGAATTATAGGTGTTTCCATAAGATGCATTGTTGTTAGGCCTAAATTGCCCCACAACATTGGCTTGATCACCTAACATCTCCCTCACAGCTGGCATGGTTGGGCAGTCATCTACCACATGATCACATGATTAGCAAATGGTGCATGGCATGACATGGGCTTGGGTCTCGGAAATGGCTTGGACTTCATGCATCTTTTTCAACTCAAGTTCTTCCAACCTCCTTGCTATTGTTGCCACTTTAGCTTTCATGTCCATGTCTTCACTTAATACGTACATTCCACCTTTTGGATTTTGGGTTGGTTGAGAGGGAAACTTCCCTTTCTCCCTTGAGTTGGGCTCATCCCATCCTCTTGACACCTCAGACACATAACTTAAAAAGTCCATGGCTTCTTCCGGATTCTTGCTCATAAAATCTCCCCCACACATGGTTTCAATAATTTGCTTCATGGAAGAAGACATTCCATCATAAAAATAGCTCACCAAGAGCCATGTATCAAAGCCATGATGAGGACAAGCATTGATGGCCTCCATATACCTTTCCCAACATTCATGGAACTTCTCATTTTCTATAGCAGAAAAATTTGAGATTTGTCTCTTCAACCCATTGGTCCTATGGGTGGGGAAAAATTTCTTCAAAAATTCGGCCTGAAGATCAACCCAACTCCTTATGCTCCTTGGCCTTAAAGAATTAAGCCATATTTTTGCCTTGTCCTTCAAAGTAAAAGGGAATAGCTTGAGTCTCATCAAGTCTATTGAAGCTCCTCCCTCTCTAAAGGTATTGCAAACCTCTTCAAACTCCTTGATGTGGGCATATGGATTCTCACTCTCCATTCCATGGAAATTTGGTAGAAGGGGCACAATATGGGGCCTTATAACCAGCTGCTCAAGAGGAGGTATGATGCATGAGGGTGCACTCATCCTTGGTGGGTGCATTCTATCCCTCATGGATAAATATGCATTGGGATTACCCCCTTGACCTTGTTGAGAATTTTGATCCTCTGGTGGAGGGTCCATGATGTTAACACAAATATCCAACTCTGTGTCTTGAGGATTCTCAATCCTTACTAATCTTCCCTCTTGGTCCCGAATCCAATAGGGCATGAGCAAGTTACTACTTACCTGAAATAAAAAAAAAAAACAACAAAAATAAAAGAAACCTAGCAAAAAGTTAAGGTTAGAAAGAAAATGAAAATAAACCTAACAAAAATAAAATGAAAGGAAATGAAATTAATGAAAAAGGAATTCACCAAACTTGTGATGGAAATCACAAGTAGCCTCTAAAAGGTTGCATCACTGTATTGTGGCACCATCCCCAGCAACGGCGCCATTTTGATTCGCGTGTAACTCCAACTGGGTCATTTAATCAAAAACATTTATAAAACCTATGACCTCATACTAACGTAGCAAAGCTACTTAGTATAGTGGCTCTAGGGTCGAACTCTGGGATGGGTTTTCATTCTACCAGTGATATACTCAAGATTAGAAATTGTATTTAATGATTTCCTTGATCAAAAACTTAAAGTTTAAAAGAAAATAAAGTTTGTTTTGAAAGTGTTTGAAACTAAACTAACATGAACTAATTAAAAATGAAAGAAAGAAAGTCTCCCGGAGCTAAGGGTTGCTAGGATCAAGTTCAGAATAGAAAGTGGAAAATTCCGGATTTTTCTCCTCGCATTGGGGATTTAACCTATAGTTATTTCCCGAACCGGTATAGGTTTGACAATGAAGATTTAATCCATAAAAGGTCAATAGAAAAGGTAGTCAAGGTCCATTAATGGCTTAAGACACTATGGGTCTTCACCTTGAATCACTTTCCAATGACTCGTACATGATAACTAATGGACTAATATGGATCTAGCAATAAGCATCCATAAAAACCTGAAGCTTACCATGTATTGGTCATTCAAAGTGATTCTAAGGGATTTAAAGCAAAACTTTGGATTTTAGAAGCCATTTATGAATTCCAACTACTTGAATTTAATGCATGGAAGCTTTCCACCTTTTCATATGGACTTTTCACCTAGCTTCCTTTACTCCAAGAAACCGAAAGTTTAGCCTCTCATCCTCCGGGCAAACATCCTCAGAGGTTGTTTGGCTTCCAAGAAAAAGAAAATAGTAAAGAGAAAAGAGAAACGAGAGAGCTCTGTAAAAATTCTAAGTGTCAAACGTAATACGTATTCTCTATCTTCCAAGAGGTGATTTCCACCCCTTATAAAGTCTTTACAAAAGCAAAAGCTTATGATTGGTTAGTTACAAGGATAAGAAAGGAAATTACATCACAAAATACAAAGGAAAATATCTAAAGTGGAGTCGGCAAAGGCAGAGCAAAATTCGCAACACGCATGGGTTATGCGAATGTTATGCGAATGTTATGCGAATTTCGCATAACACCTTGTGGAATGCGAAATTTTCGCATAACCTGGAGCAGTTTGCTTCCGAAGGCCATATCTTCCTCATTTCAGCTCCAAATCGTGCACGGTTTGAAGCATTGGATTTTTTACTTCAAGAGCTTTGAAATGGTATATAGAATGTAAAAAATGGACTTCTGGAAGTGCTCCAAAAGTGCGAAAGAAGACTGCAGCTGCTACATCTTGATTTTTTTCACTTTGCTTCTCTCCTTTGCTTGACTTGTCTTAATGATCCAAAAAGCTGTCAAAACATTAAAACTAGCCACAAATATGATTAGAAGACATTGCTAGGTCCTTAACATGCCAATTGGACTAAAGATGGAGAACTACTACACAAAAGTGCTTAAAACGTAATGCATTAAAGGTGTAAAATAGCACTTTTTGGGTAGTAATCAAGGAGCTTCAATCGACTTGATGAGGCTTAAGCTATTTCCTTTTACTTTAAAGGATAAGGCCAAGATTTGGCTTAATTCTTTAAGGCCAAGGAGTATCCGTACTTGGACTGATTTACAAGCTGAATTCCTCAAGAAGTTTTTTCCTACTCACAGAACTAATGGCTTGAAAAGACAAATTTCAAACTTCTTAGCTAAGGAGAATGAGAAATTCTATGAGTGTTGGGAAAGATACATGGAAGCCATCAATGCTTGTCCTCACCATGGTTTTGATACATGGCTATTGGTGAGTTATTTCTATGATGGGATGTCTTCCTCAATGAAGCAACTCCTCAAGACAATGTGTGGAGGAGATTTCATGAGTAAGAATCTGGAGGAAGCTATGGATTTCTTGAGTTATGTGGCTGAAGTTTCAAGGGGATGGGATGAACCGAACAAAGGAGAAGTGGGGAAAATGAAGTCTCAACCGAATGCTTTCAATGCTAAGGCTGGGATGTACACCTTGAATGAAGATGTTGATATGAAAGCAAAATTTGCAACTATGACAAGAAGATTGGAGGAGCTAGAACTGAAAAAGATGCATGAAGTGCAAGCTGTTGCTGAAACACCAGTGCAAGTAAAGCCATGTCCTATTTGTCAATCTTATGAACACTTGGTGGAGGAGTGCCCTACAATTCCAACTGCTAGGGAAATGTTTGGAGATCAAGCAAATGTCATTGGACAATTCAAGCCCAACAACAATGCTTCGTATGGAAATACTTACAACTCAAGTTGGAGGAATCATCCAAATTTTTCTTGGAAGCCAAGAGCACCTCAGTACCAACAGTCAACTCAACCATCTCAACAAGCTTCAAGTCTTGAACAAGCAATAGTGAATCTTAGCAAGGTTGTGGGAGACAAAAAAATCCATCAATGCTCAACTCAGTCAAAGAATTGACAGTGTAGAGAATACTTTGAATAAAATGATGGATGGGATGCAAAATGACTTATCTCAGAAGATAGATAATCTCCAATACTCAATCTCAAGGCTCACTAACTTGAACACAGTGCAAGAGAAGGGTAGATTTCCTTCTCAACCTGGCCAAAACCCCAAGGGTATCCATGAAGTGGAAACTCATGAGGGAGAATCTTCATAGGTGAGAGATGTTAAAGCCTTGATCACTATAAGGAGTGGTAAAAAGGTTGAGTTGCCAACACCCAAGCCACATGTTGAAGAGGAAGAAGAAGAAGAGACAAAGAAGAGGGAGGAAATCAAAGGAAAGAAGAAAGATATCAGTGAAGGGAAAGAGGACCAAGATTCAACAGTGAATGCAAATCCGGAGAAAGAGCTTAATAAGGAAGAAATGATGAAGAAACATATCTCTCCACCTTTTTCTCAAGCTTTGTATGGGAAAAAGGGGATTAGAAATGCATCAAAAAATCTTGAAGTATTGAGACAAGTGAAAGTCAATATTCTATTGCTGGATATGATTAAACAAGTTCCAACATATGCAAAATTCCTAAAGGACTTGTGTACTATCAAAAGAGGGTTGAATGTGAACAAGAAAGCCTTCTTGACTGAGCAAGTAAGTGCTATCATACAATGCAAGTCTCCTTTGAAGTACAAAGATCCGGGATGTCCTACCATTTCAGTCATGATTTGAGGAAAAGTAGTAGAGAAAGCTTTGTTAGACTTGGGAGCAAGTGTGAATTTGCTACCATACTCCGTCTACAAACAATTGGGACTTGGTGAATTGAAGCCAACAACAATCACTCTATCTCTAGTTGATAGATCAGTGAAAATTCCAAGGAGGATAATTGAAGATGTCTTAGTCCAAGTTGATAATTTCTACTATCCAGTAGACTTTGTTGTTCTTGATACGGGCCCCATTGTCAATGAAGCTAATCATGTTCCTATCATCAAATGCAATCATCAATTGTAGGAATGGACTTATGCAACTCACTTTTGGTAATATGACACTTGAGCTCAATATCTTTTATATGTCTAAGAATCTCATCACTCCGGAAGAAGAAGAAGGTCCAGAAGAGGTATGTATTATTGACACTCTAGTGGAGGAGCACTGTAATCAGAATATGCAAGACAAGTTGAATGAAAGTCTTGGGGATCTTGAAGAAGGGTTGCCTAAACCCTCTGATGTGCTTGCTACTCTACAAGGTTGGAGAAGGAGAGAAGAGATTCTACCTTTGTTCAATAAAGAGGAGGCACAAGAAGTTGCTAAGGAAGAGACCCCAAAGCTCAATTTGAAGCCTTTGCCCATGGAGTTGAAATACACATACCTGAAGGAAAACAAACAATGCCTTGTTGTTATATCTTCATCTCTTACTACTCATCAGGAGATTTCTCCACTTGAAGTTCTCAAGAGGTGTAAGAAAGCAATAGGATGGAAAATATCTGACTTGAAAGGCAATAGTCCTTTGGTTTGTACACACCATATATATATGGAGGAAGAAGCTAAACCAATTCATGAACCTCAAAGAAGATTGAATCCTCATTTGTAAGAGGTGGTGTGAGCTGAGGTGCTGAAACTACTTCAAGCAGGTATTATCTATCCCGTATCTGACAGCCCTTGGGTGAGTCCTACTCAAGTGGTACCAAAGAAATCAGGGATTACTATGGTTCAAAATGAAAAAGAAGAAATTGCTACACACCTCACTTCAGGTTGGAGAGTGTGTATTGATTATATAAAATTGAATGCTGTGACAAGGAAAGATCGTTTTCCACTGCCATTTATTGATCAAGTGTTAGAGAGAGTCTTTGGCCATCCTTTTTATTGTTTCTTGGATGGGTACTCCAAGTATTTTCAAATTGAAATTGATGTTGAAGATCAGGAGAAAACCACTTTCACATGTCCATTTGGAACATACGCCTACAAAAGAATGCCTTTTGGTTTATGTAATGCACTTGCAACATTCCAAAGATGTATGCTTAGTATCTTCAATTATATGGTGGAGCGAATTATGGAGGTTTTCATGGATGACATCACCATAAATGGAGGTACATTTGAAGAATGCTTAGTCAACTTGGAAGCGATTCTTAACAGATGCATTGAAAAGGACTTGGTGCTAAATTGGGAGAAATGTCATTTTATGGTACATCAAGGAATTGTCCTAGGCCATATTATCTCCGAGAAATGCATTGAAGTTGATAAAGCAAAAGTAGAACTTATTATCAAATTGCCATCCCCAACAACTGTGAAAGGACTAAGGCAATTCCTTAGCCATGCAAGGTTCTACAGGAGATTTATAAAAGACTTCTCTAAGATTTCAAAGCCTCTTTGTGAACTCTTGGCTAAGGATGCTAAGTTTATATGGGATGAAAGATCTCATAGGAGTTTTGGTCAATTGAAGCAATTCTTGACAACTGCTCCAGTAGTGAGAGCTCTCAACTGGCAACTACCCTTTGAAGTGATGTGTGATGCCAGTGACTTTGCTATAGGAGCTGTGCTTGGCCAAAGAGAAGATGGAAAGCCCTATGTGATCTATTATGCAAGCAAGACATTGAACGAAGCTCAAAGGAACTACACAACTACAGAGAAAGAATTATTAGCTGTGGTGTTTGCCTTAGACAAGTTTCATGCTTATCTAGTAGGGTCTTTCGTCATTGTTTACACTGACCATTCAGCCTTGAATATTTATTAACAAAGCAAGATGCAAAAGCAAGGTTGCTTAGATGGATTCTTTTATTACAAGAGTTCAATCTCTAAATCAGAGATAAGAAAGGAGTGGAGAATGTGGTAGCTTGGCTATAGCACACAATTCCCATGTCTTACCAATTAATGATGACTTTCCTGAGGAATCACTTATGTTGCTAGAAAAAACTCCTTGGTATGATCATATTGCTAACTATCTAGTTACTGGTGAAGTTCCAAGTGAGTGGAAAGCACAAGATAGGAAGCACTTCTTTAGAAAGATCCATGCTTATTATTGGGAAGAGCCTTTTCTTTTCAAGTATTATGCAGATCAGATAATAAGGAAGTGTGTCCCTGAAGAAGAGCAACAAGGAATCCTTAGCCATTGCCATGAGAATGCATGTGGAGGCCACTTTGCCTCTCAGAAAACAACCATGAAGGTGTTGCAATCAAGGTTTTGTTGGCCATCACTTTTCAAAGATGCCCACATCATGTGTAGGAGTTGTGATAGATGCCAAAGGCTCGAGAAGCTTACGAGAAGAAATCAAATGCCTATGAACCCCATTCTAATAGTTGATCTCTTTGATGTTTGGGGCATTGACTTCATGAGACCTTTCCCGATGTCTTTTGGTAACTTTTATATCTTGGTGGGGGTGGACTATGTTTCTAAATGGGTTGAGGCAATCCCCTGTAAACACAATGATCACAGGGTGGTTCTCAAGTTTCTTAAAGATAACATGTTCTCAAGATTTGGGGTGCCCAAGGCCATAATCAGTGATGGAGGTACTCATTTTTGCAACTGACCTTTTGAAACCCTATAAGCCAAGTATGGAGTGAAGCATAAGGTAGCCACACCTTATCACCCTCAGACTTCCGGGCAAGTTGAGCTAGCAAACAGGGAAATCAAGAACATATTGATGAAGGTGGTGATCACGAGTAGAAGAGATTGGTCTATTAAGCTCCATGATTCACTATGGGCATATAGAACAACTTACAAGACTATTCTTGGCATGTCTCCCTATCGCCTAGTCTATAGCAAAGCATGCCATCTCCCTGTGGAAGTTGAATATAAGGCTTGGTGGGCAATCAAAAAGTTAATCATGGACTTGATCAGAGCCGGGGCAAAGAGGTGCTTAGACCTTAATGAGATGGAGGAATTAAGAAATGATGCTTACATCAATTCCAAAGTTGCAAAACAGAGGATGAAGAGGTGGCATGATCAATTAATCTCCAACAAAGAATTCCAGAAAGGACAAAGAGTCTTACTCTATGATTCAAGGCTCCATATTTTTCCTGGGAAGCTCAAGTCAAGGTGGATAGGTCCTTTCATTATTCACCAAGTGCATCTCAATGGAGTGGTGAAATTACTAAATTCCAATAGCACAAGCACTTTTAAGGTCTATGGTCATCATCTCAAGCCATTCATTGAGCCATTCAAGCAAGAAAATGAGGAAATCAACCTCCTTAAGCCACAAAAAGCCTAACCAGAAAAGGGTTAGATGGACTTGGTTTCACCAAAGTCCATATTTTTTGTTTAATTTTGTTAGTTTATAAGCTTTATTAATTGCTTTGTTTTTAATTTTGGTCTTAAGTTGTGTTATTTATATGTAACTTAATCTTTTTGAATGATATATTTTAAGAGGAATTGCAAAGAAATTGAAGGAAGGTCTCTAGGAATCAAGAGGAGCTCAAAGCAAGGAAAAATCCATGGTCTGCGAAATTTCGCAGCCCAAAAGGGGCTCCTACGAAATTGCCCCTTGGTTGCGAAATGATTTCACAACCCCCAAGTAGTCGTTGCGAAATCAGGCATCCGCTACGAACACGCCTCTTGGCTGTGAAATGATTTCGTAGCCCCATGCACCCCCTTTGTGAAAATTTTCGCAACTGCGAAACACCCCTTTGGCACACGAGTGCCATTTCGCAGCCCCCCCTCTCATTTCGCAGCTGTGAAATGCTCTACAAAATCCTCCACACCTAAAAACTCCCATTTTCGCAGCCACACCCCCATTTCGCAGGTGGTTTCGCAGCTGTGAAACCACCCCTTGGCACACGAGTGGCATTTCGTAGCCCTCCACCCTCATTTCGCAGCTGCGAAATAGGCTGCGAAAATTCTCATCCGCTGCGAAATCCACTCCTTGTTGCAAAATCGACCATATGCTACGAAAATAAAAACCGTCCCTTGGAATCCTATTTAAATGTTATAAATTCCATATTTCCTTTTTTAATCGGTCATTTGAACTTCAAATAGGTGCCAAAGAGGAGCTAAACCAGAGCAACCTTCCGTTTGACCCCTCCGCCTGAGCCAAGCCATGCACACCTCCGGCCACATTCTTTGAGATAACTATGGCCAAAACCCGAGGAGCTAAGTCCTCGTCCCCATCAACTCGCCTGAGAATCCCAAGAGAGAGCCCTGTCCAAGCTGCCATACCCGAGCCTCCATGGCCACTGGTCGTCCTACCTCTGGTTAAGGACGCACCCATGAGTCCTCTTTCAAGGCGCTATCAGACAAGGAGGTCACTCACCATGGCCGGGGCGAGCTCTTCCCAAACCAAAAAGTCAGGTAGAGGTCCCCCAAAGAAGAAAGCCAAGGTATTAAAGCCAATTGATTTAACAGACCCGTCTTCAGAGCCTGAATCAGAGCCTTAGCCATCTCAACCACCTGTCAAAGAGCCTCAATCGTCTCAGCCATCTCAGCCATCAGCCAAAGAGTCTCAGATTCCCTCAGGCATGACTCTTGAGGTGGTTATCAGACGCCCCATGGTCACTCAGCCACCCATTGAGGGTAATTTGGATTACAGGGCAAGGCCATTCCACTCTGAGCTCTGTTTTGACACAGCTACTTTCAGACTTCAGCCTGAGCTCAAGGATTCCTTCCATCTGCTACAGAGGTACCATATGGAGCACTTGCTGACTCCCAGGGATTTTTTCTATCCCCACGTAGCATTGGACTTTTATCAGTCCATGACCACACACCAGGTTCGGGATCCTACTGTCATCCACTTCACCATAGACGAACGCCATGGTATTCTGGGAGCCAGACACATAGCAGAGGCACTCTGCATTCCCTACGAGCCAGCACGTCTAAAGGATTATCGAGTCTGGACTCATCCTGCATAGAGCGACATCATCCACATTCTGTTTAGAGGGGTATCCTCGTGCCAGTATCTGTTGAGGAAGGAGCTCCCTCCCAGCATGTTCTTCATTGATGCACTCCTATGCCATAACATCTTTCCACTTCAGCATTGGGTGCAGAGGAGAGGAGTTTTGCTGGAAGCATTGTTTAAGATATTTGAGGGATTCTTCTTTGGCCCTCATCATCTAATTATGGCTGCTCTTTTGTACTTTGAAGAGAAGGTCCATAGGAAGAAGCTGCTCAGAGCGGATGCTATGATTCATGCCCAATTGGTGTCTCAGCTGATTCATGTCCAGCTGGTGCTCCTTGATTGAGGAAGTAATCAACAAAATTTATAACCTATTACACCATGAACTAGGGTAGCAAAGACAAAGCTACTATAGTATAGTGATTCTAGGATCGTTCACTGGGAAGGGTTTCCAAATTACAAATGATACCAATTCAAAGTGAATTGGTGCTTTTTCGTTTCAAGGTTAGCTCAAGAAATAAAACACAAACTTTGGTTTAAAAAGATTTAGATTTAAGCTAACAGCAAAACAAGTAATGGAAATTACTTATGAAGAAAAAACATTCCTTGGAGATTTAGGTTCACAGGGGAGGTTCCTCATGTAAAAGACATAGCTCCGGTCAGTTGGTTCATTTCCTCGCGTTAGAGAATCAACATATAGTCAATTCTCTAACCGGTGTTGTACAGATACATCCTTTAATTGGATTTCAGCTTTAATTCCCTCTCACTGATGCAACTTGCAATGGTTCATGCCTCTCACGAGCACTTACCATTCAAGATGATCTTTAACCTTGGACTTCCCTTCAAAAGCTCGCAAGAGATAACTAATGGATGTCTCCTTGGAGTCCAAAAGCTTACCAAGTGTTGGCAATTCTAGAAAATCCTACCTTCAAGTCACCTCCCAGAGGCTCGCAAGGGGTAAACTAGTGCATCTTCATGGTTGGAGATCACTTGCCTTACCAAGTGTTGGCCCAGGTGACTCTAAGGTGTTTTAAGTTAACTAAAAACATAGAAATCACTAAAGGATTTCTCTTCCTCTTCATTCATGGCTGAAACCACAAAGCTTTGCATTCTTGCACTTGGAACCTTTCCTGGCAACCTTAGCTCCAAGGAACTAAAGGTTTAGTTACTCATTCTCTGGGGAAACTTCCTCAAAGAGTGCATAACTTAGAAAAAAATGAAAAATACAAAGTGAGAAGGTAAGGCAAAACAAAGGTCCTGAATTTTACTTGCTTTCAAACTTTTACAAAAGGGTTCCTCCTTTGTTACAGGCTCTCCAGAGCTATTTATATGAAAAATTACAATACTAATTATTACATGGATATTTAGTCTTTTTCCTAACTTAAAAGCTAAGGAAACTTATAATTGGTGGCTTACAAGGAGAATTTTGGGATTTAGACAACAAAAATCTGATGAAAAATATCTCCAAGTGTCGGTCATAAATATCGGGAAGCACTAGGGACCATTTCGCAGGTGCAACTGAGGTCTGCGAGATTTCGCAGATGCACACAAAGGGCTGCGAAATTACTTCACAGCAAACGGCTGACTTCGTAACGCTGCGAAGTGGTCTTTCAGCTTGTGGTATTCAGCTTCCATCATGACGGGAAACTTCAAGGGAGAATCCACAGCACTGTACAAAAAGGCTACGAAATCATCTCGCAATAAAAGGGTGATTTCGCAGCGTTGTGCAAAATTCTTCCTTTAGCTTGGAGTGATCGGCTTGCAATGGCCGTAACTCCTTCATTTCAACTCCAAATTATGCACCGTTTGAAGCATTGGATTGTTGACTTCCTGAGCTTTGAAACGACATATAGCATGCATAAATTGGACTTCAGTAAGTGCTCCAAAAGTGGCTGACATGACTGTCATCAAGAATATGCTTCATGACAGATTTCTCTTTGCTTCTTCTCCTTACATTCCGGATTTACTCATGGCAGCAAAGGACTTCAAAGCTTTAGTTCTTCATGTTTCTGAGCTTCAAATTGCTTTACCAAAGATTCCACCTAACTCTCCTCAATCTCGGATTACTTTGGTGATAAAAAAGCTATCAAAACACCAAAACTTAACACAATTTGATTAGAATTGATTGCAAGGGTCCTTAATATGTTAATTGGGTTAAAAGGCAATAACTACTACTCAAAAGTGTTTAAAAGAGTTAATTACAAGCTATCAAATATTGGGATTAGTTGTATTACTTGTTCTCTTTTTGTACTTAATTACTACTCAAAAAGTGCTATTTGATAGCTTGTAATTAACTCTTTTAAACACTTCTGAGTAGTAGTTATCACCTTTTAACCCAATTAACATATTAAGGACCCTTGCAATCAATTCTAATCAAATTGTGTTAAGTTTTGGTGTTTTGATAGCTTTTTGATCACCAAAGAAATCCGAGATTGAGGGGAGTTCTTTGGAATCCATGGCAAAGCATTGGAAAGCTCAGAAACATGAAGAACCGAAGCTTTGAAGTCCTTTGCCATAAGCAAATCCGGAATGCAAAGAGTGTGGGATCCTCCCTAAAAAAATGCCACGTGGCTCTCTCTCCCTTGTGCTGATGCCTTGCGTCCCAGAGATCCACGTAGCTGCCAAGTGGACGCACGCTTTCAACCCAGATTGAGTTCTGGTTCAGTCTTCCCTGCAAAAGATGTCCAGACAGGGCATCCGAACACACCATCGGAGGGCGCCGGAACATGGGCTGTGGCAGGTTATCGGAATGACGTAGCAAGGCTTACTGACTTTAGTCAATGATCCGGAAAACATATCTGGATAGGATATGCTATCATCCAAGGTGTGATGTTCACGAGTGCCATGTACTTCTTCCTGAGGGAGTCCGGATAGGGGAGCGCGCCACGTGTCCTCTTGGGGAATCCGGATGGAGTTGCTCCAGATAGCGACGCGCGCTCCGTGTCATCAGGGGGAGGGGTCCCTACACCTTGCACACGCAGACGGTCCCCCTTGCGATGCGCGACATAGCTCATTCCACCCGAGGAAGAATTCTGTCCTGTCGACGTTCCACCTTCTCCGGATATCTTACATCCGGAATTCTATCTGGCCGATGTTCCACCTTCTCTAGATATATTACATCCGGAATTCCGTCCGGCCGACGTTCCACCTTCTCCGGATATTTCACAACCGATGCCTGACGCCGGATGGGAGAGGAGGACGTTTCAATTTCCTCGGTCAGATATGTGCGGATTCTCTGATAGCGTTTACCTGGTGAGTTTTTCTCTCAGTATACAGTGTCGTGGTGTTCTCCTGAAGCTTCCCGATATGTGCGACCGACATTTTGAGATTTTTTGCTTTAGATATTTGATGTCTAAATCCCCAAACTCTCCTTGTAACCCACCTATGATAGGATTCCTTAGTCTTTAAGCAAGAACAAAGGGTGAATAACCTCTTATATATAGTTTGTAATTTTCTTTAGAAAAGAAAAAAATCTCTCGGGAGCTTGTTCTTGGAGACAACCTTTTGTATAAGGAAGAAATATATTTTACAGAGCACTTGCTCTCTTTTTCCTTCATATATATTTTTTTTGTTTTCTCGTTATTTTTCTTTCTAGCCAATCAAACTCTGAGGATGTTTTCTCAGAGGATGAGTGGCTAGGCTCTTCGTCTCTTGGAGTGAAGAAAGCCGGGTAAGTTTCCTCATGCATAAATTGGAAGTTTTGTTGTTTTAGTTTTTAATGAAGAGAAAGTGTGACCCGTTAATGGTTTTTATCTTTTTAGTTAACTTAAAACGCCTTTAAATCACCTGGGCCAACACTTGGTAAGGCAAGTGATCTCCATCCATTGAGATGCACTTGTTTATCTCTTGTAAGCCTTTGAGAGGTGGTTTGAAGGTAGGATTTTCTAGAATAGCCAAAACTTGGTAAGCTCTTGGACTCTAAGGAGACATCCATTAGTTATCTCTTGCAAGCTTTTGATGGGAAATCCAAGGTTAAAGATCACCTTGAATGGTAAATGCTAGGTGAGAGGCATGAGCCATTGCAAGATGCATCAATGAGAGGGATTTAGTGTTTGAACCCATTAAGGGGAAGCATCTGTACCGCACCGGTTAGAGAATGAACTATATGTTAATTCTCTAATGCGAGGAAAAGAAACAAGTGACCAGAACTCCCTTTTTGTTCAAGGAACCTGAGCCTAGTGATATAAACTCCAAGAAACACTTTTCTTTGTAAGTAAAATCAATTACTATTTTTTGTTAGTTTAAAACCAAACCTTTTTCACTCAAATATCATTATGTTTTCTTTTAAAGCTAACCTTGAAATGAAAAAGCACCAATTCATCTTTGAATTAATATCAATTGTGAAGTGAAAACCCATCCCAGTGAATGACCCTAAAGCCACTATGCTATGCTAGCTAAGGCTATCCTAGTACATGGTGTAATAGGTTATAAATTTTGTTGATTACTCCCTGAGGACCAAAATCAAGGGACACCAGCTGGACACGAGTCAAATGGCACCACTGTCAGGGACCATTGAGAGGACATGAATCAGCTGAGACACCAATTGGGAACGAATCAGTACTTTCATGAAGTAATACAAATCTATCAATTTTTGAGCACTGTTAGCATTATTTTATTTTAATTCCTCTACTCATATATTTTATTGTTTTTGAAACATGTGGTTTCTCCTATTCTAGTCGAACTTCAGATCATTCAAGAGCCACCACTTCCTCCCTGTAATCTCAATCACTCATGCCACATTGAGGACAATGTTCAGTTTGGTTGAGGGGAGAGTTGAGGAAGGAAGTTTTGTTATTAATGATAAGTTATTTAGGTAATTTAGTTGATTTCTGTTTAATTTTAAATTTTTTAAAGTTTTTTATTCTACTCTCCATGGTTATTAAGGAAAAATTCTCAAATTGAAATGGGAGAAATTGAATTTTTTTCTTTTCACGTGACTTAGAGTTTGTATTATGCTTACTAAAGTTGATGAATTGTTGAAACTTCTATTGAATTCAGCCTTAGTTCTTCCACTTTAAGCTATTCACACATTGTGCACAATAGGTTCCGATTATAAGATGAGAAACTATTTCCCTCTTGACTTAGGAAAATTTAGACCTGGTACCTTTGACCTTATTTTAATAGTGTTGGGACACCTTATAAAAGGCCAATGAGCCTTTGGAAAAAAAAAAAAAAAGAAAGAAAAAAGTTTGCTTGCCTTGAAACCCGAGCAAGGTCTGAGGGGTATATGGTGAAAATCTTTAAAACCTGGTGCCCTAAGCCTTCATTGGTTGGGAGTCACCGACCTCAATGCTAGTTATAAGGGTGAATAGGTGGAGTTTAACATACTGTAGGTGCTTGGGTATTAAAATTCATTCTCAAAAGTCCGAGGTAAAATTCGAGGAGTTAGTGGTTGAAAGATCCTTAAAGCTTGATTTCCTAAACCTTAATTAGTTGGGAGTCATCGATGGACCCCCATTACATGGACAATTTAAAAAAGAATGCCTTTAAGCTTTGCACTCCTACATGAAAAAAATTGTGAAACAAAAGGGTGCGTTCTTAGCCTATTGAATTTGGTTAGTTTGCTAAGTGTTGAAAAAGAACTAGGTTGGGGGGAGAGATTAGTTTAGCATACTATATTCGAAAACTATCAACTAACACTTAGATTTTAGTGGAAGAGTAAGGTTTGGTCCTATGGAAGTGGAAATGATTTTAAAGCTTCAATTTGCATAATGTTGTCTCTTTATCAATTGTGATTAGGCAACGTATTTGATAACTCTTGTTGAAATTTGAGTTTATATTTCTTTAATGTTCCATGTAAGAGTTTGATCATCATGCCACTTGAAATTTTTTTGAAGTGATCAGCATGATCTTGTAAAGTATATTACTTTTTAGTTTACTTTTTCTCTCCTTTATTGCTAAGGAACTAGCAATATGTCGATTGGGGGGAGTGATTACTACTCAAAAAGTGCTATTTGATAGCTTGTAATTAACTCTTTTAAACACTTTTGAGTAGTAGTTATTACCTTTTAACTCAATTAGCATATTAAGGACCTTTGCAATCATTTCTAATCAAATTGTGTAAGTTTTGGTGCTTTTGAGAGTAATTTGATCACCAAAGCAATCCAAGATTGATGAGAGTTCTATGGAATCCATGGCAAAGCAATGGGAAGCTCATTAACATGAAGAACCAAAGGTTTGAAGCTTTATAGTCCTTTACCATAAGCAAATCATGAATACAAGGAGGGAAAGCAAAGAGAGAAATCTAACATGAAGTATTCAAGAGGACAGCAACTTTTAGACACTTTTGGAGTGCTTCTTGAAGCTTAATTGATGCATACTATATTTCGTTTCGAAGCTCAGGAAGTCAGCAATACAATGCTTTAAACATTGCATGATTCGGAGTTGAAATGAAGAAGTTAGAGCCATTGGAAGCGATCACACCAAGCTGAAGGCCAATTTCGCAGGCTGTGAAATCAGCCTTTGGCTGCGAAATCACAAGAGGATTGCTGCGAAATCAGCCTTTGTATGCAAAATGGTGTCCTTCAGGTTGCGAAATTTCCCAGCCATCTTGCACACTTGTGATATGCTCCTGAGTGCTTCCAAATATTTGCAACCGATATTTTAGATTTTTTGCTTCAGATATTTGATGTCTAAATCCCCATTCTCTCCTTGTAATCCACCAATTATAGGATTCCTTAGTAATTAAGTAAGAACAAAGGGTAAATAGTCTCATATATATTGTTTCTATTTTCCATTACACAGAGATCTCGGAGCTTGTTATCAGAGACAACTTTTTGTATAGTTTTGGAAGGAAGTAAAATACAGAGCTTTGCTCTGCCTTACCCACTCAATTTGATTGTATTATATTTATTTTTTCTTACTAGCCAAACAAGCTCTGAGGATGTTTCCTCAGAGACTGAGTGGCTAGACTTTTAGTTCCTTGGAGCTAAGGTAGTCGAGTAAGGCCCCGAATGCAAGAATTGGTAGTTTTGTTGTTTCAGCTATTAATGAAGAGAAAGTGTGACCCGTTAATGATTTCTCTGTTTGTAGTTAACTTAAAACGCCTTCAATTCACCTGGGCTAACACTTGGTAAGGGAAGTGATCTCCGTCCATTGAGATGCACTAGTTTACCTCTTGCGAGCCTTTGGAAGGTGGCTTGAAGGTAGGATTTTCTAGAATTGCCAACACTTGGTAAGCTTTTGGACTCTACGGAGACATCCATTAGTTATCTCTTGCGAGCTTGAGAAGGGAAGTCCAAGGTTAATGATCACCTTGAATGGCAAATGCTAGGTGAGAGGCACAAGCCATTTCAAGTTACATCAGTGAGAGGGAATTAGTGTTGAAATCCATTAAAGGGAAACATCTGTACAACACTGATTAGAGAATTAACTATATGTTAATTGTCTAATGCGAGGAAAAGATTCAAGTGATCGGAGCTTTGTTTTTGCATAAGGAGCCTGACCCTAGTGAACCTAAAACTCCAAGGAATGCTTTTCTTCATAAGTAATTCCCATTACTTTCTTTTTAGTTAGCTTAAAACAAATCCTTTTTCAACCAAAGTTTATGTTTTCTTCTTAAGCTAACCTTGAAATGAAAAAGCACCAATTCAACTTTGAATTGGTATAAGTTATATGTTGAAAACTCTTCCCAGTGAACGATCTTAGAGCCGCTATGCTATATTAGCTAATGCTATCCTAGTGCATGGTGATATAGGTTATAAATTTTGTTGATTACTCCTGTCTGAGGACCAAACTCAAGGTACACCAGCTAGGCATGCGAATCAAGTTGTTCTTAACATCTAGAGCCTTGAGCTCACGACCTTGAGACATTCATGTCATCCATAGTCGAGAGTTGTTCATAGCATCTAGAGCCCTAATGTGGACCCGCATTTTTCACGTTCGTCCCCACTCGATCGGCGAGACTCGCTTTTTTTTTATTATTTGTGAAAAATTGATTTTTGAAAAAAAGTTGGAGTCGCCACTTATTTTATTTTTATTTTTGAAGGGAAAATAAAACAAGAAATAAAACCTTAAAAAAAATGACTCCATAATTTTTGGAAAAGCGTGTCTTTGAAAAACCCGAGTCTAAGTCCGGGGATCAGGTTACCTATTGGGAAGGTACCTCTAGGAGGTAGCACCCCTCTAAGCCCTAAAGAGGTCTCTACTGACTAAGTTAAGGGAAGCGTGGCAATTAAATGGTTGATCTCGGATACCTAAGTAGGCTAGGTGATTTCAAAAGATTTGCATGCTAAACAAGATCAAATTGCCATAAAAGAAAGGTTAGGATGCGTACCCGGACTGCCTCTCAAGCGCTATCACAAAACATCAGAGTTAGTATAGAGGTATAGCACTCAACATGCATTTTTATCCAAGCAAGTCAAGCATGCATCTAACATGGACATAGTACACGAGGACATAGATATTCCTGAATTTTGAAAATAGGGTGATGGGGAGCATACCTGGATAGTAACTTGAGCACTTTATTGGGAAGCAAGGTTAGCTCAACAATAAATATAAAACAAATTCAAACATATCTCCAGGAAGAATCAAAATCGATCAAATACCAAACAATCACCTTTAGAGTCAAAATCAGAAAAGATATCAAGAATGTAGGACTCCCCACCAAAGTCCATATTACTTTTGCACGAATTGATTCAATGAATTCCATTGTTTGGAATCATGAAGTTTATTCATGCTTTGTTGAAAATCAAGGAAATCACGAAAATAGTTAAAAAATCAAAGGAGATAGTGCATGCCCAAAGGAAAGTGGCAGCAAATAGCATGTTAAAATTTGGATTTTATACCTAGAAGCTCCTAAGGAATTTTGAAGAAAACCAAAGTTATTTTGATGGAAAAAGATTTTGAAATTCATATTTAAGATGTATAAAATCACAAAATAAAGGAAAAGAAACATTAGGAGTATGATATGTGGCGAGGTGGCAATTATGTGGGTGGAGCCTGGAGGTGTGATTGAGGCTGTGACACTGGCATTGAATCCCAAAAACGCATTCTGCCCTATTCTGGCATTTTCCGAGGCTGATCAAAATTCGTATACAGATTGTTTTGTTGTAGCATGTTTAAGATACTTTCAGCAAGCTTCTTTATGCACTCTGAGCTTTCTGAACACAACTGCAGCAGGGAACATCTCCAAGACTTGTCAGATGACAGATTATTAGTTCAGCTGTACACCATGTTCGGGATTGCCTGTAAGCAAGGATGCCTATCCGTAGGCAATTGGGTGACTCAAGATTTTCACCAATAAATATAACTGGAAGTGGGGCAGCTTCTGGTCCTGAGAAACATCTCCAAGAGGAGTTCAGATTCTTATGATCCCTTCCTCCTCTCACAAGCTGTTAAATAAGTGCCCCCAGTTTTCTGTAAATCTGTAGATTTCATCCTTCACAGCAGCTCAGGAGTTAATATTTCCAGCTGAAACACTAACTTTCAAGGTGTGCAATCAAACCAAAAGAAGTCACTTCTCTCTCAGCAAAGGGCTTAACCACAGATTCAGAAGTGGGATTGCTTCCGGTGTCAAATAAAGACCTCTTGAGAGCCACAACAGAGGAGAAAAGTATGATGATTCGAGTTTCAACCGATTCAGCTTCTGTTGGACAAATTTGAGACATGTTTTTTTGATAGGTAATGGATTTTGTTTCTTCTGTTGGTTGGTCTTCAAGCAGGTTTATCAGTGCACGACATGCTGATACAAAACCACTAGCTCTAGCGAATCCTTCATATTGAAGGAGGTCACCACTTTGTCAACCTGGTTTTTTATCAAGAAGAATATCTGGAGACTTCAGACTTTCATGTACAGTAGTAGGATGGTTTGTGTGCTAATGGTTCATTCCCTTGGCCACGTCAAGAACCATTCTCAATCTCCATCTGTTTAAAATTGCAGGCCTAAAGTTCTCATCCTTTTGACTTGGAGGAACAAAAGCGCCAACTGAATGATTATATGCAGTGATACCAACAGATTGCCTATGCTAAAGAACTGAGTATAAAGGAGATCACAACTCTCCACCATTAATCTCATACTAATCTTGAGTTTTATGAAGCAAGGTAGGCCAAGAATCAAACTCTTCATTTTCTATGAGTATGTCAAGAGAATAATAGGTTCCAATTGATCGGAGAAAATGAATTTGGAGCCATTTTCTTATAATATCAAGATTCCGCAAAGCAGGAATTGTAACCCTGAAAGAGCCTTAGCAAGAGGGGTGCTTGAAGGAATAACCAGTAGCATTTCTATAACACCCAAGATTTTATAGAGATCAAGACGTTCTTCTCATTTAGCATCTGCCTGCAATTTGAATTATGAACATATTTCCAACTCCAAAACTTTGGTCATTGGTCAGTTAATAACAGTCCTACTTGTTACAGTGCTGTTAGGATGGCTAAAGTCTGCTAGGACAAACTAATAGGTTGTCTGTACTCCTGAATTTTAAGTCTGGATTCTAGTCTGGTCCTCTTTTTATGCGCATTGGAGGTGGCTGCTGATATGTGGACTGAGGGTGGTGTGCCGGAGCGAGGAGCCCGTGAAACTTCTACTTTAGAGTTCTGAAAACCTGTACTCTGGTCACCATATCATCTGGTTGCAGTTGCTGATGTAGGAATTCCAGCGTCAGGTTGTGTTTTGCCCAGCTATATTTGGTTTAGCAGCAGAGCCACCAGTGGGTGAACTATTGCCAAAAGATTGAGGATGCCATTGACCATGCAGTACTGGTTATGATTGTTCTCCAATTGATAGGTAGCTAAAGTCATTTTGAGACTCCGTAATCAAATACTGTGGGTGTAACAACTCTTGAACTTCTTGTGAATTTTGAGATGCTGATGAACACATATTCTGTGTTCCAGATGATAGAGAGTGCAATTGAGCACCTCTAGAATGGTCTTCAGAAGAGGTCTGCTGGAATTGATTCTTATGGCTTCTGTTGATGTTGACGCGGAACGAACTGATGTTTAAACTGATGACGTTGTTGTTTTCTCTTTGAAAGGGTCCCTGTTTCAGAATAACATGTATTTTGAGTCCACTTGCAAACTGACCTCTACAAGCCTGTGAATTTGACAGCTTAAATCCCAAGTGATTCATACAATTTCTCACTCCCACTACTGATTTTTCTATTTTCCGCACTCCTTGCATAGAGCTTCTTAATGTTCCCGAGCCTATTCAGGAGTTATTTCAAACGCAAACAGAAATAGAGAATCGAGACCTTCAATTGATACCTGTGTTCAGAAGCTGCAACTGGGCATCCCAAAATCATCTAGACATAGGTCACAACCCTCACTAGGCACCTTGGCAATTTATTGGCATGTCTTAAAGCTCCTTATTGACATTTAAAACATAAACAGAAACAGCTTTTTCTACTCCACAGCACTTCTGGAATTCTTGAAGTCTATTAGGTTCACATGAAGGGACTAAACGATGTCGGCTTATCATTAAATTCATCGTCAGCCTCATTTTCTAATAATCCGGTCAGTCTTGGTACCTCTTTGAGAACCTCGATTGCCATGTCTTCAATTATCATTGCATCCAAGTCATCACAACCTAGTTGGAAAGCCACACAGAATTCCCTATCATGGGAATTAGGATATTCAGGACAGACATCAAGCAAGAGCTCGACATAGTCATCCAAAGGCAGACCAAGCTTTTTCTCCTCTTCCTTCTCAAGCAGATCTCAATGTTGGCATTCCAATTGTATTCCATATCAGACTCTACAGTCAACGACCTTCTTCTGAGCTCTGATTTCAGCACTTTCACCCCAATCACATCTTCACATTAACATTCGAGTATCGCAACCTTTACAGCAGCAGGTTGTTTGCAATGGTCGTTGTCAAATATCTTTAGGGAATTAAAATTGAAACCAGATTTTAAACCTGAACCATGAACCAGTAGGTACTCTACCATGAAGCTTAATCACGTAACCGAATCCAACAAACTTCAATTAAGACATCTCAAACGAATTAAAAAGACATAAATAGAGGAAGAGTCGAATATGGGATCCCATCCAAATTAAAGTTCAATGACGTGAGCTACTAACTGCAGATTGGGGGAAAGACTTAGGCAGGTACCTTTATACAGTTATCAAAAGCTCCTTATGCCAATTCTCACGAAGTTTGTTAACACAGCTTAGGTGATTATCATCAATTCCAATTGAACCTGAACCAGGCAACTTCGAAAGTTTGACTAACGAAGCTTTCCTTCCCTTATCTGTTATGGAAGGATCAGAAGCACTCTTTGCTTTTCGGTGACATTTTCATACTCCCTTATAAGGCTCTGAGCTTCAGGTGAATTCAGAAATGAAGCATTCTGTAGCTTCCATGTAGCATGCTCATAACCAAGACCATGCCATTTTGCAAGCCATTCATAGAGGCAATCCGGGATGTCACCAGCCTGCCCAGTATAATAGCCATCACGCTGCTTTGTGGGCATTAACAGTCTCTTTAGTAGCAAATGATGTGGCACAGTCCATTCTAGCTTATACCTTATGACCTGATTCTTTCGATTGAATTTTGCCGCAAAAGATGGAGCCTCAAGAAGCAGCTGAGGTTCTGGTATCCAATGATTGTGCACATGATCAAAAACTGTTTATATCCTTCTCTAAGGCACATGCCTTTATGCCTTTCTCATATTTGGTTGTCCATTGATTTTCCATAGAGGATCTTAGGATCTTCATGAAGGATATTCCTATCGCAAATTTCATTTTGCTTCCGAGAATGAGGGCTTGACTGATTTAAAATCTTAAGCACATTGCATGGAAACGATTCAGATGGTAGATGACAGATGTTTTCTGAACTATTCAGTCTCTGATCGTTCAAAGGCTGGCAAATCCTCTTTCTTTTGAAAACACACAGTACTGGTGGGAGAAGTAGTAGTTTCTTTCCTATAAAATTTCTATCCCAATAAGTGAAGTTCATGCTCTGTTTCATCCTAGCCAAAATAGAAACCGCTTCTAAAGCTTCAGCAACATCTCGATTAATAATTCTATTGCACATCACAAAATTCTGTAATGCACAAATTACCACCGTTTTGTGCAGATTTTAAGGAATGCCCTGATAAACTGACAAAAATTTGCAGGCAGAGGACTCTAGTGCATTCAAGTTATCACCTATAGTTTGTGGGGTATTTTATCAAATAGCTTCTGGACAAAAGTAAAGCTTCCCACCTCAACATATGCACTGACTGTTGCAGTTTGACACACCAAACCCTGCTCACGAATTGAAGAAAAAAACATCCAGTAGCAAGCAACCAAGCCATCCAATCCTGCCACATGTAAACTAAATCACTTCCTGCTTGAACCCATATTTCAGAACAGCACCATGTACAGACGAACTGAAACTTTCACGCAGAGAATACGAAGCTAGACACATTGCTCGTCATTGATTCCCCTGTCCAATCATCCTCCTCTGCTTTCTTCTCAAATTTAACCTCTGATTCTGTGACCCACAGGTGCAAAACTCCTTTGCCATATTTGCTATCATTCCCAAATTCGTCGGAAGACTTGGCACCATTAAGCTTACCTCTCATATCAACTTTTCCGCCATCCTCCAATGCAACCCAAATACAAAGGCCAGGATTCGAACACCGTGCGGAGAAAGGAATATTGAACCAGTAAAATAAAACACAACAAAACTCGGAGAAGGAAGAGAATAGGAGATTTTGGTTAGTAGACATAAGTAGCCCCCCACTTCAAATTTTAATCCATGGGCTGATAATAGTGGGAATAGAGCAGAATAGGATTTAAACAAAAAAAAATGACAAAACGGGATCACATTCAGGCATAGAGTCATATACTTTCGAAGACATCAATGACACCTAAAATTAGAACGAGGTAAACAAGCAAGCAACCAATCTCAACAAAACAAACCATGGCCCTTTCCGCCCACACCAAATCAACAATACAATAGATATCCAGAAACGATCGTGCCGGAAAATCGAACATAGGTAAAAATTCCAAGAGTAATGAAAAACATACTTGGATAGCCTTGGTTGCAATTGCTCTTTTCCGTTTCCTCTGTTCTTCTCCCCCCCAAAAATTTTCAGAATCCTCCAATACGTGCTGCTCCAAGAAGAATCTCCTCCCTCAATAAAAAAAAGCCTTTTTTTTCTCTCTAAAACTCCAATACGTGCTCAAAGTTTTCTTCAAAAAATCTCTCTTTTTGCTATCTTCCTTCTTCCTCTCTAAAACCAATCCCCTCCAATGCGTGCTGCCACAAAAAAAGAATCTCCTCCCCTCAATCAAAAAAAGCTTCTCCTTTCTCCTTCCTCTCTCACGTATATATACGCCTTTCCCTAAAACCTAAATCTCCCTAAAAAAAAAAAAAATCCAAATCTCCTATTTTTTATCTTCTTTTCTCCTTATCCTTTTTTAAATCTTCCAATTCAAAAGCAATCTTCCCAACTTCAAATTCTCTTCCAAAACCTTCCAAGGAGAGTCCCACTTTCCTTAAACTCCAATGGTAAGTTTCCTTGCAAAAACATGAAATTTTAGAAGTTAAATAATTGCATGAATAGATAAATAAGTAAATAAATTAGAAAATGGTAAAAATAATAAATAAATAAATAAGTTAAGGAAAATAATATAAAGAGGAAAATAAAATAAAATAAAATAAAATTAAACAAATTAACAAAAAAAATGGGCCCTACGAGCCATGCAAACACGCAAGTCATATAAGTCACGCTAAAAATGTCCAAATGGGCCAAGTGTGCCTAAACGGGCCTATGATGAGACTAAGTGGGCCTAGGGTGGTGCCTAATGGGCCAAGTGTATCTAAAAGCTATCCTAAACAAAAACAAGAAAAGCCTAAGTCTAAGTTAGGGCTACCAAGGGTCACAATAAGGGATCAAATAATCCCTCAACCAAAATCTCTGAGGTGACTCAGAAAAAGGTAAGTGGTACGAGTAGTAATGGGCCACCAAGGAACTACTGTGGAGCACTGAAAACGAACTTAAAGACATGTGCTAAAGGGACAAAATTGAGGGTCTACACCTAAGATCACGACCTTGAATCATTCATGTCATCCACAACTTTAAGTTGTTCATAACATTTGAAACCTTTTTCTCATGACCAAGAATCATTCATATCACCTGAAACCCTAAGTTGTTCATAGCATCTAAAGGTTTGAGCTCACCGGATCCCGAGTCGTTCATATCATCCACAACTTTGAGTTGATCATAACATCTAGAGCCCTCAGCTCACCACATAGAGTCATTCATGAAATCCATATCCTCTAACTGTTCATAACATCTAGAGCCCTTAACTCATGACCTAGAGTCATTCATGTCAACCATGCCCTGAGTTGTTCATAACATCTAGAGCGTTGAGGTCACGACCCAGAGTTGTTCATGTCAACCAGAGCCCTGAGCTGTTCTTAACATCCAGAGCCCAGGGCTCATGATCTTGAGTCATTCATGTCATCCACAACCTTAAGTTTTTTATAAAGCTAACAACTTGAAGTCGTTCATGTTTCCACAACCTTGAGCTATTCATAGCATTTAGAGGCCTATGCTCACAGGATTTTGAATTGTTCATATCATCCAAAACTCTAAGCTATTCATAGCATCTACAACCCTGAGTTGCTCATAGTATCTAGAGCCCTAAGCTCATGAACTTCAGACGTTCATGTCATCCATAACCCTTAGTTGTTCATAACATTTAGAGCTTTGTGCTCATGACCAAGAATCATTCATATCATCCATAACCATGAGATATTCATAGCACCTAAAGGCTTGAGCTTCCGGGATCTCAATTCATTCATACCATCCACAACCCTGAGTAGTTCATAGCATCCAAAACCATGAGCTCACGACATGCATATTTTGTTCATAGCATTTAGAGCCCTAAGCTCATGACCTGGAGTCGTTCCTACCATCTACAAGCCTGAGTTGTTCTTAACAGCTAAAACCCCAAGCTCACATCCTTGAGTTATTCATGTCATCCACAACCTCGAGTTTTCATAACATTTAGTGTCATCGGCTCACAACCAAAAATTGTTTGTATCATCCTTAGCCTTGATATGTTCAAAACATCTGTAGATCGTAGCTCAAGGGATCCCAAGTCATTCATATCATCAATAACTCTAAGTTGTTTATAGCATCTAGAGCCCTGAGCTAACAACATAGAATCATTCATGTCAATTACAACCCTAAGTTGTTCATAGCATGAAGAACCTTAAGCTGATGACCTTGAGTCATTCATGTCATTCATAACCCTGACCAGTTCATAACATTTAGAGCCTTGGACTCACAACCAAGAATCGTTCATATCATCAACAACCCTAAGATATTCATAGCTCCTAGAGGCTTGAGCTCATAAGATTATAAGTCTTTCATACTGTTTACAACCTTAAGTTATTCATAAATTTTAGAGCAATGAGCTCAAGACGTGGAACAACTCATATCATCAATAGGCCTGAGATGTTGATAGCATCTAGAGCTCCGAGCTCAATATTCGAAGTCATTCATATTAAGCATAAACATGAGTTGTTCATAGCATTTAGTGCCCTAAGCTCACGACCTTGAGTCGTTCATGTCATCTATAGTCCTAAGTTGTTCATAAGATTTAGAGCCTTGGGCTCATGACCAAGAATCTTTCATATCATCCAGAACCCTGACTTGTTCGTAGCATCTAAAGCCCTTACCTCATGACTCGGAGTAGCTCGTGTCATCCACAAGCTTGAGTTGTTCATAGCATCTAGAGCTTTGAGCTCACGACCCAGAGTTGTTCATGTCATTCACAACCAGAGTTGATCATAGCATCTAAAGCACAAAGCTCATAACTCAGATTCGTTCATGTTAACCATTGCTTTGAGTTGTTCATAGCATTTAGAGCCCTAAGCTCATGACTCGAAGTTGTTCATGTCATTTAAAACCGTGAGCTATTCATAACATCTAGAGCATTGGGCTCACAACCAAGAATCGTTCATATAATCCATAACCCTGATCTATTCATAGAACCTAGAGCCCAGAACTCAAGACGCAAAATCGTTCATCTCAACCACAACCCTTAGTTGTTCATAGCATCTAGATTCCTTAGCTCACAGGATCCCGAGTCGTTCATATCATACACAAAGTTGAGTTGTTCATAGCATGCAGTGCCTTGAGCTTACAACTCGGAGTAACTCTTGTAGTCTAGTGCCTTGACTTATTCATAACATGTTGAGCCCTAAGATCACAACCTGGAGTCGATCATTGCAACCATAGCTCTGAGTTGTTCGCAATATCTAGAACACTGAGCTCACGAATCGGAGTCATTGATGTCATCTATAGCTTTGAGCTCGTGATGCAGAATCGTTCATGTCATTTATAACCCTGAGCTTATCATACCATGTAGAGGCTTGAGCTCACAACCTAGAGTTGTTTATATCAACCACAACCATGAGCTATTCATAGTTTGTATAGCTTTAAGCTCATGACCTAAAGTCATTCATGTTATCCACAACCCTAAGTTATACATAGTATCTACAACCTTAAGCTCACGACCCAGAGTCGTTCATGTTAACCAAAGCCCTAAATTGCTCGTAGCATCTAGATCTTGGAACTCACGACCTAGAGTCGTTCGTGTCATCTACAACCTTGACTTGTTCATAGCATTTAGAGCCATGGATACATGACCAAGAATCTTTCATATATCTCATCCACACCACTGACCTGTTCACAACATCTAAAGGCCTAAGCTCACATGATCCAAAATCTTTCATATCATTCATAACCTTATGTTCTTTCAAGCATCCAGGGCCCTGAGTTCATGACTTGGAGTAGCTTATGCCATCCACGGTCCTAAGCTCTTCATAGCATTTAGAGCCTTAGGCTCACAACCTAAATTCTTCATATTAACCATAAGCCTGGGCTTGAGCTCATGACCCAAAGTCATTCACGTTAGCCATAGTTGTGAGCTGTTCATAGCATTTAGAGTCATTGGCTTAGGACTAAGAATCATTAATGTCATTCTCAACCATAAGTTGTTCATAGCATCTAGATGTGTGAGCTCATAGGATCCCGAGTCATCGACACCATCCACAACATTAAGCTATTCATAGCATCCATAGCCCTTAGCTCATGACCTAGAGTAGCTCATATTATCCATAGCCCTAAGCTGTTCATAGCATCTAGAGCCTTGAGCTCACGACTCAAAGTCATTGATGTCAATCACAACCTTGAGTTGTTCATAGTATTGATTACTACTCAAAAAGTGCTCTTTTATAGCTTTTTATAAACTCGTTTAAACACTTTTGAGTAGTAATTAATACCTTTTAACTCAATTGGCACGTTAAGGACCCTTGAAAATGTTTTTAATCAATTTTTGGCTAGTTTTGGTGTTTTTGGTAACTTTTTGATCATTGAAGAAAGCCAAGAATGAGGGAAATATTTGTACAACCCTTGGGAATGATTTTCCAAGCCAACCAAGATTTTCAAGGAAGTGGATCAGAGAAAGAAATCCATCATTAAGCAATTTTGCATGGTAATGCGAAATCTTCACATGTTATGCGAAATTCGGAGGATAGCAGTTTCAAGGAAACTTTGAAGCACTTTCTGGAGTCCATTTTTTACATACTATATATCATTTCGAAGCTTGTGAAGTTAGAAGTCCAACGCTTCAAACGGTGTGCAATTTGGAGCTGAAATGAGGAAGTTATGGCTGTTTGAAGGCAACTACGCAAAGTTGAAGAGGAATTTCGCATTGACATTTCCTGAGGCGAAAATTTTCGCATTGACATTCCCTGATGCGAAAATTTTCGCACTGACATTTCCCAATGTGAAAATTTTCACAGCACACTTTCTCAATTCAAAAATTTCCACACTGACTTTCTTCGATGCGAAATTTTTCACACCACCTGTCTCCAATGCGAAAATGTAATAGATATTTTACACCGACTCTTTTAGATCTTTTTACCTTAAGATATTTTGTGTAAATTATCAATTCTCTCCTTGTAATTAGTTGAAGATCTTTTAGGATATTTAGGATATCTAATTAAGAGGTTGGAAATATCTCTCCTTATATATCCTAAGGTATCTCCTTGTAATAGATATCCCCGAAAAAACAATCCAAGATACAATTCCATTTCTTAAAACCATCTCTGATATCTCTCGTCTCTCTGAGGAGGGGAAGATATTGGAGTGGGGATCACTTGTACATGTTTTTAGTAAGAAATATACAGAGCGTTGCTCTAACTTACCTTCTCGTTTTGATTGTATTTTTCATTCTAGGCAAACAATCTCTGAAGATGTTTTCTTAGAGGATGAGTGGCTAGACTTTTTGTCTCTTGGACGGAAGGGAGCTTGGTGAGGGACCCGACTACAAAAGTGGGAGTTTTCCTTGTTTCAGTTTTTAATGAAGAGGAAGTTGTGACCCGTTAATGGTTTTTATATTTTTAGTTAACTTAAAAAGCCTTAAAATCACCTGGGCCAACACTTGGTAAGGTAAGTGGACTCCATCCATTGGGTTACACTAGTTTATCTCTTGCGAGCCTCTGGTAGGTGGTTTAAAGGTAGGATTTTCTAGAATAGCCAATACTTGGTAAGCTTTTGGACTCTACGGAGACATCCATTAGTTATCTCTTGCGAGCTTGTGAAGGGTAATCCAAGGTTAAGGATCACCTTGAATGGCAAATACTAAGTGAGAGGTACGAGCCATTGCAAGATGCATCAGTGAGAGGGAATTAGCATTGAAACCATTAATGGGAAGCAACTGTAACACACCAGTTGGGAGGATAACTATAGGTTAAATCCCCAATGCGAGGAAAGATCCAAAAATCTCCATTTTTGTATAAGGGGCTTGAACCTAGTGACCTAAAAATCCAAGAGACCATTTTCTTTATAATTAAAACTCAGTTACTATTTTTGGTTAGTTTACAACCAACCTTTTCCAAACCAAAGTTTATGTTTTCTTTTAAGCTAACTTAGAAAAGAAAAAGCACCAAATCAATTCTTTAAATTAATATCAGGTGTGAAATGAAAACCCATCCCAATGAACGATCCTAGAGCCACTTGCTATTCTAGCTGAGGCTATCCTAGTATAAGGTGAAATAGGTTATAAATTTTGTTGATTACTCCCATCTAAGGATTGAATTAGAAGACACCAGTTGGGACCAAACGAATGAAATGGCGTCGTTGCCGGGGATGGTGCCATTTCACAATGATGTTATCTTTTTAGAATACTTGTGATCTTCATCACAAGTTTGGTGAATTTTCTTTTCCTTTACTAACTTTTCATTTTATTTCTTTTTATTTATCTCTTTTTTTTTTAGTTTAGATTTTAAATTAGATTTTATTTAATCATAATTTTCTTTCTTTCTAGAATTTTTTTTCTTGTGTTTTCTTTGTTTTTATTTTTGTTTCAGATATTGCTAGTTGTGTATGTCATATTGGATATGAGACAGCGAGGGAAGACTTGTGAAAATAAAAAATTCTCACGAAACAGAGTTGGAATTGGAAGTGGAAGTCATGGAAGCTATACTTGAAGATCAGCATAGTCAACATGCTCTAGCTGAAAATCTCAACGCATACCGATCCATGAGGGACCGCATGCATCCGCCTCGTATGAGTGCACCATCATGTATAGTGCCACCTACAGAGCAGCTAGTGATCCGACCACATATTGTACCACTTCTACCTATTTTTCATGGGATGGACCGTGAGAATCCCTACCAGCATATCAAGGAATTTGAAGAAGTTTGCAACACTTTCCGAGATGGAGGAGCTTCAATCGACTTGATGAGGCTTAAGCTATTTCCTTTCACTTTAAAGGACAAGGCCAAAGTCTGGCTTAATTCTTTAAGGCCAAGGAGTATCCGATCTTGGACTGATTTGCAAGCTGAATTTCTCAAGAAATTTTTCCCGACTCACATGACAAAAGGTTTGAAAAGGCAAATCTCAAACTTCACAGCTAAGGAGAATGATAAATTCTATGAATGTTGGGAAAGATACATGGAAGCTATCAACTCTTGTCCTCACCATGGCTTTGATACATGGCTATTGGTGAGCTATTTTTATGACGGTATGTTTTCCCCAATGAAGCAACTCTTAGAAACAATGTGCGGAAGAGACATCATGAGTTAGAATCCGGAGGAAGCCATGGATTTCTTGAGTTATGTAGCTGAAGTTTCAAGAGGATGGGATGAGCCCAATGCCAAAGAAGTGGGAAGAATGAATTCTCAACCAAATGCTTCAAATGCTAAGGCTGGGATGTATACTTTGAATGAAGGTACTGATATGAAAGCAAATTATGCAACTTTGGCAAGAAGAAGAATGGAGTAACTTGAAGTGCAGGCCATTTCAGACACACCAATGCAAGCAAAGCCGTGTTCAATTTGTCAATCTTTTGAGCACTTGGTGGATGAGTGTCCTATGATGCCAGCTATGAGAGAAATGTTTGGGGATCAAGCAAATTTTATTGGACAATTCAAGCCCAATAATAATGCTCCGTATAGAAA
Source organism: Vitis vinifera (assembly GCF_030704535.1). Taxonomy (NCBI): domain Eukaryota; kingdom Viridiplantae; phylum Streptophyta; class Magnoliopsida; order Vitales; family Vitaceae; genus Vitis; species Vitis vinifera. Next base: position 14,505,711 of record NC_081805.1, on the reverse strand, counting down.
CACCTACAATTCAAATTGGAGGAACCATCTGAATTTCTCTTGGAAGCCAAGGGCACTTCAGTACCCGCAACTTGGCCAAGCACCGGGCAAGCTTCAAATCTTGAACAAGCCATTCTGAATCTTAACAAGGTCATGGGAGACTTTGTTGCAGACCAGAGATCCATCAATGATCAGATCAGACAAGAAAATGCTCATATCATGCAAGAATTGGCTAATCGAGACAGAATGATGGATGGGAAGCACAATGATTTATTTTAGAAGATTGATAATCTCTAGTACCAGATCTCAAGGCTTACTAATCTCAGCACAATGCAAGAAAAAGGAAAATTTCCTTCTCAACCTCATCAGAATCCAAAGGCTATCCATGAAGTGGAGGCTCAGGAGGGAGAATCTTCTCAGATGAGGGAAGTCAAAGCAGTGATCACTCTAAGAAGTGGTAAAGAGGTTGATCTGCCTACGCCCAAGCCAAAGTAAGATCCAGAGCAAGAACCAGATTCTGAAGCAGAGAAAGATAAGAGAGAGGAAAACAAAGGAAAGAAGAAAGTGAGCAGTACAAAGAAGGAGGACCTTGAAGCTAAGGTGAAAGAAAAACCGGAGAGGATCATCAATCAAGAAGAAGTGATAAAAAAGCACATGCCTCCACCTTTCCCACAAGCATTGCATGGCAAGAGGGGAATCAACAACGCATAAGAAATTCTTGATGTGTTGAGGTAAGTGAAAGTTAGTATCCCTTTTCTAGACATGATTAAGCAAGTTCTGACTTATGCAAAATTCCTGAAGGACTTGTGCACTATCAAAAGAGAGTTGAATGTGAGTAAGAAAGCCTTCTTAACTGAGCAAGTAAGTTCAATTATACAGTGCAAGTCCCCAATGAAATACAAAGATTCGGGCTATCCTATCATATCAGTGATGATTGGAAAGACATGTGTGGAGAAAGCTTTGTTGGACTTGGGAGCAAGTGTGAATTTGCTACCCTACCCTGTCTATAAGCAATTGGGACTAAGAGAGTTGAAGCCAACATCAATCACTCTATCTCTAGCAGATAGATCTGTGAAAACTCCAAGAGGCATGATTGAAGATGTCCTAGTTCAAGTTGACCAGTTCTACTACCCAGTGGATTTTGTTGTTCTTGATACGGATCTGATCGCCAAAGGAACTAACTATATTCCTATCATACTTGGAAGACCATTCCTAACTACTTCAAATGCTATCATCAATTGTAGGAATGGAGTCATGCCTCTTACATTTGGCAACATGACGTTGGAACTCAACATCTTCTATATGTGCAATAAACAATTCCATTCGAGAAAAGAAGAAGGACTAGAAGAGGTATGTATGACTGATAACTTAGTGGAGGAGCATTATGATCAGAAGATGCTAGAAGACTTGAATGTGAATTTTGGGGATCTTGATGAAGGGTTACCTGAACCCTTAGATCTGTTTGCTACTCTGCCTCTTTTGAAAATGAGGGAAGAAATTCTCCCTTTATTCAATGAGGAGGAGACACAAGAAGCCGAGAAGGAGGAGCCTCCAAAGTTTATTCTGAAGCCATTATCCATAGAGTTGAAGTATGCATACCTAGAGGAGAATAAGGAGAGCCCTGTTGTTATTTCTTCATCTCTTACCACTACTCAGGAGGATTGTCTACTTGAATCCTCAAGAGATGTAAGAAGGTGATTGGGTGGAAAATTTCTAATTTGAAAGGGATCAACCCTTTAGTCTGTACTCATCATATATACATGGAAGAAGAAGCTAAGCCAGTTCGTCAACCCCAGCGAAGGTTGAATCCTCACATGTAAGAGGTGGTGTGAGTTGAGGTGCTTAAGCTACTTCAGGCCGGTATTATCTACCCCATATTAGATAGCCCATGGGTGAGTCCTATGCAAGTCGTGCCAAAGAAATCAGGGATCACAGTGGTGCAAAATGATAAGGGAGAGGAAGTTTCTACATGTCTCACTTCAGGTTGGAGGGTGTGTATTGATTATAGAAAGTTGAATGATGTAACATGGAAGGACCACTTCCCATTTCTGTTTATTGATCAAGTGCTTGAGAGGGTCTCAGGCCATCCATTCTACTATTTCTTGGATGGCTACTTCGGGTATTTTCAAATTGAAATTGTTGTTGAGGATCAGGAGAAGACCACTTTCACTTGTCCATTCAGAACTTATGCATACAGACGAATGTCTTTCGGCTTATGCAATGCACCAGCAACATTCCAAAGATGCATATTAAGCATTTTCAGTGATATGGTGGAGCGTATTATGGAAGTCTTTATGGATGATATCACAATATATGGAAGTGCATTTGACTAATGCTTAGTCAATTTGGAAGTTGTGCTGAACCAATGCATTGAGAAGGACTTAGTGCTTAATTGGGAGAAATGCCATTTCATGGTACCCCAAGGGATTGTCCTTGGGCCTATTATCTCCAATCAAGGCATTGAGGCGGACAAAGAAAAAGTTGAACTGATTGTCAAGTTGCCATAGCCAACAACTGTCAAAAGAGTAAGGCAATTCCTTGGCCATGTTGGGTTCTATAGGAGGTTCATCAAAGATTTCTCTAAACTTGCAAGACCTCTTTGTGAGCTATTGGTGAAGGATGCTAAATTTGTATGGAATGATCGATGTCAACGGAGTTTTGAAGAATTGAAGTTATTCTAACAACTGCTCCAATAGTGAGAGCTCATAACTGGCAATTACCATTTGAAGTGATGTGCGATGCCAGTGACTTTGTTATAGGAGTTGTTCTTGGGAAAAGAGAAGATGGAAAGCCCTATGTGATCTACTATGCAAGCAAAACGTTGAATGAAGCGCAAAGAAACTACACAACCACTGAGAAAGAATTGATGGTTGTAGTTTTTGCCTTAGACAAATTCCGTGCTTACTTGGTAGGGTCTTTCATTGTGGTTTTCACTGACCATTCAGCCTTGAAATATTTGTTGACTAAACAAGATGCAAAAGCGAGGCTGATTAGATGGATTCTCTTGCTTTAAGAATTCAATCTTCAGATCAAAGACAAGAAGGGAGTGGAAAATGTGGTAGTCGACCATCTGTCAAGGCTAGCCATAGCACATAATTCCCACAGTTTGCCAATAAATGGTGATTTTCTAGAGGAGTCACTCATGTTGATAGAAGCCGCTCCTTGGTATGCTCACATTGCTAACTATTTAGTTACCAGAGAAGTTCCAAGTGAGTGGAAAGCACAAGATAAGAAGCACTTCTTTGCAAAAATTCATGCTTACTATTGGGAAGAGCCATTCCTATTCAAATATTGTGTGGATCAAATAATCCAGAAGTGCGTCCTAGAGCAAGAGTAACAGGGGATCCTCAATCATTGCCACGAAAGCGCATGCAGAGGCCAATTTGCTTCTCAGAAGACAGTTATGAAAGTGTTGCAATCGGGTTTTTGCTGGCCATCACTCTTCAAGGATGCCCTCACCATGTGTAGAAGCTGTGATAGATGCCAGAGGCTTAGGAAATTAACACGTAAGAACATGATGCCTTTGAATCCCATTTTAATAGTTGATATATTTTATGTATGGGCCATTGACTTCATGGGACCTTTTCCTATGTCCTTCGGCTATTCTTACATCTTGGTGGGAGTGGATTATGTTTCTAAATGGGTTGAAGCAATCCCATTCAAGCAAAATGACCATAGAGTTGTTATCAAATTTCTCAAAGAGAACATCTTCTCCAGATTTGGAGTACCTAAAGCCATAATCAGTGATGGGGGTACTCATTTTTGTAACAAATTGTTTGAAATTCTCTTAGCCAATTATGGGGTGAAGCATAAGGTAGCTACACCTTACCAACCTCAGACTTCTGGGCAAGTTGAGTGAGCCAACCGGGAGATAAAGAACATACTAATGAAAGTGGTGAATACGAGTGATTACTACCCAAAAAGTGTTATTTTGCGCCTTTAATTCATTATGTTTTAAGCACTTTTGTGTAGTAGTTCTCCACCTTTATTCCAATTGGCATGTTAAGGACCTAGCAATGACTTCTAATCATATTTGTGGCTAGCTTTAGTGTTTTGACAGCTTTTTGGATCATTAAGACAAGCCAAGTAAAGGAGAGAAGCAAAGAGGAAAAGCAAGCAAAGTGAAGAAAATAGAGGACAGCAGCTGCAGTCTTCTTTCGCACTTTTGGAGCACTTTCCGAAGTCCATTTTCTACATAATATATACCATTTCAAAGCTCAGGAAGTCAAGAATCCAACGCTTCAAACCGTGTACGATTTGGAGCTTAAATGAGGAAGATATGGCCTTCGGAAGACAACTGCTCCAGGCTTGTGCGAAATTCACACAACACCTTGAAATTCGCACAACACCTCCAGGTTGTGCGAAATTCGCACAACACCTTCCAAATTCGCACCAGCCCATGCATGGTACGAATTCTCTTCTGTTTTTGCCGACTCCACTTTAGATCTTTTCTTATGTATTTTTTGATGTAATTTCCTTTCTTATCCTTGTAACTAACCAATCACAAACTTTGCTTTTGTAAAGACTATAAGAGGGGTGGAAATCATCTCTCGACATATATGTTACATTTTACACTTAGTAAAATACAGAGCTCTCTCATTTTCCCTTACTCTCTACTATTTTCCTTTTCTTAGAAGCCAAACAACCTCTGAGGATGTTTTCCCAGAGGATGAGAGGCTAAACTTTTGGTTTCTTGGAGTGAAGGAAGCTAGGTGAAAAGTCTAGATGCAAAGGTGGAAAACTCCCGTGCATTAAATACAGGTAGTTGGAGTTCATAAATGGCTTTTAATTCCAAAGTTTTGCTTTAAATCCCTTAGAATCACTTTGAATGGCCAATACATGGTAAGCTTCAGGTCTCTGTGGATGCTTATTGCTAGATCCATATCAGTCCATTAGTTATCATGTACGAGCCATTGGAAAGTGGCCCAAGGTGAAGACCCATAGTGTCAAAAGCCATTAATGGACCTTGACTACCATTTCTATTGACTTTTTATGGATTAAATCTTCATTGTTAAACCTATACCGATTCGGGAAATAACTATAGGTTAAATCCCCAATGCGAGGATAAAAATCTGGAATTTTCCACTTTGCATTTTGAACTTGATCCTAGCAACCCTTAGCTCCGGGAGACTTTCTTTCTTCCATTTTTACTTAGTTTTATGTTAGTTTAGTTTCAAACACCTTTCAAAACAAATTTTATTTTCTTTTAAACTTTAAGTTTTTGATAAAGGAAATCATTAAATTCCATTTCTAATCTTGAGTATATCACTGGTAGAATGAAAACCCATCCCAGAGTTCGACCCTAGAGCCACTATGCTATAGTAGCTTTGCTACGCTAGTATGAGGTCATAGGTTTTATAAATGTTTTTTATTAAATGACCCGACTGGATTTTCACGGAATCAACGAGTAGAAGAGTTTGGTTTGTTAGGCTTCATGATTCACTATGGGCTTACAGGACAGCTTACAAGACCATTCTTGGAATGTCTCCATATCACCTAGTCTATGGCAAAGCGTGCCATCTCCCAGTTGAAGTGCAATACAAAGCTTGGTGGGCAATCAAGATACTCAACATGGACTTGAACAGAGCCGGCATGAAGAGATTTTCTAGACCTTAATGAGATGGAGGAATTGAGAAATGACGCCTATATCAATTCAAACATTGCAAAACAGAGATTGAAAAGGTGGCATGATCAGTTAATCTCCCACAAACAATTTCAGAAGATACAAAAAGTCTTGCTTTATGACTCTAAGCTCCATATCTTCCCGGGAAAATTGAAATCAAGATGGATAGGTCCATTTACTATCCATGAACTCTATTCAAATGGAGTGGTTGAGCTACTCAGTAGTACCGGGACTTTCAAAGTCAATGGCCAATGTCTGAAGCCATTCTTGGAGCCATTCTCTAAAGATAAGGAGGAAATCAACCTCCTTAAACCACATCAAGCTTGAAAAAAAAATGGTTAGATGGACTTAGTCTGTCGGAAGACACTAAGTCCATATTTTTTGAATTTTTACTTGTTGTTTTGTTTTAAATTCTTATAATTCAAGTTTTATAGATTTGATATATGTGTTTTAAGTTAGAATTTTTAGCTTTAATTTTATTTTATTATGACTTAGATTAAATTTTTTATGATCAAAATAGGAGAAGTCAAAAGCAGAGGAAAACAGGGCATTTCACACCGGCCATTCTCAGTGCGAAACTAATACGAAAAATTTTGCATCAGCTTCGCACCGCCAAAGCTCAGTGCGAACTTAATGCGAAAAATTTCGCATCAATTTCGCATCACCCATTCTCAGTACGAACTCAGTGCAAAAATTTTTGCACCGCTAATTCTCAATGCGAAAAATTTCGCATCAACTTTGCACTGCCATTACTCAATGCAAAAAATTTCACATCGCCAATTCGCATCAAGTATTCCAATTTCGCATCAGCTAATAGCCATGCGAAACGCCAACGGTCACTTAATGGCCAAGAGGAAAGCCAAAAGTCATTTGAATTTCCTATTTAAAGGCCTCTAGCTCACCATTCCGCACAAGCATCCTCTGTTGCGAGAGTTCACTGCTGCCTTGTGAAGCAAAATCCTCACCAATCAACGCCCCACAGTCACCAAGGAGAAGCAAAGCAATCCACCTCTCGCCCATATCAGCTATGGTGCGCACCAGAGGGGGCCATATAGACCCTTCCGCATCTCGCGAGGCTCGGCCAAGTGTCTTAACTCCTCAGGATCCATCTCAGGCCTCTCAGGCCTTGATCATGCCATCTCCTGAGAGTAGAGTGCCTTTTATCCCTCCTCAGCGCCGGTATTCGACATGGAGACCGCCAATATCTCCGCCCCCAGAGCCATCAGTACACCGTGTTCCACCAAAGAGTGCCAGGACCTCGGGCCCTAGAGAGACATCTAGTCAGGCTCCAACCAATTCTCAAGCCCCATAAGATATTTAGAGACCTTCAGACATTACTCTTGAAGCCATCATCAAGAGACCAATGGTTACTACGCCTCCCATTTTGGGTAATTTGGATTGTAGAGCCAAGACATTTCACTCTGAGCTCTATTTCGACATAGAGGTTATGCGACAACAGCCAGACCTTTGGGATTCGTTTGGATTGCTCCAGATGTACCATCTCGAGCGTCTGATGACTCCCAAAGAGTTTTTCTACCCTAGAGTAGCGATGGATTTCTATCAGTCCATGACTACTCAGGACGTCCAAGGTTCCATAGCCATCCGTTTCAGCATAGATGGACGTCAGGGTATCTTAGAGGCTAGGCATATTGCTAAGGCTCTCCACATTCCATTTCAGCCAGAGGATCTAAAGCAGTTCAGACAGTGGACCTCCACATCTCAGAGGAACATGGTTCGCATTCTATCACGAGGGACTTTTGGAGATACATGCTTGCTACGTAAGGAGCTTCCATCTGAGATGCTCCTAGTAGATGTATTGTTGAGGTCCAACATTTTCCCTCTCCAACATTCAGTGCAAAGGCGATGACCTATTTTGGATGCATTATACAGGATATATATGGGTTTTTATTTTGGTCCACACTATCTGATCATGGCCGCTCTCCTATACTTCGAGGAGAAAGTGCATAGGAAGAAGCTACAGCAAGCTGACGCGATTCCATTACTATTTTTGAGGCTACTCTGCCATATATTGGAGCATATGGGCGACCCTGCTGAGCCCCATCTCGAGCACTGCCACCATTGCCGAGAGCATTTCACTCTCGACCAATGGACATAGCTAGTAGAGAGAAATTTAGCTGAAGCAGCCCCACCAGTGCCAGTACCTCCAATACTAGCACAGCCTAACCAGGCACAGTAGGACGAGCATCCCACAGAGTCTATTCCATCCACCCTTGTTGCACCATCTATGCCTCTACTAATCCTCCAGCTACACCGCCTGTTCCACCAGTTGTACCTCCTCCATCATAGGATTTCATCACCATTTCTGGCTCAGAGTTTCGTGGTATGGTATTATTATTCATAACACTCAACGCCATACACAACGCTCTATTTCGGAAGATGAGAGACATCCGTGATCAACAGGATTGACATTCTATTATCCTTGACCACCATACTACTATCCTTCGTCAGATACAACAGCATATGGGTCTTGCTCCACTTCAAACTAATATTCCTGGGCCATCAGAGCTGAGAGTTCCAGCTGAGGAGATGATTCCACCTGCGGAGAGCATCACAGCTGATGTCCCACGTCAAGCCACTCATGAGATAACACTAGAGCCATCATGTCCACTAGAGAACCCCGCTCCTTGATCATTTCTTTTTATTGTATTTACTTAGTATATTAGTTGTTATTACATATTCTGGGATTGGATGTATTACATGATCATTTCATTGTACTTTCTCAGAGTAATATATACATATGATTTTTGTTTATACTTGGCATTCTCTTTTCTATCTCCTTTACTCATTAATCTTTTATTTTTTAAATCATGTGGTTTCTCCTATACAACTCAGACTCCATGTCACTCAGGAGGTACCACTTCCTCCCTTTAGTTATAATCATTCTTGACACATTGAGGACAATGCTGATCTTGGTTGGGAGGAGAGTAAAGGAATGAAGTTGTTAATAATGCTAGGTTATCTTGTTAATTTAGTACTTTTTGCTTAATTTTTAAAAATTTTAAATTTTTTCTTAATTTTAAAAGTTTTACTCTACTCTACATGGTTATTAAGGAAAAATTCTCAAAATGAAATGAGAGAAATTGAATTCTCGCCTTTTTATTTGAATAGTAGAGTGGTATTATGCTTATTGAGGTTGATGAATTATTGAAACTCCTATTGATTTCAACCTTATTTCTTCCACTTTAATCTTACCACACACTATCTACTTTAGATTCCGATTATAAGATGATAAACTATCTCACCTCCTAAACTTAGGAAAATTTAGACTTGGTACCTTTCACCTCATTTTAATAGTGTTGGGACACTTGATGAAAGGCCAATGAGCCTTTGAAAAAAAAAAAAGAAAGAATAAAGTGTTTTACTTGCTTTGAAACCCGAGCAAGGTCTGAGGGGTATATGGTGAAAATCTTTTAAACCTGGTGCCCTAAGCCTTAATTGGTTGGGAGTCACCGACCTCAACGCACGTTACAAGGGTGAATAGGTGGAGTTTAATATATTGTAGGTGCTTGGGTATTAAATTCCAATCTCAAAAGTCTGGGATAAAATCTGAGGAGTTAGTGGTTAAAAGATCCTTAAAGCTTGATGCCCTAAACCTTGATTGGTTGGGAGTCATCAATGGACCCCCGTTACATGGACATTTTAAAAAATAATACCTTTAGCATTGCACTCCTACAAGAAAAAAATTGTGAAATAAAAAAGGTTCGTTCTTAGCCTATTGAGAGTGGTCAGTTTGCTGAAGTCTGTGAAAGAACTAGGTTGGGGGAGAGAGATTAGTTAAAAGTACTATATTCAGATGCTAATAAATAACACTTAGATTTTTGTGGAAGAGTACTGATTAAGCCTAGGAGAGTGGAAATCCTATCATGACTTAAATTTGCATAATGCCTACTCTTTATGAATTATGATCAGGTAAGATTTTTGATACCCTCTTATTGAAGGATGAGTTTTGTTTCTTTAATGTTCCATGTGAGATTATGTTTTGCAATCATGCCACTTATGATTTTTTAAAGTGATCAGCATGATTTTGTAAATTATATTACTATCAATTTTTGTTTTTTTTTTCTTTCCTTCATTGCCAAGGGACTAGCAATATGTCGGTTGGGGGGGAGTGATTACTACTCAAAAAGTGCTCTTTTATAGCTTGTTATAAACTCTTTTAAACACTTTTGAGTAGTAATTATTACCTTTTAACTTAATTGGCACGTTAAGGACCCTTGCAAATGTTTTTAATCAATTTTTGGCTAGTTTTAGTGTTTTTTGTAGCTTTTTGATCATTGAAGAAAGCCAAGAATGAGGGAGATCTTTGCGCAACCCTTGGGAATGAGTTTCCAAGCCAATCAAGAGATTCAAGGAAGAGGATCAGAGAAAGAAATCCATCATTAAGCAATTTTGCATGGTGATGCGAAATCTTCACATGCTTTGTGAAATTCAGAGGACAGCAGTTGCAAGGAAAATTTGGAGCACTTCCTGGAGTCCATTTTTTACATCATATATATCATTTCGAAGCTTGGGAAGTCAGGATTCCAACACTTTAAACGGTGTGCAATTTGGAGCTGAAACAAGGAAGTTATGGCCGTTTGAAGGCAACTGCGCAAAGTTGAAGAGGAATTTCGCATTGACAGTTCTTGATGCGAAAATTTTCGCATTGACATTCCCTGATGCAAAAATTTTCGCACTGACATTTCCCAATGCAAAAATTTCCACACTGACTTTCTCTGATGCAAAATTTTTCGCACCACCTGTCTCCAATGCGAAAATGTAATAGTTAGATATTTTACACCGACTCTTTTAGATTTTTTTACCTTAAGATATTTGGTGTAAATTATCAATTCTCTCCTTGTAATCAATTGAAGATCTTTTAGGATATTTAGGATATCTAATTAAGAGGTTGAAAATATCTCTCCTTATACATCCTAATATATCTCCTTGTAATAGATATCTATGAAAAAACAATCCCAGATACAATTCAATTTCTTAAAACCATCTCTGATATCTCTCGTCTCTCTGAGGAGGGGAAGATATTGGAGTGGGGATCACTTGTACATGTTTTTAGTTAGAAAGATATAGAGCGTTGCTCTATCTTACCTTCTCGTTTTGATTGTATTTTTCATTCTAGCCAAACAATCCCTGAAGATGTTTTCTTAGAGGATGAGTGGCTAGACTTTTTGTCTCTTGGATGGAAGGGAGCTTGGTGAGGGACCCGACTACAAAAGTGGGAGTTTTCCTTGTTTTAGTTTTTAATGAAGAGGAAGTTGTGACCCGTTAATGGTTTTTATATTTTTAATTAACTTAAAACGCCTTAAAATCACCTGGGCCAACACTTGGTAAGGCAAGTGGACTCCATCCATTGAGTTACACTAGTTTATCTCTTGCGAGCCTCTGGTAAGTGGTTTAAAGGTAGGATTTTCTAGAATAGCCAACACTTGGTAAGCTTTTGGACTTTACGGAGACATCCATTAGTTATCTCTTGCGAGCTTGTGAGGGGTAATGCAAGGTTAAGGATTACCTTGAATGGAAAATACTAGGTGAGAGGTACGAGCCATTCCAAGATGCATTAGTGAGAGGGAATTAGCATTGAAACCATTAATGGGAAGCAACTGTAACACACCGGTTGGGAGGATAACTATAGGTTAAATCCCCAATGCGAGGAAAGATCCAAAAATCTCCATTTTTGTATAAGGGGCTTGAACCTAGTGACCTGAAAATCCAAGAGACCATTTTCTTTATAATTAAATTACTATTTTTGGTTAGTTTACAACCAACCTTTTCCAAACCAAAGTTTATGTTTTCTTTTAAGCTAACTTAGAAAAGAAAAAGCACCAAATCAATTCTTTAAATTAATATTAGGTGTGAAATGAAAACCCATCCTAATGAACGATCCTAGAGCCATTATGCTATTCTAGTTGAGGCTATCCTAGTATATGGTGAAATAGGTTATAAATTTTATTGATTACTCCCGTTTGAGGACTGAATTAGAAGACACCAGCTGGGACCATGATTACTACTCAAAAAGTGTTATTTGATAGCTTGTAATTAACTCTTTTAAACACTTTTGAGTAGTAGTTATCACCTTTTAACCCAATTAACATGTTAAGGACCCTTGCAATCAATTCTAATCAAATTGTGTTAAGTTTTGCTATTTTGATAGCTTTTTGATCACCAAAGCAATCCGAGATTGAGGAGAGTTCTTTGGAATCCATGGCAAAGATATCCGGATAGGGCGTCCGGACACACCATCGGAGGGCGGCGGAACGTGGGCTGTGGCAGGTTGGCGGAATGACGTAGCAAGGCTTGCTCACTTTAGTCAATGATCCGAACAACATATCCGGACAAGATATGCTATTGTTCGGGGTGTGATGTTCACGAGTGCTGTGTGCTTCTCCCTGAGGGAGTCCGGATAGGGGAGCGCGCCACGTGTCCTCTTGGGGAATCCGGATGGAGTTGCTCCGGATAGCGATGCGTGCTCCGTGTCATCAGGGGTAGGGGGTCCCTACACCTTGCGCACGCAGACGGTCCCCTTTGCGACACGCGACATAGCTCATTCCACCCGGGGAAGAATTCTGTCCGGCCGACATTCCACCTTCTCCGGATATTTCACATCCGGAATTCTGTCCGCCCGACGTTCCACCTTCTCCGGATATTTCACATCCGGCGCCTGACGTCAGATAGGAGAGGAGGGCGTTTCAACTTTCCCGGTCAGACATGTCCGGATCCTCTGATAGCGCTTATCTGGAGAATATCCGCAGCCAACAATTCAGATTCCCCGGACAGCTTGGCTTGTCAAACACTCACGATTCGCCAGATCCATTTCCGCCCACAATAAAAAAGCAAACTCTGATAATACTGACGACCAAGTCTCCATTTTGCACAGTGCAATGGAATTTCTCCTGAGGCTTCCCGACCAACTTTTTGAGATATTTTGCTTTGGATATTTGATGTCTAAATCCCCAAACTCTCCTTGTAACCCACCTATCATAGGATTCCTTAGTCTTTAAGTAAGAACAAAGGGTGAATAACCTCATATATATAGTTTGTAATTTTTTTTAAGAAAGGAGAGTCGGGGGAGCTTATTCTTAAACGCATCATTTGTACAATTTTGCCAGAAATATATTTTACAGAGCACTTGCTCTGTTTTTCCTATATATTTTTGTTTTCTCATTCTTTTTCTTACTAGCCCAACAAGCTCCGAGGAAGTTTCCTCAGATAATGAGTGGCTAGACTTTTAGTTCCTTGGAGCTAAGGTTGCCGGGAAAGGTTCCAAGTGCAAGAATTAGTAGCTTTGTGGTTTCAGCCATTAATGAAGAGAAAGTGTGATCCTTTAATGATTTCTATGTTTTTAGTTAACTTAAAACACCTTCAATTCACTTGAGCCAACACTTGGTAAGGCAAGTGATCTCCGTCCATGGAGATGCACTAGTTTACCTCTTGCGAGCTTTTGGTAAGTGACTTGAAGGTAGGATTTTCTAGAATTGCCAACACTTGGTAAGCTTTTGGACTCCAAGGAGACATCCATTAGTTATCACTTGCGAGCTTGAGAAGGGAAGTCCAAAGTTAAAGATCACCTTGAATGGCAAATGCTAGGTGAGAGGCACGAGCCATTGCAAGTTGCATCAGTGAGAGGGAATTAGAGCTGAAATCCATTTAAAGGATACATCTGTACAACACCGGTTAGAGAATTGACTATATGTTAATTCTTTAACGCGAGGAAATGAACCAAATGACCGGAGCTCTGTTTTTGCATAAGGAAACTTCCCTGTGAACCCAAACCTCCAAGGAATGTTTTTCTTCATAAGTAATTTCCATTGCTTTCTATTTAGTTAGCTTGAAACAAAACCTCGTTCAACCAAAGTTTGTGTTTTATTTCTTAAGCTAACCTTGAAATGAAAAAGCACCAATTTAACTTTGAATTGGTATCAGTTGTGAGTTGAAAACCCTTCCTAGAGAACGATCCTAGAGCCACTATGCTATATTAGCTAAAGCTATCCTAATGCATGGTGATATGGTTATAAATTTTGTTGATTACTCCCTCAATCAAAGAGCACCAGCTGGACATGAATCAGCTAAGACACCAATTGGAAACGAATTAAATGGCGCCGTTGCCGAGGAAGGTGCCAACTTCATAGTGATATTATTTCAGTATACTTGTGGTTTTCATCACAAGTTTGGTGAGTTTTCTGTCATTTTACTAACTCTTTTAGTTGTCTATATTCTAGCATAACTTTTAATTTAGTTTTAGTTAAGCGAACTCTTTTTGGTAGTTTTGTTTTTGTTTTCCTCTATTTTTGTTTTTTTTTCTTTGTTACAGTTGATACTAGTTGTGTATGCCAAAATGGATACGAGATAGTGGAGGAAGGCTTCTTAAACTTGAAACACCTCATAACAAGGAGTTGGAATTGAGCTTGAACATCATGGAAACTACACCTGAGGATCAGCATAGTCACCATGGTCATCAGGACAATCCCAATGAATTCAGATCAATGAGGGACCGTATGCATCCACCTCGTATGAGTGCACCATCATGTATAGTGCCCCCTACAGAGCAACTAGTGATCAGACCCCATATTGTGCCACTTCTACCAACTTTCCATGGAATGGAAAGTGAGAATCCCTATGCCCATATCAAGGAATTTGAAGATGTTTGCAATACATTCCGAGAGGGAGGAGCTTCTATCTACCTGATGAGGCTTAAACTATTTCCTTTTACTTTAAAGGATAAGGCCAAGATTTGGCTTAATTTTGTAAGGCCAAGGAGTATCCGTTCTTAGACTGATTTACAAGCTGAATTCCTCAAGAAATTCTTTCCTACTCACAGAACAAATTGCTTGAAAAGGCAAATTTCAAACTTCTCAGCTAAAGAGAATGAGAAATTCTATGTGTTGGGAAAGATACATGGAAGCCATTAATGCTTGTCCTCACCATGGCTTTGATACATGGCTATTGGTGAGTTATTTCTATGATGGGATGTCTTCCTCAATGAAACAACTCCTCGAAACAATGTGTGGAGGGGATTTCATGAGTAAGAATCCTGAGGAAGCTATGGATTTCTTGAGTTATGTAGCTGAAGTCTCAAGGGGATGGGATGAACCGCACAGAGGAAAAGTGGGAAAGGTGAAGTCTCAACCAAATGCTCTTCATGCTAAGGCTAAGATGTACACCTTGAATGAAGATGTTGATATGAAAGCAAAATTTGCAGCTATGACAAGAAGAGTGGAGGAGCTAGAACTAAAAAAGATGCATGAAGTGCAAGCTGTTGCTGAAACACCAGTGCAAGTAAAGCCATGTTCTATTTGTCAATCTTATGAACACTTGGTGGAGGAGTGCCCTACAATTCCAGTTGCTAGAGAAATGTTTGGAGAACAAGCAAATGTCATTGGACAATTCAAGCCCAATAGCAATGCTTCGTATGGCAATACTTACAACTCAAGTTGGAGGAATCATCCAAATTTTTCATGGAAGCCAAGAGCACCTCAGTACCAACAGCTGACTCAACCATCTCAACCATCTCAACCATCCCAACAAGCTTCAAGTATTGAACAAGCAATAGTGAATCTCAGCAAGGTTGTGGGAGATTTTGTTGGAGACCAAAAATCCATGAACTCTCAACTCAGTCAAAGAATTGACAATGTAGAGAATACTTTGAATAAAAGAATGGATGGGATGCAAAATGACTTATCTCAGAAGATAGATAATCTCCAATACTCAATCTCAAGGCTCCCTAATTTGAACATAGTGCAAGAGAAGGGTAGATTTCCTTCTCAACCTCACCAAAACCCCAAGGGTATCCACGAAGTGGAAACTCATGAGGGAGAATCTTCACATGTGAGAGATGTTAAAGTCTTGATCACTCTAAGGAGTGGTAAAAAGGTTGAGTCACCAACACCCAAGCTATATGTTGAAGAGAAGGAAGAAGAAGAGACAAAGAAGAGGGAGGAAATGAAAGGAAAGAAGAAAGATATTAGTGAAGGGAAGGAGGACCGTGATTCAACAGTGAATGCAAATCTGGAGAAAGAATTTATTAAGGAAGAATTGATGAAGAAACACACATCTGATTACTACCCAAAAAGTGCTATTTTGCGCCTTTAATTCATTATGTTTAAGCACTTTTGTGTAGTAGTTCTCCATTCTTATTCCAATTTGCATGTTAAGGACCTAGAAATGACCTCTAATCATATTTGTGGCTATTTTTAGTATTTTGATAGATTTTTGGATCATTAAGACAAGCCAAGCAAAGGAGAGAAGCAAAGAGAGAGTGAAGAAAATAGAGGACAGCAGCTTCAGTCTTCCTTCACACTTTTGAAGCAATTTCCGAAGTCCATTTTCTACATGCTATATACCATTTCAAATCTCAGGAAGTCAAGAATCCAACGCTTCAAACCGTGTACGATTTGGAGCTGAAATGAGGAAGATATGGCCTTTGGAAGACAACTGCACCAAGCATGTGCGAATTTCGCACAACAGCCCATGCATGGTGCGAAATCTCCTCTGTTTTGCTGACTCCACATGAGATATTTTTGTATAAATTTCCATTCTTCTCCTTGTAATCCACCAACCATAAGATTTCTTAGCTAGGAAGGTTGGAAAAACTTCTCTATATATATTCCCTTGCATCCATTGTAATAGATATAGAAGTATGTAATATAGATATATAAATATATAGAATATACAAAGCCTTGCTCTGTTTTTCCTTCTCTTTCATTTTCATTTTCTTGCTAGCCAAACATCCTCTGAGGATGTTTTCCCAGAGGATGAGAGGCTAAACCTTTGGTTTCTTGGAGTGAAGGAAGCTAGGTGAAAAGTCCAAATGCAAAGGTGGAAAACTCTCGTGCATTAAATACAGGTAGTTGGAGTTCATAAATGGCTTTTAAATCTAAAGTTTTGCTTTAAATCCCTTAGAATCACTTTGAATGGCCAATATATGGTAAGCTTCAGGTCTCTGTGGATGCTTATTGCTAGATCCATATCAGTCCATTAGTTATCATGTACGAGCCATTGGAAAGTGACTCAAGGTGAAGACCCACAGTGTCCAAAGCCATTAATGGAACTTGACTACCATTTCTATTGACTTTTTATGGATTAAATATTCATTTTAAACCTATACCGATTCAGGAAATAACTATAGGTTAAATCCCCAATGCGAGGAGAAAAATCCGGAATTTCCCACTTTATAGTTGGCACCTGATCCTAGTAACCTGAAATCCTAAGAAACACCTTTCTTTCTAATTTCTTTCTAGTTAATTTTAGTTACTTTATGTTAGGTTAGCTTAATACCATCCGTTTTCATTCAAAGATTATGTTTTCTTTTAAAGCTAACCTTGAAATGAAAAGGCACCAATTTAGCTTTGAATTAATATCACTGGTAGAATGAAAACCCATCCCAGAGTTCAACCCTAGAGCTGCTATACTATAGTAGCTTTGCTACGCTAGTATAAGGTCATAGGATTTATAAATGTTTTTGATTAAAAGACCTGACTGGACTTTCACGGAATCAACATCTCCACATTTTCCTCAAGCTTTGCATGGGAAAAAGGGGATAAAAAATGCATCAGAAATCCTTGAAGTATTGAGGCAAGTGAAGGTCAACATTCCATTGCTGGACATGATTAAGCAAGTTCCATCATATGCAAAGTTCCTAAAGGACCTGTGTACTATCAAAAGAGGGTTGAATGTGAATGAGAAAGCCTTCTTGACTGAGCAAGTGAGTGCCATCATACAATGCAAATCTCCTTTGAAGTACAAAGATCCGGCATGTCCTACCATTTCAGTCATGATTGGAGGAAAGGTAATGGAAAAAGCTTTGTTAGATTTGGGAGAAAGTGTGAATTTGTTGCCACACTCTATTTATAAGCAATTGGGACTTGGTGAATTAAAGCCAACATCAATCACTCTATCTTTAGCTGATAGGTTAGTGAAAATTCCGAGGGGGATAATTGAGGATGTTTTAGTTCAAGTTGATAATTTCTACTATCCAGTAGATTTTGTTGTTCTTGATACTGATCATTTAGTTAATGAAGCTAATTATGTTCCTATCATCCTTGGAAGGCCATTTCTTGCTACTTCAAATGCAATCATAAATTGTAGGAATGAACTTATGCCACTCACTTTTGGCAACATGACACTTGAGCTTAATATCTTTCATATGTCAAAGAAGCTAATTACTCCGGAAGAAGAAGAAGGTCCAGAAGAGGTATGCATTATTGACACTCTAGTGGAGGAGCATTGTAATCAGAATATGCAAGACGAGTTGAATAAAAGTCTTGAGGATCTTGAAGAAGGGTTGTCTGAACCAGCTGATGTCCTTGCTACTCTACAAGGTTGGAGGAGGAAAGAAGAGATCCTACCTTTATTCAATAAAGAGGAGGGACAAGATGATGTAACAGAAGAATTCTCGAAGCTCAATTTGAAACCTCTGCCCATGGAGTTAAAATATACATACCTGGAAGAAAATAACCAATGTCCTGTTGTTATATCTTCGTCTCTTACCGGTCATTAGGAGATTTCTCTACTTGAAGTTCTTAAGAGGTGCAAGAAAACAATAGGATGGCAAATATCTGACTTGAAAGGAATCAGTCCTTTGGCTTGTACACATCACATATATATGGAGGAAGAAGCTAAACCAATTCGTCAACCTCAAAGAAGATTGAATCCTCATTTACAAGAAGTGGTGCGAACTGAGGTACTGAAGCTACTCCAAGCGGGTATTATTTATCCCATATCTGACAGCCCTTGGGTGAGTCCTACTCAAGTGGTACCAAAGAAGTCAGGGATTACTGTGGTTCAAAATGAAAAAGGAGAAGAAATTGTTACACGCCTCACTTCAGGTTGGAGGGTGTGTATTGACTATAGGAAATTGAATGTTGTTACAAGGAAAGATCATTTTCCACTCCCGTTTATTGATCAGGTGCCGGAGAGAGTCTCTGGCCATCCTTTCTATTGTTTCTTGGACGGGTACTCAAGGTATTTCCAAATTGAAATTGATGTTGAAGATCAGGAGAATACCACTTTCACATGTCCGTTTGGAACATACACCTACAGAAGAATGCCTTTTGATTTATGCAATGCACCTGCAACATTCCAAAGATGTATGCTTAGTATCTTCAGTGATATGGTGGAGCAAATTATGGAGGTTTTCATGGATGATATCACCATATATGGAGGTACATTTGAAGAATGCTTAGTAAATTTGGAAGCGGTTCTTAAAAGATGCATTGAAAAAGACTTGGTGCTCAACTGGGAGAAATGCCATTTTATGGTACATCAAGGAATTGTCCTTGGCCATATCATCTCCGAGAAAGACATTGAAGTTGATAAAGCAAAGGTGGAACTTATTGCCAAATTGCCATCCCCAACCACTATAAAAGGAGTAAGGCAATTTCTTGGCCATGCAGGGTTCTACAGGAGATTTATACAAGACTTCTCTAAGCTTTCAAGGCCTCTTTGTGAACTTTTAGCTAAGGATGCTAAGTTTGTCAGGGATGAGAGATGTCAAAAGAGTTTTGATCAATTGTAGCAATTTTTGACAACCGCTCCAATAGTAAGGGCTCCTAACTGGCAATTACCCTTTGAAGTAATGTGTGATGCCAGTGACTTTGCTATAGGAGCTATACTTGGCCAAAGAGAAGATGGGAAGCCCTATGTGATCTACTATGCAAGCAAAACATTGAACGAGACTCAAAGAAACTACACAACTATAGAGAAAGAATTGTTAGCTGTGGTGTTTGCTTTAGACAAGTTTCGTGCTTATTTGGTAGGGTCTTTCATCATTGTTTTCACTGACCATTCAGCCTTGAAGTATTTATTGATGAAGCAAGATGCAAAAGCAAGGTTGATTAGATGGATTCTTTTGTTACAAGAATTTGATCTCCAAATCAGAGACGAGAAAGGAGTGGAGAATGTGGTAGCTGACCACCTTTCAAGGTTGGCTATAGCACATAATTCTCATGTATTACCTATTAATGATGACTTTCCTGAGGAATCACTTATGTTGCTAGAGAAAGCTCCTTAGTATGCTCATATTGCTAACTATTTGGTTACTGGTGAAGTTCCAAGAGAGTGGAAAGCGCAAGATAGGAAGCACTTCTTTGCAAAGATTCATGCTTATTATTGGGAAGAGCCCTTCCTTTTCAAGTATTGTGCAGATCAGATCATAAGGAAGTGTGTCCCTGAAGAAGAGCAACAAGGGATCCTCAGCCATTGCCATGAGAATGCTTGTGGAGGCCACTTTGCCTCTCAGAAAACAGCCATGAAGGTCTTGCAATCAGGGTTTACTTGGCCATCGCTTTTCAAAGATTCCCACATCATGTGTAGGAGTTGTGATAGATGCCAAAGACTCGGGAAGCTTACAAAAAGAAACCAAATGCCCATGAACCCCATCCTTATAGTTGATCTTTTTTATGTTTGGGGTATTGATTTCATGGGACCTTTCCCAATGTCTTTTGGTAACTCTTATATATTGGTGGGGGTGGACTATGTTTCCAAATGGGTGGAGGCAATCCCCTGTAAACATAATGATCACAGGGTGGTTCTTAAATTTCTTAAGGAGAACATCTTCTCAAGATTTGGGGTGGCCCAAGGCCATAATCAGTGATGGAGGTACTTATTTTTGCAACAAACTTTTTGAAGCCCTATTAGCCAAGTATGGAGTGAAGCATAAGGTAGCTACACCTTATCATCCTCAAACTTCCGGGCAAGTGGAGCTAGCAAACAGGGAAATAAAAAACATACTGATGAAAGTGGTGATTACAAGCAGAAAAGATTGGTCTATTAAGCTACATGATTCATTATGGGCATATAGAACAACTTATAAGACTATTCTTGGCATGTGACCCTATCGTCTCGTCTATGGCAAAGCATGCCACCTCCCTGTGGAAGTTGAATATAAGGCTTGGTGGGCAATCAAGAGGTTGAACATGGACTTGATCAGAGCTGGGGCAAAGAGGTGCTTAGACCTTAATGAGATGGAGAAATTAAGAAATGATGCTTACATCAACTCCAAAGTTGCAAAACAGAGGATGAAGAAGTGGCATGATCAACTAATCTCCAACAAAGAATTGCGGAAAGGGCAAAGAGTCCTACTCTATGACTCAAGGCTCCATATCTTTCCAGGGAAGCTCAAGTCAAGGTGGATAGGTCCTTTCATTATTCACCAAGTACATCTCAATGGAGTGGTGGAATTACTAAATTCCAATGGCATAGACACCTTTAGAGTCAATGGTCATCGCCTCAAGCCATTCATTGAGCCATTCAAACCAAAAAATGAGGAAATCAACCTCCTTGAGCCATAAAAAGCCTGATCAGAGAAGGGTTAGATGGACTTGGTTTCACCAAAGTCCATAATTTTGTTAAATATGTTAATTTTTAAGTTTTCTAAATTTTTTGATTGTAATTTTGGTCTTGAAATTATGTAAATTGTAACTAACTTAATCTTTTTGAATGATTAAAATCAGGAGGAATTGCCAGAAAATCGAAAGAAGCTGCTCCGAGCTCATGCCATTCCTAGCTCATCAGAGCCATCACAAGCCCCTCTTTTTGTTGATCAGCCTATGCCTCATCAGGAGCCTCCTACAGGAGAGGCAGCTAAGCCATCATTTCCATAGCATCACTCCACGTCACTCAGGAGGTACCACTTCCTCCCTATTTTTCAATCACTTTTATCAAATTAAGGACAATGTTCAGCTTGGTTGGGGGGAGAGTTGAGGAAGGAAGTTTTTGTTATTAATGCTAAGTTATTTTGGTAATTTAGTTGCTTTTTGCTTAATTTTAAAATATTTTCTACTCTCCATGGTTATTAAGGAAAAATTTTCAGAATGAAAAGGGAGAAATTGAATTTTTGTCTTTTCACTTGACTTAGAGTTTGTATTATGCTTACCAGAGTTGATGAATTATTGAAGCTTCTATTGAATTCAACCTTAGTTCTTCCACTTTAAGCTATCCACACACTGTGCACAATAGGTTCCGATTATAAGATGAAAAACTATTTCCCTCTTGACTTAGGAAAATTTTAGACTTGGTACATTTGACCTCATTTAATAGTGTTGGGACACCTTATAAAAGGCCAATGAGCCTTTGAAAAAAAAGAATAAAGAAAGAAAGAAAAAAATTGTTTGCTTGCCTTGAAACTCGAGCAAGGTCTGAGGGGTATATGGTGAAAATCTTTAAAACCTGGTGCCCTAAGCCTTCAGTGGTTAGGAGTCACCGACCTCAATGCTCGTTACAAGGGTGGATAGGTGGAGTTTAACATATTGTAGGTGCTTGGGTATTAAAATATATTCTCAAAAGTCCGGGGTAAAATCCAAGGAGTTAGTGGTTGAAAGATCCTTAAAGCTTGATGCCCTAAACCTTAATTGGTTGGGAGTCATCAATGGACCCCCGTTACATTGACAAGTTAGAAAAGAATACCTTTAGCCTTATACTCCTACAATGAAAAAAAAATTTGTGAGAAAAGAGGTACGTTCTTAGCCTATTGGAGGTTAATTAGTTTGCTAAGCTTTGAAAAAGAACTAGGTTGGGGGGAGAGATTAGTTCAACATACTATATTCGAAAACTAATAAATAACACTTAGATTTTTGTGGAAGAGTAAGGTTTGACCCTTTGGGAGTGGAAACTCTTTTAAAGCTTAAATTTGCATAATGCCTTCTCTTTAAGAATTGTGAATAGACAAGTTATTTGATAACTCTTGTTGAAGTTTGACTTTTATTTATTTAATGTTCCATGTGAGAGTTAGATCATCATGCCACTTGAAAATTGTTTTTTGATCAGCATGATGTAAATTATAGTACTGTTTATTTTTATTTTTCTCTCCTTCATTGCTAAGGGACTAGCAATATGTCGGTTGGGGGGAGTGATTACTACTCAAAAAGTGTTATTTGATAGCTTGTAATTAACTCTTTTAAACACTTTTGAGTAGTAGTTATCACCTTTTAACCCAATTAACATGTTAAGGACCCTTGCAATCAATTCTAATCAAATTGTGTTAAGTTTTGGCGTTTCGATAGCTTTTTTATCACCAAAGCAATCCGAGATTGAGGAGAGTTATTTGGAATCCATGGCAAAGATGTCCGGACAGGGTGTCCGAACACACCATCGGAGGGTGGCGGAACGTGGGCTGTGGCAGGCTGGCGGAATGATGTAGCAATGCTTGCTCACTTTAGTCAATGATTCGGACAACATATCCGGATAGGATATGCTATCGTTCGGGGTGTGATGTTCACGAGTGCCGTGTGCTTCTCCCTGAGGGAGTCCGGATAAGGGAGCACGTCGCGTGTCCTCTTGGGGAATCCTGATGGAGTTGCTCCGGATAGCGATGCGCGCTCCGTGTCATCAGGGGGAGGGGTCTCTACACCTTGCACACGCAGACGGTCCCCCTTGTGACGCGAGGTATAGCTCATTCCATTTGGGAAAGAATTCTGTCTGACCGACATTCCACCTTCTCCGGATATCTCACATCCGAAATTCTATCCGCCCGACGTTCCACCTTCTCCTGATATGTCACATCTGGCGCCTGACGCCGGATGGGAGAGGAGGGCGTTTCAACTTCCTCGGTCAGACATGTCCAGATCCTTTGATAATGCTTACCCGGAGAGCACCCGTAGCCGACAATTCAGATTCCCCGAACAGCTTGGCTCGTCAGACACTCGCGATTCGCCAGATCCATTTCCGCCCACAATAAAAAAGCAAACTCTGATAATACTGACGACCAAGTCTCCATTTTGCACAGTGCAACGGAATTTCTCCTGAAGCTTCCCGACCGACTTTTTGAGATATTTTGCTTTAGATATTTGATGTCTAAATCCCCAAACTCTCCTTGTAACCCACCTATCATAAGATTCCTTAGTCTTTAAGTAAGAACAAAGGGTGAATAACCTTATATATATAGTTTGTAATTTTTTTTAAGAAAGGAGAGTCAGGGAGCTTGTTCTCAGACGCATCCTTTGTACAATTTTGCAAGAAATATATTTTACAAAGCACTTGCTCTGTTTTTCCTATATATTTTTGTTTTCTCATTCTTTTTCTTACTAGCTAAACAAGCTCTGAGGAAGTTTCCTCAGAGAATGAGTGGCTAGACTTTTAGTTCCCTGAAGCTAAGGTTGCCGGGAGAGGTTCCAAGTGCAAGAATTAGTAGCTTTATGGTTTCAGCCATTAATGAAGAGAAAATATAATCCTTTAATGATTTCTATGTTTTTAGTTAACTTAAAACACCTTCAATTCACTTGAGCCAACACTTGGTAAGGCAAGTGATCTCCGTCCATGGAGATGCACTAGTTTACCTCTTGCGAGCTTTTGGGAAGTGACTTGAAGGTAGGTGATTCATGCCCAGTTGGTGTGCCAGCTGATTTGTGTCCAGCTGGTGCTCCTTGAATGAGGGAGTAATCAACAAAATTTATAACCTATAACACCATACACTAGGGTAGCAAAGACAAAGCTACTATAGTATAGCGGCTCTAGAATCGTTCACTGGGAAGGATTAACAAGCTATCAATGATATCAATTCAAAGTGAATTGGTTTTGTTTCATTTCAAGGTTAGCTTAAGAAATAAAACACAAACTTTGATTGGTGAAGATTTAGACTTAAACTAACTAACACAATAAGTAATGGGAATAATTTAGGAAGAAAAGCATTCCTTGGAGAGTTAGGTTCACTGGGGTGGTTTCTCATGCAAAAGACATAGCTCTGGTCAGATGGTTCATTTCCTCGCGTTAAAGATTCAACATATAGTCAATTCTCTAACTGGTGTTGTACAGATACCTCCTCCAATTAGATTTCACTTTAATTCTCTCACTGATGCAACTTGCAATGGTTTCAGCCTCTCACTAAGCCGTAACCATTCAAGGTGATCTTTAACCTTGGATTACCTGTCAAAAGCTCGCAAGAGATAACTAATGGATGTCTCCTTGGAGTCCAAAAGCTTACCAAGTGTTGGCTATTCTAGAAAATCCTACCCTAAAATCACCTTCCAGAGGCTCGCAAGGGGTAAACTAGTGCATTTCCATGGTTGGAAATCACTTGCCTTACCAAGTGTTGGCCCAGGTGACTCTAAGGTGTTTTAAGTTAACTAAAAACATAGAAATCACTAAAGGATTTCACTTCCTCTTCATTACTAGCTAAAACCACAAAGCTTTGCATTCTTGCACTTGGAACCTTCCCCGGCAACCTTAGCTCCAAGGAATTAGAGGTTTAGTTACTCATTCTCTAGGGAAAACTCCTTAGAGAGTTCATAACTTAGTAAGAAAATAAAAATACAAAGTGAGAAGGTAAGGCAATACAAAGAACTGAACTTTACTTGCTTACCCAAAACTTTTACAAAAGGATCTCCTCCCTGAGAACAGGCTCCCAAGAGGTACTTATATGAACATAATATAAAACTAATTATTACATAGATATTTTATCTTTTTACTAACTTAAAAGCTAAGGAATCTTGTAATTGGTGGCTTACAAGGAGTATTTTGGGATTTAGATAACAAAAATCTGATGTAAAATATCTCCCAATGTCGGTAGCAAATATCGGGATGCTCCAAGAACCATTTCGCAAGAGAAAATGGTGTCTGCGAGATTTCGCAGGCACTCAAGAAGGGCTGCGAAATCATTTCGCAACAACATGTTATCTTCGCAGGGTTGCGAAGATGGCTTCCACCTTGAGGTTCTCAGCTCCCAGCTTGCGGCATATATCGGGCAACTTCAGAAGGAAATACACCTTACTGTACAAAAAGGCTGCGAAATCACTTCGCAACAAAAGGGTGATTTCGCAACACTTTGGAAAATGCTTCCTTCAGCTTGGAGTGATTGGCTTGTAATGGCTGTAACTTCTTCATTTCAACTTCGAATTGCATACCGTTTGAAGCATTGGATTGTTGACTTCCTGAGCTTTGAAATGGTATATAGCATGCATCAATTGGACTTCTGAAACTGCTCCAAAAGTGGCTGCTACGACTGTCATCAAGAATATGCTTCATGGCAGATTCTCTTTACTTTTTCTCCATGCAATCCGGATTTACTCTTGGCAAATGACTTCTAAGCTTTACCCAAGATTCCTCAAAACTCTCCTCAAACTTGAATTGCTTTGGTGATCAAATTACTAACAAAAACACCAAAACTTACACAAAGTGATTAAAATTGCTTTCAAGGGTCCTTAACATGCCAATTGAGTTAAAAGGCCAAAACTACTACTCAAAAGTGTTTAAAAGGATAATTATAAGCTATCAAATAGCACTTTTTGAGTAGTAATCACTCCCCCCAACCGACATATTGCTAGTCCCTTAGCAATATAGGAGAGAAAAATTGAAAATAAAAGCAAACTAACCTATAATGTACAACATCATGCTGATCAAAAACAATTCTCAAGTGGCATGATGATCTAATTCTCTCATGAAAACATTAAAGAAATACAAACCCAAATTTCAACAAGAGTTATAACAAACTATGCTAAACACTGTCAAACAAGGGAATGCATTATGCAAACTAAAGTTTTAAAATCATTTCCACTTTCAAAGAACCAAACTTTATTCTTCCTCAAAAATCTATGTGTATTGGTTCCTTAGCTTCCGAGAATAATATTGATGCGACTCATGGTAGCTTAGCTTTAAAGGCGTATCAACAAAATTTATACCTTGAATACTATTACTAAAGTAGCCAAGCTACTATAGCATAGTGGTTCTAGGATCGTTCACTGGGAAGGGTTTTCGCAAACACAAGTGATATTCAAGTTAGGAAAATAGGTGATTTTCTTATGGATGTTAGCCTTAAAAGAAGATGTAAATGTTTTAGAAAGATTTAAACTAATCTAAGCTAACATTAAAGACTAAAATGAAAGGGTGTAAAAACAAGTTTCTTAAAGATAGGATAGCTATGCTCTGGCTCTTACGCAAATTGGAAATCTCAGGATAGGCTCCTCGCGTTGGGGTTGCAACTATGGTGATGCTTGCTTCCCGAACCGGTATGGATTTAGCAAATCACGTTTTAATCCTTTAAAATGG
This sequence comes from Vitis vinifera, assembly GCF_030704535.1. Taxonomy (NCBI): domain Eukaryota; kingdom Viridiplantae; phylum Streptophyta; class Magnoliopsida; order Vitales; family Vitaceae; genus Vitis; species Vitis vinifera. The sequence continues at coordinate 14,479,121 of NC_081805.1, read as the reverse complement.
CAAAACAAATGGTAGTGAATTTCATCAATGGTTATTCACCTTAGACTTCCTTTGAATGGCTCGTAAGAGATAACTAATGGTCTAAAGCCAAAAGCTTACCAAATATTGGCAACTCAAAGTCATTTCAGGTGATAAACTCACCTTTCAATGGCCATTGAAATTGGTTCTAACGGATTAATACAAAACTTGGAATTGAAAACCTCACCTTCCAATAGCTCGTAGGAGATAACTAATGGATAGAAATCCAAAAGCTTATCAAGTATTGGCCGTTGGAAGTTGTCCAAAGGAAATAAAAACCAAACTTTGCATTAATGAACCTTTAATGAAAAATGACTACCTTACCTTCCGGGTGTGAGAAATTTCCATGGGATTGCATCCAAGTCATCACATAACATCCATACTTTGAGAAACTAAAAGTTTTAGCCAATCATCCTCTGAGGAAAAGCCCTTAGAGGCTGTTTGGCTACCAAGAAAATAAAATAGTGAAGAGAAAAGAGAAAACGAGAGAGTGTAAAACGTAATATGTATTATATATTCCAAGAGGTGATTTCCACCCCTTATATAGTCTTTACAAAAGCAAAAGCTTGTGATTGGCTTGTTACAAGGAGAATAAAGGAAATTACATCAAAAAATACAAAAGAAAATATCTAAAGTGGAGTCGGCAAAAACAGAGCAAAATTCGCACCACGCATGGGTTGTGCGAAATTTTCGCACACCTGAGGGGGGTGTGCGAGTTTCGCACACCATTCGCACACCATTCGCACACCTTTCGCACACCTAGAGCAGTTGTCTTCCAAAGGCCATATCTTCCTCATTTCAGCTCCAAATCGTACACGGTTTGAAGCGTTAGATTCTTGACTTCCTGAGCTTTGAAATGGTATATAGCATGTAGAAAATGGACTTCGGGAAGTGCTCCAAAAGTGCCAAAGAAGACTGAAGCTGCTGTCCTCTATTTTCCTCTTTGCTTCTTTTTGCTTCTCTTTGCTTTTCTCCTTTTGTTGGCTTGCTTTGGTGTAGCTAAAAGCTTGCTTTAACTTGTCCAAGTAGCTCCTCCATCATTTGGCATGCTTGAATTGATTCATAAGCTGATATAAACATGTAAACTTGCCACAAAATGGTTAAAACCAATTACTAAGGACCTTAATGAATTAATTGGGTTAAATGAATATGATTACTACTCAAAGGTGCTTTAAACCATTATAATTAGGTCTACAAAATAGCACTTTTTGGTAGTAATCAAATATGCTAAACTAATCTCTCCCCCCAACCTATCTCTTTTCAACACTTAGCAAACTGACCAAAATCAATAAGAAAAGAACACACTTTTTCTTCTTTTTTTTTTAAGGCAGGTTAAAGGGGTATTCTTTCTGAATTGTCCATGTAATGGGGGTCCATTGATGCGACTCATGGTAGCTTAGCTTTAAAGGCGTATCAACAAAATTTATACCTTAAATACTATTACTAAAGTAGCCAAGCTACTATAGCATAGTGGTTCTAAGATCGTTCACTGGGAAGGGTTTTCGCAAACACAAGTGATATTCAAATTAGGAAAATAGGTGATTTTCTTATGGATGTTAGCTTTAAAAGAAGATGCAAATGTTTTAGAAAGATTTAAACTAATCTAAGCTAACATTAAAGACTAAAATGAAAGGGTGTAAAAACAAGTTTCTCAAAGATAGGATAGCTATGCTCTGGCTCTTATGCAAATTGGAAATCTCAGGATAGGCTCCTCGCGTTGGGGTTACAACTATGGTGATGCTTGCTTCCCGAACCGGTATGGATTTAGCAAATCAAGTTTTAATCCTTTAAAATGGCAAAACAGATGGTAGTGAATTTCATCAATGGTTATTCACCTTAGACTTCCTTTGAATGGCTCGTAAGAGATAACTAATGGTCTAAAGCCAAAAGCTTACCAAATATTGGCAACTCAAAGTCATTCCAGGTGATAAACTCACCTTTCAATGGCCATTGAAATTGGTTCTAACGGATTAACGCAAAACTTGGAATTGAAAACCTCACCTTCCAATAGCTCGTAGGAGATAACTAATGGATAGAAATCCAAAAGCTTATCAAGTATTGGCCGTTGGAAGTTGTCCAAAGGAAATAAAAACCAAACTTTGCATTAATGAACCATTAATGAAAAACGACTACCTTACCTTCCAGGTGCGAGAAATTTCCATGGGATTGCATCCAAGTCATCACATAACATCCATACTTTGAGAAACTAAAAGTTTTAGCCAATCACCCTCTGAGGAAAAGCCCTCAAAGGCTGTTTGGCTACTAAGAAAATAGAAATGGGGAAGAACAGGAGAAGAGAGAAAAACAGAGCTTTATATATTCCTAAGTTAATGTACAGAGGATCGATCCCCCAATATCCCCTCCTGTTTTGGAGGTGTTGTGCACCTCTATATATAGCAAAATTACAAGATAAAGCTTTATGTCGGCTGAATACAAGGTTACAAAAGGAATTTACACGAGAAAATATCAAGCTAAAAATATTTGGGAAGTCGGTGGTGCGTGCGTGGAGAAACAGAGGATTCAAAGGAATTTCGCAAGGTGCCTAAATCCTCCTTGCGAAATTGGTCATTTGACATGATGCAGTTGTCTTCCGAAGGCCATATCTTCCTCATTTTAGCTCTAAATCATACACGGTTTGAAGCGTTGGATTCTTGACTTCCTGAGCTTTGAAATGGTATGTAGCATGTAGAAAATGGACTTCGGAAAGTGCTTCAAAAGTGCGAAATAAGACTGCAGCTGTTTTCTTCACTCTGTTTTCCTCTTCTCCATTGCTTGTGCTCGTGTTTCCACTTGAAATTCAAGCCTGTAATCATCCAAAATCCTTGCTTAACTCGCCCAAATAGCTCCTCCATCAATTGGCATGCTTGAATTGGTTCATAAGCTGATAAAAACATGTAAACTTGCCACAAAATGGTTAAAACCAATTACTAAGGACCTTAGTGAATTAATTGGGTTAAATGAATATGATTACTACTCAAAGGTGCTTAAAACCATTATTATTAGGTCTACATAATAGCACTTTTTGGTAGTAATCATCCATCGATGACTCCCAACCAATTAAGGTTTAGGGCATCAAGTTTTAAGGATCTTTCAACCACTAACTCCTCGGATTTTTCCCTGGACTTTTGAGAATGAATTTTTAATACCCAAACACCTACCACATGCTAACTCCACCTATCCACCCCTGTAACGAGCATTGAGGTCGGTGACTCCCAACCAATTAAGGCTTAGGGTACCAGGTTTCAAAGATTTTCACCATATACCCCTCAGACCTTGCTCGGGTTTTAAGGCAAGCAAACAACTTTCTTTATTTCAAAGGCTCATTGGCCTTTTGCAGGGTGTTTCAATTTTATCAAATGAGGCCAAATATACCAAGTCCCAAAATTATCCTAAGTCAAGAGGGAAATAGCTTTTCATGTTATAATCGGAATCTAATGTGCACATTGTGTGAATAGCTTAAATTGGAAGAACTAGATTCAATTTCAATAGAAGTTTCAACAATTAAACCACTTTAGTGAGCATAATCCATACTCTAAGTCAAGTGAAAAACAACAGTTCGATTTCTCCTGTTTTAATTTGAAAATTTTTCCTCAAAATTCATGGAGAATAGAGTAAAAAGAGTAAAAAGCAAAAACTACAACTAATTTACCAAAATAATTACATTACTAAAAAGGCTTAGCATACTTCCTTTAATTTAGCATAACTTCCTTCCTCATTTCCCCCCAACTGAACTGAGCATTGTCCTCAATGTGATATGAGTGATTGTAATTAAAGGGAGGAAGTGGTACCTCCTGAGTGATATCAATTTCGCATACTGATTGGAGAAACCACATGTTTCAAAAAGAATAGAATATGTGAGAAAAGGAAATAAGGATAACTTAATGCTAAAGGTTAACAAGAAATATTAAACTTGTATTACTTTGAATCTATTTGAGTACAATGTAAAAGAAAAGCAATACAAGCAATCCCAAATATAGTACCAAAATAATGGGATTTCTTTCCAACTAAAAAAAACGAAATACATAAAAGAAAAGCAATATATATATATATATTCTAATGAGTGGGTGGTGCTGGGGCTAGGCAGATGGGTCTGCCTCTTCAGCTGGTGCTTTAGATGGGGCCTGAGGCTCTTGATTACTACTCAAAAAGTGCTATTTGATAGCCTATAATTAATTCTTTTAAACACTTTTGAGTAGTAGTTTTGGCCTTTTAACTCAATTGGCATGTTAAGGACCCTTGAAAGCAATTTTGATCACTTTGTGTAAGTTTTGGTGTTTTTGTTAGTATTCTGATCACCAAATCAAGTCAAGACTGAGGAGAGCTATGAGGAATCTTGGGCAAAGCCTGGAAGTCATTTGCCAAGAGTAAATCCGGATTGCAAGGAGAAAAATCAAAGAGAATCTGTCATAAAGCCTATTCTTGATGACAGTCGTAATAGCCACTTTTGGAGCACTTTCTGAAGTCCAAATGATGTATGCTATATACCATTTCAAAGCTCAGGAAGTCAACAATCCAATGCTTCAAACTGTGTGCAATTCAGAGTTGAAAGGAGGAAGTTGCAGCCATTACAAGCCAATCACTCCGAGCTAAAGGAAGCATTTTGCAAAGTGTTGCGAAATCACCCTTTTGTTGCGAAGTGATTTCGCAGCATTTTTGTACAGTAAGGTGTTTCTCCTTCTGACGATGCACGATTTATTCCACGAGAAGGAAGCTAGGAACCTTAAGGTGGAAGCCAACTTCGCAGCCCTGTGAAGATAACTTGGTGTTGCGAAATAATTTCGCAGCCCTCTTGGGTGTCTGCGAAATCTCGCAGACACCATTTTTCTCCTGCGAAATGGTTCCTGAAGCCTCCCGAAGTTTGCTACCGACATTGGGAGATATTTTCCATTAGATTTTTGTTGTCTAAATCCCAAAATACTCCTTGTAAACCACCAATTACATGATTCCTTAGTTTTTAAGTTAGTAAAAAGGCTAAATATCTATGTAATAATTAGTTTTATATTATGTTCATATATATATACCTCTCGAGAGCCTGTTCTAAAAGAGGAGTTCCTTCTGTAACCGTTTGGGTAAGAAAGTAAAGTCTATTTTCCTTCTACTGCCTTACCTTCTCACTTTGTATTTTCATTTTATTTCTAAGTTATAAATTCTCTGAGGAGTTTTCCCCAGAGAATGAGTAACTAAACCTCTAATTCCTTGGAGCTAAGGTTGCCGGGGAAGGTTCCAAATGCAAGAATGCAAAGCTTTGTGGTTTTAACTATTAATGAAGAGGAAGTGAAATCCTTTAGTGATTTCTATGTTTTTAGTTAACTTAAAAGACTTTGGAGTTACCTAGGCCAACACTTGGTAAGGCAAGTGATTTCCAACCATGGAAATGCACTAGTTTACCCCTTGCGAGCCTCTGGTAGGTGACTTCAGGGTAGGATTTTCTAGAATAGCCAACACTTGGTAAGCTTTTGGACTCCTAGGAGACATCCATTAGTTATCTCTTGCGAGCTTTTGACCAGTAATCCAAGGTTAAAGATCACCTTGAATGGTTAAGGCTTAGTGAGAGGCTTAAACCATTGCAAAGTGCATCAGTGAGAGAATTAAAGTGAAATCTAATTGAAGGAGTCTCTGTACATCACCGGTTAGAGAATTGACTATAAGTTGAATCTCTAATGCGAGGAAATGAACCATCTAACCAGAGCCGTGTCTTTTGCATGAGGAACCACCCCAGTGAACCTAAATCTCCAAGGAATGCTTTTCTTCCTAAGTTATTTCAAACTTCTGTTATGTTAGTTAGTTTAAGTCTAAACCTTTACCAATCAAAGTTTGTGTTTTACTTCTTAAACTAACCTTGAAATGAAACAAGGCCAATTCACTTGGAATTGGTATCATTAATTGCTTGTTAATCATTCCCAGTGAACGATCCTAGAGCCACTATACTATAGTAGCTTTGTCTTTGCTACCCTAGTATATGGTGTTATAGGTTATAAATTTTGTTGATTACTCCCTCAATCAAGGAGCACCAGCTGGACACAAATCAACTGAGACACCAATTGGGCACGAATCAGCTCTACTGGATGAGAGTGTGGCATTGCTGTGGTAGATGTGGAGGGCTCAACAGCTGGTGGCAGGTCGAAATGAAGCTGGAGCTGCCTTAAGATGGCAGTGTGTTGAGCCTGAGTGGCCAACATCTGCTCTTGGCATGCTCTAATGGCTGCCATCTCTTGAGCAAGACTGCTCTGAGATGCTGTGAGGGTCTCCAATGAACGACACAACTCTCTGTATTCAGAAATGGGAATGGCCATCCTCGGTTCAACTGAAGTGGATGGATGAGATGAAGCTGGAGCAGCTGGTGGAGCTCTGGGAATGGCAGGAGCGGCAACTGTTATACCCTCAGGTATGTGTCGTGGGGATGCTCTCCTTGCAGCTGGTTGTGGGCGCTCAGGCTGGTCAACTCTATAAGCTATCATGTTGTTCCATTTGTCAATAGTGAATAGCTCACGGCAAATGCCTTTGCGCTCCAACTGAGGCTCAGAAGGATATCCCAAGTGCTCCAGAATTTGGCAAAGTAGCCTTGGAAAGAGGAGGGGAATGGCATCAGCCCTCTGAAGCTTCTTTTTGTGTACCTTCTCTTCGAAATAGAGAAGGGCTGCCAGAATTAGATGATGAGGCCCAAAGAAAAATCCCTCAGACATCTTGTACAGGGCTTCTAAGAGGACTCCTTCTTTGAGTCCAATGCTACAATGGGTAGAGGTTATGACGCAAAAATGCATCAATCAGAAACATGATTGGAGGAAGCTCCCCCCTCAACAAATGTGATTGCGTGGCAGCTCCTCTGGACAGGGTGTGCACCATCTCCAGCTCAATAGGATTGGTCAAAGCTCTAAAATTATGGAATTGGCTCGGCTCATAGGGAATTTGCAAGGTTTCAGCTATATGGCGTGCTCCCAATATGCCATGCCTCCCATCAATAGTGAAATGAATTAAAGTTGGATCCCTGACCTGGTTGGTTGTCATGGATTGATAGAAATCCATGGCTACCCTTGGGTAGAAAAAGTCTGTCGGAGTCAGTAGGTGCTCCATATGATATCTTCTCAGTAGGTTGAATGACTGTGCAAGCTCCGGCTGCAATCGGAATGCGGCTATGTCGAAGAACAGCTCGGAGTGGAATGGTCGAGCTCTACAATCCAAATTTCCCTCAATTGGGGGCTGAGTTAGCATTGGCCGCCTGATTACTTCTTTCGGAGCTATTTCAGATGGAATTTGGGGCTCGGGAAGCGGTGGCTGAGGCTCTTTAAGCTCTGCTGGCGGCATCGGAGATGGCACCGGAGGCTGAATTGGCGAGGGAATCGGCGAGGGAACTGGAGTTGGAACCGGCGATGGCCCTGGAGATTGCTCAATCAGGTCAATGGGTTTTGAGCTTTCAACCCTTGGCCTCTTTTGCAGTGGCCGACCTCCTGACCTGGTTAGGTAACGTCTCGCCGGCGGCTTTGGCGGCGCGGGCTTCACCGAAGGAGGAACTGGTTTTGGCTGTGAAGGCTCAGAAACGGGATCTGGAACTAGCTCCTTTCGCAAGCTTCTCTTACGTTTTAAGGGGAGGAAGACTTGGCCCCTCTTGTTTGCGCCATTTCGGGTTACCGAAATTTGGCCGGAGCTGCTGATCAGAGAAGATGACCGGAGACTTGCGCGGTGAGGCTCGAGGAAGAAGATGAATAGCCTGCGAGAATGGCGCGCTCTGATTTTGAAACCCTTTTTATAGCTCAAATGACCGGTATAAATAGGAATAACGGAAGACTAAGGGTCAGTTTGAGTTTCGTAGAAAAATGCCAATTTCACAGCAAAATGCCATTTTCGCAGCCACTTCGCAATGCGTTTCGCAGCTGCGAAATGAATGTAACTGTGCTGCGAAGTGGCACACGTGTGCCAAAATCGCTTTCGCAATTGCGAAATACCTTGCGGAATGGGACTTTTGTTGCGAAATCTGGGCTTTACCGCTTCGCAGCCGTTTCGCAGCTGCGAAATGGGGGCTCCTGTGCTGCGAAGTGGCACTCGTGTGCCAAACTCGCCTTCGCAGCTGCGAAAATTCTCGCTGAGAATCCCAAAGTGTTGCGGAATGATTTGGCAACAAAATGCTCATTTCGCAGAAGTTTTCTTTAGGCTGCGAAATCTCGCAGAGCTTTGTTTTTGCTTTGTTTTCACTCTATTTTTGCTCCGATTTAGATCCGATTTTTTTCCTTTTAATTTCCTTGAAATTTCTTCCACCTGGGATCATTCAAAAAGATTAAAACACACCTAAAAACATGATTTAAGATCAAAAACTAAGATCAAATGTATGGAAAAAACTTGAAAATTTACAAAAATTTTGGACTGTGGTAAACCACGTCCAGCAAACCCTTCTTTGCTTAGGCTTTTTGAGGCTCAAGGAGGTTGATCTCCTCCTTTTCTGGTTTGAATGGCTCCATGAATGGCTTGAGACGATATCCATTGACTTTGAAGCTATCCTTGCCATTTGAATTCAATAATTCCACCACTCCATTGGAACATACTCGGTGAATAATGAACGGACCTATCCACCTTGACTTGAGCTTCACAGGAAAGATATGGAGTCTTGTGTCATACAGTAAAACTCTTTGCCCTTCCTGAAATTCCTTGTTGGAGATGAGTTGATCATGCCACTTCTTTATCCTCTGTTTTGCAACTTTAGAATTGATATAAGCATTATTTCTTAATTCCTCCATCTCATTAAGGTCTAGATATCTCTTTTCTCCGGCTCTGATCAAGTCCATGTTCAGTTTTTTTATTGCCCACCAAGCTTTGTATTCAACTTCCACAGGGAGATGGCATGCTTTGCCATAGACATGACGATAGGGAGACATGCCAAGAATAGTCTTATAAGCTGTTCTATATGCCCACAATGAATCATGAAGCCTAATAGACCAATCTTTTCTGCTTGTATTCACCACTTTCATCAATATGTTCTTTATTTCCCTGTTAGCTAGCTCAACTTGCCCGGAAGTCTGAGGATGATAAGGTGTAGCCACCTTATGCTTCACTTCATACTTGGATAACAGAGCTTCAAAAGGTTTGTTGCAAAAATGAGCACCTCCATCACTGATTATGGCTTTGGGCACCCCAAATCTTGAGAAAATGTTATCTTTAAGAAACTTGAGAACCACTCTGTGATCATTTTATTTACAGGGGATTGCCTCAACCCACTTAGAAACATAATCCACTCCCACCAAGATGTAAGAATTACCAAAAGACATTGGAAAAGGTCCCATGAAGTCAATGCCCCATACATCAAATAGCTCAACTATTAGAATGGGGTTCATAGGCATTTGATTTCTTTTTGTTAACTTTCCAAGCCGTTGGCATCTATCACAACTCCTACACATGATGTGGGCATCTTTGAAAAGAGATGGCCAGGTAAACCCTGATTGCAACACCTTCATAGCTGTTTTCTGAGAGGCAAAGTGGCCTCCACATGCATTCTCATGACAATGAGATAGAATCCCTTGTTGCTCATCTTTAGGAACACATTTCCTTATGATCTGATCTGCACAATACTTAAAAAGAAAGGGCTCTTCCCAATAATAAGCATGAATTTTGGCAAAGAAGTGCTTCCTGTCCTATGCATTCCACTCACTTGGAATTTCAGCAGTTACTAAGTAATTAGCAATATGAGCATACCAAGGAGTTTTCACTAGGAACATGAGTGATTCTTCAGGAAAATCATCATTAATAGGCAAGGGATGGGAATTATGTGCTATAACTAACCTTGAAAGGTGGTCAGCTACCACATTCTCCACTCCTTTCTTATCTTTGATTTGAAGATCGAATTCTTGTAACAAAAGAATCCATCTAATCAACCTTGCTTTTGCATCTTGCTTTATCAATAAATACTTCAAGGCTGAATGGTCAGTGAAGACAATGATGAAAGACCCCACTAAATAAGCACGAAATTTGTCCAAAGCAAATACCACAACTAACAATTCTTTCTTTGTAGTTGTGTAGTTCCTTTGAGCTTCATTCAGTGTTTTACTTGCATAGTAAATCACATAGGGCTTCCCATCTTCCCTTTGGCCAAGCACAGCTCCTATATCAAAGTCACTGGCATCACACATCAGTTCAAAAGGTAATTGCCAGTTAGGGGCTCTCACTATTGGAGTTGTTGTTAAAAATTTCTTCAGTTGATCAAAGCTATTTTGACACCTTTCATCCCACATAAACTTAGCATCCTTAGCTAACAGCTCACAAAGAGGTTTTGAAAGACTTGAAAAACCTTTTATAAACCTCCTATAGAACCCTGCATGGCCAAGGAACTGTCTTACTCCTTTCACAGTTGTTGGGGATGGTAATTTGACAATAAGCTCCACTTTTGCTTTATCAACTTCAATGCCTTTTTCAGAGATGATATGGCCAAGGACAATTCTTTGACGTGCAATAAAATGGCATTTCTCCTAGTTGAGCACCAGGTCTTTTTCAACGTATCTGTGAAGAACTGCTTCCAAATTAACTAAGCATTCCTCAAATGTACCTCCATATACGGTGATGTCATCCATGAAAACCTCCATAATTCGCTCCACCATATCACTGAAAATACTCAACATACATCTTTGAAATGTAGCAGGTGCATTGCATAAACCAAAAGGCATTCTCCTGTAAGCATATGTTCCAAATGGACATGTAAAAGTGGTTTTTTCTTGATCTGCCACATCAATTTCAATCTGAAAATACCCTGAATACCCATCCAAGAAACAATAGAATGGATGTCCAGATACTCTTTCCAGCACTTGGTCAATAAATGGCAATGGAAAATGATCCTTCCTGGTTACAGCATTCAACTTTCTATAATCAATACACACCCTCCAACCTAAAGTGAGGCGTGTAGTAACTTCCTCTCCTTTTTCATTCTGAACCACTGTGATCCCTGACTTCTTTGGTACCACTTGAGTAGGACTCACCCAAGGGCTATCAAATATAGGGTAAATGATTCCTGCTTGAAGTAGCTTCAGCACCTCAGCTCGCACCACCTCTTGTAAATGAGGATTCAATCTTCTTTGAAGTTGATGAATTGGCTTTGACTTCTCTTCCATATATATATGATGAGTACAAACTAAAGGACTAATGTCTTTCAAGTCGGATATTTGCCATCCTATTGCCTTCTTACACCTCTTGAGAACTTCCATTAAACAATTCTCTTAATGACTGGTCAGAGATGAAGATATCACAACAGGACATTGATTATTTTCTTCAAGATATGTATATTTTAGCTCCACAGGTAAAGGCTTCAGATTGAGTTTTGGAATTTCTTTTTCAGCAGCTGCCTCCTCTTCTTCATTGAACAAAGGTAAAATCTCTTCTATCTTTCTCCAACTTTGTAGAGTAGCAAGCATAGTAGGAGATTCAGACAAACCTTCCTCAAAATTCACAAGACTTTCATTCAACTTGTCTTACATATTTTGATTACAGTGCTCCTCCACCAAAGTATCAATAATGGACAGCTCTTCTGGACCCTCTTCTTCTTCCGGAGTGATTTGCTTTTTAGACATATAGAAAATATTGAGATCCAGTGTCATGTTGCCAAAAGTGAGTTGCATCAGCCCATTCTTGCAGTTGATGATTGCATTTGAGGTAGCAAGAAATGGCCTTCCAAGGATGATAGGAACTAAATTAGCTTCCTTTTACAGTAGGATCTGTATCAAGAACAATAAAATCTACTGGATAGTAGAAATTATCCACTCGAACCAAGACATCCTCAATTACCCCCCTTCGAATTTTTACTGATCTATCTGCTAGAGATAGAGTGATTGTTGTTGGCTTTAATTCCCCAAGTCTTAATTGCTTGTAGACGAAATAAGGAAGTAAATTCACACTTGCTCCCAAATCTAGCAAGGCTTTCTCCACTACCTTTCCTCCAATCATGACTGAAATGGTAGGACTTCCCGGGTCTTTGTACTTCAAAGGAGACTTACATTGTAAGATTGCACTTACTTGCTCAGTCAAGAAGGCTTTCTTGTTTACAGTCAACCCTCTTTTGATGGTACATAAATCCTTTAGGAATTTTGCATACGTTGGAACTTGTTTAATCATATCCAACAGTGGAATATTGACTTTCACTTGTCTCAATACTTCAAGGATTTCAGCTGCATTTCTAATCCCCTTTTTCCCATGTAATGCTTGAGGAAAAGGTGGAGAGGTTGATTTCTTCAGCCTTTCTTCCTTCAGAAGTTCCTTCTCTGGAATTGCATTCATTGTTGAATCAGAGTCCTTTGTTTCTTCACTAATCTCACTCTCTTTATCTTCCATTTCCTTCCCTTTCTATAACTCTTCTTCATTCTCAACATGTGGCTCAGGTGTTGGCTTCTCAATTTTTTTACCACTCCTTAGAGTGATCAAGGCTTTGACATCTTTCACCTGTGATGATTCTCCCTCTTGGCTTTCCACTTCATGGACACCTTTGGGGTTCTGGTGGGGTTGAAAGGAAATCTTCCCTTTTCTTGCAGTGTATTCAAATTTGTAAGCCTTGAAATTGAATATTGGATGTTATCAACCTTTTGGTTCATATCATTTTGCATTCCATCCATCCTTTTATTCAACATACTCTCCACTCTGTCAATTCTTTGATAGATTTGAGCATTGGTGGCTTCTTGGTTTCCAACAAAATCTCCCACTACCTTGTTGAGATTAGCCATTGCTTGTTCAAGACTTGAAGTTTGTTGAGATGATGGATCCGGCTGTTGGTATTGAGTTGCTCTGGCTTTCCATGAGAAATTTGGATGATTCCTCCAACTTGAGTTGTAGGTATTTCCATAAGGCGCATTGTTATTGGGCCTGAATTGTCCAACAACATTTGCTTGATCTCTAAACATCTCCCTTTCAGCTGAAATTGCAGGGCATTCCTCCACCAAATGTTCATATGATTGACAATTAGGACACAACTTCACTTGCACTGGTGCTTCAACAACAGCTTGCACTTCATGAATTCTTTTCAGCTCCAGCTCCTCCAATCTTCTTGTCATAGCTGTCAACTTTGCTTTCATATCATCATCTTCTTTCAAGGTATACATCCCAGCCTTTGCATTGAAAGCATTCAGTTGAGACTTCATCTTACCCACTCTCCTTTGGTTGGTTCATCCCATCCCCTTGAAACATCAGCTACATAGCTCAAGAAATCCATAGCTTCTTCCGGATTTTTGCTCATGAAATCTCCTCCACACATTGTCTCGAGGAGTTGCTTCATTGAGGAGGACGTACCATCATAGAAATAGCTCACCAATAGCCAAGTATCAAAGCCATGGTGAGGGCAAGCATTTATAGCTTCCATATATCTTTCCCAACACTCATAGAATTTCTCATTCTCTTTAGCTGAGAAGTTTGAAATTTGCCTTTTCAAGCCATTTGTTCTATGAGTGGGAAAAAATTTCTTGAGGAATTCAGCTTGTAGATCAGTCCAAGAACGGATACTCCTTGGCCTTAAAGAATTAAGCCAAATTTTGGCCTTATCCTTTAAAGTAAAAGGAAATAATTTAAGCCTCATCAAATCAATTGAAGCTCCTCCCTCTTGGAATGTATTACAAACATCTTCAAATTCCTTGATGTGTGCATACGGATTCTCACTTTCCATCCCATGGAAAGTTGGTAGAAGTGGAACAAGATACGGTCTGATCACTAGTTGCTCTATAGGGGGCACTATACATGATGGTGCACTCATACGAGGTGGATGCATGTGGTCCCTCATTGATCTGAATTCATTAAGGTTGTCTTGACGACCTTGGTGAATATGCTGATCTTCAGGTGTAGTTTCCATGATATTCAAGCTTAATTCGAATTCTTTCTTCTGAGGTGTATCACACTTAACAAGCCTTCCTCCACTGTCTCGTATCCACTTTGGCATACACAACTAGTATCTATCTGCAACTTAAATGAAAATAAAGGACAACAAAAGAAACAGGGCTACAACAACAAAATTAAACTAGGCTAAATTTTAAAAGATAAACTTGGATTATGAATAAATAAAGAAAGAATGAGAATTAGTAAAGTGAAAGAAACGTTACCAACTTGTGATGAAAATCACAAGTGCTCAAAAATGGTATCACTATAAACTTGACTCCTTCCCCGGCAACGGCGCCATTTGATTCATGCCCAGTTGGTGTGCCAGCTGATTCGTGTCCAGCTGGTACTCCTTGAATGAGGGAGTAATCAACAAAATTTATAACCTATAACACCATACACTAGGGTAGCAAAGACAAAGCTACTACAGTATAGCGGCTCTAGGATCGTTCACTGGGAAGGATTAACAAGCTATCAATGATATCAATTCAAAGTGAATTGGTTTTATTTCATTTCAAGGTTAGCTTAAGAAATAAAACACAAACTTTGATAGGTGAAGATTTAGACTTAAACTAACTAACACAATAAGTAATGGGAATAATTTAGGAAGAAAAGCATTCCTTGGAGAGTTAGGTTCACTGGGGTGGTTCCTCATGCAAAAGACATAGCTCTGGTCAGATGGTTCATTTCCTCGCGTTAAAGATTCAACATATAGTCAATTCTCTCAAGGTGATCTTTAACCTTGGATTACCCGTCAAAAGCTCGCAAGAGATAACTAATGGATGTCTCCTTGGAGTCCAAAAGCTTACCAAGTGTTGGCTATTCTAGAAAATCCTACCCTAAAGTCACCTTCCAGAGGCTCGCAAGGGGTAAACTAGTGCATTTCCATGGTTGGAAATCACTTGCCTTACCAAGTGTTGGCCCAGGTGACTCTAAGGTGTTTTAAGTTAACTAAAAACATAGAAAATCACTAAAGGATTTCACTTCCTCTTCATTAGTAGCTAAAACCACAAAGCTTTGCATTCTTGCACTTGGAACCTTCCCCGGCAACCTTAGCTCCAAGGAATTAGAGGTTTAGTTACTCATTCTCTGGGGAAAACTCCTCGGAGAGTTCATAACTTAGTAAGAAAATAAAAATACAAAGTGAGAAGGTAAGACAATACAAAGAACTGAACTTTACTTGCTTAGCCAAAACTTTTACAAAATGATCTCCTCCCTGAGAACAGGCTCCCAAGAGGTACTTATATGAACATAATATAAAACTAATTATTACATAGATATTTTCTCTTTTTACTAAGTTAAAAGCTAAGGAATCTTGTAATTGGTGGCTTACAAGGAGTATTTTGGGATTTAGACAACAAAAATCTGATGTAAAATATCTCCCAATGTCGGTAGCAAATATCAGGATGCTCCAAGAACCATTTCGCAAGAGAAAATGGTGTCTGCGAGATTTCGTAGGCACTCAAGAAGGGCTGCGAAATCATTTCGCAACAACATGTTATCTTCGCAGGGCTGCAAAGATGGCTTCCACCTTGAGGTTCTCAGCTCCCAGCTTGCGGCATATATCGGGCAACTTCAGAAGGAAATACACCCTACTGTACAAAAAGGCTGCGAAATCACTTCGCAACAAAAGGGTGATTTCGCAACACTTTGGAAAATGCTTCCTTCAGCTTGGAGTGATTGGCTTGCAATGGCTGCAACTTCTTCGTTTCAACTCCGAATTGTGTACCATTTGAAGCATTGGATTGTTGACTTCCTGGGCTTTGAAATGGTATATAGCATGCATCAATTGGACTTCTGAAACTGCTCCAAAAGTGGCTGCTACGACTGTCATCAAGAATATGCTTCATGGCAGATTCTCTTTACTTTTTCTCCTTGCAATCCGGATTTACTCTTGGCAAATGACTTCTAAGCTTTACCCAAGATTCCTCAAAACTCTCCTCAAACTTGAATTGCTTTGGTGATCAAATTACTAACAAAAACACCAAAACTTACACAAAGTGATTAAAATTGCTTTCAAGGGTCCTTAACATGCCAATTGAGTTAAAAGGCCAAAACTACCACTCAAAAGTGTTTAAAAGGATTAATTATAAGCTATCAAATAACACTTTTTGAGTAGTAATCAGTAGGATTTTCTAGAATTTCCAACACTTGGTAAGCTTTTGAATTCCAAGAAGACATCCATTAGTTATCTCTTGCGAGCTTGAGAAAGGAAGTCCAAAGTTAAAGATCACCTTGAATGGCAAATGCTAGGTTAGAGGCACGAGCCATTGTAACTTGCATCAGTGAGAGGGAATTAGAGCTGAAATCCATTTAAAGGATACATCTGTACAACACCGGTTAAAGAATTGACTATATGTTAATTCTCTAATGCGAGGAAATGAACCAAATGATCGGAGCTCTGTTTTTGCATAAGGAAACTCCCCTGTGAACCCAAACCTCCAAGGAATGTTTTTCTTCATAAGTAATTTCCATTACTTTCTTTTTAGTTAGCTTGAAACAAAACCTCGTTCAACCAAAGTTTGTGTTTTATTTCTTAAGCTAACATTGAAATGAAAAAGCACCAATTTAACTTTGAATTGGTATCAGTTGTGAGTTGAAAACCCTTCCCAGAGAACGATCCTAGAGCCACTATGCTATATTAGCTAAAGCTATCCTAATGCATGGTGATATAGGTTATAAATTTTGTTGATTACTCCTTCAATCAAAGAACACCAGCTGGACATGAATCAACTAAGACACCAATTGGGAACGAATTAGACCAAATGAATCAAGTATCCAAAACCCTAAGCTCTCATGAAATAGAAATTGGCATATCATCCATAGTCCAAAAATGTTTTCAGCATTTAGATGTTTAAGCTCATAGGATCCTGAGTCGTTTATGTCATCAACAACATTGAGTTGTTCGTAACATCAATAGCCTTAAGCTCACAACCTGAAGTAGCTCATATCATCCAAAGTCTTGAGTTGTTCATAGCATCTAGAGCCTTAAGCTCACGACCCGGAGTCATTCATGTCAACCATAACCTTGAGCTGTTCATAGTATCTAAAGAGCTAAGCTCATGACCTAGAGTCATTCATGTCATCCACAACTCTGAGTTGTCCATGGCATCTAGAACCCTGAGTTCACTACCTGGAGTTGTTCACATCAACAATAACTTTGAGTTGTTCACAACATTCAAAGCCCTGAGCTAATGACTCAAAGTCATTCATGTCATCCACAACCCTGAGCTATTCATAGCATTTAAATCCATGGGCACATGATCAAGAATCATTCATATCATCCACACCCCTGAGCTTTTCATAGCATTGAGAGGCTTGAACTCATGGGATTTGCAGTCATTCATATCATCCACACCCCTGAGTTGTTCATAGTGTCCAAAGTCCTAAGCTTATGGCCGAGGGTCATTCATTTCATGCACAACCTTGAGCTATTCATAGAATTTAGAGCCATTGGATCACAACTAAGAATTGTTCATGTAATCCTCAGCCTTGAGTTGTTAATAGCATTTAAAGCCCTTAGATAAGAGGATCTTGATTCATTCATATCATCCAGAACTCTGAGTTGTTCATAACATCTAGAGCCCTTAGCACATGACTCGAAGTCCTTCATGTCAACCACAACCTTGAGTTGTTCATAGCATCTAGAGCGTTTAACTCACGACCTGGAGTCATTCATGTCATCCATAGTCCCGAGTTGTTCATTGCATGTAGGATCATAGGCTTATGACCAAGAATCATTCGTATCATCCTTAGCCCTATGTTGTTCATAGCATCCAGAGGCCTTAACTCATTGGATCCCAAGTTGGTCATATCATCCCTAACTCTGAGTTGTTCATAGCATCTAGAGCCCTGAGCTTATGACTCGAATTTATTCATGTCAACCATAACCTTATGCTGTTCATAGTCTATAGAACCTTGAGCTTAAGACCCATAATCATTCATATCAACCACTACCTTGAGTTGTTCATAGCATATAGAGCCTTGTTCTCATGACCCAAAGTCGTTCATATCATCCACAACCATGAGTTGTTAATGGCATTTGGAGCCATGGGCACATAACTAAAAATCATTCATAAAATCAACACCCCTGAGCTTTCTAAAGCATCTAGAGGCCTCAGCTCATGGGATTCGTAGTTGTTCATATTATCCACAACCCTGATTTGTTCATAGCATCTAGATTCCTAAGTTCATGGCTGAGATTCCTAAGCATCTAGAGGCCTGAGCTCATGGGATTCATGTCATGCACAATCCTAAGCTATTCTTAGCATTTAGAGTCATAGGCTCACAACCAAGAATCATTCATATCATCCTCAAACTTGAGTTGTTCATAGCATCTAGAAGTCTAAGATCACGGGATCTCGATCCGTTCATGTCATCCACATTTATGAGTTGTTCATAGCATCTAGAGCCTAGAGTGCATAACTCATAGTCCTTCATGTCAACTACAACCCTGATTTGTTCATAGCATCTAGAGCCTCGAGCTCACGACCTAGAGTCGTTCATATCATACATAACCCTAAGTTGTTCATAGAATCTAGAGGCCTTAGCTCACCGGACCCCGAGTTGTTCATATCATCCACAACTCTGAGTTGTTGCAACATCTAGAGCCCTAAGCTCATGACCTGGAGTCATTCATGTCAACCACAACCTGAGTTCTTCATACTATCTAGAGACCTGAGCTTACGACTCAGAGTTTTTCATGTCAACCACTACCCTTAGGTGTTCATAGCATCTACAGCCCTGAGCACATGACTTGAAGTTGTTTATGTCTACCACAACCTAGAGCTTTTCATAGCATCCAAAGCACTTAGCTCACAACTCGAAGTTGTTCATGTAAACCATAAATCCGAGTTGTTCATAATATCAAGAGCTTTAAGCTCACGACCCTGAGTCATTAATGTCCTCCACAATCCTAAGCTCATGACATAGAATCGTCCATATCATCCATAACCCTGAGCTATTCATAGTATTTAGAGGCCTGACCTCATGGGATCCCGAGTCATTCATATCATCCATAATGTTAAGCTATGCATAGCATCTAGAGTTCTAAGCTCAAGACTCGCAGTTGTTCAGGTCAACCATAGCTCTGCGCTGTTCATAGTATCTAAGGCCCTGAGCTCACGACCTATAGTTGTTCATGTCATCCATAACCCTGAGTTGTTCATAGCATCTAGAGCCTTAAGCTCACGACCAAGAGTCGTTCATGTAAACCATAACCCTGAGCTATTCATAGCATTTAGAACCCTAAGCTCACGACCCAGAATCATTCATGGCATCCACAACCTTAAGCTAATCATTACATCTAGACTCCTAAGCTCACAACTCAAAGTTGTTCATGTCAACCATAGCTCTGAGCTACTCATAGTATCTAAAGCCCTAAGCTCACAACCCGAAGTTGTTCATGTCATCTATAGCCTTGAGTTGTTCATAGCATTTAGAGCCCTAAGCAAACAATTGGGAGTCGTTCATGTAAACCACAACCCTAAGTTGTTCATAGCATCTAGAGCCCTAAGCTAACGACCCAAAATCACTCATGTCATCTACCGTCTTGAGCTATTCATTGCATCTAAAGTCTTGAGCTCACAACTCGGAGTCGTTCATGTCAACCACAACCCCGAGTTGTTCATAGCATCTAGAGTCTTGTGCTCAGGACCCAGAGTTGTTCATGTCATCCACAACCCTGAGTTATTCATAATATTTAGACTCATAAGCTCAAGGCTAAGAATAATTTCTTATCATCCTTAACTTTAAGTTGTTCATAGCATATAAAGGCCTTGGCTTGCAGGATCCCGAGTCATTCATATCATCCACAACTCTAAGTTGTTCATAGAATTTACAGCTTTGAGTTCATGACCCGGAGTCATTCAAGTAAACCTTAACCCTGAGTTGTTCATAGCATTAGAGCCCTAAACTCAGGACCCAAATTCGTTCATGTCAACCATTGGCCGAAGCTGTTCATAGAAACTAGATCCTTGAGCTCACGACCAAGAGTCATTCATGTCCACTACAACTTGGAGCTTTTCATAGTATCTAGAGTCATGTGCTCATGACCCGAAGTCATTGATGTCAACCACAACCATGAGTTGTTCATAGCACTTAGATCCTTGAGCTCATAACTTAGAGTCATTCATGTCATCCACAGCTCTGAGCTTTTCATGGCATCTAGAGCCTTAAGCTAATGATCTAGAGTCATTCATGTCAACTAAAGGCCTGAGTTGTTCATAGCATTTAGACTCATAGGCTCACGACCAAGAATTGTTCATATCAATCTCAACCCTTAGTTGTTCATAGCATCTAAAAGCCTAAGCTCGTAAGATCTCGAGTCGTTGATATAATCCAGAACGCTCAATTGTTCATAGCATCTAGAGCCTTGAGCTTACAACCCAATGTCGTTCATGTCAAGCACCGCCATGAGCTTTTCATAGTATCTAAAGCCCAAAGCTCACGATTCAGAGTTCTTCATGTCAACCAAAACCTTGAGTTGTTCATACCATCTAGAGCATTAATCTCATGACCTGAATTTATTGATGTCCTCAACATTGGAGAGCTTTTCATAGCATCTAGATTCCTAAGTTCATGACTTAGAATCATTCATATCAACGATAGCCCTAAGCTATGCATAGAATATAGTATCCTGAGCTAACAAATTGGAGTTATTCATGTCATCCACAACCCTGAGCTATTCATAGCATTTAGACTCATAGGTTCACGACCATGAATCGTTCGTATCATCTTAGCATCGAGTTGTTCATAACATCTAGAGGCTTGAGCTCATGTGATCCCTAGTCATTCATATCATCCATAACTCTAAGTTGTTCATAGCATTTAGAGCCTTAAGTTCACAACCCAGATTCATTCTTGTCAACCATAGCCCTGAGCTATGCATAGTATTTGGAACTCTGACCTTACAACCTGGGGCCATTCATGTTAACCATAGCCTTAAGCTATTCACAATATCTAAAGCCTTGAGCTCACAAACTAGAGTCATTTATGTCCTTCATAGCCTGGAGCTTTTCATTCCATCTAGAGCCTTGAGCTCATGACCTAGAGTCGTTCATGTCGACCATAACCCTGTATTGTTCATAACATCTAGAGCCTTGAGTCCACGATCTAAAGTCGTTCATGTCATTCATAGCCCTTAGCACATGATGCAGAATCGTTCATCTAATCCACAACCTTGAGCTATGCATGACATCTATGGCTTGAGCTCAAGGGATCTCAAGTTGTTCCTATCATCCATAATTTTAAGTTGTTGATAAAATTCATAGCCCCAAACTCACGAGTCGGAGTAGCACATATCTACCATAACGCTGTGCTATTCATAGCACCGAGAGCCTTAAGCTCATGACTCAGAGTCATTCATGTCAACCACAGCTCTGAGATGTTCATAGTATCTAAAGCCCTGAGCTCATAACCCGGAGTCATTCATGTCATCCACAACTCAAAGATTTTAATAGCATCTAAAGCCCTAACCTCAGGACTCGGTCTTTAATTTCATCCACAACCCTAAGTTGTTCATAGCATTTAGACTCATAGGCTCATGATGAAGAATCATTGATGTGATCATCAGCCCTAAGCTCACAACCTAAAGTCCTTTATTTCATCCATTTTCACGAGTTTTTCATAGCATCTAGTGTCCTAAGCTCACAACATGAAGTCGCTTATGTCCATTATAGCCTTGATCTATTCATAGGATCTAGAGCCCTCAGCACATGGCTTGGAGTCGTTCCTGTCATCCATGACCCTCAACTGTTCGTAGCATCTAAAGCCCTAAGCTCATGAATTGAAGTTGTTCATGTCATCTATAGCCATGAGTTGTTCATAGCATTTAGACCCTTGAGCTCATGACCCAGAGTCGGTCATGTCAACCACTGCCCTGAGTTGTTCATATCATCTAAAGCCTTAGCTCATGACCTAGAGTTGTTCATGTGATCCATGACCTGAAGTCGTTCATGTCATCCACAACCCTCAATTGCTCATAGCATTTAGAGCCATGGGCTCATTACCACGAATCGTTCTTATCATCCACACCTACTAGCTATTCATAGCATCTAAAGGCCTAAGTCGATGAGATCTCGAGTCATTCCAATCATCCAAAACCCTAAGCTTTTCATAGCATCTAGAGCCTTAAGCTAATGATGAGAGTAGCTCATGTCATCCACAGTCATGGGCTATTCATAGCACATAGAGCCCTAAGCTTACAACCTGGAGACATTCCTTTCAACCACAACCTTGAGCCATTCATAACATCTAGAACATTGAGATCATGACCACAAGTCTTTTATGCCAACCATAACATTGAGTTGTTCATAGCATCTAGAGCCTTAAGCACATGACCCCAAGTTGATCATATCATACACCACCTTGAGTTGTTCATAGCATCTCGAACCTTAATCTCATGACCCGGTATCATTCATGTTAACCATAACCATGAGTTATTCATAGCTTCTAAAGTCATTAGCTCATAACCTAGAGTCATTCATGTCATCCGCGGCCCTAAGCTATTCTAGCATCTAGAGCCTTGAGTTTACGATCGAGTGACGTTGATGTAAAGCAGAACCCTGAATTATTCATCACATCTAGAGCCTTAAGTTCATGGGATCCCGAGTCGTTCATATCATCCATAACGTTGAGTTGTTCATAGCATCTTGAGCACTAAGCTCACTACTTGGAGTAGCTTATGTCATCCATAGCCTTAAGTTACTCATAACATCGAGAGCCTTGAGCTCACATGCAAGATTCATTCATGTCAACCATGGTCGTGAGTTATTCATAGCACCTAGAGCCTTAAGCACACCACCCCAAGTTGATCATGTCATACACACCTCTAAGTTTTTCATAGAATCTAAAACCCTCATCTCACGACCCAGAGTCATTCATGTCAACCGCAATCATAAGTTGTTCATAGAATCTAGAGTGCTTAATGCACGACTCGGAGTCATGCAAGGCAACCACTATCATGAGCTGTTCATAACATCTAAGGCCTTGAGCTCATGATTGTGAGTCATCTACAACCCTAAGCTTTTCATGCCATCTAGAGCCCTAAGTTCACGACCCAAAGTCATTCATGTCATTGATTCGTGCTTGAATTCCCAGCCGGGTCTTTTAATCAAAACATTTATAAAACCTATGACCTTATACTGGCATAGCAAAGCTACTATAGTATAGCAGTTCTAGGGTCGAACTCAGGGATGGGTTTTCACTCTATCAGTGATAGACTCTAAATTAGAAATTGATTCTGATGATTTCCTTTAGCACAAACTTGAGATTTAAAAGAAACTAAAATTGTTTTGAAAGTGATGATTTAAACTAAATTCACATAGAACTAAGTAAAAAGCGGAAGAAAGAAAGTCTCCCGGAGCTAAAGGTTGCTAGGTTCAAGTTTCAGATGCAAAGTGGAAAATTCCGGATTTTTCTCCTCGCATTGGGGATTTAACCTATAGTTATTTCCCGAACCGGTATAGGTTTGACAATGAAGATTTAATCCATAAAAAGTCATTAGAGATGGTAGTCAAGGTCCATTAATGACTTAAGACACTATGGACTATCACCTTGAATCACTTTCCACTGGCTCGTACATGATAACTAATGGACTGATATGGATCTAGCAATAAGCATCCATAGAGACCTTAAGCTTACCATGTATTGGCCAGTCAAAGTGATCCTAAGGGATTTAAGGCAAAACCTTGGCTTTAAAAGCCATTTATGGACTCCAACCACCTGAATTCAATGCACGAAAACTTTCCACCTTTTAATCTGGACTTTTCACCTAGCTTCCTTCACTCCAAGAAACTAAATGTTTAGCCTCTCATCCTCTGGGAAAACATCCTCAAAGGGTGTTTGGCTTGCAAGAAAATAGAAAATAGAAGAGAGAAAAATAAAAGTAAAAGAGATCTCTGTATTTCACTCAGTATCAAATTTACATTGGTCTCCTGGAGAAAACTCCCCGAAAGATGATTTTCAGTGATTACAAGAGAATTCATATAGGAAGGTAATTTTACCCTTCCTTGGATACTTCCTAGCTAAGGAATTACATGAGTGGCTGAATACAAGGAGAAAATGGAAATTTAAACACAAAAATATCAGAAGAAAAAGAGTCGGCAAAAATATCCAATTTTCGCACGCTGAGTTCCAATTTCGCATGTTGGTTTGAGGTGTGCGAAATTTTCGCACAATGGACTGAGGATTTCGCACCTTAAACAGTGGTGTGCGAAATTGTCCCTCAGCTTGATGCAGTTGTCTTCCTAAGTCCATATCTTCCTCATTTCAGCTCCAAATCATACGTGGTTTGAACCATTGGATTCTTGACTTTCTGAGCTTCGAAATGGTATATAGAATGTAAAGAATGGACTTCGGGAAGTGCTCCAAAAGTGCACTAAAAGACTGCAGCTGTGTCCCATATTTTCATCCCCTGTTTTCTTCTTCTCCATTGTTTCTCCCTTGTAAACTTTGAACGACTAAGGCAAAGGATTATCAGGCTCCATAGCTTGATTTCTTCAAAAATCAAAGCTTCCAAAAGCTTTGCCATGAACTATAAATAGCTCTCCCTCATTCTTAAATTGCTTTGGTGGGCTTAAAGCTATCAAAAAGCACCAAAACTTAACATAATTGTTAGAAATCTGATTGCAAGGGTCCCTAACATGTTAATCGAGTTAAAAGGTAATAATTACTACTCAATGGTGTTTAAAAGAGCTAATTACAAGCTACAAAATAGCATGTTTTGAGTAGTAATCACTCCCCCCAACCGACATATTGCTAGTCCCTTAGCAATTAAGGAGAGAAAAACTAAGCAAACGTAATAATATATATAAAAGAGGTCATGCAATTCATTCCAAAAAATAATTGAGTGGCATGACTGATATCCAAACACATCTCACCTGGTGAACTAAAGATATGAAGATTCAAAATGCAATAGGAGTTATCAAAGCTTAAACTTAAACAAAAAGTACAAAGAGTGGAGATTATGCAATTAAGTATCAAAAGAATCTCTACTCTCAAGGTTCCAAATCAAACTCTTCCATAATAAGCTAAGTATTAATGAAATTAGCTTCCTGATATAGTATATACAACTATCCTCACCCTCCAACCTAAGCTTTTCTCGAATATTGGCAAAATTAATCAACTCTTAATAGGTTAAGAACGCACCTTCTTATTCACAATTCTTTTTTTACTCACTAAACTTAACCAATTCACCTATGTAGCAAGCAGAGGATCGATGACTCCCAACCAATCAAGGTTTAGGGCATCGGGTTTTAAAAGCTTTCGCCACCCCTTCGGATCATGCTTAGGTTTCAAGGAAAGAATAGAAGCTTATTCTCTCTTTTTTTTTTTTTTCAAAGACTCATTGGTCTTTATGAGGTGTCCCAACACTATTAAAGAGAGGTTAAGTAATGAACCAAGTCAAAATTTTCCTAAGCTTAGAAGGTGAGAAAGTTTTACATCATATATCCGGGATCTAATGTGCACAGTGTGTGTAAAGCTTGAAATGGAAGAAGTAAGTTTGAAATCAAAGAGGCTTCAATAGATTATCAACTTTGAAAGCATAAAACAAACTCTAAGACTTAAATAATTAAGTTAAAACTCGACTTATCCTATTTTATTTTTGAGAAATTATCTTTAACAACCATAGAGAATGATTCAAAAAACTTTTAAAAATTTTAAATTTTAAGCAAAAATCAACTAAAATATCAAAATGACTTAGTATTAACAACAAAACTTCCTTTCTCAACTCTCCCCCCAACCAAGTTGAACATTGTCCTCAATGTTTCAAACGCGATTAAAAATAAAGGGAGGAAGTGGTACCTCCTGAGTGAGACAAAGTCTGAGTGTAAAGGAGGTATGGAATACCTTAAACCACATGTTCCAAAGACAAAAGAGTAATGAGAAAAGGGAATATAATAAAAAAGGATATATATATGTATATATTACTTGGAAAAGAAATATACAATGTATGATTTCAAGTACTATTTCCAATCCCAGTTTATAACACATGCAAAAAATGGGATTTACAAGTCTAATATAAAAAGCAAATAAAATATAAAAATATCAGATATGAGGGGGGTCATGTGATGGCTCTGCTCTGGTCTCCTCCTCTGGTATGGTCTGCTCAGCTGGCAAGCTCTCCTCATCTGGCACTAGAGGCTCGGATGGTGCAGACCTATCATGCCCAAGAGGAGTCTGCATACTCAGATGCTGCTGAATCTGATGAAGGATCGTGGTATGCTGGGCCTGAGTAGCAATGATCTGATCCTGGTGTGCACGAATAGTGGCTATCTGGTGGATGATAGAATCCTGAGCAGTGTTTAGTGTATGCAATGAACGCACTAAGCTTCTGAATTCCGCAAGAGAAACGGTGACAGTGGGCTCAGATGAAGAAGGAGGAGCTGGAGTAGTTGGCATGACTGGTGGAGCATCCGCAGTGATAGGAGAAGAAGGATGTATACCTTCGGGCATGTGCACTGAGGTGGGTGCTGCAGGGTCATGAGGTGTGGTGTCAGTGAGAATCTCATCCTGCTGGGCCTGAGGCAGCTGCTCATCTCGGGGTAGCTCTGGAGGTGCAGGCACAGCTGGGGCTCCCTGGGGTGCAAAATAGGCTACTAAGTGATGCCATTTGTCGAGAGAGAAGTCCTCTCGACAATGGCGGCGCCTCTCAAGACGGGGCTCTTCAGGATAGCCCAAATGCTCTAAAATCTGGCAGAGGAGCCTCGGGAATAGTAATGGTATGCCATCTGCCCTCTGAAGTTTCTTCTGATGGACTTTCTCTTCAAAATGAAGAAGAGAAGTCATAATCAAATGATGAGGGCCGAAGAAATAGCCCTCAGAAATCCTAAATAATGCCTCAAGTATAGCTCCTCTCCTCTGAACTTTATGCTAAAGGGGGAATAGGTTGGCACGCAGGAGCACATCAATGAGGAGCATCCCAGATGGAAGCTCTCTCCTGGTCAATACCGAGGCTGTAGAAGTCCCCCTGGACAAAATGCGGACCATGTCGCTCTGAGAGAATGAGGACCACTCCCTGAAATCTGCCTGAAACACGGGCTCATAAGGTATACGGAGGGCCTCAGCAATGTGACGAGCTCCAATGGCACCCTGACGTCCGTCTATAGTAAACTGGATGAGGGTAGGATTGCGGAGACCTCGAGTAGTCATAGATTGATAAAAATCTATAACTACTATGGGATAGTAGAATTGCCTAGGAGTGAGAAGACCCTCCATGTGATACCTCTGCAGCAGTCGGAATGAATCTCGGAGCTCTGGCTGCTGTCTGAGGGCCTCTATATCAAAGTAGGTCTCAGAGTGGAAGGATCGATCTCTGCAATCCAAATTACCCTCAATCGGCGGTCCAGCTATCATGGGACGCCTGATAATGGCCTCGGGAGGCATGTCCACTGGAATCCGAGGTTCCTCTGTAGCTGGCTCTGGCTGAGGTGCGTGGGATGGCTCTCCAGGACCCGAGAACCTGGTCCTCTTCGCAGGGGGCCGAGAAAAAGAGCTCGCAGCTTGCTCGGCTGGTGGCACAGGTTTCGTGGGTGGCCTCCGGGTGGGGTATCGGCGCTGAGAAGGAACTTCCCCCTCAGATGGGGGAATGGCCGGGGCCTGAACAGGAGGTGAAGGTGCGGCTCCCATGGCGGCTCGCTGTGGTCGAGGGGTCGGTGAGGATGGGGAGGCGGAAAGGCCTCCTCTGGTCTTCACCATGGCCGAAATGACGGAATGTGGGCTCTCGAGGTTCCAGAGGCTTTTCAGCTGACAGGTGGGGGAGTCCTTTGAGCTTCTGGACCTCAAAGGTTTATATAGGACTGAGGTTTAAGGGATTTCTGATGCTTTAAAATTTTCCAAGGCAGCCGAAAAGTCGTTTTTGGACGTTAGGCACAATTTCGGGGGTAAAATTTTAATTTAAAAGTCCGTTTTAAATTTTTAGAACTTAGAATTTTACCGTGCGAAATTTTCGCACCTTGGTCTGTCCATTTCGCACCTTGGAATTGGGTGTGCGAAAATGGCACCCTTTTT
This sequence comes from Vitis vinifera, assembly GCF_030704535.1. Classification (NCBI taxonomy): domain Eukaryota; kingdom Viridiplantae; phylum Streptophyta; class Magnoliopsida; order Vitales; family Vitaceae; genus Vitis; species Vitis vinifera. Next base: position 14,451,272 of record NC_081805.1, on the reverse strand, counting down.
GCTGAGGATTTCGCACCTTAAAAGGAGGTGTGCGAAATTTTCGCACCTTGAATAGTGGTGTGCGAAATTTTCGCACACTGTTTCGCACCATGCGAAAATGAGCTTGAGGTGTGCGAAATTTGCACACGTGTGCCAGGAGAGGATTTCGCACCTTGCGAAAATTTTCGCACCTTACACAGTGGTGTGCGAAATTGGATTTTAGGAAATTCGCACCTTGAAAATGGATTTCGCACCTTGAAATTGATTTCGCACCTTGAGGTAGGGGTGTGCGAAATCTTCTTCCTTTGGTCCAAGGATTTCGCACCTTGGTATTGGGTGTGCGAAATTTTCGCACCTTGAAATCAGGTGTGCGAAAATTTGGCACTTTGAAATTAGGTGCTCTGTTTCCTTGGTTTTTCTCCCCTTGGCTGCTTTTGACGAGCTCTCCCCTTCTTTCATGATTTTTTTCTGAAATTTATCATCAAAATTAACTTGAATTAAGACAATATAAACTAAGATTAGGAGAAAATTATAATAAAAAGAAATAAAATTAATGATATAACTATAAAACTATAACAAAAAATTCATGGACTTATTTAGCTCATGATACCCTGCTTTCCCTCAGAGTTGTGGTGGTTCAAGGAGGCTGATCTCCTCCTTGTCTGTACTGTAAGGCTCTATAAATGGCTTGAGACGATGGCCATTGACTTTGAAGGTTTGATTGCCTTTGGGATTGAATATTTCCACCACTTCGTTGGGATGCACTTCATGAATTATGAAAGGACCCGTCCACCTGGATTTCAATTTTCATGGAAAGAGATGAAGTTTAGAGTCATAAAGCAAAACTTTTTGTCCTTTGGTAAAATTTTTCTGATTTACCAACTGATCATGCCATTTTTTCAATCTTGCTTTGGCAATTTTTGAATTGAGGTATGCATCATTCCTCATTTCCTCCAATTCATTCAAGTCCAAACATCTCTTTAACCCAGCTCTTGTCAAATCCATGTTGAGCTTTTTGATTGCCCACCATGCTTTATACTCAATCTCTACTGGAAGATGACACGCTTTGCCATAGACAAGGCGATAGGGAGACATTCCTAGAATGGTCTTGTAAGCGGTCCTATAAGCCCATAAGGAATCCAGGAGCTTGATAGACCAATCCTTCCTATTCACATTGACCACCTTCATCAATATATTCTTGATCTCACGGTTGGCCAACTCAACTTGGCCACTTGTTTGAGGGTGATAAGGTGTAGCTACCTTATGCTGAACCCCATACTTGGCTAGAAGAGTCTCAAAAGGTTTATTGCAAAAGTGGGTTCCCCCGTCACTTATAATGGCCTTTGGCACTCCAAATCTTGCAAAGATGTTCTCCTTGAGGAATTTAAGTACCACTTTATGATCATTGCTCCTACATGGGATTGCCTCTACCCACTTAGAGACATAATCCACTCCTACCAAGATGTAGGAATGTCCAAATGACATTGGAAATGGTCCCATAAAGTCTATACCCCAGACATCAAAGATATCCATTATTAAGATGGGGTTCAAGGGCATCATATTTTGGCGTGTCAGCTTACCAAGCCTTTGACACCGATCACATGCCTTACACATAGAATGGGCATCCTTGAAAAGAGAGGGCCACCAAAAGCCTGATTGGATCACTTTCATAGCTGTTTTCTGGGAGGCGAAATGACCTCCACAAGCACTATCATGGCAATGGGAAAGAATTCCCGATTGCTCTTGCTCAGGAACACATTTCCTTATAATTTGATCTGCACAATATTTGAAAAGAAAAGGTTCCTCCCAATAATAGGCATGGATCTTAGCCAAGAAATGCCTCTTGTCTTGAGCACTCCACTCACTTGGTACTTCTCCAGTAACCAAAAAGTTTGCAATGTGAGAATACCATGGAGCTATATCTACTAACATGAGAGACTCCTCAGGGAAGTCATCATTAATAGGCAGATCATGTGAGTCATGTGCTATCACAAGTCTAGATAAGTGGTCAGCTACCACATTTTCTACCCCCTTTTTATCCCTGATTTGGAGATTGAATTCTTGGAGCAAAAGAATCCATCTTATCAATCTTGCCTTGGCATCCTGCTTGGTTAGCAAGTACTTCAAAGCAGAATGGTCAGTGAACACTACTATAGAGGACCCTACCAAATAAGCACGAAACTTATCCAAGGCAAAAACTACTGCCCACAACTCCTTCTCAGTAGTTGTGTAGTTCTTTTGAGGCTCATTCAAAGTTCTACTTGCATAATAGATCACATAGGGCTTTCCATCTTCTCTTTGCCCTAAAACAGCCCCCATAGCAAGATCACTTGAATCACACATTACCTCAAAAGGTAATTTCCAATTTGGGGCTCTAACTATTGGTGCAGTTGTGAGGAATTGCTTCAATTCCTCAAAACTTCTCTGACACTTCTCATCCCACACAAACTTGGCATCCTTTACCAAAAGCTCACACAGACGTTTTGAGATTTTTGAGAAATCCTTAATGAACCTCCTATAGAATCCTGCATGTCCAAGGAATTGCCTAATTCCTTTAACATTTGTGGGAGGTGGCAACTTAACAATCAGCTCCACCTTAGCCTTATCTACCTCAATGCCATTTTTGGAGATGATATGTCCTAAGACAATTCCTTTTTGTACCATAAAGTGGCACTTCTCCCAATTTAGCACTAGGTCTTTCTCTATACATCTATGGAGAACAGCTTCTAAATGCAATAAACACTCCTCATAGGAACTTCCATATACAGTGATATCATCCATGAAAACTTCCATGATGCGTTCGACCATGTCATTGAAGATGCTTAGCATGCATCTTTGGAAAGTTGCAGGAGCATTACATAGACCAAAGGGCATTCTCCTATAAGCAAAAGTACCAAAAGGACAAGTGAAGGTTGTTTTCTCTTGATCTTCCAAATCAATTTCTATTTGGAAGTACCCTGAATAACCATCTAGAAAACAATAGAAAGGATGTCCTGAGACTCTCTCAAGGACTTGGTCCATGAAAGGCAGTGGAAAATGGTCCTTCCTAGTTACTGAATTCAACCTCCTATAGTCTATACACACCCTCCATCCTGAAGTAGGACGTGTAGAGACTTCCTCCCCTTTCTCATTCTGGATCACACTGATTCCAGATTTCTTTGGGACTACTTGGGTGGGACTCACCCACAAGCTATCTGAAATGGGATAGATAATCCCAGCTTGAAGTAGCTTCAAAAATTCACTCCTCACCACCTCTTGCATGTGAGGATTCAGTCTCCTTTGGGGTTGCCTCACTGGTTTTGCATCTTCCTCCATATAAATATGGTGGGTGCACACCAAAGGGCTAATCCCTTTCAGATCAGAAATTTGCCATCCAATGGCTTTTTTACATTTTCTGAGGACTCCTAAAAGACTATCCTCTTGATCACTAGTGAGGGTTGAGGAAACCACCACTGGGAATTTCTCATCATCCTCCAAGTATGCATACTTCAACTCCACAGGAAGTGGCTTTAAAATAAGCCTTGGAGGGTCCTCCACAGCAACTCCTTGTGAGTCTTCCTGGTTGAACAGTGGTAATATCTATTCCCGTCTCCTCCAAGGAGACATAATGGCTAGCACATCAGAGGGTTCAGGGAACCCATCTTCAAGGACTTCCAGGTTTTCATTCAAGCTCTCCTCCAAACTCTTGTCACAGTGCTCTTCAACCAAAGTGTTGATCAAGCATACTTCCTCAAATCCTTCTTCCTCTTCAGGGTAAAGATGCCTCTTACATAAGTGGAATATGTTTACTTCCAAAGTCATGTTTCCAAATGTGACCTGCATCACCCCATTCCTACAGTTAACGATGGCATTTGAGGTAGCTAGAAAAGGTCTCCCTAGGATGATTGGCACATAATTTTCTTCCTTGACAGAGGAATAAGTATCAAGCACCACAAAATCCACAGGATAGTAGAATTTGTCCACTTGAACTAGAACATCCTCTATCACTCCCCTTGGGATTTTGACTGACCTATCAGCTAAAGAGAGGGTCATGGTTGTAGGCTTTAATCCTCCAAGTCCCAGTTGTTTATAGACAGAGTATGGGAGCAAATTCACACTTGCTCCCAAATCTAATAAAGGTTTTTCCACATGTGTCCCTCCAATGTTGACTGATATGGTGGGACATCCCGGATCTTTATACTTAACTGGGGACTTACTCTGAATGATAGCACTCACTTGCTCAGTGAGGAATGCATTCTTTGTCACCTGTAAACCTCTCTTGACTGTGCACAAGTCCTTTAGAAACTTTGCATATGTGGGGACTTGTTTGATCATATCAAGTAAAGGTATATTCACCTTCACTTGCCTCAGCACTTCAAGAATTTCTGATGAATTCTTGATTTCTTTCTTTCCATGTAAAGCTTGAGGAAAAGGAGGAGGCATATGTTTCTTCATCATATCCTCCTTAATCACTATCCTTGGTTCTTCTTCAATGCTTGATTTGGATGCACTTTTCTTCCCACTCTGCTCTTCTTGGTTTTTGCCCTCTTTAGTCAAGGGTTTCTTTGATCTGAGTTCTTCATCAGGGCCCACGTTAGGTAAGGGTTGATCAACCTCCTTCCCACTTCTCAAAGTGATCACAACTTTGACCTCTCTCAAATTTGAAGACTCACCATCTTGGGTTTCAACTTCATGAACACCCTTGGGATTTTGGCTTGGTTGAGAGGGGAACTTTCCCTTCTCAATCACTGTGTTTAGGTTGGTAAGCCTAGAGATGGAGTACTGAATATTATCTATCTTCTGAGATAGATCATTTTGGATCCCCTCCATTCTTTTAATTTGAGAACTCTCAACATTTTCAATCTTTTGATGCAATTGGGAGTTGATTGCCTTTTGTTCACCCACAAAGTCACCCATGACTTTACTCAGGTTTACAATGGCTTGTTCCACTGAAGATGGTTGCTGAGGTGCTTGGGTTTGGCTTTGTGGTTGGTATGAAGGTGGTCTTGGTTTCCAAGAAAAATTTGGGTGGTTTCTCCAGCTTGAATTATAGGTGTTACCATAGGATGCACTGTTGTTGGGCCTAAATTGCCCCATAACATTTACTTGATCACCTAACATCTCTCTCACAGCTGGCATGGTTGGACACTCATCTACCACATGATCACATGATTGGCAAATGGTGCATGGCATAACATGGACTTGGGTATCGGATATAGCTTGGACTTCATGTATCTTTTTCAATTCAAGTTCTTCCAACCTCCTAGCTAATGTTGCCACTTTAGCTTTCATGTCCACATCTTCACATAACATGTACATTCCAGCCTTTGGATTTTGGGTTTGTTGAGAGGGAAATTTTCCTTTCTCTCTTGAGTTGGGCTCATCCCATCCTCTTGACACCTCAGCCACGTAACTTAAGAAGTCCATGGCTTCTTCAGGATTCTTACTCATAAAATCTCCCCCACACATGGTTTCAAGAATTTGCTTCATAGAAGAAGACATTCCATCATAAAAATAGCTCACTAGGAGCCATGTATCGAAACCATGATGAGGACAAGCATTGATGGCTTCCATATACCTTTCCCAACACTCATGAAACTTCTCATTTTCTTTAGTAGAAAAATTTGAGATTTGTCTTTTCAACCCATTGGTCCTATGGGTGGGGAAATTTTTTTTCAAAAACTCAGCCTGAAGATCCACCCAATTCCTTATGCTTCTTGGCCTTAAAGAATTAAGCCATATTTTTGCCTTGTCCTTTAAAGTGAAAGGGAATAGCTTGAGTCTCATCAAGTCTATTGAAGCTCCTCCCTCTCTAAAAGTATTACACACCTCCTCAAATTCCTTAATGTGAGAATATGGATTCTCACTCTCCATTCCATGGAAAGTTGGTAGGAGGGGCACAATATGGGGCCTTATAACCAACTGCTCAAGAGGGGGCAGGATGCATGAGGGTGCACTCATCCTTGGGGGATGCATTCTATCCCTCATGGATAGGTATGCATTGGGATTACCCCCTTGTCCTTGTTGAGAATTCTGATCCTCTGGTGGAGGGTCCATGATATTTACACAGATATCCAACTCTGTGTCTTGAGGATTCTCAATCCTTACTAATCTTCCCTCTTGGTCCCTAATCCAATAGGGCATGCACAAGTTACACTACCTGAAATAAAACAAAAAACAACAAAAACAAAAGGAATCTAGAAAAAAAAAAATTAAGGTTAGAAAGAAAATGAAATTAAAATTAACAAAAGGAAAATGAAAAAATAAAATTAGTGAAAAAGGAATTCACCCAACTTGTGATAAAAATCACAAGTAGCCTCTAAAAGGTTGTATCACTGTATTGTGGCACCATCCCTGGCAACGGCGCCATTTGATTCGTGCTTGAATTCCCAGCCGGGTCTTTTAATCAAAACATTTATAAAACCTATGACCTTATACTGGCGTAGCAAAGCTACTATAGTATAGCAGTTCTAGGGTCGAACTCAGGGATGGGTTTTCACTCTATCAGTGACAGACTCTAAATTAGAAATTGATTCTGATGATTTCCTTTAGCACAAACTTGAAATTTAAAAGAAACTAAAATTGTTTTGAAAGTGATGATTTAAACTAAATTCACATAGAACTAAGTAAAAAGCGGAAGAAAGAAAGTCTCCCGGAGCTAAAGGTTGCTAGGTTCAAGTTCCAGATGCAAAGTGGAAAATTCCGGATTTTTCTCCTCGCATTGGGGATTTAACCTATAGTTATTTCCCGAACCGGTATAGGTTTGACAATGAAGATTTAATCCATAAAAAGTCATTAGAGATGGTAGTCAAGGTCCATTAATGACTTAAGACACTATGGACTATCACCTTGAATCACTTTCCACTGGCTCGTACATGATAACTAATGGACTGATATGGATCTAGCAATAAGCATCCACAGAGACCTTAAGCTTACCATGTATTGGCCAGTCAAAGTGATCCTAAGGGATTTAAGGCAAAACCTTGGCTTTAAAAGCCATTTATGGACTCCAACCACCTGAATTCAATGCACGGAAACTTTCCACCTTTTAATCTGGACTTTTCACCTAGCTTCCTTCACTCCAAGAAACTAAATGTTTAGCCTCTCATCCTCTGGGAAAACATCCTCAAAGGGTGTTTGGCTTGCAAGAAAATAGAAAATAGAAGAGAGAAAAATAAAAGTAAAAGAGATCTCTGTATTTCACTCAGTATCAAATTTACATTGGTCTCCTGGAGAAAACTCCCCGAAAGATGATTTTCAGTGATTACAAGAGAATTCATATAGGAAGGTAATTTTACCCTTCCTTGGATACTTCCTAGCTAAGGAATTACATGAGTGGCTGAATACAAGGAGAAAATGGAAATTTAAACACAAAAATATCAGAAGAAAAAGAGTCGGCAAAAATATCCAATTTTCGCACGCTGAGTTCCAATTTCGCATGTTGGTTTGAGGTGTGCGAAATTTTCGCACAATGGACTGAGGATTTCGCACCTTAAACAGTGGTGTGCGAAATTGTCCCTCAGCTTGATGCAGTTGTCTTCCTAAGTCCATATCTTCCTCATTTCAGCTCCAAATCATACGTGGTTTGAACCATTGGATTCTTGACTTTCTGAGCTTCGAAATGGTATATAGAATGTAAAGAATGAACTTCGGGAAGTGCTCCAAAAGTGCACTAAAAGACTGCAGCTGTGTCCCCTGTTTTCATGCCCTGTTTTCATCCATTGTTTCTCCCTTGTAAACTTTGAACGACTAAGGCAAAGGATTATGAGGCTCCATAGCTTGATTTCTTCAAAAATCAAAGCTTCCAAAAGCTTTGCCATGAACTATAAATAGCTCTCCCTCATTCTTAAATTGCTTTGGTGGGTTTAAAGCTATCAAAAAGCACCAAAACTTAACACAATTGTTAGAAATCTGATTGCAAGGGTCCCTAACATGTTAATCGAGTTAAAAGGTAATAATTACTACTCAATGGTGTTTAAAAGAGCTAATTACAAGCTACAAAATAGCATGTTTTGAGTAGTAATCAGTCATCCATAGCCCTAAGCTTTTCATTGCATCTAGAGCCCTAGGCTCACAATCCAAATTCATTTATCACATTCATAACCCTTAGCTATTGATAGCATCTAGAGCCCTGAGCTTAAGACCTAGAGTCGTTCATGTCATCCACAACCCTCTATTGTTCAGAACATTTAGAGCCCTTATCTTATGACCTAGAGTCATTCATGTCATCCAATGCCCTGAGATATTTATAGCATCTATAGGTTTGAGCTCACCACCTGAAACCGTTTATGTCATCCATAACCATGAGCTACTCATAGCATCTAAACCCTTGAGTTCGCAACCTAGAATAGTTTATATAATCCACGACCCTAAGTTGTTCAAAACATCTAAAGCTTTAAGCTCACGACATAGAATCATGCATATCATCGACAACCCTTAGTTGTTCATAGCATCTTGAGACCCGTGCTCAAGGTGTAAAGTAGTTCATCTCATTCGCAACACTAAGTTGTTCATAGCATTTAGAGTCATGGGCTCATGACCAAGAATCGTTCATATCACCCTCAACCTGAGTAGTTCATGGCTTCTAGAGACTTAAGCTCACAAGATCCCAATTCGTTCATATCATCACAACTTTAAGTTATTCATAACATTTAAAGCTCTGAGCTCATGACTCGAAGTCATTCATTTCATCCATAGCCTTGTGCTATTCATAGCACTTAGAGCCTTTTATTCACGACCCAAAATCGTTCATATCATCGACAACCCTAAGCTCTTCATAACATCTAGATCCTTAAGCTCACGACTTAGACATGTGCATATCATCCACAACCCTCTTTTGTTCATAGCATTTAGAGCCCTAAACTCATGACCCGAAGTCATTCATGTCATCCAAAGTCTTGAGCAATTCATAGTATCTAAAGCCTTGAGTTCATGACTTAGAGTAGCTCATATCATCCATAACCTTGAGTTGTTCATAGCATCTAAAGTTGTGAGCTCACGACCTAGAGTCGTTCATGACATCCACAACCTTAAGCAGTAGATTAAACTAAACTCAACTTAAAAGGAAACAAAAAGAGGATGAACTTTTTAGTCTTTGAAGAGACTAAGTTCAACCATGAACTGAGTGTTTTCATGTTAGAGGTGGATCAAGGAGGATGAATTCCTCCTTGTCTCGGGAAAATGATTCCATATAGGGCTTGAGATGATGCCCATTCACTTTGAAAGTTCGAGTGCTCTTGAAGTTGAGTAGTTCCACTACTTCATTTGATTGCACGTCATGAATTATGAACGGACCCGTCCACCTTGATTTCAATTTTCCCAGAAAAAGATGAAGTTTAGAGTCATAAAGCAAGACTCTTTGTCCCTTGGTAAAATTCTTCTGATTTACCAACTGATCATGCCATTTCTTCAACCTCTCTTTTGCAATTTTTGAATTGAGGTAAGCATCATTCCTCATTTCCTCCAATTCGTTCAAATCCAAACATCTCTTTAACCAGGCTCTTGTCAAATCCATGTTGAGCTTCTTGATTGCCCACCATGCTTTATATTCAACCTCCACTAGGAGATGACATGCTTTTCCATAAACAAGGTAATAAGGAGACATTCCAAGAATGGTCTTATAAGCGGTCCTATAAGCGCATAATGAATCCAGAAGCTTAATAGACCAATCCTTCCTGTTTACATTCACCACCTTCATCAGTATATTCTTGATTTCCCGGTTGGCTAACTCAACTTGGCCACTTGTTTGAGGGTGATAAGGTGTAGCTACCTTGTGCTTGACCCCATATTTGGCTAGAAGAGTCTCAAAAGGCTTGTTGCAAAAGTGGGTTCCTCCATCACTGATAATGGCCTTAGGCACTCCAAACCTTGAAAAGATGTTCTCCTTGAGAAATTTGAGAACCACCTTATGATCATTGCTCCTACATGGGATTGCTTCTACCCACTTAGAGACATAATCCACTCCCACCAAAATGTAAGAGTGTCCAAATGACATTGGAAATGGTCTCATGAAGTCTATCCCCCAAACATCAAAGACATCCACTATCAAGATGGGGTTTAAGGGCATCATATTCCGACGTGTTAGCTTCCCAACCCTTTGACACCGATCACATCCCTTGCACATAGAGTGGGCGTCCTTGAAATGAGAGGGCCACCAAAAACCTAATTGAACCACTTTCATGGTTGTTTTATGGGAAGCAAAATGACCTCCACATGCACTATCATGATAATGGGATAGAATTCCTGATTGCTCTTGTTCAGGAACACATTTCCTTATGATTTGATCCGCACAATATTTGAAGAGAAAAGGCTCCTCCCAATAATAGGCATAGATTTTAGCAAAGAAATGCTTCTTGTCTTGGGCACTCCACTCACTTGGAACTTCTCCAGTAACCAAGTAATTTGCAATGTGAGAATACCATGGAGCTACCTCTATTGACATGAGAGACTCCTCAGGGAAGTCATCATTGATAGGTAGACCATGTGAGTCATGTGCTATCACAAGTCTTGACAAGTGGTCAGCTACCACATTTTCTACTCCCTTTTTATCCCGGATTTGGAGATTGAATTCTTGAAGCAAAAGGATCCATCTTATCAATCTTGCCTTGGCATCTTGCTTGGTTAGCAAGTACTTCAAAGCAGAATGGTCAGTGAACACCACTATAAAGGACCCTACCAAATAGGCATGAAACTTATCAAAGGCAAAAACTACTACTAACAACTCCTTCTCAGTAGTTGTGTAGTTCCTTTGAGCCTCATTCAAAGTTTTGCTTGCATAATAAATCACATAGGGCTTTCCATCTTCTCTTTGCCCCAAAACAGCCCCCATAGCAAGATCACTTGCATCACACATTACCTCAAAAGGTAATTTCCAATTTGGGGCTCTCACTATTGGTGCAGATGTGAGGAATTGCTTCAGTTCCTCAAAACTCTTCTAACATTTCTCATCCCACACAAACTTGGCATCCTTTACCAAGAGTTCACAAAGAGGTTTTGAGATTTTTGAGAAATCCTTAATGAACCTCCTATAGAACTTGGCATGTCCTAGGAATTGCCTAATTCCTTTAACATTTGTGGGAGGTGGCAACTTAACAATTAGCTCCACCTTTGCCTTATCTACCTCAATGCCATTCTTGGAGATTATATGTCCTAAGACAATTCCTTGTTGTACCATAAAATGACACTTCTCCCAATTTAGTACTAGGTCTTTCTCAATACATCTTTGGAGAACAGCTTCTAAATGCAACAAACACTCTTTATAAGAACCTCCATATACAGTGATGTCATCCACGAAGACTTCCATGATGCACTCCACCATATCACTGAAGATGTTAGCATACATCTTTGGAAAGTTACTGGTGCATTACATAGACCAAAGGGCATCATCATATAGGCAAAAGTACCACAGAGGCAAGTGAAGGTTGTCTTTTCTTGATCTTCCAAATCAATCTCTATTTGGAAGTACCCCGAGTAACCATCCAAAAAATAGTAGAAAGGATGCCCTGAGACTCTCTTAAGGACTTGGTCCATGAAAGGCAATGGGAAATGGTCCTTCCTAGTCACTGAATTCAACCTCCTGTAGTCTATACACACCCTCCATCCTGAGGTAAGACGTGTAGAGACTTCCTCCCCTTTCTCATTCTGGATCACAGTAATTCCAGATTTCTTTGGGACTACTTGGGTTGGGCTCACCCACAAGCTATCTGAAATGGGATATATGATCCCTGCTTGAAGTAGCTTCAGAACTTCACCCCTTACCACCTCTTGCATGTGAGGATTCAACCTCCTCTGGGGCTGCCTTACTGGTTTTGCATCTTCCTCCATGTAGATATGATGGGTGCATACCAAAGGGATAATTCCTTTCAGATCAGAAATCTGCCATCCAATGGCCTTTTTGCATTTTCTGAGGACTCCCAAAAGACTATTCTCTTGATCACTTGTGAGAGTTGAAGAAACCACCACTGGACATTTCTCATCTTCCTCCAAATATGCATACTTCAAATCAACAGGAAGTGGCTTCAAAACTAGCTTTGGAGGGTCCTCCCTAGCTGCTCCTTTTGAGTCCTCCTCATTAAACAAGGGTAAGATCTCTTCCTTTCTCCTCCAAGGAGACATGATGGCTAACACATCAGAGGGTTCAGGTAACCCTTCTTCAAGCACTTCAAGGCTTTCATTCAAGCTCTCTTCTAAATTCTTGTCACAATGCTCTTCAACCAAAGTGTTGATCAAGCACACCTGCTCCAATCCTTCCTCCTCTTCGGGGTGAAGATGCCTCTTGCATAGGTGGAATATGTTTAGTTCCAAGGTCATGTTTCCAAATGTGAGCTGCATCACCCCATTCCTACAATTGATGATGGCATTGGAGGTAGCTAGGAAAGGTCTCCCAAGGATGATTGGCACATAATTTGCTTCCTTAACAGTGGGATCAGTATCAAGCACCACAAAACCCACGGGATAATAGAATTTGTCCACTTGAACTAGAACATCCTCTATCACTCCCCTTGGGATTTTGACTGACCTGTCAGCTAAGGAGAGAGTGATGCCTGTGGGCTTCAATTCTCCAAGTCCCAGTTGCATATACATAAAGTATGAGAACAAATTCACACTTGCCCCCAAGTCTAGTAAAGCCTTCTCCACATGTGTCCCTCCAATGTTGACTAAAATGGTGGGACATCCCGGATCTTTGTACTTAACTGGAGACTTACACTGAATGATAGCATTTACTTGTTCAGTGAGGAATGCCTTTTTTGTCACATTCAACCCTCTCTTGACCGTGCACAAGTCTTTTAAAAATTTTGCATATGTGGGGACTTGCTTGATCATATCAAGTAAGGGTATATTCACCTTCACTTGTCTCAAAACTTCCAGAATTTCTGATGAATTCTTGATTCCCTTCTTTCCATGTAAAGCTTGAGGAAAAGGGGGAGGCAAATGTTTCTTCATCATATCCTCTTTAATCACTATCCTTGGCTCTTCTTCAATGCTTGATTTAGATGCATTTTTCTTCCCACTCTTCTCTTCTTGGTTATTGCTCTTTTTAACCAAGGTTCTCCTTAACATGAGTTCTTCATCTTGCCTCACCTTAGGCAAGGGTTGATCAACCTCCTTCCCACTCCTCAAGGTGATCACAACTTTGACTTCCCTCAACTTTGAAGACTCCCCATCTTGGGTTTCAACTTCATGAACACCCTTTGGATTTCGGCTTGGTTGAGAGGGAAACTTTCCTTTCTCATTCACTGTGTTGAGGTTGGTAAGCCTAGAGATGGAGTATTGAATATTATCCATCTTCTGATATAAATCATTTTGCATCCCATCCATTCTCTTTATTTGAGAACTCTCAACATTTTCAATCTTTTGGTGCAATTGGGAGTTGATTGCCTTTTGTTCACCCACAAAGTCACCCATGACTTTACTTAGGTTCACAATGGCTTACTCCACTGAAGAGGTTTGTTGAGATGCTTGGGTTTGGGCTTGTGGTTGGTATGGAGGTGGCCTTGGTTTCCAAGAAAAATTTGGATGGTTTCTCCAGCTTGAATTATAAGTGTTTCCATAAGGTGTATTGTTGTTGGGCCTAAATTGCCCCACAACATTAGCTTGATCACCTGACATCTCCCTCACAGCTGGGATGGTTGGGCACTCATCTACCACATGATCACATGATTGGCAAATGGTGCATCGCATGACATGGGCTTGTGTCTCGGAAATGGCTTGGACTTCATGCATTTTTTTCAACTCCAGTTCTTCCAACCTCCTTGCCATTGTTGCCACCTTAGCTTTCATGTCCATGTCTTCACTTAACATGTACATTCCACCCTTTGGATTTACAGGAGCTTTCATCCTTCCCATTTCTCTTGAGTTGGGCTCATCCCATCCTCTTGATACCTCAGATACATAACTTAAAAAGTCCATGGCTTCTTCCGGATTCTTACTCATAAAATCTCCCCCACACATGGTTTCAAGAATTTGCTTCATGGAGGAAGACATCCCATCATAAAAATAGCTCACCAAGAGGCATGTATCAAATCCATGATGAGGACAAGCATTGATGACCTCCATATACCTTTCCCAACATTCATAGAACTTCTCATTTTCTTTTGCAGAAAAGTTTGAGATTTGTCTCTTCAACCCATTGGTCCTATGGGTGGGGAAAATTTTCTTCAAAAATTCGGCTTGAAGATCAACCCAATTCCTTATGCTCCTTGGCCTTAAAGAGTTAAGCCATATTTTTGCCTTGTCCTTCAAAGTAAAAGGGAATAACTTGAGTCTCATCAAGTCTATTGAAGCTCCTCCCTCTCTAAAAGTATTGCACACCTCCTCAAACTCCTTGATGTGAGCATATGGGTTCTCACTCTCCATTCCATGGAAATTTGGTAGGAGGGGCACAATATGGGGCCTTATAATCAGCTGCTCAAGAGGAGGTACGATGCATGAGGGTGCACTCAACCTTGGTGGGTGCACTCATCCTTGGTGGGTGCATTCTATCCCTCATGGATAAATATGCATTTTGATTATCCCCTTGACCGTGTTGAGAATTCTGATCCTCTTGTGGAGGGTCCATGATGTTTACACAGATATCCAACTCTGTGTCTTGAGGATTCTCTATCCTTACTAGTCTTCCCTCTTGGTCCCGAATCCAATAGGGCATGCACAAGTTGCAACTTCCCTGAAAACAAAACAAAGACAACAAAAACAAAAGAAAACTAGAACAAAGTTAAGGTTAGAAACAAAAGGAATTCTATAATTAAAAGAAAGGAAATGAAGGTAGTGAAAAAGGAATTCACCAAACTTGTGATGGAAATCACAAGTAGCCTCTAAAAAGTTATATCACTGTATCGTGGTACCATCCCCGGCAACGGCGCCATTTTGATTCGTGCCCAATTGGGTATTTTAATAAAAAATATTTATAAATCCTATGACCTCATACTAGCGTAGCAAAACTACTATAGTATAGCAGCTTTAGGGTTGAACTTTGGGATGGGTGTTCACTCTACCAGTGATAGACTCGAGATTAGAAATTGAATCTAATGATTTCCTTTGTCAAAAACTGAAAGTTTAAAAGAAAATAAAATTTGTTTTGAAAGTGGTGTTTGAAACTAAACTAACATAAAACTAGGTAAAAATGGAAGAAAGAAAGTTCCCCGGAGCTAAAGGTTGCTAGGATCAAGTTCAAAATGCAACGTGGGAAATTCCGAATTTTTCTCCTCGTATTGGGGACAACAACATAAAGGATGGTTGTTTCCTGAACCGGTATAGGTTTAACAATGAAGATTTAATCCATAAAAAGTCAATAGAAATGGTAGTCAAGTTCCATTAATGGCTTTAGACACTATGGGTCTTCACCTTGAGCCACTTTCCAATGGCTCGTACAAGATAACTAATGGTCTTATGTGGATCTAGCAATAAGTATCCACAGAGACCTAAAAGCTTATCATGTATTGGCCATTCATAGTGATTCTAAGGGATTTAAAGCAAAACTTCAGATTTAAAAGTCATTTATGAACTCCAACTACTTGTATTTAATGCACGAGAGTTTTCCACTTTTGCATCTGGACTTTTCACCTAGCTTCCTTCACTCCAAGAAACCAAAGGTTTAGCCTCTCATCCTCTAGGAAAACATCCTCAGAGGTTGTTTGGCTTCCAAGAAAAAGAAAATAGAAGAGAGAAAAGGAAAGCAAAAAGAACTCTGTATTTCTCCCCGACAGGAAAATTTCACTAAGTGTAAAAATACAATATATCTTTCGAGAGATGATTTCCACCCCTCTTATATTCTTTACAAAGCAAAGCCTATGATTGGCTAATTACAAGGATAAGAAAGGAATTTACATCAAAAAACACAAAAGAAAAGATCTCATGTGGAGTCGGCAGAATATAGGAGATTTCGCACCAAAGTCGCATGAACAATACATGGTGCGAAATTCGCACTTGCATGGACCGGTGCAAAATTCGCACTTGCATGGCATTTTCGCATGAACAGTATAAAGTGCAAAATTTGCCATTTTGATCTCCTTATACGAATGGCAATATACCACTATAGGTACTTGATTTGTTAGCAATTCCAAGCCGGTTCTGAATATGGGATTCTTGAAAGGTGATTTTGCATGATGAACAAAATAGAGCCTCCCAAATGTGATAGTACACGGCTACAAAAACTACTTCTTTCCTCTGTTTTTCCTCTTTGCTTCTCTCCTTTACTTGGCTTGTCTTAATGATCCAAAAAACTGTCAAAACACTAAAACTAGCCACAAATATGATTAGAAGTCATTGCTAGGTCCTTAACATGCCAATTGGAATAAAAATGGAGAACTACTACACAAAAGTGCTTAAAACATAATGAATTAAAGGCGCAAAATAACACTTTTTGGGTAGTAATCAATCTACTATGCACGCAAGACATTGAACGAAGCTCAAAGGAACTACACAACTACAGAGAAAGAATTGTTAGTTGTGGTGTTTGCCTTAGACAAGTTTCATGCTTATCTAGTAGGGTATTTCATCATTGTTTTCACTGACCATTCAGCCTTGAAGTATTTATTGACAAAGCAAGATGCAAAAGCAAGGTTGATTAGATGGATTCTTTTATTACAAGAGTTCGATCTCCAAATCAGAGACAAGAAAGGAGTGGAAAATGTGGTAGCTAACCACCTCTCAAGGTTGGCTATAACACACAATTCCCATGTCTTACCTATAAATGATGACTTTCCTGAGGAATCACTTATGTTGCTAGAGAAAACTCCTTGGTATGCTCATATTGCTAACTATTTGGTTACTGGTGAAGTTCCAAGTGAGTGGAAAGCACAAGACATGAAGCACTTCTTTGCAAAGATTCATGCTTATTATTGGGAAGAGCCTTTTCTTATCAAGTATTGTGCAGATCAGATAATAAGGAAGTGTGTCCCTGAAGAAGAGCAATAAGGAATCCTCAGCCATTGCCATGAGAATGCATGTGGAGGCCACTTTGCCTCTCAGAAAACAACCATGAAGGTGTTGCAATCAGGGTTTACTTGGCCATCACTTTTCAAAGATGCCCACATCATGTGTAGGAGCTGTGATAGATGCCAAAGGCTCGGGAAGCTTACAAAAAGAAATCAAATGCCCATGAACCCCATCCGAACAGTTGATCTCTTTGATGTTTGGGGCATTGACTTCATGGAACCTTTCCTAATGTCTTTTGGTAACTCTTATATCTTGGTGGGGGTGGACTATGTTTCTAAATGGGTTGAGGCAATCCCCTGTAAACACAATGATCACAGGGTGGTTCTCAAGTTTCTTAAGGAGAACATCTTCTCAAGATTTGGGGTGCCCAAGGCCATAATTAATGATGGAGGTACTCATTTTTGCAACAGACCTTTTGAAATCCTATTAGCCAAGTATGGAGTGAAGCATAAGGTAGCTACACCTTATCACCCTCAGACTTCCGGGCAAGTGGAGCTAGCAAACAGGGAAATCAAGAACATATTGATAAATGTGGTGATCACGAGCAGAAAAGATTGGTCTATTAAGCTTCATGATTCATTATGGGCATATAGAACAGCTTACAAGACTATTCTTGGCATGTCTCCCTATCGCCTAGTCTATGGCAAAGCATGCCATCTCCCTGTGGAAGTTGAATATAAGGCTTGGTGGGCAATCAAGAGGTTAAACATGGACTTGATCAGAGCCAGGGTAAAGAGGTGCTTAGACCTTAATGAGATGGAGGAATTAAGAAATGATGCTTACATCAATTCCAAAGTTGCAAAACAGAGGATTAAGAGGTGGCATGATCAATTAATCTCCAACAAAGAATTCTGAAAAGGACAAAGATTCTTACTCTATGATTCAAGGCTCCATATCTTACCTGGGAAGCTCAAGTCAAGGTGGATAGGCCCTTTCATTATTCACCAAGTGCATCTCAATGGAGTGGTGGAATTACTGAATTCCAAAAGCACGGACACTTTTAAAGTCAATGGTCATCGTCTCAAGCCATTCATTGAACCATTCAAGCAAGAAAAGGAGGAAATCAACCTCCTTGAGCCACAGAAAGCCTAATAAAAAAAAAAAGGGTTAGATGGACTTGGTTTCACCAAAGTCCATATTTTTTGTTTAATTGTGTTAATTTATAAGCTTTTTAAATTGTTTTGATTTTAATTTTGGTCTTAAATTGTGTTTTTTATATATAACATAATCTTTTTGAATGATAAAAATCAGGAGGAATTGCAGAGAAATTGAAATAAGGAAACTGGGAATCAAGAGGAGCTCAAAAGCAAGGAAAATGCATGGTCTGCGAAATTTCGCAACCTAAAAAGGGCCCCTGCGAAAATAGCCCTTGGCTGCGAAATAATTTCGCAGCCCCCAAGCCTCCACTGCGAAATGATTTCGCAGCCTCATACCCTCCTCTATGAAATGACCCTTTGGCACACGAGTGCCATTTCGCAAACCCCCCCCCCCCCCCCCCTCATTTCACAACTGCGAAATGCTTGCGAAATCCTCTATGCTTAAAAACTCCACATTTCGTAGTCGAGCCCCCATTTCACAGCCCTCCACCCTCATTTTGCAACTATGAAATAGATTGCTAAAATGCCTCTCCTTTGCGAAATCGACCCCTCGCTGCGAAATCGGTCATCTGCTACGAAAATGAAAAGCGTCCCTTGGCATCCTATTTAAACGTTATAAATTCCATATTTCGTTTTTAATCGGTAAAGTATATTACTTTTTAGTTTACTTTTTCTCTCCTTTATTGCTAAGGGACTAGCAATATGTAGGTTGGGGGGAGTGATTACTACTCAAAAAGTGCTATTTTATAGCTTGTAATTAACTCTTTTAAACACTTTTGAGTAGTAGTTATTACCTTTTAACTCAATTAGCATATTAAGGACCTTTGCAATCATTTCTAATCAAATTGTGTAAGTTTTGGTGCTTTTGATAGTAATTTGATCACCAAAGCAATCCAAGATTGAGGAGAGTTCTTTGGAATCCATGGCAAAGCAATGGGAAGCTCAGTAACATAAAGAACCAAAGCTTTGAAGCTTTGTAGTCCTTTTCCATAAGCAAATCATGAATGCAAGGAGGGAAAGCAAAGAGAGAAATCTAACATGAAGCATTCAAGAGGATAGCAACTGTCAGCAACTTTTTGAGCAATTTCTGGAGCTTAATTTATGCATACTAAATGTCCTTTCGAAGCTCAGGAAGTCAGCAATCCAACGCTTCAAATAGTACATGATTCGGAGTTGAAATGGAGTTAGAGCCACTGGAAGCCGATCACACCAAGCTGAAGGCCAATTTCGCGGGCTGCGAAATCAGCCTTTGGCTGCGAAATGGTGTCCTTCAGGTTGCGAAATTTCACAGCCATCTTGCACACCTGGGAAATTCTCCTGAGTGTTTCCCGATATTTGCGACCGACATTTTTAGATTTTTTGCTTAAGATATTTGATGTCTAAATCCCCATTCTCTCCTTGTAATCCACCTATCATAGGATTCCTTAGTTATTAAGCAAGAACAAAGGGTAAATAGCCTCATATATATTGTTTGTAATTTCATTTACAGTGATATGTCGGGGAGCTTGTTCTCGGAGACATCTTTTGTATAGTTTTGAAAGGAAGCAAAATATAGGGATTTTTCTCTACCTTACCTTCTCGTTTTGATTGTATCGTATTTGTTTTTTCTTACTAGTCAAACAAGCTCTGAGGATGTTTCCTCAGAGAATGAGTGGCTAGACTTTTAGTTCCTTGGAGTTAAGGTAGCTGGGTAAGGCCCCGAATGCAAGAATTGGTAGTTTTGTTGTTTCAGCTGTTAATGAAGAGAAAGTGTGACCCATTAATGATTTCTATGTTTTTAGTTAACTTAAAACACCTTCAATTCACATGGGCCAACACTTGGTAAGGCAAGTGATCTCCGTCCATGGAGATGCACTAGTTTATCTTTTGCGAGCCTTTGGGAGGTGACTTGAAAGTAGGATTTTCTAGAATTGCCAACACTTGGTAAGCTTTTGGACTCTAAGGAGACATCCATTAGTTATCTCTTGCGAGCTTAAGAAGGGAAGTCCAAGGTTAATGATCACCTTGAATGGCGAATGCTAGGTGAGAGGCACGAGCCATTGTAAGTTGCATCAGTGAGAGGAAATTAGTGCTGAAATCCATTAAAGGGAAGCATCTATACAACACCGGTTAGAGAATTAACTATATGTCAATTCTCTAATGCGAGGAAAAGATTCAAGTGACCGGAGCTCTGTTTTTGCATGAGAAGCCTCCCCTGTGAACCTAAAACTCTAAGGAACGCTTTTCTTCATAAGTAATTCCCATTACTTTCTTTTTAGTTAGCTTAAAACAAATACCTTTTCAACCAAAGTTTATGTTTTCTTCTTAAGCTAACATTGAAATGAAAAAGCACCAATTCAAATTTGAATTGGTATCAGTTGTAAGTTGAAAACCCTTCCTAGTGAACAATCCTAGAGTCACTAAGCTATATTAGCTAAGGCTATCTTAATGCATGGTGATATAGGTTATAAATTTTGTTGATTACTCCCTTCTGAGGACCGCAATCAAGGAACACCAGCTGGACACGAATCAAATGGCACCATTGTCAGGGACCATTGTGAGGACATGAATCAGTTGATACACCAATTGGGAATGAATCAGGCACTTACTTGCTCAGTCAAGAAGGCTTACTTATTCACATTCAACCCTATTTTTATAGTTTATTCATCCCCAATTGGTGTAATATTTAATTCAGTCCTCAGATGGGAGTTATCAACAAAATTTATAAACCTCATTCACCATATACTAGGGTAGCATAGGTAGCATAGCATAGTGGTTCTAGGATCGTCCATAGGGATGGGTTTTCATTTCACACATGATATTAGTTTAAAGAATTGAATTGGTGCTTTTTCTTTTCTGAGTTAGCTTTAAAAGAAAACATAATGATGGTTGAAAAAGGTTTGGTTTTAAGCTAACAAAAAATAGTAACTGAGTTTAATTACAAAGAAAAGGTTCCTTGGAATTTTAGGTCACTAGGTTCAGGTTTCGTATGCAAAAGAGGAGATTCCGGATCTTTTCCTCACATTGGGGATTTAACTTATAGTTATTTCCCAAACCGATGTGGTACAGTTACTTCCCATTAAGGGTTTCAAACACTAAATCCCTCTCAGTGATACATCTTGCAATGGCTCGTACCTCTCACCTAATATTTGCCATTCAAGGTGATCCTTAACCTTGGATTACCCTTCAAAAGCTCACAGGAGATAACTAATGAATGTCTCCAGGGAGTCCAAAAGCTTACTAAGTGTTGGCTATTCTAGGTAATCCTACCTTTAAACCACCTCCCAGAGGCTCGCATGAGATAACTAATGGATCTCTATGGATTGAGTCTGAAAAGCTTACCTAGTGTTGGCCCAGGTGATTATAAGGGATTTTAAGTTAACTAAAAATATAAAAACCATTACTGGGTCACAACTTCCTTTTCATTAAAAACTGAAAGAAGGAAAACTCCCACTTTTATATTCGGATCCCTTACCTAGCTTCCTTCAGTCCAAGAAACAAAAATTCTAGCCACTCATCCTCTGGGAGAACATCCTCAGAGATTGTTTAGCTACAAAGAAAATACAATCAAAGTGAGTAGGTAAGGCAGAGCAAAGCTCTATATATTTCTTACAAAAAATGTACAAGTGATCCCCCAAGAATTTAAAAAATACAGAGAGATATGTTAAGACATATATAGAGAGATATTTTTAACCCCTCAATTAGATATCCTAAATATCTAAAAAGATATTTAGTTGATTAAAATGAGAGAATAGATAATTACACAAAATATCTTGAGATAAAAATCTAACGAAGTTGGTGCAAAAATATCTAAAGATTTTTGGAAGATTTCAGGAAGATTTCGCAAGGTTGCAAAAATTTCGCAAAGCTGAAAAGGGGTTGCGAAAATTTCGCAAGGGGTTGCGAAATTCATCCTCAGTTTCACAAGGCTTGCGAAATTCCTTCCTGGGCAATTCTCAAGTTCACAAATGTTAGATTCCTTCTCTGATTCTCATCCTTGCATAACTGATTGATTTGGAAAAGGCTTCGAAGCTCTCCAAAACTTGGATTCCTCATGTAATTTGGCTTCAATCTTGCTTTGCCATGGACTATACCAAGTTCTCCTTCATTCTTGACTTGTTTTAATGA
This sequence comes from Vitis vinifera, assembly GCF_030704535.1. Taxonomy (NCBI): domain Eukaryota; kingdom Viridiplantae; phylum Streptophyta; class Magnoliopsida; order Vitales; family Vitaceae; genus Vitis; species Vitis vinifera. The sequence goes on along the minus strand of NC_081805.1, from coordinate 14,429,178 downwards.
TAAAAAAAACTACCAAAAACACCAAAACTAGCCAAAAATTGATTAGTAATACTTCCAAGGGTCCTTAATGTGCCAATTGAGTTAAAAGGTAATAAATACTACTCAAAAGTGTTTATAAGAGTTTATAACAAGCTATAAAAGAGCACTTTTTGAGTAGTAATCAATAGTGCATGAGTCCTTTAAGAATTTTGCATAAGTCGGAACTTGTTTGATCATGTCTAGCAAAGGGATGTTAACTTTCACTTGCCTCAACACTTCAAGAATTTATGATGCATTATTGATTCCCTTTTTGCCATGCAAAGATTGGGGAAAAGGTGGAGGCATGTGTTTCTTCATCATATCTTCCTAGTTGATGGTCCTCTCCGGTTCTTCATTCACAGTAGATTCAAGGTCCTCTTTCTTTGCACTCATCCCTTTTCTCTTTTCTTTAATTTCCTCCCTCTTCTATTTCTCTGCTTCACTCTCTGGTTCATGCTCTTGCTTGGATGTAGGCAGATCAACCTCTTTACCACTCCTTAAAGTGATCACTACTTTGACTTCTCTCACCTGTGAAGATTCTCCCCCTTGAGCCTCCACTTCATGGATACCCTTAGGATTCTGATGAGGTTGAGAAGGAAACTTTCCTTTCTCTTGCACTGTGTTAAGGTTGGTGAGCCTTGAGATTGAGTACAGGAGATTATCTATCTTTTGAGATAGATCATTTTGCATCCCATCCATCATTTTGTTCAATATACTCTCTACATTGTCAATTCTTTGACTGAGCTGAGCGTTGATGGATTTCTGGTCTCCAACAAAGTCTCTCATAATCTTGCTAAGATTCAAAATGGCTTGTTCAAGATTTGAGGCTTGTAGAGGTACTTGGTCAGGTTGTGTGTACGGAGGTGCCCTTGGCTTCCAAGAGAAATTCGGATGGTTCATCCAATTTGAATTGTAGGTGTTGGCATATGAAGCGTCATTATTGGGCTTAAATTATCCAATAACATTTGCTTGATCCCCAAACATTTCTCTCATAGCTGGAATCGTAGGACACTCCTCCACCAAGTGCTCAAAAGATTGACTAATGGAACATAGCATAGCTTGCACTGGTGTTTCAGAAATGGCCTGCACTTCTCGTATCTTCTTCATTTCTAGCTCCTCCAATCTTCTTGCCATAGCTGCAACTTTTGCTTTCATATCAATGTCTTCCTTCACAGTATACATTCCAGCCTTAGCATTTGGAGCATTAGGTTAAGACTTCATTCTTCCCACTTCTCTTGCATTCAGCTCATCCCATCCTCTTGAAACTTCAGCCACATAACTCAACAAATCCATGGCTTCCTTCGGATTCTTACTCATGAAGTCTCCTTCACACATAGTTTCTAAGAGTTGCTTCATTGAGGAAGAAATACCGTCATACAAATAGCTCACCAATAGCCATGTATCAAAGCCATGGTAAGGACAAGAATTGATAGTTTCCATGTATCTCTCCCAACACTCATAAAATTTCTCATTCTCTTTAGCTAAGAAGTTTGAAATTTGCCTTTTCAAGCCATTGGTCTTATGAGTTAGGAAAAATTTCTTGAGAAATTCAGCTTGCAAATAAGTCCAAGTTCAGATACTCCTTAGCCTTAAAGAATTAAGCTAGAACTTGGCCTTATCCTTCAAGGTGAAAGCAAATAGCTTGTGCCTCATCAAGTCGATTGAAGCTCTTCCTTCTTGGAAAGTATTACAAACCTCCTCAAATTCCTTGATATGCGCGTAGGGATTCTCACTTTCCATCCCATGGAAAGTAGGTAGAAGTGCCACAATATGTGGTCGAATCACTAGTTGTTCTGTAGGTTGCACTATACATGACGGTGCACTCATACGAGGTGGATGCATGCGGTCCCTCATGGATTGGTATGTGTTGAAATTCTCTTCCTGAGCATGTTGACTATGCTAATCTTCAGGTGTAGCTTCCATGACGTTCATGCACAATTCTAACTCTGTTTCGATTTTTACAAGTCTTCCCTCACTATCTCGTATCCAATAGTACATGCACAACTAGCAATAACTGAAACAAAAACAAAAGAAAAAAAAAACAAAAAAAAAAAAGAAAAAACAATTCTAGAAAAAAAAAATTTAAGATTAACTACAAACTAAATAAAAAATAAACTAAAATAAAAACAAATAAAAAGAGTTATTAAAAGAAAAGAAAAATCACCAAACTTGTGATGAAGATCACAAGTGTTCTGTAAAGATCATATCACTGTGAAGTGGCACCATCCCCAACAACGACGCCATTTAATTCGTCCCCAATTGGTGTAATATTTAATTCAATTCTCAAATGGGAGTTATCAACAAAATTTACAAACCTAATTCACCATACACTAGGGTAGCATAGCTAGCATAGTATAGTAGTTCTAGGATCGTCCACAAGGATGGGTTTTCATATCATTAGTGATATTAGTTAAAGTACCAAAATGGTGCCTTTTCTTTTATGAGTTAGCTTTAAAAGAAAACATAATTTTGGTTGAAAAGGATTGGTTTTAAGTTAACCAAAAATAATAACTGAGATTAATTACAAAAAAAAAAAAGTTTCTTAGAGTTTTAGGTCACTAGGTTCAAGTTCCTTAGACAAAAAGGGGAGATTCCGAATCTTTTCCTCTTGTTGGGGACTATAACATAAAGAATGGTTATCTCCTGAATCGGTGTGTATTTAGCAATTAAGTTTTGATCCCACTGGTCCATGAAAGACTGCAATTGCTTCCCATTAATGGTTTCAAACACTAAAGACCTCTCACTGTGAATCATCTTTCAATAGCTCGTAAGAGATAACTAATAGACATCCATGGATTCCGTGGGGCCCGAAAAGCTTACCAAGTATTGGCCATTCAAGGTGATCCTAACCTTGGATTACCCTTCAAAGGCTCGTAAGAGATAACTAATGGATCTCTAGGGAGTCCGAAAAGCTTACCAAGTATTGGCCCAAGCGATTTTAAGGGACTTAAAGTTAAACCTTAAAAATGAAAACCATTAACGGGTAACAACTCTTCTCATTTAAATCAAGGAAAACTCCCAATTTTGTATCCGGATCCCTTACCTAACTTCCTTTAATCCAAGAAATGAAAAACCTAGCCACTCATCCTTTGAGAAAACATACTCAGTGGCTGTTTGGCTAGAAAGAAAATAAAAACAAAATGAATAGGTAAGGCAGAGCAACACTCTATGTATTTCTTACTACAATAATTTACAAGTGTTCTTTGGAATTTCCTCCGAGATTCCGAGATTTTTACAAAGGTTCTCTGGAATTTCTCCTTGAGACAGTTTACAAGTGAGATATTTTAAGAAATACATAGAGAGATATTTTTAACCCCTCATTTAGATATCCTAAATATCTAAAAATATCTTTAGCTTATTACAAGGAGAAAATAGGTCATTACACAAAATATCTCGAGATAAAAATCTAACGGAGTCGGTGCAAAAAATATCTGAAAATTACATAGGACGAATTTCGCAAGGCTTGCGAAATTTTGCACAGGGTTCGAAATTCATCTTTCATAGTCTTGCTCTCTGTCCTGCAGCTTGTACTCCTTTTGGCATTTCACATGCTTTACGAAAATTTGGCATAGCCATGCGAAATTGCTGGATGTTAGATTTCTTCTCTGATTCTCGTCCTTGCATACTTGATTGATTTGGAAAAGACTACAAAGCTTTCCAAACCTTGGATTCTTCATGTGTTTAAGCTTCAACTTGCTTTGCCATGGACTATACAAAATTCTCCCTCATTCTTGGTTTGTGTTAATGATCAAAAAGCTATCAAAAACACCAAAACTTGCCAAAAACTTATTAGAAACACTTGCAAGAGTCTTTAATGTGCCAATTGAGTTAAAAGGTAATAAATACTACTCAAAAGTGTTTAAAATAGTTTATAACAAGCTATAAAAGAGCACTTTTTGAGTAGTAATCAGTGTTCATAGAATTTAGAGCCTTGAGATCACGACTCGAACTTCTTCTTGTCAACCATAACCATGAGTAGTTCATAACATCTAAAGCCTTGAGCTCACAATCCAGGTTTGTTCATAGCATCTATAGCCTTGAGTTGTTCATAGGATGTAGAGCCCTATGCTCACGATGCGTAGTAGCTCATGTAATCGATAGCCTAGAGTTTTTCATAGAATTTAGAGTCTTAAGCTCACGACCTTGAGTCATTCATGTAAACCACAAACCTAAACTTTTCATAGCATTTTGAGGACTAAGCTCACAACCCAAAGTCGTTCATGTCATCCATAACCCTGAGTTGTTCATAAAATCTAGAGGCCTGAGAACACGAGATCATAACTTATTCATTTCATCCACAACTCTAAGCTATTCATAGAATCTAAAGCCTTGAGCTCATGACTTAGAGTCGTTCATGTGAACCAAAGGCCTGACCAGTTCATAGCTTCTAGAGGACTTTGCTCACAAGATCCCAAGTCATTCATATCACTCACAACTCTAGATTTTTTGTAGTATCTAGAGTCCTAAGCTTATGAATCTTAGCAACTCATGTCATCCATAGCCTTAAGTTGTTCATAACATCTACAACCCTGAGCTCATGACTCAGCGTAGCTCATCTCATCCACACCCCTAAGTTGTTCATAACATTTAGAGCGTTGAGTTTATGACCCAGAGTCATCCATGTCATCCACAACCCTGAGTTGTTCATAGCATCTATAGGCTTGACTTCATGATGCAAAATTATTCATATCATCCATAGCCTTCAGCGGTTCAAAGTATCTAGGGGCTGAGCTCATGGGATCTTAAGTTGTTCATATCATCCATAACTCTTAAATGTTCATATCATCTAAAGCCCACAACTGAAGACCCAGGGTTTTTCAGGTCAACCATAACCTTATGTTGTTCATAGTATCTGGAGCCCTAAGCTCATGACCTGGTGTCATTAATTTCATCCACAACTCGGAGTTGTTCACACCATCTAGAACCCAGAGCCTATGACCCATAATTGTTTATGTCATCCACAACCCTAAACTATTCATCGCATCTAGAGCATTAATCTCATGACCTAGAGTCATTCATTTCATCCACAACCCTTATCCGTTCATAACATTTAGAGGCTTGAGCTAATGATGTAGAATCATTCATATCATTCATTACCCTAAGAGGTTCAAAGCATCTAGAGGCTTGAGCTCATGGGATCTTGAGTCATTCATATCATCTATAACTCTGAACTGTTTATAGCATCTAGATCCCTAAGCTCATGACTTGGAGTTGTTCACCTCAACTAAAGCCTTAAGCGGTTCATATCATCTAGAGACCTGCACTCACGGGATCCTGAGTCGTTCATATCATTCATAACTTTAAGTTGTTCATAACATCCAAAGCCTCGAGTTCATGACCCAGAGTAGCTCATGTCATTCATAGCTCTGAGCAGCTCATAGCATCCAGGCCTTGAGCTCACGACCCTTAGTAGTTCATCTCATCCACACCCATGAGTTTGTCATAGTATCTAGAGCCCTGAGCTTACGACCTAGAGTCATTCATGTCAACCATAGCCTTGAGATGTTCATAGTATCTAGAGCGCTAAGCTCACAACCCGAAGTTGTTAATGTCATCCACAACCCTAAGTGGTTCACAACATTTAGAGGCCTGAATTGACGGGATTCTAAATCATTCATATCATCCATAACTCTAAGTTGTTCACTGCTTGTAGAGCTTTGAGCTCACAACCTAAAGTCTTTGATGTCATCCATAGTTGATTCGTCCCCAATTGGTGTTCTACTTTGACTTAGTCCTCAGACAGGAGTTATCAACAAAATTTATAAACCTAATTCACCATATACTATGGTAGCATAGGTAGCATAGCATAGTGGTTCTAGGATCGTCCACAGGGATGGGTTTTCATTTCACACGTGATATTAGTTACAAAACTAAAATGGTGCTTTTTCTTTTATGAGTTAGCTTTAAAAGAAAACATAATCTTTGGTTGAAAAAGGTTGGTTTTAAGCTAACCAAAAATAGTAACTAAGATTAATTACAAAGAAAAGGTTTCTTGGAGTTTTAGGTCGCTAGGTTCAGATTCCTTATACAAAAGGGGAGATTCCAGATCTTTTCCTCGTATTGGGGATTTAACCTATGGTTATTTCCTGAACCGATGTGTTATAGTTGCTTCCCATTAATGGTTTTAAACACTAAAGTCCTCTCAATGATGCATCTTGCAATGGTTCATACCTCTCACCTAGTATTGGTCATTCAAGGTGATCCTTAACCTTGGATTACCCTTCAAAAGCTCACAAGAGATAACTAATGGATGTCTCCAAGGAGTCCGAAAGCTTACCAAGTGTTGCCTATTCTAGGTAATCCTACCTTTAAACCACCTCCCAGAGGCTCGCAAGAGATAACTAATGGATCTCAATGGATGGAGTCCGAAAAGCTTACCAAGTGTTGGCCTAGGTGATTTTAAGGGATTTTAAGTTAACTAAAAATATAAAAACCATTAACGAGTCACAACTTCTCTTCATTTAAAACTGAAACAAGGAAAACTCCCACTTTTGTATCCAGATCCCTTACCTAGCTTTCTTCAATCCAAGAAACAAAAAACATAGCCACTCATCCTCTAAGAAAACAACCTTAGAGGTTGTTTGGCTAGAAAGAAAATCAAATCAAAATGAGTAGGTAAGGTAGAGCAAATCTCTATATATTTCTTACTAAAAAATGTACAAGTGATCCCCTAAAGAATTTCTTCCAAGATTCTGAGATATTACAAAAAGAGAGATCTTAAAACATATATAGAGTGATATTTTTAACCCCTCAATTAGATATCATAAATATCTAAAAAGATCTTTAGCTAATTACAAGGAGAGAATAGGTAATTACACAAAATATCTTGAGATAAAAATCTAACGGAGTCAGTGCAAAAATATCTAAAGGTTATAGGAAGATTTCGCAAGGGGTTGCGAAATTCATCAGTTTCGCAAGGCCTGCCAAATTCCTTATAGCTTGCAAAAATTTCGCAAAGGGTTGCAAAATTCCTTCTGGCTTGTGAAAATTTAGCAAGGGGTTGTGAAATTCATTTGTCACTTCTAGCTCTCTGTCTTGCATCTTGTACTCCTCTTGGGTAATTTGCAAGCTTGCGAATATTTTGCAAAGGGTTGCGAAATTATTGAATGTTAGATTCCTTCTCTAATTCTCTTCCTTGCATACTTGATTGATTTGGAAAAGGCTTCGAAGCTCTTCAAAACTTGGATTCTTTATGTAATTTAGCTTCAATCTTGCTTTGCCATGGACTATACCAAGTTCTCCCTCATTCTTGGCTTGTTTTAATGATAAAAAAGCTATCAAAAACACCCAAACTTGCCAAAAATTGATTAGTAACACTTGCAAGGGTCCTTAATGTGCCAATTGAGTTAAAAGGTAATAAATACTACTCAAAAGTGTTTAAAAGAGTTTATAACAAGCTATAAAAGAGCACTTTTTTAGTAGTAATCACTCCCCCCAACCGACATATTGCTAGTCCCTTAGCAATGAAGGAGAGAAAAACAAAAATACGATAGTAAAATAATTTACAAAATCATGTTAATCACTCCAAAAAATCATAAGTGGCATGATGTAAAGCATACTTTCACATGGAACATTAAAGAAGCAAAACTCAACCTTCAACAAGAGTATATCAAATATCTTACTTGATCGTAATTCATAAAGAGTAGGCATTATGCAAATTTAAGTATTGAAAGGATTTCCACTCTCTTAGGCTCAATCATTACTCTTCCACAAAAATCTGTGTTAAGCTTATTAGTTTCTGAATATAGTACTCTGAACTAATCTCTCTCCCCAACCTAGTTCTTACTCAAACTTAAGCAAACTAACCAACCTCTAATAGGTTAAGAACACACCTCTTTTATTTCACTTTTTTATTTTTTTTAATTATAGGAGTGCAATGCTAAAGGTATTGTTTTCTAAAGTGTCCATGTAACGGGGATCCATCGATGACTCCCAACCAATCAAGGTTTAGGGCATCAAGCTTTAAGGATCTTTCGACCTCTAACTCCTCGGATTTTACCCCGGACTTTTGAAATTGAAATTTAATACCCAAGCATCTACAATATGTTAAACTCCACCTATTCACCCTTGTAACGAGCATTGAGGTCGGTGACTCCCAACCAATAAAGGTTTAGGGCATCGGGTTTTAAAGATTTTCACCATATACCCCTTGGACCTTGCTCGGGTTTCAAGGCAAGTGTACTTTGTTCCTTTTTCCTTTTTTTTCTCTTTTTTTTTTCAAATGCTCATTGGCCTTTTATAAGGTGTCCCAACACTATTAAAACGAGGTCAAAGGTACCATGTTTAAATTTTCCTAAGTTCAGGGAGTGAGATAGTTTTTCATCTTATAATCGGAACCTAATGTGCACAATGTGTAGTAAGATTAAAGTGGAAGAAATAAGGTTGAAATGAATAGGAGTTTCAATAATTCATCAACTTTAATAAGCATAATACAAGCTCTAATATTTAAGTAAAAAAGTAAGAATTCAATTTCTCCCATTTGATTTTGAGAATTTTTCCTTAATAATCATAGAGAGTAGAGTAAAAAAAACTTTTAATATTAAGCAAAAATTTTAAAATTAAGCAAAAAGTACTAAGTTAACAAAATAACTTAGCATTATTAACAAAACTTCCTTCCTTAACTCTCCTCCCAACCAAGATCAACATTGCCCTCAATGTGGCAAGAGTGATTGTAAATAAAGGGATGAAGTGGTACCTCCTAAGTGACATTGAGTCTAAGTCGTATAGGAGAAACCACATGATTAAAAAAATAAAAAATTAATGAGTAAAGGAAATAGAAAAAATGCCAAGTATAAACAAAAATGATGTGTATATATTACTCTGAGAAAGTATAATGCGAGATATAATCATGTAATACATCCAATCCTAGAATATGAAATATCAACACAAGTAATAATATCTATTAATATACTGAGTAAATAAAAAATAAAAAAATGATCAAGGAGTGGGGCTCTCTGGTGGAGATGATGGCTCTACGACTGCCTTGTGAGTGGCCTGGGGCGAGACATCGGCTTTGATGGTCTCCTCAACTGGAGCTATGGGCTCTGATGGTCCCGGAATGTCAATCTGAGGTGGTGGCAGGAGTCCCAGACGCTGCTAAATCTAATGAAGGATAGTAGTATGTTGGTCTTGCTGAGAATGTATGTCTGCCATTTGCCGAAATCAATGTTTGGAACAAATGTATCATGACACGAAACTCTATGACAGATATGGTGAATGAGGCTTCCGATGTAGAAGGTGCAACTGGTGGAAAAAGAGGTGTAACAGGAGGATCAGTAGAGATGACCTCAGGCATAGATAGTGCAGCAGGGGCAGGTGGTACAGACTCTACAGGAAGCTTGTCCTACTGCTCAGCCTGTGGTGGCACTGGAGATGCTGGCCTGGGCGGTGCTGCTATAGGTGCTGAATAACCCGCCAACTATGTCCATTTGTCAAGAATGAAATACTCTCAACAATGGTGGCAATGCTCAAGGTGGGGCTCAGTAGGATAGCCCATGTGCTCCAATATATGACAGAGCAGCCTCGATAACAACAGTGGAATAGTGTCGGCTATCTGTAACTGCTTCTTATGAACCTTCTCCTCAAAGTGGAGAAGATCGACCATAATCAGGTGATGTGGCCCGAAATCGAAGCCCTCAGATATCCTGAATAACATGTCCAGGATGGCTCATCACCTCTGCACTAGATGCTGAAGAGGAAAAATGTTGGACCATAGTAATACATCTACTAGAAGCATCCCAGATGGAAGCTCCTTACGTAGAAGGAATGAATCTCTAGAAGTCCCCCTAGATAGGATGTGGACCATGTCCTGCTGAGATATAGGGGTCCACTCCCGGAAATATGCTAGATCCACTAGCTCATATGGAATATGGAGAGCCCCAGAAATGTGCCTAGCCTCTAGGATACCCTGGCGCCCGTCAATACTGAAATGAATGGTGGTAGGACTCTGGGCACCTTGAGTAGTCATGGAGTAATAGAAGTCCATCGCCACTCTAGGGTAAAAGTACTCCCTATGAGTCATAAAGCGCTCAAGATGGTACCTCTAGAGTAGTCCAAATGAATCCCGAAGCTCTGATTGTTGTCGCATGGACTCAATGTCGAAATAAAGCTCGGAATGAAATGGTCTGGCTCTACAATCTGAATTTCCCTCAATGGGAGGTGAGATGACCATAGGTCTCTTGATGATGCCTTCCGGGGCAATGCCGGAAGGACGCTGAGAATCGGTTAGGGCCTGAGGATCAGGCTGTGCATGCCTAAACGTCTCTCGATGGCTTGAGACCCTAGCTCTCTTAGGTGGAATGTGGTGTACTGATGGCTCAGGGGGTGGAGAAGTCGGTGGTCTCTGTGTCGCATATCAGTGTTGAGGAGGGCTAGATGGCACCCCATCCTCAGAAGATGGAACGGTCAAGGCCTGAGGGGCCTGAGATGAATCCTGAGGAGATGAGGCTCTTGGCCTGGCCTCGCGAGAAACTAAAGGGTCGGTATGGCCTCCTTTGATGTGCGTCATGGCAATGGAGGGAGAGGTGTAGGTCTCCTCTTCAAATGGTTGGCCATGGGACGTCCACTGGAGAGAAAACTCATTCGTAGGGTGGTGAAGGGTTTTCGCAATGGGAAATGGGGTGTGCGAAATGACAGACTTTGGAGGTCTTTAAATAGGTTTTTTAAGTGACCTTTGGCTTTTCCACTGACCGTTGGTATTTAGCAAAGAGACCGTTGGAATTCGCAAGATTGTGAAATGGGTTTTTGAGTTGCGAACTGAGTTCACAACCTCTTTCAAATTTTGCAATGTTTTCGCAAGGCAAAACTGGTCTGCGAAATTTTCACAGCCTTTGCAAAATTTTCTCAAGATGAATTTGGGGTTGAAAAATTTTCACAAGGTGAATTTGGGGTTGAAAAATTTTCGCAGGGTGAATTTGGGGTTGCGAAATTTTCGCATGCCCTTGTGAATTGCTCTGTTTTTCATCCTTCAGAAAAATTTGAAAAGATTTTCCATCTGTTTTGGAATCCACCTGCAATTTATCATCAAAAATTAAATTAAATCACAACAAAATAAAATTAAAGCAAGAAATAACAATTAAAACAAGTAGTAAATTAATGAAACTTTAAATTAACATTAAAACAAAAAATATGGACTTAATGTCTTCCGACAGACTAAGTCCATCTAACCATTTGTCTGTTTAAACTTGATGTGGCTCAAGGAGGTTGATTTCGTCCTTGTCTCGAGAAAATGGCTCCAGGAATGGCTTGAGACCCTGGCCATTGACTTTGAAACTCCCGGTGCTGTTGGAATTGAGTAGATCTACTACTCCATTTGAATACACTTGTTGGATAGTAAATGAAACTATCCACCTTGACCTCAACTTTCTCGGGAAGATGTGAAGCTTAGAGTCTTATAGCAAGATTCTTTATCCCTTCTAGAATTCTTTGTAGGAGACTAACTGATCATGCCACATTTTCAATCTTTGTTTTGCAATGTTTGAATTATTGTAGGCGTCATTTCTCAGTTCCTTCATCTCATTAAGGTCTAGAAATCTCTTCATGGCAGCTATGTTCAAGTCCATGTTGAGCGTCTTGATTGCCCACCAAGCTTTGTATTGCACTTCAACGGGGAGATGGCACACTTTGCCATAGACTAGGCAGTAAGGAGACATTCTAAAAATGGTCTTGTAAGCTATTCTGTAAGCCCATAGTGAATCATGAAGTTTAATAGATCAATCTCTTCTGCTCGTATTCACCACCTTCATCGGTACGTTTTTTATCTTCCGGTTTGCTAACTCAACTTGCCAAGAAGTTTGAGGGTGGTAAGGTGTAGCTACCTTATGCTTCACCCCGTACTTGGCTAAGAGAGTTTCGAATGGCTTGTTACAAAAATGAGTACCCCCATCACTAATTATGGCCTTGGGTACTCCAAATATAGAGAAAATGTTCTCTTTGAGAAATTTGAGAACAAATCTGTGATCATTGCGTTTGCACGGGATCGCTTCAACCCATTTAGAAACATAATCCACTCCCACCAAGATATAGAAATAGCCAAAGGACATAGGAAAAGGTCTCATGAAGTCAATGCCCCAGACATTAAAAATATCAACTATTAAAATGGGGTTCAAAGGCATCATGTTCTTACGTGTTAATTTCCCAAGCCTCTGTCATTTGTCACAGCTCCTACACATGGTGTGGGCATATTTGAAAAGTGATGGCCAGTAAAAACTCAATGGTAATACCTTCATAGTTGTCTTCTGAGAAGCAAAGTAGCCTCCACATGTGCTTTCATGGCAATGATTGAGGATCCCCTGTTGCTCTTGCTCAGGGACGCACTTCCGTATTATTTTATCCGCACAATATTTGAATAGAAATGGCTCTTCCCAATAGTAGGCATGAAGTTTTGCAAAGAAGTTCTTCTTATCTTGTGTTTTCCACTCACTTGGGAGTTCTCTGGTAACTAAATAGTTAGCAATATGAGCATACCAAGGAGCGGCTTCTATCAACATGAGTGACTCCTCTGGAAAATCATCATTAATTGGCAAACTATGGGAATTATGTGCAATGGCTAGCCTTGACAGATGGTCGGCAACCACATTTTCCACTCCTTTTTTATCTTTGATCTGAAGATTGAATTATTGAAGCAAGATAATCCATCTAATCAGCCTCGCTTTTGCATCCTGTTTAGTCATCAAATATTTCAAGGTCGAGTGGTCAATGAAAACCACAATGAAAGACCACACCAAGTAAGCGCGGAATTTGTCTAAGGAAAAAACTACAGTAAACAGTTCTTTCTCTGTGGTTGTGTAGTTTCTTTGCGCTTCATTCAACGTTTTGCTCACATAGTAGATCACATAGGGCTTTCCATATTCTCTTTACCTAAGAACAACTCCTATAGCAAAGTCACTTGCATCGCACATCACTTCAATGGGTAATTGGCAGTTGGGAGCTCTCACTATTAGAGCGGTTGCCAGCAATAGCTTCAGTTCTTTAAAACTCCGTTAACATCGATCATCCCATACAAATTTAACATCCTTTACCAATAGTTCACAAAGAGGTCTTGCAAGTTTAGAGAAATCTTTAATAAACCTCCTATAGAACCCTATGTGGCCAAGGAATTACATTACTCCTTTGATAGTTGTTGGTGATGGCAACTTGACAATAAGCTCAACCTTTGCTTTGTCCACTTTAATGCCTTTCTTTGAGATGATATGCCCAAGGACAATCCTTTGGGGTAGCATGAAATGGCATTTCTCCCAATTAAGCACCAAGCCTTTCTCAATGCATCGGTTCCGCACAACTTCCAAGTTGACTAAGCATTCGTCAAATGCACTTCCATATATGGTGATATCGTCCATAAAGACTTCCATAATACGTTCCACCATATCACTAAAAATGCTTAACATGCATTTTTGGAATGTTGCTGGTGCATTGCATAAGCCGAAAGACATTCTTCTGTATGCGTAGGTTCCAAATGGACATGTGAAAGTGGTCTTCTCCTGGTCTTCAACAACAATTTCTATTTGAAAATACCCAGAGTAGCCATCTAAGAAACAATAGAATGGATGTCTTGAGACCCTCTCAAGCACTTGATCAATAAATAGCAACGGGAAGTGGTCCTTTCTTGTTACAACATTCAACTTTCTATAATCAATACACACCCTCCAACCTAAAGCGAGGTGTGTAGAAACTTCTTCTCCCTTATCAGTTTGCACTATCGTGATCCTTGATTTCTTTGGCACGACTTGCGTAGGACTCACCCATGGGCTATTTGATATGGGGTAGATAATACCGGCCTGAAGTAGCTTAAGCACTTAAGCTCTCACCACCTCTTGCATGTGAGGATTCAACCTTCTCAATTGTTGACGAACTAGCTTAGCTTCTTCTTCCATGTATATATGATGAGTGCAGACTAAAGGGCTGATCCCTTTCAGATAAATTTTTTTCCACATTATCGCCTTTTTGCATCACCTGAGGATTTCAAGTAAACAATCCTCCTGAGTAATGGTAAGAGATGAAGAAATAACAATAGGGCTCTGCTTGTTCTCTTCTAGGTATGCATACTTCAACTCCGTGGGTAATGAATTTAGCATAAGCTTTGGGGGCTCCTCCTTAACAGCTTCTTGTGTCTCCTCCCCATTGAATAAAGGTAGAATTTCTTCCCTCATCTTCAAAGAGGGCAGAGTAGCAAGCAATTCTGAGGGTTCAGGTAACCCTTCATCAAGATCCCCAAGATTCTCATTCAAATCTTCTAGCATTTTCTGATCACAATGCTCTTCCACTAGGTTGTCTATCATGCACACCTTTTCTGGTCATTCTTCTTCTTCCGAATGGAATTGTTTTGGGCACATATAGAAGATGTTGAGCTCTAACATAATGTTGCCAAAGATAAGTTACATGACTCCATTCCTACAATTGATGATAGCATTTGATGTAGCTAGGAATGGTCTTCCAAGTGTGATAGGAATACAGTTAGTTCCTTTGGCAACTGGGTTCGTATCAAGAACAACAAAATCCACTGGATAGTAGAATTTGTCAACTTGAACTAAGACATCTTCAATCACACCTCTTGGAATTTTCACATATCTATCTGCTAAAGATAGAGTGATTGATGTTGGCTTCAACTCTCCAAGTCCCAATTGCTTGTAGACAGAGTAAGGTAGAAAATTCACATTTGCCCCCAAGTCCAACAAAGCTTTCTCCACACATGTCTCTCTAATCATCACTAGGATGGTAGCACAGCCCGGATCTTTGTATTTCACTAGAGACTTACACTGTATAATGGAGCTTACTTGCTCAATTAGGAAGGCCTTTTTTTCTCACATTTAACCCTCTTTTTATAGTGCATAAGTCCTTCAGAAATTTTGCATAAGTCGGAACTTGTTTGATCATGTCTAGAAAAGGTATGTTAACTTTCACTTGCCTCAACACTTCAAGAATTTCTGATGCGTTGCTAATTCTCTTTTTTCCATGTAAAGCTTGTGGGAATGGTGGAGGCGTGTGTTTCTTCATCATATCTTCCTGGTTGATGGTCCTCTATGGTTCTTCATTCATAATAGCTTCAAGGTCCTCTTTCTTTGTACTATTCCATTTCCTCTTTCCCTTGATTTCCTCCCTCTTCTCTTTCTCTGCTTCACTCTTTGGTTCATGATGTGGCTTGGATGTAGGTATATCAACCTCTTTACCACTCCTTAGAGTGATCACTGCTTTGACTTCTCTCACCTATGAAGATTCTCCCTCCTGAGTCTCCACTTCATGGATACCCTTGGGATTCTGATGGGGTTGAGAAGGAAATTTTCCTTTCTCATGCATTGTATTGAGATTGGTAAGCCTTGGGATTGAGTATTGGAGATTATCTATCTTCTGAGATAGATGATTACTACTCAAAACATGTTATTTTGTAGCTTGTAATTAGCTCTTTTAAACACCCTTGAGTAGCAATTATTACCTTTTAACTCAATTGGCATGTTGGGGACCCTTGCAATCGTTTCTAATCAAATTGTGTTAAGTTTTGGTGTTTTTGATAGCTTTTAGCTACACCAAAGCAATCCAAGAATGAGGGAGAGCTGTATATAGTTCATGTCAAAGCTTTTGGTAGCTCAAATTCATGAAGAACCAAGCTTTGGAGCTCCATAGCCCTTTGCCAAAGTCGTTCAAAGTATGCAAGGAAAGAGCAATGGAGAGAGGAAAACAGAGTAAGGAAAATAGAGGACAGCAGCTGCAGTATTCCTTCGAACTTTTGGAGCACTTCCTAAAGTCCATTTTCTACATGCTATATACCATTTCAAATCTTAGGAAGTCAAGAATCCAACGCTTCAAACCGTGTACGATTTGGAGCTGAAATGAAGGAGATATGGCCTTCGGAGGACAACTGCATCAAGATGAGGGACAATTTCGCACCTTGCGAAATTGGAACTTCAACGTGCGAAATTTAAAGTGGATGGCAGCTGTGTAGTCACGGTGAAGCCCAGCATTCGAAGTTAATTTTTCAACGTGCAAAAGTGGATTCTAAGTTGTGAGATCAACTTCCGAAATTTTCGCAAATCACCATACAATGTGCGGAACTGGGATATTTGTGCCGACTCTTTTTCTTCTGATATTTTTGTGTCTAAATTTCCATTTTATCCTTGTATTCAGCCACTCATGTAATTCTTAGCTAGGAAGTATCCAATGAAGGGTAAATTACCTTCCTATATAAACTCTCTTGTAAACACTAAAAAAGGACTCTCGAGGATTTTGTTTCCAGGAGACCAACTTATGTATATTTTACACTTAGTGAAATTGAGAGATCTTTTTTCTTTCTTTTTCTCTCTACTATTTTCTTTTTCTTGGAAGCCAAACAATCTCTGAGGATGTTTTCCCAAAGGATGAGAGGCTAAACTTTTGGTTTCTTGGAGTGAAGGAAGCTAGGTGAAAAGTCTAGA
Source organism: Vitis vinifera (assembly GCF_030704535.1). Taxonomy (NCBI): domain Eukaryota; kingdom Viridiplantae; phylum Streptophyta; class Magnoliopsida; order Vitales; family Vitaceae; genus Vitis; species Vitis vinifera. The sequence continues at coordinate 14,412,757 of NC_081805.1, read as the reverse complement.
TGCTAAAGTGGAAAACTCTCGTGCATTAAATACAGGTAATTGGAATTCATAAATGGCTTTTAAATCTAAAGTTTTGCTTTAAATCCCTTAGAATCATTTTGAATGGCCAATACATGGTAAGCTTTAGGTCTCTGTGGATACTTATTGCTAGGTCCACATCAGACCATTAGTTATCATGTACGAGCCATTGGAAAGTGGCTCAAGGTGAAGACCCATAGTGTCTAAAGCCATTAATGGAACTTGACTACCATTTCTATTGACTTTTTATGGATTAAATCTTCATTGTTATACCTATACCGGTTCGGGAAACAACCATCCTTTATGTTGTTGTCCCAATGCGAGAAGAAAAATCCGAAATTTCCCACTTTGCATTCTGAACTTGATCCTAGCAACCTCTAGCTCCGAGAGACTTTCTTTCTTTCATTTCTACATACTTCCATATTAGTTTAGTTCCAAACACCACTTTCAAAACGAATTTTATTTTCTTTTTGACTTTAAGTTTTTGACAAATGAAATGATCAGACTCAATTTCTAATCTTGAGTCTATCACTGGTAGAGTGAAAACCCATCCCTGAGTTTGACCCTAGAGCTGCTATACTATAGTAGTTTTGCTCGCCAGTATAAGGTCATAGGATTTATAAATATTTTTGATTAAAATACTCAACTGGGCATGAATCAATAGATCATTTTGCATTCCATCCATCATTTTGTTTAATGTACTCTCTATACTATCAATTCTTTGACTGAGCTGAGCATTGATGGATTTCTGGTCTCCAAAAAAATCTCCCGTAGCCTTGCTAAGATTCACAATGGCTTGTTCAAGATTCAAGGCTTGCGGAAGTGCTTGGCTAGGTTGTGTGTACTGAGGTGGCCTTGGCTTCCAAGAGAAATTCGGATGGTTCCTTCAATTTGAATTGTAGGTGTTTCCATATGAAGCGTTGTTATTGGGCTTAAATTGTCCAATAACATTCGCTTGATCCCTAAACATTTCTCTCACAATTGGAATCGTAGGACATTCCGCCACCAAGTGCTCAAAAGATTGACAAATTGAACATGACATAGCTTGCACTGGTGTTTCTGAAATGGCGTGCACTTCTCATATCTTCTTCACTTCTAGCTCTTCCAATTTTCTTGCCATAGCTACATATTTTGCTTTCATATTAGTGTCTTCATTTAAAGTATACATCCCAGCCTTACCATTAGAAGCATTAGGTTGAGATTTCATTCTTCCCACTTCTCCAGCATTCGACTCATCCCATCCTCTTGAAACTTCAGCTACATAACTCAAGAAATCCATGGCTTCCTTCGGATTCTTACTCATGAAGTCCCCTCTACACATCGTTTCTAAGAGTTGCTTCATTGAGGAAGACATATCGTCGTAAAAATAGCTCACCAATAGCCATGTATCAAAGCCATGGTGAGGACAAGCATTGATAGCTTCCATGTATCCCTCCCAACACTCATAGAATTTCTCATTCTCTTTAGCTGAGAAGTTTGAAATTTGCCTTTTCAAGCCGTTGGTCCTATGAGTCGGGAAAAAATTCTTAAGAAATTCAACTTGTAAATCATTCTAAGATCGGATACTCTTTGGCCTTAAATAATTAAGCTAGATCTTGGCCTTATCCTTTAGGGTGAAAGGAAATAGCTTGAGCCTCATCAAGTCGATTGAAGCTCCTCATTCTTGGAAAGTATTACAAACGTCCTCAAATTTCTTGATATGCGTGTAGGGATTCTCACTTTCCATCCCATGGAAAGTAGGTAGAAGTGGCATAATATGTGGTCGGATCACTAGCTGCTCTGTAGGTGGCACTATACATGATGGTGCACGCATACGAGGTGGATGCATGCGGTCCCTCATGGATCAGTATGCGTTGATGTTCTCCTCTTGAGCATGTTGACTATGTTGATCCTCAGATGTAGCTTCCATGACTTTCACACACAATTCCAACTCTGTCTCGTGAGGATTTGTTATTTTCACAAGTCTTCCCTCACTTTCTCGTACCCAATATGGCATGCACAACTAGCAATAACTGAAACAAAAACAAAAACAAGAAAAGCAATTCCAGAAGAAAAAAGAAAATTAAGATTGACTAAAAACTAAATAAAAGATAAACAAAAAATAGAAACTAAAAATAGAAACTAATAAAAAGAGTTAGTAAAAGAAAAGAAAAATCACCAAACTTGTGATGAAGATCACAAGTGTTTTGAAAAGATCATATCACTGTGAAGTGGCACCATCCCTGACAACAACGCCATTTGATTTGTCCCTAATTGGTGTTCTACTTTGATTTAGTCCTTAGATGGGAGTTATCAACAAAATTTATAAACCTAATTCACCATATACTAGGGTAGCATAGGTAGCATAGCATAGTGGTTATAGGATCGTCCATAGGGATGGGTTTTCATTTCACACATGATATTAGTTACATAACTAAAATGGTGCTTTTTCTTTTATGAGTTAACTTTAAAAGAAAACATAATCTTTGGTTGAAAAATGTTGGTTTTAAGCTAACAAAAAATAGTAACTGAGATTAATTAGAAAGAAAATGTTTCTTAAAGTTTTAGGTCGCTAGGTTCAGATTCCTTATACAAAATGAGAGATTCCGAATCTTTTCCTCGTATTGGAGATTTAACCTATAGTTATTTCCCAAACCGGTGTGTTACAGTTGCTTCCCATTAATGGTTTCAAACATTAAAGTCTTCTCACTAATGCAGCTTGCAATGGTTCATACCTCTTACCTAATATTGGATATTCAAGGTGATCTTTAACCTTGGATTACCCTTCAAAAGCTCTTAAGAGATAACTAATGAATGTCTCTAGGGAGTCTGAAAGCTTACCAAGTGTTGGCTATTCTAGGTAATCCTACCTTTAATCCACCTCTTAGAGGCTCGCAAGAGATAACTAATGGATCTCAATGGATGAAATCTGAAAAGCTTACCAAGTGTTGGCCTAGGTGATTTTAAGGGATTTTAAATTAACTAAAAATATAAAAACCATTAACGGGTCACAACTTCTCTTCATTTAAAACTGAAATAAGGAAAACTCCCACTTTTGTATCTGGATCCCTTACCTAGCTTCCTTCAATCCAAGAAACAAAAAACCTAGCCACTCATCCTCTGAGAAAACAACCTCAGAGGTTGTTTGGCTAGAAAGAAAATAAAATCAAAATAAGTAGGTAAGGCAGAGCAAAGCTCTGTATATTTATTACTAAAAAATGTACAAGTGATCCCCTAAAGAATTTCTTCCAATATTATGAGATTATGAGATATTACAAAAAGAGAGATCTTAAAACATATATAGAGAGATATTTTTAACCCCTCAGTTGGATATCCTAAATATCTAAAATGATATTTATCTGATTACAAGGAGAGAATAGGTAATTACACAAAATATCTTGAGATAAAAATCTAACGGAGTCGTTGCAAAAATATCTAAAGATTATAGGAAGATTTTGCAATGCTTGCGAAAATTTCGCAAGGGGTTGCGAAATTCATCAGTTTTGCAAGGCTTGCGAAATTCGTTCTGGCTTGTGAAAATTTCACAAGGGGTTGCGAAATTCGTTCTTCACTTCTAGCTTTCTGTCTTGTAGCTTGTACTCCTCTTGGGCAATTCGCACGCTTGGGAATATTTTGCAAAGGGTTGCGAAATTGTTGAATGTTAGATTCCTTCTCTGATTCTCTTCCTTGCATACTTGATTGATTTGGCAAAGACTTCGAAGCTCTCCAAAAGTTGGATTCTTTATGCAATTTAGCTTCAATCTTGCTTTGCCATGGACTATACCAAGTTCTCCCTCATTCTTGGCTTGTTTTAATGACCAAAAAGCTATGAAAAACACCAGAACTTGCCAAAACTGATTAGTAACACTTGCAAGGGTCCTTAATGTGCCAATTGTGTTAAAAGGTAATAAATACTACTCAAAAGTATTTAAAAGAGTTTATAACAAGCTATAAAAGAGCACCTTTTGAGTAGTAATCAATAGCCCTGACCCGTTCATAGCATTTAGAGGCTTGAGCTCATGATGCAGAATCTTTCATAGAATCTGTAACCTTGGGTGGTTATAGCATCTAGAGGCCTAAGCTCATGGGATTCCAAGTCATTTATATCATCCATAATTCTGAGTTGTTTATAGCATCTAGAGTCTTGAGCTCACCATTCGGAGTGGCTCTTATCATCCATAACCCTGAGTTGTTCATAGCATCTAGAGCCTTGAGTTCATGACTAAGAGTTGATCATGTCAACCATAACACTTGGTTGTTTATAGTATCTAGAGCCCTAAGCTTCTGATCCAGAGTCATTCATATCATTCACAACCCTGAGTTGTGCATAACATCTAGATCCCTGAGCTCTTAACTTGGAGTCTTTCATGAGATTGACAGACATAAGTTGTGCATAGAATTTAGAGCTCTAAGCTTATGACCCAGAGTCTTTCATATCATCGATAGCCCTGAGCTATCCATAGCATCTAGAGGCTTGAGCTCATGTCCTAAAGTCTTTCATTTCAACCATAACCCTGAGCAGTTCATGATATCTAGAGGCCAGAGTTGATAAACTAGAGTCATTCTTGTCTTCAACAACCTTGAGTTATTCATAGCATTTAGAGAACTAAGGTCAGGACCCACAATCATTCATGTCAACCATAGGCCTGAGTTGTTCATAACATCCAAAGCTCTGAGCTCATAGTCCTAAGCTATTCATAGCATCTAAAGCCTTAAGCTCATAACTCAAAGTTGTTCGTTTCAACCAGAGCAAAGAGTTGTTCATTACATCTAGAGCCCTAAGCTCATGACTTGGAGTTGTTCATGTCATCCATAGCCCTAAGCTATTCATAGCACTTAGAGGCTTGAGCTAATGATGTAGAATCATTCATATCATTCATAGTCCTAAGCAGTTCATAGTATGTAGAGGCCTAAGCTAGCAGGATCCAAAGACGTTCACATCATCCACAACTCTAAGTTATTCATATCATCTAAATCCTTGAGCTCACAACTCGGAGTCGTTCACGTCAACCAAAGCCCTCAGTGATTCATCGCTTCTATAAGCTCGAGCTCACGGGATTATGAGTAATTCATATATTTCACAACTATAGGTTGTTCATAGCATCCATAAACTTTACCTCACGATCTGGAGTAGCTCATGTCATCCACTACCCTGAGCGGTTTGTAGCATCCAAAGCCCTAAGCTCATGATCCATAATAACCCATCTCATCCACAACCTTGAGTAGTTCATAACATCAAAAGCCCTGAGCTCACAACCCGGAGTCATTTATGTCAACCACAACCTTGAGCTATTCATAGTATTTCAAGCCTTGAGCTTATGACCAGGAATCGTTCGTGTCATCCATAGTCCTAAGTTGTTCATAGCATTTAAAGGCTTGCACTTATGATGAAGAATCGTTCATATCATCCACATCCTTTAGTAGTTCATAGCATCTTAAAGCGTGAGCTCATAGGATTCTGAGTCATTTATATGATCCACAACTCTGAGTTGTTCATTGCTTTTAAAGCATTGAGCTTAAGACTTGGAGTCTTTCATGTCGACAATAGCCCTGAGCTCATGACCCGAAGTTGTTCATGTCATTCATAGCTTAGGTTGTTCATAGCATCTAAAGCCCTAAGCTCATGACCCGAAGTTGTTCATATTAGCCACAACCCTGATCTGTTCATAACATGTAGAGCCTAGAGCTCCCAACCTATAATCTTTAAAGTCATCAATAACCTTCAGTTGTTTAGAGTATCTAGTGGCCTCATCTCATGACCCGGAGTCGTTCATGTTATCCACAACCCTAAATTGTTCATAAGATCTAGAGCCCATAGCTCACAACTTCAAGTCATTCATTTCAACCCCAACCCTGAGTTGTTCATAGCATTTATAGCCTTGACCTCAAGACCTAGAGTCTTTCAAGTCAATAATAGCCTAGAGCTAGTCATAGTATCTAGAGGCTTGAGATCATGAGCCAGAGTCGTTCATGTCATCCACAACCTTGAGTTGTTCACTGATTACTACTCAAAAAGTGCTATTTGATAGCTTATAATTAATCCTTTTAAACACTTTTGAGTAGTAGTTTTGGCCTTTTAACTCAATTGGCATGTTAAGGACCCTTGAAAGCAACTTTAATCACTTTGTGTAAGTTTTGGTGTTGTTGTTAGTAATTTGATCACCAAAGCAATCCAAGATTGAGGAGCTTTATGTGGAATCTAGGACAAGGCTTGGAAGTCATTTGCCAAGAGTAAATCCGGAATGCAAGGAGAAAAAGTAAAGAGAATCTGCCATGAAGCATATTCTTGATGACAGTCGTGGCAGCCACTTTTGGAGTACTTTCTGAAGTTCAATTGATGCATGTTATATACCATTTCAAAGCTCAGGAAGTCAACAATCCAATGCTTCAAACGGTGTGCAATTCAGAGTTGAAACGAAGAAGTTACAGCCATTGCAAGTCAATCACTCCAAGCTGAATGAAGCATTTTGCAAAGTGTTGCGAAATCACCCTTTTGTTGCGAAGTGATTTCGCAGCCTTTTTGTACAGTATGGTGTATTTCCTCCTGAAGTTGCCCGATATATGCCGCAAGCTGGAAGCTGGGAACCTCAAGATGGAAGCTAACTTCGTAGCCTTGCGAGAATAGCCTTTTGCTGCGAAGTGATTTCGCAGCCCTTCTTGAGTGTCTGCGAAATCTCGCAGACACCATTTTCTCTTGCGAAATGGTCCCTGGAGCATCCCGATATTTGCTACTGACATTGGGAGATATTTTACATCAGATTTTTGTTGTCTAAATCCCAAAATACTCCTTGTAAGCCACCAATTACAAGATTCCTTAGCTTTTAAGTTAGTAAAAAGAGAAAATATCTATGTAATAATTAGTTTTATATTATGTTCATATAAATACCTCTCGGGAGCCTATTCTCAGAGGAGGAGACCTTTTGTAAAGTTTTGGAAAGGCAAGTAAAGTTCAGGCCCTTTGTTTTGCCTTACCTTCTCACTTTGTATTATTTATTTCTTACTAAGTTATGCACTCTCTGAGGAATTTTCCCCAGAGAATGAGTAACTAAACCTCTAGTTCCTTGGAGCTAAGGTTGCCGGGGAAGGTTCCAAGTGCAAGAATGCAAAGCTTTGTGGTTTCAGCCATCAATGAAGAGGAAGTGAAATCCTTTAGTGATTTCTATGTTTTTAGTTAACTTAAAACACCTTAGAGTCACCTGGGCCAACACTTGGTAAGGCAAGTGATCTCCAACCAAGGAGATGCACTAGTTTACCCCTTGAGAGCCTCTGGGAGGTGACTTTAAGGTAGGATTTTCTGGAATTGCCAACACTTGGTAAGCTTTTAGACTCCAAGGAGACATCCATTAGTTATCTCTTGCGAGCTTGAGAAGGGAAGTCCAAGGTTAAAGATCACCTTGAATGGTTAAGGCTTAGTGAGAGGCTTGAACCATTGCAAGTTACATCAGTGAGAGAATTAAAGTTGAAATCTAATCAAAGGGTGTATCTGTACAACACCGGTTAGAGAATTGATTATATGTTGAATCTTTAACGTGAGGAAATGAACCATCTGACCGGAGCTATGTCTTTTGCATGAGGAACCACCCCAGTGAACCTGACTCTCCAAGAAATGCTTTTCTTCCTAAGTTATTCCCATTACTTGTTTTATAGTTAGTTTAAATCCAAATCTTTGCCAATCAAAGTTTGTATTTTATTTCTTAAGCTAACCTTGAAATGAAACACTACCAATTCACTTTGAATTGATATCATTGATAATTTGGAAACCCTTCCCAGTGAACGATCCTAGAGCCGCTATACTATAGTAGTTTTTTCTTTGCTACCCTAGTATATGGTGTAATAGGTTATAAATTTTGTTGATTACTCCCTCATCCAAGGAGCGCCAGCTGGACACGAATCAGTTGAGACACCAATTGGGCATGAATCAAATCAACATCTAGAGCCTTGAGATCACGAGCTAGAGTTATTCATGTCAACGGTAGCCCTGAGCTTTTCATACCATCTAGAGCCTTGAGCTCATGACCCATAGTTGTTCATGTCAACTATAGCCCAGAGTTATTCATAAAATCTACAGAACTGTCCTCACGACCTAGAGTCGTTCATGTCAACTATAACCTTTTTGTTGTGCATAGTATCTCAAGCCCAGAGCTAAAGACTCGTAGCGGTTCATGTCAAGCATAGCCTAGAGTTGTTCATAGCATTTAGAGCCCTAAGCTCAGGATCTAGAATCATTCATGTGAACCACAACCCTTAGCCATTAATAGTCTCTAAAGCCCTGAGCTCACGACCTATAGTCGTGCATGTCAATCATAACCTAAAGCTATTTGTAGCATTTAGAGCATTGGTTCATGACCTAGAGTCATTCACATCAACTACAACCCTTAGTGGTTTATAGCATCAAGAGCCTTGAGCTCACAACTTGTAGTCATTCATGTCAACCATAACCTAAAGTTGTTCATAGATTCTAAAGTTTTGAGCTCACGACCTTGAACCATCATGTCAACCACAACCCTAAGCTCTTCATAGTAACTAGTGACCTAAGCTCATGACATGGAGTCGTTCAAGTCATCTACAAGCTTGAATTATTCTTAGGATCTAGAGCCTTAAGATCATGACTCGAAGTCATTCATGTAAACCATAACCCCGAGCTATTTATAACATCTAGAGCCTTGAGCTCATGAGCAAGAGTCTCCAAAGTCAATAACATTAATAAGTTATTCATAGTATTTAAAGGCCTGAGTTCATGAGGTGTAGGCACTCATGTCATCCAGAACCCATAGTTGTTCATAGCATCTAAAGCATTGAGCTCACGACCTAGGGTCATTTATGTCAACCATAACCCCAAGTTGTTCATAGTATCTAGAGGATTAAGCTCATGACCCAGAGTTGTTCATGTCATCCATAACCCTAAATTATTCATAGGATTTAGAGCCTTTAGCTCACAACCCATAGTCATTTATGTCAACCACAACCTTGAGTTGCCCATAACATCTAAAGGCTTGAGCTCACGACCCGGATTCTTTCAAATCAATATTAGACTTAAGCTATTCATAGTATGTAGAGGCATAAGCTAATGAGTTAGAGTCGTTCATGTCATCTATAGCCCTGAGTTGTTCATACTAATCTAGAGCCCTTAGCTCACAACCTAAAGTTGTTCATGTCAAACCATAGCTCTGAGTTGTTCATAACATCTAGAACCCTAAGCTTATGACCTTTAGTCATTCATGTCAACCACAACCTAGCTGCTCATTACATGTAGAACCCTCAAGTCACAACCTGGTGTCATTCATATCAACCACAACCTTGACCTATTCATAGCATCTAAAGCCTTGAGCTCATGACCCAAAGTCATTCAAGGTAACAACAGGTTTGAGCTCATGAATCGGAGTCGTTCATGTCATCCACAACCCTGAGTTGTTCACAACACTAAGACCCTTGAGATCATGAGTTGGAGTTATTCATTTCAACCAAAACCCTTAATTACTCATAACATCTAGTGCCCTGAGCTCACAACCCATAGTTGTTAATGTCAACAACACTCCAGAGCTATTCATACCATCCAGAGACCTGAGCTCAAGACCTAGAGTCATTCATGTCAACCACAACTCTGAGTTGTTCATAGCATCTAGAGTCTTGAGCTCATGACCTATAGTCGTTCATGTCAACCACAACTAAGAGTTGTTCATATCATCTAGAACTCTGAGCTAATGACCTGGATTCATTCATATCAACCACAACCCTAAACTCTTCATAGTATCTAGAGGCCTAAGCTCATGAGCTGGAGTCATTCATGTCATCCGCAACCCTGAATTATTCATAGGATTAAGATCCTTGAGATCACGACCTGGAGTTATTCATGTCAACCAAAACCTTGAGTTATTCAAAGCATCTAAAGCCTTGAGCTCATGACCCAAAGTCTTTCAAGTCAACAATAACACTAAGCTATTCATAGTATCTAGAGGCCTTAGCTCATGAGCCAGAGTCATTCATGTCATCCATAACCTAGAGCTATTCATAGAATCTAGAGCCCTGAACTCACGAGTTGGTATCGTTCATGTCAACCACAACCTTGAGGTGTTCATAGTATCTATAGGCTTGAGCTCATGACCTGAAGTAGTTCATGTTATCCACATCCCTGAATTAATCATAGGATCTAGAACCTTAAGCTCACGACTTGGTGTCATTCATGTCAACCATAACCCCGAGGTATTCATAGTATCTATAAGCCTGAGCTCATGACCTGGAGTAGTTCACATTATCTACATCCTTGAATTAATCGTAGAATTTAAAGCCCTAAGCTCACGATCTTGAGTCATTCATTTGATTGACAACACTGAGTTGTTCATTTCATCTAGAGCCATTAGATCATGACTCAGAGTCTTTCAAGTCAATAAAGGCCTTGAGCACTTCATAGTATCTAGAGGCCTAAGCTCTTGAGCAAGTGTCATTCATGTCATTTATAGCCCTGAGTTGTTCATAGCATCTAGAGCCCAGAGCTCATGACCTGGAGTTGTTCATGTCAAATATAGCTCTAAGTTGGTCATAGCATATATAGCCTTAAGCTCATGACCCATGGTCATTCATGTTAACCATAAGCCAGAGCTGCTCATAGCATCTAGAACCCTGAGTTAACGGCCTGGAGTCTTTCCTGTCAACTGATTCGTGCCCAATTGGTGTCTCAGCTGATTCCTATCCAGCTGGTGCTCCTTGATCGAGGGAGTAATCAACAAAATTTATAACCTATTACACCATGAACTAGGGTAGCAAAGACAAAGCTACTATAGCATAGTGGATCTAGGATTGTTCACTGGGATGGGTTTTCATTTTACAATTGATATTAATTCAAAGCTGAATTGGTGCCTTTTCATTTCAAGGTTAGCTTTAAAAGAAAACATAAAGATGTTTGAATGAAAAATGTTCGGTTTTAAACTAACCAAAAATAGTAACTGATTTTACTTACAAAGAAAAATGTTTCTTGGAGTTTCAGATCACTAGGCTCAGATTCCTCATATAAAAAGGGAGTTCTGGTCACTTGTTTCTTTTCCTCGCATTAGAGAATTAATATATAGTTGATTCTCTAACCGGTGTTGTACAGATGCTTCCCATTAATGGGTTCAAACACTAAATCCCTCTCACTGATGCATTTTGCAATGGCTCGTGCCTCTCACCTAGCATTTTCCATTCAAGGTGATCTTTAACCTTGGATTACTCGTCAAAAGCTCGCAAGAGATAACTAATGGATGTCTCCTTGGAGTCTAAAAGCTTACCAAGTGTTGGATATTCTAGAAAATCCTACCTTCAAACCACCTCCCAAAGGCTCGCAAGAGATAAACTAGTGAATCTCCATGGACGGAGATCACTTGCCTTACCAAGTGTTGGCCCAGGTGATTTAAAGGCGTTTTAAGTTAACTAAAAAGATAAAAACCATTAACGGGTCACACTTTCTCTTCATTAAAAACTAAAACAACAAAACTTCCAAATTATGCATGTGGAAACTTACCTGGATTTCCTCACTCTAAGAGACAAAGAGCCTAGCCTCTCATCCTCTGAGTTTGGTTAGCTAGAAATAAAAAGTAAATAATATACAATGCAATCAAAACGAGAAGGTAAGGCAGAGCAAAGGCTTTGTATTTTACTTCCTTGCAAACTTTTACAAAAGGATCCATCCTCCTCCTCCTCTCCCTTTTTTATCTAGAACAGGCTCCCGAGAGCTATATATAAAGAAAATTACAAAACAAAATATCTGAGGTTATTCACCCATTTTCCAAACTTAATAACTAAGGAATCCTATAATTGGTGGGCTACAAGGAGAAAATAGGGATTTAGACATAAAAAATCTGAAGCAAAATATCCAAAAGTGTCGGTCACAAATATCGAGAAGCACTAAGGACCATTTCGCAAGTGAAAACGAGGTCTGCGAGATTTCGCAGACGCACAAAAAGGGCTGCGAAATCATTTCGCAGCAAAAGGCTGATTTCACAGCGCTGCGAAGTTGGCTTTCAGCTTGCGGTGTTTGGCTTCCAACGTGTCGGTCGCAAATATCAGGAAACTTCAGGAGGAATTCCACAGCACTGTGCAAATGGCTGCGAAATCATTTCGCAGCAAAAGGGTGATTTCGCAGCCGTGCAAAATTCTTCCTTCAACTTGGAGTGATTGGCTTCCAATGAATGTAACTCCTTCATTTCAGCTCCGAATTGCACACCGTTTCAAGCATTGGATTTTTGACTTCCTGATCTTCAAAACAACATATAGTATGCATAATTTGGACTCCAGGAAGTGCTCCAAAAGTGGGAATGCTTCATGGCAGATTTCTTTTTGCTTCCCCTCCTTGCATTCCGGATTTTGCTTATGGAAAAGGACTTCAAAGCTATGGTTCTTCATGTTTCTGAGCTTTCCATTGCTTTTCCATGGATTCCAAATAACTCTCCTCAATCTCATATTGCTTTGGTGATAAAAAAAGCTATCAAAACACCAAAACTTAACATAAATTGATTAGAAGTGCTTGCAAAGGTCCTTAATATGTTAATTGGGTTAAAAGGCAATAACTACTACTCAAAAGTGTTTAAAAGAGTTAATTACAAGCTATGAAATAACACTTTTTGAGTAGTAATCATCAACTACATCTCTGACATGTTCATAGCATCTATAGCCTTGAGCTCATGACCCAAAGTCATTCAAGTCAATAATAGCCCTGAGCTAGTCATAATATCTAGATGCCTGAGCTCATGAGCCGGAGTCATTCATGTCATCCACAACCCTGAGTTGTTCACAACATCTAAACCCTTGAGATCACGGGCTGGAGTTTTTCATGTAAATTATAGCCCTTAATTTTTCATAACATCTAGTGCCTTGAACTCACGACCCATAGTCGTTCATGTTAACTGCATCCTAGAGCTATTCATACTATTTAAAGACCTAAGCTCATGACCTAGAGTCATTCATGTCAATCATAACTCTCTGCTGTTCATAGCATCTAGAGCCTTGAGCTCATGACCTATAGTTGTTCATGTCAACCACAGCCCAGAGTTGTTCATAGGATCTAGGGCTCTAAGCTAACGACTTAGATTTGTTCGTGTTAACAACCCTAAGCTCTTCAAAGTATTTAGAGGCCTAAGCTCATGTCCTAAAGTTGTTCATGTCATCCACAACCTTGAATTATTCATACCATCAAGATTCTTGAGCTCACAACCCAGATTCTTTCAAGTAAATAACAACCCTGAGTTGTTCATAGTATTGAGAGACATGAGCTCATAATCTAGAGTTGTACATGTCCTTCATAACCTAAAGTTATTCATAAAATCTAGAGCCTTGAGCTCATGACCTGACATCATTCATGTCAATCACAACCCTGAGCTATTCATAGTATCTAGAGGTCTGAGCTCACAACTCGCAGTAGTTCATGATATCCACATCCCTAAATTAATCATAGGATCTAGAGCCCTAAGCTCATGAACCCATCGAGTCATTCATTTCAATGACAATCCTAAGTTGTTTATATCATCTAGAGCCATTGACTCATGACTCGGAGTCTTTCAAGTCAATAACAACCATGAGTTGTTCATATTATCTACAGGCTTGAGCTCTTAAGCCAAAGTCGTTCATGTCATCCACAACCTTGATTTGTTCATAGCATCTAAATCCCTGAGCTCATGACCAGAAGTTGTTCATGTCAACCATAGCCCTGAGTTGTTCATAGAATCTAAAGCCTTGAGATCATGACCTGTAGTCGTTCATGTCAACCACAACCCAAAGTTACTCATAGCATCTAAAACCTTTAGTTCATGACCTAGAGTCGGTCATATCAACCATAGCCCTAAACTGTGCATAACATCTAAAGCCCTAAGCTCATGACTAGAGTGTTTCATGTCAACCATAGGTTTGAGCTATTCATAGTCTCTAAAGGCCTAAGCTAATGACTCGGAGTTGTTCAAGTCATCCAAACCCTAACTTTTTCATAGGATCTAGAGCCTTTAGCTCACGACCTAGAGTCGTTCATTTAAACCCTTAACCCTAAGTTATTCATAGCATCTAGAGCCTTAAGCCGATGGCCCAGAGTCTTTCAAATCAACAATAGCCTTGAGCTACTCATTGTATTTAGAGGCCTAAGCTTAAGAGTCGGAGTCGCTCATGTCATCCATAGTTGTTCATAGCATCTAAAGCCTTAAGATCATGGGCTGGAGTTTTTCATGTAAACTACAACCCTGAGTTGTTCAAAGTATTTAGAGGCCTAAGTTCATGACCTGGAGTCATTCATGTCATCTACAACCCTTAATTATTCATAGGATCTAGAGCCCCGAGCTGTTCATACCATCTAGAGCCTTGAGTTGTTCATAGCATCAAGAGCATCGAGCTCATGACCCAGATTAGTTCATCTCATCCACACCCCTGAGCTATTCATAGCGTCTAAAGCCTCGAGCTTACGACCTGGAGTCATTCATGTGATTTTTTAGAGCCCTAAGCTCACGACCCAGAGTCATTCATGTCTTCCACAACCCTGACTTGTTCATAGCATCTAGAGGCTTGAGCACATGATGAAGAATCATTCATATCATCCACATTCCATAACAATTCATTGCATTTAAAGGCTTAAGCTCATGGGATCCTAAGTCATTCATATAATCTACAAATCTAAGTTGTTCATAGCTTATAGAGCGTTGAGCTCATGACGAGGAGTCTTTCATGTCAACCACATCCTTGAGATGTTCATAGTATCTAGAAGCCTGAGCTCATGACCTGATGTTGTTGATGTCATCCAGAGCCTTAAGTTTTTCACAGCATCTAGAGCCCTAAGCTCATGACCCTAAGTTATTCATGCCAACCACAACCCAAAGTTGTTTATAGCATTTATAGCCTTGAGCTCACTTCCCTAAGTCATTCATGTCATCCAAAGTAGTAAGATTTTCATAGCATTCAAAGCTTTGAGTAGTTTATAGCATCCAAATTCCTAAACTCATAACCTAGAGTAGCTCATCACATCCACACCCCTAAGCAGTTCGTAGAATCTAAAGCCCTAAGCTTATGACCTGAAGTCGTTCATATGGTTGTTTAGAGCCCTGAGTTCACGACTTAGAGTCATTCATGTCATCCATGACCCTAAGCTATTCATAGCACCAGTGGCTTGAGCTCATGACGTAGAATCGTTCATATCATCTATATCCCATAGTGGTTCATAGCATTTAGAGGCCTAAGCTCATAGGATCCTAAGTCGTTTATATCATGTACAACTCTGAGTTGTTCATAGCTTCTAGAGCTCTGAGCTCATAACCCAGAGTCTTTCATGTCAACCACAACCCTGAGGTGCTCGACTCACTTCTTGGAGTCATTTTTGTCATCCACAACCTTGAGTTGTTCATACCACATAGAGGCTTGAGTTCATGACGTAAAATCGTGAACATCATCTACCTCCTAAGGGATTTATAGCATCTAGAGGCTCGAGCTTACAAGATCCCGAGTCATTCTTATCATCCACAACTCTTAGTTCTTCATAACATCTAAAGCCCTAAGCTCATGGGATTATGAGTCATTCATATCATTCAGAACTCTAGGTTATTCATAGCATCCAAAGGCTTATGCAGATGACCTGGAGTAGCGTATGTCATCCACAACCCTGAGCTGATCATAGAATATGGAGCACTGAGTTTTTCATGGCTGATTCGTGCCTAATTGGTGTATCAGCTGATTCATGTCCAGCTGGTGCTCCTTGATTGAGGGAGTAATCAACAAAATTTATAACCTATTACACCATGTACTAGGGTAGCAAAGACAAAGCTACTATAGCATAGTGGCTCTAGGATCGTTCACTGGGATGGGTTTTCACTTCACAAATGATATTAATTCAAAGTTGAATTGGTGCCTTTTCATTTCAAGGTTAGCTTTAAAAGAAAACATAAAGATGAGTTGGAAAAGGTTTGGTTTTAAACTAACCTAACATAAAGTAACTAAAATTAACTAGAAAGAAAGGTGTTTCTTGAGATTTCAGGTTACTAGGATCAGGTGCCAACTGCAAAGTGGGAAATTCCGGATTTTTCTCCTCGCATTAGGGATTTAACCTATAGTTATTTCCCGAACCGGTGTAGGTTTAACAATTAAGATTTAATCCAAAAAAAGTCAATAGAAATGGTAGTCAAGTTCCATTAATGGCTTTAGACACTATGAGTCTTCACCTTGAGTCACATTCCAATGGCTTGTACATGATAACTAATGGACTGATATAGATCTAGCAATAAGCATCCACAGAGACCTGAAGCTTACCATGTATTGGCCATTCAAAGTGATTCTAATGGATTTAATGCAAACCTTTAGATTTAGAAGCCATTTATGAACTCCAACTACCTGTATTTAATGCACGGGAGTTTTCCACTTTAGCATCTGGACTTCTCACCTAGCTTCCTTCACCCAAGAAACAAAAAGCCTACCCATTCATCCTTTGAGAAAACATCTTAGAGAATGTTTGGCTAGCAAGAAAATGAAAACGAAAGAGAAGGAAAAATAGAGCAAGGCTCTGTATATTCTATATATTGATCTATTTTACATACTTCTATATCTATATATCTATATATCTACATGGATCTCGTGGTTAAAACTCCACGAGAGTCCCTTTTCTAGTGTTTACAAGAGAGTTTATATAGGAAGGTAGTTTACCCTTCCTTGGATACTTCCTAGCTAAGGAATTACATGAGTGGCTGAATACAAGGAGAAAATGGAAATTTATAAAAAATATCTGAAGAAAATATCTAAAAGAGTCGGTGCACAAATATCCTAGTTCGCATGTAGATTTCGCACGTTGCATGGTGACTTGCGAAAATCTCGCAAGTTGATTTCACAACTTGGAATCCATTTTCGCACGTTGACCTCCAAGTTCGCAAGTTGCAAAATCACTTTCTCAAGTTGGGTTTTAATTTCGCACGTTGGAGTTCCAAATTCGCAAGGTGCGAAATTGTCCTTCATCTGATGCAGTTGTCTTCCGAAGGCCATATCTTCCTCATTTCAGCTCCAAATTGTACACGGTTTGAAGCATTGGATTCTTAACTTCCTGAGATTTGAAATGGTATATAGCATGTAGAAAATGGACTTCTTAAAGTGCTCCAAAAGTGTGAAAGAAAACTGAAGATGCTGTCCTCTATTTTCTTCACTCTATTTTCCTCTTCTCCATTGTTCTTTCCTTGCATACCTTGAACGACTTTGGAAAAGGGCTATGGGGCTCCAAAGCTTGGTTCTTCATGAATTTGAGCTTCCAAAAGCTTTGCCATGAACTATATACAGCTCTCCCTCATTCTTGGATTGCTTTGGTGTAGCTAAAAGCTATCAAAAACACCAAAACTTAACACAATTTGATTAGAAACGATTGCAAGGGTTCTTAACATGTGAATTGAGTTAAAAGGTAATAATTAATACTCAAGAGTGTTTAAAAGAGTTAATTACAAGCTACAAAATAGCACTTTTTAAGTAGTAATCAATGGCATCCAAAAGCCCAAAGCTCATGAACTAGAGTAGCTCATCCAATCAGCACCCCTAAGCGGTTGATATCATCTAGAGCCCTGAGCTTACGACCTGGAGTCATTCATATTAACCACAGCTTTGAGCTTTTCATAGTATCTAGATCCCTAAGCTCACGACCTGGTGTCGTGCATGTCATCCAGAGCCCTAAGTTGTTCTTAACATTTAGAGCCTTCAGCTCATGACCTAGAGTCTTTCATGTCAACCACAACCCTAAATTGTTCATAGTATCTAGAGCACTGAGAGCACTGAGCTCATAACCTGGTGTTGTTCATGTAATCCACAGACCTGACCGGTTCATAACATTTAGAAGCTTGAGCTTATGACATAGAACCATTCATGTCATTCATAGTTCTGATCTGTTCATCGCATCTAGAGCCTTAAGTTCACGACCCATAGACTTTCACATCATCGACAAGGATGACCTGTTCATGGCATCTAAGGCATTGAGCTCACAACCCAAAGTTTTTTATGTCAACGACAACCCAAAGTTGTTCATAAAATCTAGAGTCATGAGCTCACAACCTAGAGGAACTCATGTCATCCACAACCCTAAGTTGTTCATAGCATCTAGAACCTTGAGCTCATGTCATCCACAACTTTAAGGTGTTCATAGCATTAAGATCTCTGACCTCACGACCCAGAGTTGTTCATGTCAACCACAACCTAGAACTATTTATAGCATCTAGTGCCTTGAGCTCATAAACAAGAGTAGCTCATGTCATTCATAGCGTTGAGTTACTAATAGCATCTAAAGCCTTGAGCTCACCACTCAAAATTGTTCATGTCAACCTTAACCTAAATCTATTCATAGCATCTAGAGCCTTCAGCTCATGACTCAGAGTCATTCATGTGAACCACAACCTAGAGTTGTTTATAACATCTAAAGCCTTGATCTCACAACCAACAATCGTTCATGTCGTCCATAACCTTGAGTTGTTAAAAGCATCTAAAGCCCTAGGCTCATGACTTAGAGACTTTCATGTCATTGATAGCCTTAAGCTGTTCATAGCATCTAGAGCCTTAAGCTCATGACCTAGAGTCATTGATGTCAACTACAGCCCAGAGCTATTTATAGCATATAGAGCCTTGAGCTCACGACCCAGAGGAACTCATGTAATCTATAACCATAATTTTTTCATAGCATTTAAAGTCATGAGCTAATGACCTAGAGTAGCTCATGTCATCCATAACCCTGACTCATACATTAGCATCAAGAGCCCCGAGCTCACAACTCGAAGTCGTTCATGTAAAGCACAACCAAAAGTTCTTCATAATAACTAGTACCCTAATCTAATGAACTAAAGTATCTCATGTCATCCACAACCCTAAGCTGTTAATAGCATCTAGAGCCTTAAGTTCATAACCCAGAGTCATTCATGTCAACCACATCCTATAGCTATTCATAGCATCTAGAGCCTTGAGCTTATAACCCATAGTCATTCACGTCAACCACAACCCAGAGTTGTTCATAGCATTTAGAGCATTGAGCTCACGACTCGGAGTTTTTCATGTCAACCACAACCTAGAGTTGTTCATTGCATCTAGGGCCTTAAGCTCATGATCTAGAGTCATCCATGTCATCCATAACAATAAGTTTCTCATAGAATGTAGAGTCCTGAGCTCACGACCTAGAGTCTTTCATGTCATCGATAACCCTAAGTTGTTCATAGCACCTGGAGCTAAGAGCTCATGCCTCAGAGTTGTTCATGTCAATTATAACCTAGAGTTGTTCATGTCATCTAAAGCTCTAAGCTCACGACCTGTAGTGGCACATGTCATCGACAATCCTAAGTTATTCGTAGCATCTAAAGCCTTAAGCTCATGACCCAGAGTCGTTCATCTCAACCATAGCCCTGAGATGTTCACAATATCCATAGCTCTTAGCTCACGACCTCAAGTCATTCATGTCATTCAAAACCTTGACATGTTCATAACGTTTAGAGCCTTGAGCTCACGGCCAAAAGGAGCTCATGTCATCCATAGTCTTGAGTTGTTCATATTATCTATAGCCATAAGCTCACGACATAGAGTAGTTCATGTCATGCATAACCCTAAGCTATTCATAGCATCAAGAGCCCTGAGCTCACAACCTATAGTTTTTTATGTCATCGACAACCCTCAGTTATTCATAGCATTAAGAGCTCTTAACTCACTACCCAAATTCATTCTTGTCAAGCATGACCAAGAGTTGTTGATAGCATCTAGTGCCTTGAGGTCACGAACAAGAGTAGCTCAAGTCATCCACAACCCTGAGCTGTTAATAGCATCTAGAGACATTAGCTCAGACCTAGAGTCATTCATATCAATCGCAACCTAGTGTTATTCATACCATCTAGAGCCTTGAGCATAAGACCAAGAATGACTCATGTCATTGACAACCCTGAGTTGTTGATAGAATCTAAAGCCCTGAGCGCATGACCCAAAGTTATTCATGTCAACCACAACCCTAAGATGTTCATAGTATATGCAGCCCTTAGCACAAAATCCTAAGCTATTCAAGTCATCCACAACCCTAAGCTCATAACCCAACGTAGCACATGTTATTCGTAGCCTTGAGCTATTCATAGCATCTAGAGCCCTAAGCTCATGACCCAGAGTTGTTGATGTTAACCATAGCCCCGAGTTGTTCATAATATCTAGAGCCCTAAGATCACAACCAGTAGTCTTTCATTTCATTGACAATCTTGAGCTCTTAACAGCATCTAGAGCCTTAAGCTCACAACCCGGATTCGTTCATGTCAACCACAACCTAGCGCTTTTCATAACATTTAGAGCCTTGAGCTCACGACCTAGAGTAGCCCATGTTATTGATTCGTTCCCAATTGGTGTATTAGTTGATCCATGTCCTCTCAATGGTCCCCAGAAACGGTGCCATTTAATTCTTGCCTAGCTGGTGTATGTCCTGTTGATTGATGCTAAATCAACTGGTGTACCTTGATTTCGGTCCTCAAACGAGAGTAATCAACAAAATTTATAACCTATTACACCATGTACTAGGATAGCCTTATCTAATATAGCATAGTGGCTCTAGGATCGTTCACTGGGAAGGGTTTTCAACTTACAACTGATACCCATTCAAAGTTGAATTAGTGCTTTTTCATTTCAAGGTTAGGTTCAAAAGAAAACTTAAACTTTGGTTGAAAAATGATTGATTTTAAGCTAACTAAAAAGAAAGTAATGGGAATTACTTATGAAGAAAAGCATTCCTTGGAGTTTTAGGTTCACTGGGATTAGACTCCTCATGCAAAAATAGAGCTCCGGTCACTTGAATATTTTCCTCGCATTAGAGAATTAACATATAGTTAATTCTCTAATCGGTGCTGTACAGATGTTTCCCTCTAATGGATTTCAGCACTAATTCTCTCTCACTAATACAATTTGCAATGGCTCGTGCCTCTCACCTAGCATTTGCCATTCAAGGTGATCATTAACCTTGGACTTCCCTTCTCAAGCTCGCAAGAGATAACTAATGGATGTCTCCTTAGAGTCCAAAAGCTTACCAAGTGTTGGCAATTCTAGAAAATCCTACCTTCAAGTCACCTTCCAAAGGCTCGCAAGAGGTAAACTAGTGCATCTCAATGGACGGAGATCACTTGCCTTACCAAGTGTTGGCGCAGGTGCATTGAAGGTGTTTTAAGTTAACTAAAAACATAGAAATCATTAATGGGTCACACTTTCTCTTCATTAACAGCTGAAACAACAAAACTACCAATTCTTGCATTCTAGGCCTTACCCGGCTACCTTAGCTCCAAGGAACTAAAAGTCTAGCCACTCATTCTCTAAGGAAACATCCTCAGAGCTTGTTTGTCTAGAATAAAAATACAATCAAATTGAGTAGGTAAGGCAGAGCAAAGCTCTGTATTTTACTTCCTTTTAAAACTATACAAAAGATTGTCTCTGGGAACAAGTTCCCGAGATATGTCTATGATGAAAAATAAAAAATAATATATATGAGGTTATTCACCCTTTGTTCTTACTTAATAACCAAGGAATCCTATAATTGGTGGATTACAAGAAGAGAATGGGGATTTGGACATCAAATATCTGAAGCAAAAAATCTAAAAATGTCGGTCGCAAATATCTGGAAGTACTCAAGAGGATTTCGCAGCCAAAGGCTGATTTTGCAGCCATCCTCTTGTGATTTCGCATCCAAAGGCTGATTTCGCAGCCTACAAAATTGGCCTTTAGCTTAGTGTGATCGGCTTCCAATGGCTCTAACTTCTTCATTTCAACTCCGAATCATGCACCATTTGAAGCGTTGGATTGCTGAATTCCCGAGATTCGAAACGACATATAGTATGCATCAAATGGGCTCCAGGAAGTGCTCCAAAAGTGTCCAACATTTTCTGTCCTCTTGAATTCTTCATGTTAGATTTGTCTCTTTGCTTTCCCTCCTTGCATTCATGATTTGCTTATGGAAAAGGACTATAAAGCTTAAAAGCTTAGGTTCTTCATGTTAATGAGCTTCCAATTGCTTTTCCATGGATTCCATAGAACTCTCCTCAATCTTGGATTGCTTTGGTAATCAAATTACTATCAAAAGCACCAAAACTTACACAATTTGATTAGAAACGATTGCAAAGGTCCTTAATATGCTAATTGAGTTAAAAGGTAATAACTACTACTCAAAAGTATTTAAAAGAGTTAATTACAAGCTATCAAATAGCACTTTTTGAGTAGTAATCACTCCCCCCAACCGACATATTGCTAGTCCCTTAGCAATAAAGGAGAGAAAAAGTAAACTAAACAGTAATATACTTTACAAAATCATGTTGATCACTTCTAAAAAAAATTTTAAGTGCCATGATGATTAAACTCTCACATGGAACATTAAAGAAATATAAAAATCAAATTTCAACAAGAGTTATCAAATACTTTGCCTAATCACAATTTATAAAGAGAAGACATTATGCAAATTGAAGCTTTAAAAATCATTTCCACTTCCAAAGGACCAAACCTTACTCTTCCACAAAAATCTAAGTGTTACTTGATAGCTTCCAAATATAGTATGCTAAACTAATCTCTCCCCCCAACCTAGTTCTTTTTCAACACTTAGCAAACTGACCAAATTCAATAGGCTAAGAACGCACCCTTTTGTTTCACAATTTTTTTTTTTTCATGTAGGAGTACAAGGCTTAAAGGTATTCTTTTCTAAATTTTCCATGTAACGGGGGTCCATCGATGACTCCCAACCAATTAAGGTTTAGGGCATCAAGCTTTAAGGATCTTTCAACCACTAACTCCTCAGATTTTACCCCGGACTTTTGAGAATGAAATTTTAATACCCAAGCACCTGCAATATGTTAAAGTCCACCTATTCACCCTTGTAACGAGCATTGAGGTCGGTGACTCCCAACCAATGAAGGCTTAGGGCACCAGGTTTTAAAGATTTTCACCATATACCCCTCAGACCTTGCTCGGGTTTCAAGGCAAGCAAACATTTTTTCTTTCTCTTTTTTTTCAAAGGCTCATTGGCCTTTATAAGGTGTCCCAACACTATTAAAATAAGGTCAAAGGTACCAAGTCTAAATTTTCCTAAGTCAAGAGGGAAATAGTTTTTCATCTTATATCGGAACCTATTGTGCACAGTGTGTGAAAAACTTAAAGTGGAAGAACTAAGCTTGAATTCAATAGAAGCTCAACAATTCATCAACTTTAGTAAGCATAATACAAACTCTAAGTCAAGTGAAAAACAAAAATTTAATTTCTCTCATTTCATTTTGAGAATTTTTCCTTAATAACCATGGAGAGTAGAGAATAAAAACTTTTGTTTAAAAAAAAAATTAAAGTTAAGCAAAAATCAACTAAATTACCAAAATAACTTAGCATTAATAACAAAAACTTCCTTCCTCAACTGTTATCCACATCCATAAGCCATTCTTTGCATCTAGAGTTCTCAACTCATGACCTGGAGTCATTCATGTCAACCACAACCCAGATTTGTTCATTGCATCTAAAGCCCTTACCTCATGACCTAGAGTCTTTCATGTCATCCATATCCCTCAGCTATTCATAGCATATAGAGCTCGGAGCTGAAGACATAGAGTTGTTCATGTCAACCATAACCGAGCGTTGTTCAAAGCATCTAGAGTACTAAGAACACAACCTAGAGTAGCCCATGTTATCCACAGTCCTCAACTATTCATAGTAACTAGTACCGTTATCTCACGACCTAGGGTCGTTCATGTCAACTATAACTCTGAGCTATTCATAATATCTAGAGCCTTGAGCTTATGACCCATAGTCTTTCATGTCATTGAAAGCCTTGATTTGTTCCTAGCATTAGGAGCCCTGACTTGTTCATAGCATCTAGAGCCCTGAGCTTACGACCTAGAGTAGCTTATGTTATCGAAAGCCCTAAGCTGTTAATAGCAACTAGAGCCTTAAGCTCATGACCCAGAGTCATTCATATCAAGCACAACCTAGAGTTATTCATAGCATCTAGAGCCTTGAGCTCAAAACCTACAGTTGCTGATGTCATCCACAACCCTAAGATGTTCATAAGATCTAGAGCTTTGAGCTCCTGACCTGAAGTCTTTCATGTCAACCATAACCTAGAGTTGTTCATAGAATCTAGAGCCTGAGCTCACAACCTAGTATCTTTCATGTCATCGACAGCCCTGACCTGTTCATATCGTCTAGAGCTTTAAGCTCCCAACCTGAAGTCATTCATGTTAACCACAACCCAACATTATTCATAGCATTTAGAGCCCTGATTTCACGATCCATAGTGACCCATGTTATTCATAATCTTGAGCTATTCCTAGCATATAGAGCCTTAAGCTCATAATCTAAAGTCATTTATCTCAACCACAACCCAGAGCTATTCATTGAATCTAAAGCCCTTACCTCATGAACTAGAGTCGTTCCTATCATCCATAGCCCCGACTTGTTCATATCATTTAGAACCTTGGCCTCATGACATGAAGTCTTTCATGTCAACCACAACCCAATGTTGTTCATAGCATTTAGAGCCCTAAGCTTACAACCCGGAGTAGCCCATGTTATCGACAACCCTTAGTTGTTTATAGCAACTAGAGCCTTGAGCTCAGGATCTAAAGTAGTTCATGTCATGCACAACCTTAAGTAGTTCACAGTATCTACAATCCTAAGCTCATGACCCATAGTCTTTCATCTCATCGACAACTCCGAGTTGTACATAGCATCAAGAGCCCTAAGCTCACAACCTAGAGTCGTTCTTTGATTACTACTCAAAAAGTGCTATTTTATAGCTTGTAATTAACTCTGTAAAAAAAATTTGAGTAGTAGTTATTACCTTTTAACTCAATTGGCATATTAAGTACCTTTGTAATCGTTTCTAATCAAATTGTGTTAAGTTTTGGTGTTTTTGATAGCTTTTTTATCACCAAAGCAATCCAAGATTGAGGAGAGTTCTATAGAATCCATGGAAAAGCAATTGGAAGCTCATTTATATGAAGAACCCAAGCTTTGAAGCTTTATAGTCCTTTGCCAAAAACAAATCATGAATGTAAGGAAGGAAAGCAAAGAGAGAAATCTAACATGAGAAATTCAAGAGGACAGCAACTGTTGGACACATTTAGAGCACTTCACGAAGTCCATTTCATGCATACTATATGTTGTTTCGAAGCTCGGGAAGTCAGGAATCCAACGCTTCTAATGGTGCAGAAATCGGAGTTGAAATGAAGAAGTCATATCCATTGGAAGCCAATCATACCAAGTTGAAAGCCAATTTCACAGCTGCGAAATCACAAGGTGCCAACTGAGAAATCAGCCTTTGGCTGCAAAATGGAGACTTTCAGCTTGTGAAATTTCGCAGCCCATCTTGCATGCCTGCGAAATCCACCTGAGTGCTTCTAGATATTTGCGATCGACTCTTTTAGATTTTTTTCTTCTGATATTTGTTGTTTAAATCCCCATTCTCTCCTTGCAATCCACCAATCATAGGATCTCTTAGTTAATAAGTAAGAACAAAGGGGTGAATAACCTCATATATATAGTTTGTAATTTTCTTTACAGATATATCTTGAGAGCTTGTTCTCAGAGACAACTTTTTGTATAGTTCTGATAGAAGTAATATACAGAGCTTTGCTCTGCCTTATCTACTCACTTTGATTGTATTTTTCTTACTAGCCAAACAAGCTCTGAGGATGTTTCCTTAGAGAATGAGTGGCTAGACTTTTTGTCTCTTGGAGTTAAGGAAGATAGGTAAGGTGCCGAATGCAAAATTGGAAGTTTTGTTGTTTCAGTTTTTAATGAAGAGAAAGTGTGACCCGTTAATGGTTTCTATGTTTTTAGTTAACTTAAAACGCCTTTAAATCACCTGGGCCAACACTTGGTAAGGCAAGTGATCTCCGTCCATTGAGATGCACTAGTTTATCTCTTGCGAGCCTTTGGGAGGTGGTTTGAAGGTAGGATTTTCTAGAATAGCCAACACTTGGTAAGCTTTTGGACTCCAAGGAGACATCCATTAGTTATCTCTTGCAAGCTTGTGAAGGGAAATCCAAGGTTAAGGATCACCTTGAATGGCAAATGCTAGGTGAGAGGCATGAGCCATTGCAAGATGAATCAGTGAAAGGGATTTAGTGTTTGAATCCATAAAAGGGAAGCATCTGTACCACACCAGTTAGAGAAATAACTATATGTTAATTCTCTAATGCGAGGAAAAGATTCAAGTGAGCGGAACTCTGATTTTATATTAGGAGCCTAACCCTAGTGATCCTAAAACTCCAAGAAACACTTTTCTTTATAAGTAATTTCCGTTACTTTATTTTTAGTTAGCTTAAAACCAATCATTTTTAAACCAAAGTTTATGTTTTCTTTTGAAGCTAACCTTGAAATGAAAAAACACCAATTTAACTTTGAATTGGTATTAGTTGTAAGTTGAAAACCCTTCCTAGTGAACAATCCTAGAGCCACTATGCTATATTAGCTAAGGCTATCCTAGTACATGGTGATATAGGTTATAAATTTTGTTGATTACTCTTGTCTGAGGACCGAAATCAAGGTACACCAACTGGGCATGAATCATTCTTGTCAACCATAATCCAAAGTTGTTCATAGCATCTAGAGCCTTGAGCTCATGACCTAGTGTATCTCTTGTCATCGACAACCCTGAGCTATTAATAGCATCTAGAACCCTAAGCTCATGAGCCAAACTCATTCATATTAACCATAGCCTAGAGTTGTTCATAGCATTTAGAGCCATAAGCTCACAGCTCAAAGTCTTTCATATCAATGACAAGCCTGAGATGCTCATTGCATTTAGAGTCCAACGCTCATAATTGAGAGTCATTTCATGTCATCCATAACCCTGACCTATTCATAGAATCTAGAGCCCTGTGCTCATAACCCTAAGTATTTCATGTCATAAAAGCCCTGAACTGTTCATGGCAGCTAGAGCCGTAAGCTCACGACTCAGAGTTGTTCATGTTAACCACAGTCTAGTGCTTTTCATAGCATCTAAAGCCTTGAGCTCATGACCCAGAGTGGTTCATGTCATCGATAGCCCTGAGCTATTCATAGCATCAAAAGCCATGAGCTCACAACTCAAAGTCTTTCATTTTAACCACAACTTAGAGTTGTTCACTACATCTAGAGCCTAGAGTTCACGATCGGCAGCCATTCATGTCATCCACAACCGTAACCTATTCATAGAATCTAGAGCCCTATGCTCACAACCCGAAGTCTTTAATGTCATCAACAACTCTGAGTTGTTCAT
The DNA here is from genome assembly GCF_030704535.1 of Vitis vinifera. Classification (NCBI taxonomy): domain Eukaryota; kingdom Viridiplantae; phylum Streptophyta; class Magnoliopsida; order Vitales; family Vitaceae; genus Vitis; species Vitis vinifera. Next base: position 14,385,567 of record NC_081805.1, on the reverse strand, counting down.
AGTATCTAGAGCCTTGAGCTCATGACCCAGAGTCATTCTTGCCAACCATATCCAAAAGCTTCTCATAGCATCTAAAGCCCTAAGCTCACGACCTATAGTGGTTTACGTCATTGACAGCCTTGAGTTGTTCATGGCATTTAAAGCCCTCAGCTCAATCCCGGAGTCGTTAATGTCAACCAAAATCCAGAGCTGTTCATAGCATCTAGGGCCCTAAGCTCCAAACCAAGAGTCGTTCATGTCATTCACAACCCTATGTTGCCATTAGAATCTAGAGCCTTGAGCTCGCGACTTAGAGTTTTTCATGTCATCAAGAAACCTTGAGTTGTTCATAGCACCTAGAACCCTGACCCCCTGGAGTCATTCATGTCAACCACATCCTAAAGAAGTTCATAGCAACTAAAGCCCTAAGATCATGACCCAAAGTTGTTCATGTCAACTACAGCCTTGAGATGTTCGTAGTATATATAGCATTTAGTTCACGACCCTAAGTCATTCATGTCATCCACAATCCTGACTTGTTCATAGCATTTAAAGACCTTAACTCATGTCACCTACATGCCTGAGTTGTTCATAGCATTTAGAGCCTTGAGTTCACAACCTAGAGTACCTCATGTCATCCATAGCCTTAAGTTGTTCATAGCACCAAGAACCCTAAGCTCACGACTTCTAGTCTTTTATGTCATCGACAACCCTAAGTTGTTCATAGCATTAAGAGCCTTCAGTTTATGACCTAGAGTCGTTCATGTCAACCATAACAAATAGTTGTTGATATCAACTAGTGCCTTGAGCTCATGAACAAAAGTAGTTGATGTCATACATAGCCTTAAGCTTTTAATAGCATCCAGAGTCATGAGCTCATGATCTGGAGTCATTTATATCAACCACAACCTAGTGTTATTCATAGCATCTATAGCCTTACGCTCAAGACCTAGAGTGGCTCATGTCATTGACAACCTTTAGTTGTTTATAGCATCTAAAGCCTTGAACACACAACCTAAAGTTGTTTATGTTAACCACAACCTTAAGATGTTATAGTATCTGTAGGCCTTAACTCAAAACCCCGAGTCATTGATGTCATCCACAACCCTGAGCTCATGATTCGGAGTCTTTCATGTCATTAACAACCTTGAGCTATTCATAACATCTAAAGTCTAAAGCTCACAACCCAGACTCATTCATGTCAACCATTACCAGAGCTGTTTAGAGCATATAAAGCCCTGATCTGACGACTTAGAGTCATTCATGTAAACCACCACCCAGAGTTATTCGTAGCATTTAGGTCCCTAAGCTCATGAAACAGAGTCGTTCATGTCAACCATAGCCCAATGTTGTTCATAGCATCTAGAGCCATGAGCTCACAACCTAGAGTAGCCCATGTTATGCACGACCCTAAGTTATTCATATCTTCAAGAGCCTTGAGCTCATGACCCAAAATTGTTCGTGTCAAACACGACCTTGAGCTATTCATAGTATCTAGAGCCTTAACCTCACAACCCGTAGCCTTTTATGTTATGGAAAACCCTAAGTTGTTAATAGCATTTAGAGCCCTAATCTCACAAGCTGAAGTCGTTTATGTCAACCACAACCGAACATTGTTCATAACATTTTGAGTATTGAGATCATGACCCAAAGTAGCTGATGTTATCCACATCCCTAAGCCATTCTTTGTATTTAGAGTCCTCATCTCATGACTTAGACTCATTCATGTCAACCACAACCCAGAGTTATTCATAGCATTTAGATCCCTGACCTCATGACCTAAAGTCTTTCGTGTCATCAACAGTCCTGAGTTGTTCATAGCATTTAGAGCCTTGAGCTTATGACATAGAGTCATTCATATCAACCATAACCCAGCGTTGTTCATTGCATCTAGAGCCCTATGCTCATGACCCAGAGTAACCCATGTTATCCATAAGGCTCAACTTTTTATAGCAACTAGTCCCTTGGGCTCATGACCAAGAGTCATTCATGTCAACCACAACTGTGAGTTGTTAATAGTATCTAAAGCCTTGAGCTCATGACCCATAGTCTTTCATGTCATCGACAACCCTGAGTTGTTCAGAACATCAAAAGCCCTGAGTTCATGACCCGGAGTGGTTCTTGTCAACCATAACCTAGAGTTGTTCATAGCATCTTGAGCCCTGAGCTCACCAGCAAGAAAAACTCATTTCATCATGACCTAGAGTCATTCATGTCAACCACAACTCAGTTAATGAGCATCTAGAGCATTGAGCACAAGACCTAGAATAACTGATGTCATCAACAACCCTGAGTGTTAAAAGAATTTAGAGCCCTCAGTTAATGACCCAAAGTCTTTCATCTCATCGACAACCTTGAGTTGTCCACAACATCTAGAGCTTTGAGCTCATGAGCCATAGTCCTTCATCTCAACCATAGCCTAAATCTGTTGATAGCATTTAAAGCCTTGAGCTCATGACCCAAATTAGCTCATGTCATCGACAACCTTGAGTTGTTCATAGCATTTAAAGCCTGGAGCTCAGGACCAGGAGTCATTTATGTTGACCATAGCCCAAAGTTGTTCATATCATCTTGTGCCTTAAGCTCATGAACTAAAATAGCTCATGTCATCCACATCCTTAAGTTGTTAATAGCATATAGAGCCCTAAGCTCACAACCCAGATTCGTTCATGTCAGCCACAACCCAACATTGTTCACTACATTTAGAGCCCTGAGCTCAAGATCCACAGTCATTCATCTCAACCATATTATAGAGTTGTTCATAAAATCTAGAGCTCTGACCTCACGAATTAGAGTCGTTCATGTCATCCATAACCTAACTTGTTCATAGCATCTAGAGCCATGAGGTCATGACACGGAGTTATTCATGTCAACCATAGCCCAACATTGTTCAAAGCATTTAGAGCCTTGAGCTCACAACCAAGAGTATCCCATGTTATCCATAACCTTTAGTTTTTTATAACAACTAGAGCCTTAAGCTCATGATTAAGAGTCATTCATGTTAACTATAACCCTGAGTTGTTCTTAGTATCTATAATGCTATGCTTATGACCTGTAGTCTTTCTTGTCATTGACAGTTTTATGTTGTTAATAGCATTAAGAGCTCTGACCTCATGGCCTGGAGTCATTCATCTCAATCATAGCCTAAAATTAGTTCATAGCATCTAGAGCATTGAGCTCACGACCTGAAGTACCTCATGTCTTTCGCAACCTTGAGCTATTAATAACATTTATAACTTGGAGTTCATGACTCGGATTCATTCATGTCAACCACAACCCAGAGTTGTGCATAGCATTTAGAGCCTTGAGCTCAAGACCTAAAGTGGCTATTGTCATCCATAGCCCCAAGTATTTCATAGCATCTAGAGCCATGAGCTCACAACTCAGAGTCTTTCATGCCAACCATAGCTTAGGGTTGTTCATTGCATCTAGGGCCTTGAGCTCACAACCTAGAGTCGTTCATGTCATCCACAACTTGGAGCTATTCATAGCATGTAGAACCCTGAGTTCACGACATAAAGTCATTAAATTCAACCACAACCTAATGTTGTTGATAGCATTTAGAGCCTTGAGCTCACAACCAAGAGTATCCCATGTTATCCATAGCCTTTAGCTGTTCATAGCAACTAGATCCCTGAGCTCATGATCAAGAGTTATTCATGTCAACCATAACCCTGAGTTGTTCATAGTATCTATAGCACTGAGCTCATGACCCATAGTCTTTCATGTCATTGAAAGCTCTAAGTTGTTCATAGCATCAAGAGACCAGAGTTCACAACCCGGAGTTGTTCATCTCAACCATAGCCCAAAGTTATTCGTAGCATCTAGAGGCCTAAGCTCATAACCTAGAGTACCTCATGTCTTCCACAATCCTAAGCTATTAATAGCATCTAGAGCCTAGAGCTCACGACTCGGAGTCATTCATGTCAACCATAACCTAGAGTTGTTCATAGCATTTAGAGCCCTAAGATTAAGACCTAGAGTGGCTAATGTCATCCATAGCCCTGAGTTGCTAATAGCATCTATAGCCATAAGCTCACAACTTAAAGTCTTTCATGCCAACCATTGCATAGAGCTGCTCATTGCATCTAGGGCTCTAAGCTCATAACATAGAGTCGTTCATGTCATCAACAACTTTGAGTTGTTTATAGAATCTTGAGCCTTGAGCTCACTACCCAGATTCGTTCATGTCATCCATAACCTTGAGTTGTTCATAGAATGTTGAACCTTGAGCTCATGACCCTGAGTCGTTCATGTCAACCATAACGTAATGTTGTTCATAACTTCTAAAGACCTGAGCTCACGATCCAAAGTTGTTCACGTCAACCACTGGCCAATGTTGTTCATAGTATTTAGAGCCTTGAGCTCATGACCCAAAGTAGCCCACGTTATCCACAATCCTCAACTATTCATGTTAACCACAACTTTAAGTTCTTCAAAGTATCAAGAGCCCTTAACTCATGACCCATTGTCTTTCATGTCATCGATAACCTTGAGTTGTTCATAGCATCAAGAGCCCTAAGCCTATGACCCGAAGTTGTTCATGTCAACCACAACTTAGAGTTGTTCAAAGCATTTAGAGCCTTGAGCTCACGACCTAGAGTAGCTCATGTCATCCAAACCCTAAGTTGTTAATAGAATATAGAGCCCTGAGTTCACAAACCAGAGTCATTCATGTCAACCATAGGCTAGAGTTGTTCACAGCATCTAGAGCCTTGAGCTCAAAACCCAGAATGGTTATGTCATCCACAACCCTAAGTTATTCATAGTATCTAGAGACGTTAGCTCACGACCCGAAGTCTTTCGTGTTAACCCCACCCTATAGTTGTTCATTGCATCTAGGGTCATAAGCTCATGACTCAAAGTCATTCATGTTATCCACAACCCTAAGCACTTCATAGAATCTAAAGTCCTGATCTCATAACCTACAAATTTTCTTGTCATCGATAACCCTAAGTGTTTTATAGCATCTAAAGCCTTGAGCTCACGACCCAGAGTTGTTCATGTCAACCATAACCCAGAGTTATGCATAACATCTAAAGCCCTAAATTCATGGGCGAGAGTGGCTTATGTCATCAATTACCATGAGTTGTTAATAGCATCTAAATCCCTAAGCTAGCAAATTAGAGTCGTTCATGTCAACCACAACCTAGAATTATTAATAGAATCTAAAGCCTTAAGCTCAAGACTTGATTACTACTCAAAAAGTGCTATTTTATAGCTTGTAATTAGCTCTTTTAAAAACTTTTGAGTAGTATTTATTACCTTTTAACTCAATTGGCATGTTAAGGACCCTTGCAATCGTTTCTAATCAAATTGTGTTAAGTTTTGGTGTTTTTTATAGCTTTTTGATCACCAAAGCAATCTAAGATGAGGGAGAGCTTTATATAATCCATGGCAAAGCAAATGGAATCTCATTTACCTGAAGAATTCAAGCTTTGGAGCTTTTTAGTTCTTTGCCAAAGCCAATCAAGAATGCAAGGAGGAAAAAGAGAGGAATCTAACATGAAATTCAAGAGGATGGCAACTGTTGGACACATTTTGAGTACTTACTGGAGTCCATTTCATGCATAATATATCTCATTTTGAATCTTGGGAAGTCAGGAGTCCAACGCTTCAAACAGTGCACGAATTGGAGTTGACACGAAGAAGTTATGGCTATTTGAAGACAACCGCACAAAGCTGAGCGGAAATTTTGCAGCCCAAAGCCCATTTCGCAGCTGTGAAATGAGATGCGAAACCCACCTTTGGCACACGAGTGCCATTTCGCAGCCCATGTCTCCATCTTCGCAGCTGCGAACCACATTGAAAAATCACCTCTAAGCTGTGAATGAAGTTGCAAATCATCTCCAAGTTGCGGAATCACCTCCAAGTTGTGAAATCACAAATTCAACTTGCAAAATCAAAGTTCAAACTTGGAAAATGGACAATTCAACGTGCGAAATCCACTTTTGCAATCTCAGATATTTGCTACCAACTAAGTTAGATTTTTTCTCAAGATATTTTGTGTAAATTTCTATTTTCTCCTTGTAATCAGTCAAAGATATTATTGGGATATTTCTTAGAAAATATCTTCTCTATATATATCTTTGAAACAATGTAAAGAAAGCCATCTTGTAAGATATGTAATCCGACGGGAGGAGGATCATAGTAAGAAATATATCTACAGAGCACTTGCTCTGCTTTTCATTCATATTTTTGTTTTCTCATTATTTTTATTTCTAGCCAATCAAACTTACTCTTTGTCTCTTGGAGTGAAGAAAGCCGGGTTAAGTTTTCGAATTCAAAATTGGAAGTTTTGTTTGTTTCAGCTTTTAATGAAGAGAAAGTGTGACCCGTTAATGGTTTCTATGTTTTTAGTTAACTTAAAACGCCTTTAAATCACCTGGGCCAGCACTTGGTAAGGCAATTGGTCTCCATCCATTAAGATCCACTAGTTTATCTCTTGCGAGCCTTTGGGAGGTGGTTTAAAGGTAGGATTTTCTAAAATAGCCAACACTTGGCAAGCTTTTGGACTCCAAGGAGACATCCATTAGTTATCTCTTGCGAGCTTTTGACGGGTAATCCAAGGTTAAAGATCACCTTGAATGGCAAATGCTAGGTGAGACGTATGAGCCATTGCTAGATGCATCAGTGAGAGGGATTTAGTGTTTGAACCCATTAATGGGAAGCATCTGTACCACACCGGTTTGGGAAATAACTATATGTTAAATCCCCAATGTGAGGAAAAGAAACAAGTGACCGAAACTCCATTTTTGTATAAGGAACCTGAGCCTAGTGATCTGAAACTCCAAGAAACACTTTTCTTTGTAATTAAAATCAGTTACTATTTTTAGTTAGCTTAAAACCAACCTTTTCAAACATCTTTATGTTTTCCTTTAAAGCTAACCTTGAAATGAAAAAGCACCAATTCATCTTTGAATTAATATCAATTGTGAAATGAAAACCCATCCCAGTGAACGATCCTAAAGCCACTATGTTATGCTAGCTGAGGCTATCCTAGTACATGGTGTAATAGGTTATAAATTATGTTGATTGCTTCCGTTTGAGGACCAAAATCAAGGAACACCAGCTGGGCACGAATCAAATGGCACCATTGTTGAGGACCATTGAGAGGACATGAATAAGCCGATACACCAATTGGGAACGAATTAAGACCTAGAGTGGCTCATGTCATCCATAACCCTGAGTTGTTCATAGCATCTAGAGCTCTAACCTCATGACCTAGAGTCTTTCATGTCAAGCACAAACCGAAGTTGTTCATTGCATCTAAGGCCTTGAGCTCACGATCGAGAGTCATTTTTATCATCCACGACCGTGATCTATTCATAGAATCTAAATCCTTGAGCTCATGACCAAGAGTTTTTCATGTTATCAACAACCTTCAGCTATTCATAGCATCTAAAGTCCTAAGCTCACGACCTGGAGTCATTCATGTCAACCATAACCCAAAGCTATTCAAATCATATCAGGCCCTGAGCTCACGACCTAAAGTGGGTAATGTCATCGAAAGCCCTGAGTTGTTCATAGCATCTAAAGCCCAAAGCTTATGACCTAGAGTCATTCATTCCAACCACAACCCAGAGCTATTTATAGCATCTATAGCCCTAAGCTTAAGACCTAGAGTGGCTGTCATCCACAACCTTGAGCTGTTCATGGCATTTAGAGCCTTAAGCTCATGACCTAGAGTCTTTCATATCAACCACAACTTGGAGTTTTTCATTACATTTAGGGCCTTAATTTGACGACATAGAGTCGTTCATGTTATCCATAGCCCTGAGTTGTTAATAACATCTAAAGCCTTGAGCTCATGACCTAGATTCATTCACGTGAACCACTTCCTTGAGCTATTCATCATATCTAGAGGACTCAACTCATGACCCAAAGTAGCTCATGTCATCCATAGCCCTGAGGTAATCATAACATCTATAGCTTTGAGTTGATGACCCGAAGTCGTTCTCGTTAACCATAGCCCAAAGTTGTTCATAGCATCTAAAGCCTTAAGCTGATGATTGAGAAAAGCTCATGTTCTCTTTGAACCTTAGTTGTTCATAGTGTTTAGAGACATGAGCTCATGACTTAGAGTAGCTCTTGTCATCCATAAACCTAAGCTATTCAGAGGATCAAGATCCTTGAGCTCACGACTCATAGTCCTTCATATCATCAATAGCCCTGAGCTATTCATAGCATAAAGAGCATTGAGCACATGACCCATAGTTGTTCATGTCAACCATATCCCAAAGTTGTTCATAGCATCTAGAGCTCTCAAGTCACGACATAGTGTAGTTCATGTCATCAACAACCTAAGCTATTAATAGCATTTAGAGGCTTGAGCTGATGAACCAGAGTTAACCACAACCTAGGGCTCATAGCATCTAGAGCTTTGAGCTCAATACATAGAGTGGCTCATGTTGTCCACAACATTGAGCTATTCGTAACATCTAAAGCCCGAAGCTCATGACCTAAAGACTTTCATGTCAACCATTGCCTAGAGCAATTCATTACATCTAGGTGATTACTACTCAAAAAGTACTCTTCTATAGCTTGTTATAAACTATTTTAACACTTTTGAGAAGTAATTAATACCTTTTAACTCAATTGGCACGTTAAGGACCCTTGCAAGTGTTACTAATAAGTTTTTGGCTAGTTTTGATGTTTTTGATAGCTTTTTTATCATTAAAGCAAGCCAAGAATGAGGGAGAATTTTGTGCAACCCTTGGCAATAAGTTTCCAAGCCAATCAAGAGTGCAAGGAAGAGAATCAGAGAGATAAATCTAACATGAAGCAATTTCACATGGCTATGCAAAATCTTCACATGCTATGTGAAATTCAAAAGGACAGCAGCTGCAAGACAAATTTAGAGCACTTCCTGGAGTCTATTATATACATACTATATATCATTTCAAAGCTCGGGAATTCAGGAGTCTAACGCTTCAAACAGTGTGCAAATCAGAGCTGAAATGAAGAAGTTATAGCCATTTGAAGGCAACTGTACCAAGTTGAAAATGAATTTTGCATCACCTTTCTCATATGCGAAAATTTCGCATCACTCTTTTTCAGTTGCGAAATTTTCACATCACCTTTTCCTCTTGCTAAATTTTTGCAGCACCATATCTCACTTGTGAAATGTAATCTTCAGATATTTTGCACCGACTCCGTTAGATTTTTAGCTTAAGATATTTTGTGTAATTATCTATTCTCTCCTTGTAATCAGTTGAAGATTTTTTAAAGATATTTAGGATATCTAATTGAGGGGTTGAAAATATCTCTCTATATATATCTTAAGATATCTCTTTGTAATAGATCATCTCAGAATCTCGGAAGACATTCTTGGGGATCACTTATACATTTTTTAGTAAGAAATATATTACCTACTCACTTTGATTGTATTTTTCTTTCTAGCCAAACAATCTCTGAGAATGTTTTCTCAGAGGATGAGTGGCTATACTTTTTGTTTCTTGGATGGAAGGAAGCTAGGTAAGGGACCCAACTATAAAAGTGGGAGTTTTCCTTGTCTCAATTTTTAATGAAGAGGAAGTTGTGACCCGTTAATGGTTTTTATATTTTTATTTAACTTAAAATCCATTATAATCATTTGGGCCAACACTTGGTAAGCTTTTCAGACTCAATCCATAGAGATCCATTAGTTATCTCTTGCGAGCCTCTGGGAGGTGGTTTAAAGGTAGGATTACTTAGAATAGCCAACACTTGGTAAGCTTTTGGACTCCCTAGAGACATCCATTAGTTATCTCCTGCGAGCTTTTGAAGGGTGATCCAAGGTTAAGGATCACCTTGAATGGAAAATGCTAGGTGAGAGATACAAGCCATTGCAAGATGCATTAGTGAGAGGGATTTAGCATTGAAACCATTAATGGGAAGCAACTGTAACACACCGGTTGGGAGGATAACTATAGGTTAAATACCCAATGCAAGGAAAAGATCCGGAATCTCCTCTTTTGTATAAGGGGCCTGGACCTAGTGACCTGAAAATCCAAGAAACCTTTTCTTTGTAATTAAAAATCAATTACTATTTTTGGTTAGTTTAAAACCAAACTTTTTCAAACCAAAGATTATGTTTTCTTTTAAAACTAACTTGTAAAAGAAAAAACACCAATCCTATTCTTTAAACTAATATCAGGTGTGAAATGAAAACCCATCCCTGCTGACGACCCTAGAGCCACTATGCTATGCCACCTTAGTATATGGTGAATTAGGTTTATAAATTTTGTTGATAACTCCCATCTGAGGACTGAATCAAGAGTACTCCAATTGGGGACGAATCACTAGGTACCTAAGCTCATGACTCAGAGTTGTTCACATTATCCACCGCTCTGAGTTGCTCATAAAATCTAGAGTCCAAAGCTCACGACTCGAAGTCTTTCATGTCATTAATAACCCTAAGTTGTTCATAGCATCTAAATCCCTAAGCTCATGGCCTGGAGTCATTCATGTCAACCACAACCCAGAATTGTTCATAGCATCTAGATTTGCGAGCTTAAGACAAAGAGTGGCTCAAGTCATCCATAGCTTCGAGTTGTTCATAGCATCTAGAGCTTTGAGCTCACGACCCAAAGTCTTTCATGTCAACCATAACCCAACATTTTTCATTGCATCTAGAGCCATAAGCTCATGACCCAGTGTCATTCATGTCTTCTACAACACTAAGCTATTCATAGAATCTAGATTCCTGATCTCACAACCGAGAGTCTTTCATGTCATCGATTAACTTGAGTTGTGATTTGTTCCCAATTGGTGTATCAGTTGATTCATGTCCTCTCAATGGTCCCCGACAATGGTGCTATTTGATTCGTTCCCAATTGGTGTATCAACTGATTCATGTCCTCTCAATGGTCCCCGACAACGATGCCATTTGATTCGTGTCCAACTGGTGTACCTTGATTCCGGTCCTCAGACGAGAGTAATCAAGAAAATTTATAACCTATTACACCATGTACTAGGATAGCCTTAGCTAGCATAGCATAGTGGCTCTAGGATCGTTCACTGGGATGGGTTTTCACTCCATAATTGATATTAATTCAAAGCTGAATTGGTGCTTTTTCATTTCAAGGTTAGCTTTAAAAGAAAACATAAAGATGTTTGAAAAGGTTGGTTTTAAGCTAACTAAAAATAGTAATTGATTTTAATTACAAAGAAAAGTGTTTCTTAGAGTTTCAGATCACTAGGCTCAGGTTCCTAATACAAAAAGAGAGTTCTGGTCACTTGTTTCGTTTCCTCACATTGGGGATTTAACATATAGTTATTTCCCGAACCGGTGTGGTACAGATGCTTCCCCTTAATGGGTTCAAACACTAAATTCCTCTCACTGATTCATCTTGGAATGGCTCGTGCCTCTCACCTAGCATTTACCATTCAAGGTGATCCTTAACCTTGGATTTCCCTTCACAAGCTCGCAAGAGATAACTAATGGATGTCTCCTTAGAGTCCAAAAGCTTACCAAGTGTTGGCTATTCTAGAAAATCCTACCTTTAAACCACCTCCCAAAGGCTCACAATAGATAAACTAGTGCATCTCAATGGATGGAGATCACTTGCCTTACCAAGTGTTGGCCCAAGTGATTTAAAGGCGTTTTAAGTTAACTAAAAAGATAAAAACCATTAACGGGTCACACTTTCTCTTCATTAAAAGCTGAAACAACAAAACTTCTAATTTTTGCATGTGGAAACTTACCCGACTTTCTTCACTCCAAGAGACAAAGAGCCTAGCCACTCATCCTCTGAAGAAACATCCTCAGAGTTTGATTTGCTAGAAATAAAAATAACGAGAAAACAAAAATATGAAGGAAAAGCAGAGCAAGTGCTCTGTAAAATATATTTCTTACTACGATCCTCCTCTCGTTGGATTACATATCTGATATATGATATATCATCCATTCTTTACATTGGTTCAAAGATATATATAGAGAAGATATTTTCTAAGAAATATCCCAATAATATCTTTGACTGATTACAAGGAGAAAATATCTTGAGAAAAAAAATCTAACTAAGTCGGTTGCAAATCTCTGAGTTTACACAAGTGGATTTCGCAAGGTGATTCACATGTTGAATTATCCATTTTGCAAGTTTGAACTCTGATTTTGCAAGTTGAATTTGTGATTTCGCAACTTGGAGGTGATTTCACAACTTGGAAAGAACTACGAAGCTCCAAAGCTTGAATTCTTCATGTAAATGAGCTTCCATTTGCTTTGCCATGGATTATATCAAGCTCTCCTTCATCTTAGATTGCTTTGGTGATCAAAAAGCTATCAAAAACACCAAAACTTAACACAATTTGATTAGAATTGATTGAAAGGGTCCTTAACATGCCAATTGAGTTCAAATGTAATAACTACTACTCAAAAGTGTTTAAAAGAGTTAATTACAAGCTATAAAATAGCACTTTTTGAGTAGTAATCAAGTTGGTCATGGAATCAAAGGCCTTAAACTCATGACTTGGAGTCTTTCATGTTATTGATAGCCTTGAGCTATTCATATCCCTAAGCTCATGACCTAGAGCTGTTCATGTAAACCTCAACCCAGAGGTGTTCATAGCATCTAAAGCCCTCAACTTAGGACCCAGAGAGGCTCATGTCATTAATAGCTCTAAGTTGTTCATAGCATCTGAAGCCCTCAACTCATGACCTAGGGTTGTTCATGTCAACCATATCCTAGAGCTATTCATAGCATTTAGAGCCTTGATCTTAAGACCCAAAGTGACTCATGTCACCCACAACCCTGAGTTGTTCAAAGCATCTAGAGCTTTGAGCTCACGACCTAGTGTTTTTCATGTCAAGTGTAACCCAGAGTTGTTCATTGCATCTAGGGCCCCGTGCTCACAACCCACTCATTCATATCATCCATAACAATAAGTTGTTCATAGAAGTTAGAGCCTTGAGCTCACGACCTAGAGTCTTTCATGTTATCATTAGCCTTGAGTTGTTCATTAAATTTAGAGCCTTGAGCTCACAACCCAAAGTCATTCATGTCAACCACTACCCAAAGTTGTTAAGAGCATCTAAAGCATTGAGCTCGCGACCTAGAGTTGCTCATGTCATTGATAGCCCTGAGCTATTCTTAGCATCTCAAGCCCTATGCTCACAACCCGGAGTCGTTCATGCTAACCCCAACCTAGAGTTTTTTATATCATATAAATCCCTGAGCGCATGAACCAGAGTCTTATATGTCAACCATAACCTATAACTTTCCATTGCATCTAGGGCCTTGAGTTAATGACCTAAAGTCATTCGTGTCATCTATAGCCTTGAGATGTTCATAGTATTTAAACCCTTGAGCTCACGACCTGGAGTCGTTTATGTCAACCACATCCCAAAGTTGTTCATAGCACCTAGAGCCTTGAGCTCATGACTTAAAGGAGCTCATGTCATCCATATCCTTGAGCTATTCATAGCAGTTAGAGCCCTGAGATCACCACCCAGAGTAGATCATGTCATCCACAGCCTTTAGCTATTCATAACATTAAGAGCCCTGAGCTCACAACCTGAAGTCTTTCATGTCATCGACAACCTTGAGTTGTTTATAGCATTAAGAGCCTTGAGCTCATGACCTAGATTTGTTCATGTCTACCACAACTCAAAGTTGTTCATCTCAACCACATCCTAGAGTTGTTCATAGCATCAAAACTCTTGAGAGAGTGGCTTATATCATTAACGAATCTGAGTTGTTGATATCATCTAAAGCCATGAGCTAAGAACCCAAAGTTGTTCATGTCAACCATAGGCCTAAGCTATTCATATCATCTACAACCTTGAGCTCAAGACCTAGAGTGGCTTATGTGTTCCACATCCTTGAGTTGTTCATAGCATCTAGAGCCTTGATCTCGCGACCAAGAATCTTTCATGTCAACCACAACCTAGAGTTGTTCATTACATTTAAGGCCTTGAACTCACGACCTAGAGTTCTTCATGTCATGCACAACCTTGACTTATTCATAGAATCTAGTGCACTCGGTCACGACTCAAAGTCTTTCAAGTCATCACCTAAAGACCTGAGCTCACAACCTAGAGTCGTTGATGTCGACCACAATTTTGAGTTATTCATAGCTTCTAAAGGCTTGAGCATAAGACCAAGAGTGGCTTATGTCATCAACAACCTAGAATTGTTCATTGCATCTAGAGCCCTATGCTCACAACCCAGTCTTTGATATCATCCACAACAATAAGTTGTTCATAGAATTTAGAGCCTTGAGCTCACAACCTAGAGTCTTTTATCTCATCATTAGCCTTGAGTTGTTCATAAAATCTAGAGCCTTGAACTCATAGACCAGATTCATTCATGTCAACCACAACTCAGAGTTGTTAAGAGCATTTAAAGCCCTGAGCTTGCGACCAAAAGTTGCTCATGTCATTGATAGCCCTGAGCTATTCTTAGCATCTCAAGCCCTGCGCTCATGACCAGGAGTCGTTCATGCTAATCATAACCCAGATTTTTTCATATGATCTAAATCCCTGAGCTTATGACCCAGAGTCTTATATGTCAACCACAACCTAGAACTTTTCATTGCATCTATGGCCTTGAGTTGATGACCCAAAGTCATTCATGTCATCCATAGCCTTGAGATGTTCATACCATTTAAACCCTTAAGCTCATGACTTGGAGTCGTTCATGTCAACCATATCCCAAAGTTGTTCATAGCACCTAGAGCCTTGAGCTCATAATCTAGAAGAGCTCATGTCATCCATATCCTTGAGCTATTCATATCATTTAGAGCCCTGAGATCACCACCCAGAGTAGCTCATGTCATCCACAGCCTTCAGCTATTCAAAACATTAAGAGCCCTAAGCTCACGGCCTAAAGTCTTTCATGTCATCGACAACCCTAAGTTGTTCATAGCATCAAGAGTCCTGAGTTCATGACCTAGAGTTGTTCATGTCTACCACAACCCAAAGTTGTTCATAGCATCTAGTGCCCTGAGATCATGAAACAGAGTAGCTCATGTCATTTAATGCCCTAAGCAGTTAATAGTATCTGGAGCCCATAGCTCACAACCCAAAATTGTTCATGTTATTCATAGCAACCCAGAATTGTTCTTAGCATCTAAAGCATTGAGTTGAGACCTAAAGTGGCGCATCTCATCCACATCCCTGAGTTGTTCATTGCATCTAGAGCCTTGAGTAGACAATCCGAGGTCATTTATGTCAACAACAACCTATAGCTATTCATTCAATCTAAGGCCCTAAGTTCACGACCTAGAGGCGTTCATGTCATTCATCGCCCTAAGCTGTTCATAGCATCTACTACCCTGAGTTCATGACCCAGAGTGTTTCTTATCATCGATAGCCCTGATTTGTTCATAGCATCTAAAGCCTTAAGCTCATGACCCAAAGTCGTTCATCTCAACCACAACCTAGAGTTGTTCCTAGCATCTAAACCTTTGAGCTCATGCTCAAGAGTGGCTCATATCATTGATAACTCTGAGTTGTTGATAGCATCTAAAGCCATGAGCTAAAAACCCGAAGTTGTTCATGTCAACCATAGGCCTAAGTTATTCATAGCATCTACAACCCTGAGCTCAAGACCTAGAGTGCCTTACGTATTCCACATCCTTGAGTTGTTCATAGCATCTGGAGCCTTGAACTCACGACCAAGAATCTTTCATGTCAACCACAACCTAGAGTTATTCATTACATCTAGGGCCATGAGCTCATGATCTAGAGTCGTTCATGTCATGCACAACCTTGAGTTATTCATAGAATCTATTGCGTTGAGCTCACAACCTAGAGTCTTTCATGTCATCAATAGCTTTGAGTTGCTCATAACATCTAGAGATTTGAGCTCACAATCTCGAGTCTTTCATGTCAACCACAACCCTGAGTTTTTCATAGCCGTTAAAGACTTGAGCATAAGACCAAGAGTGGCTCATGTTATCTATAGCCTTGAGTTGTTCATAGCATCTAAAGCCCTAAGCTCACAACCCTGAGTCTTTCATGCAACCGCAACTCATAGTTGTTCATTGCATCTAGGGCTCTGAGCTCTTGACCTAGAGTCATTCATGTCATCCATAGCCTTGAGTTGTTCATAGAATCATTAGCCTTTAACTCATGACCTAGAGTCTTTCATATCATTGACAACCCAAAGCTATTCAAAGCATTTAAAACCCTAACCTCACAACCTAGAGTAGCTCATGTCATCGAAAGCCTTGAGTTGTTCATAACATTTAAAGCCTTGAGCTCACGACCTGGTGTCGTTCCTTTCAACTATAGCCTAGCATTATTCATAGCATCTAGAGCCTTGAGTGCAAGACCCAAAGTCGTTCATGTCATCCACATCCCTAAGATGTTCATAAAATCTAAAGGCTTGATCTCACAACTTGTAGTCATTCATGTAAACCACAACCCAGAGCTATTCGTATCATCTAAAGCCCTGAGCTCACGACCTAGAGTGGCTCATGCCATTGACAACCATGAGCTCTTCATAGTATCTAAAGGCCTAAGCTTATGACCTAGAGTTACTCATGTCAACCACAACCCTAAGATGTTCATAGTATCTATAGCCCTAAGCTCACGACCCCTAGTCATTCATTTCAACCATAGCCATGAGATGTTCATAGTATCTATATCCCTAAGCTCACAACCCCGAGTCATTCATATCATGCAGAAACCCTGAGGTGATCATGGCATTTAGAGCCCTAAGCTCATGACCGAGAGTTTTTCGTGTCATCAATAACCCTAAGTTGTTCATAGCATATAAAGCCCAAAGCTCATGACTCAGAGTTGTTCAAGTCAACCACAACCTAGAGTTGTTCGTAGAATCTAGAGCCTTGAGCTCAAAAACCATTGTAGATCATGTAATCCACAGTCCTCAGTTGTTCATAGCATCAAGAGCCCTATGCTCACGATCCATAGTCTTTCATGTCATCAACAACCCTGAGTTGTTTATAGCATTAAGAGGCTTGAGCTCACAATCGAGAGTCATTCACATCAATCGAAGCTGACAAATGTTCATAGCATCTAGAGCCCTGAACTCACAACCTAGAGTAGCTCATGTCATCAACAACCATAAGTTATTAATAGCATCTAGAGCCTTGAGCTCATGACCCGAAGTTGTTCATGTTAGCCACAACCTAAAGCTGTTCATAACATCAAAAGCCCTTAGCTCATGACCCAAAGTAGCTTATGTTATCCACAACCCATAGCGATTCATAACATTAAGTACTCTGAGCTCATGACCCAGATTTATTCATGTCAGCCATAGCTCAAACCTATTCATAGCATCTAAAGCCTTGTTATCTTGACCCAGAGTAGTTGATGTCATCCACAGCCCATAGCTATTCATAGCATCTAAAGCCCTGAGCTCACGACTTAGAGTAGCTGATGTCATGCACAATCTTGAGTTGTTCATAGCATTAAGAGCCCTAAGCCGACGACCTGTAGTTTTTTATGTCATCGACAACCTTGAGCAGTTAATAGCATATAGAGCTCCAACTTCCTGACTAGGAGTTGTTCATGTCAACCATATCATAGAGTTGTTCATAGCATCTAGAGCTCTGAGCTCACGACGCATAGTCGTTCATGTCAACCATAGCATAGAGTCATTCATAACATCTAGAGCTCTGAGCTCACGACGCAGAGTCATTCATGTCATCCACAACCTTGAGCTCTTCATAGAATCATGAGCCCTAATCTCACAACCTAGAGTCTTTCACATCATCGACAACCTAGAGTTATACATATTAAGCATTTAGAGCAACTTTCTTAGTTAGGCATTTAGAGCCACTTTCTTAGTTAGGCGTTGAGAGCCACTTTCTTAGTTAAGCGTTTAGAGCCACTTTCTCAGTTAGGCATTTAGAGCCACTTTCTCAGTTAGGAATTTAGAGCCACTTTCTCAGTTAGGCGTTGAGAGCAAGTTTCTCAAGAAGGCGTTTAGAGCCACTTTTTCCATTAGGTATTTAAAGCTACTATCTTACTTATTCATTCAGAGCCACATTCTCACTAAGGCGTACTAAGCCACTTTCTCTGTTTGAATTTGAGAGCCACTTTCTTAGTTAGGCATTCAGAGCCACCATCTTAGTTAGGCGTTCTAATTACTACCCAAAAAGTGTTATTTTGCACCTTTAATTCATTATGTTTTAAGCACTTTTGTGTAGTAGTTCTCCATCTTTATTCCAATTGGAATGTGATTCGACTCATGGTAGCTTAGCTTTAAAGGCGTATCAACAAAATTTATACCTTGAATACTATTACTAAAGTAGCCAAGCTACTATAGCATAGTGGTTCTAGGATCGTTCACTGGGAAGGGTTTTCGCAAACACAAGTGATATTCAAATTAGGAAAATAGGTGATTTTCTTATGGATGTTAGCTTTAAAAGAAGATGTAAATGTTTTAAAAAGATTTAAACTAATCTAAGCTAACATTAAATACTAAAATGAAAGGATGTAAAAACAAGTTTCTCAAAGATAGGATAGCTATGCTCTAGCTCTTATGCAAATTGGAAATCTCAGGATAGGCTCCTCGCGTTGGGGTTGCAACTATGGTGATGCTTGCTTCCCAAACCGGTATGGATTTAGCAAATCAAGTTTTAATCCTTTAAAATGGCAAAACAGATGGTAGTGAATTTCATCAATGGTTATTCACCTTAGACTTCCTTTGAATGGCTCGTAAGAGATAACTAGTAGTCTAAAGCTAAAAGCTTACCAAATATTGGCAACTCAAAGTCATTCCAGGTGATAAACTCACCTTTCAATGGCCATTGAAATTGGTTCTAACGGATTAATGCAAAACTTGGAATTGAAAACCTCACCTTCCAATAGCTCGTAGGAGATAACTAATGAATAGAAATCCAAAAGCTTATCAAGTATTGGCCGTTGGAAGTTGTCCAAAGGAAATAAAAACCAAACTTTGCATTAATGAACCTTTAATGAAAAATGACTACCTTACCTTCCACGTGGGAGAAATTTCCATGGGATTGCATCCAAGTCATCACATAACATCCATACTTTGAGAAACTAAAAGTTTTAGCCAATCATCCTCTGAGGAAAAGCCCTCAGAGGCTGTTTGGCTACTAAGAAAATAGAAATGGGGAAGAACAGGAGAAGAGAAAAACAGAGCAAGGCTCTGTATATTCTATATATTCATATATCTATATATTGATCGATATTAATAATATTTGTTACAACGGATGCAAGGGGATATAAATAGAGAAGTTTTTCCAACCTTCCTAGCTAAGAAATCTTATGATTGGTGGATTACAAGGAGAAGAATGGAAATTTTATACAAAAATATCCAAAAGAAAAGATCTCGTGTGAAGTCGGCAGAAACAGGGGAAAATTCGCACCACGCAAGGGGGTGTGTGAATTTGGAAGGTGTTGTGCGAAATTTTCGCACACCCCTGGAGCAGTTGTCTCCCGAAGGCCATATCTTCCTCATTTCAGCTCCAAATCGTACACGGTTTGAAGCGTTGGATTCTTGACTTCCTGAGCTTTGAAATGGTATATAGCATGTAGAAAATGGACTTCGGAAAGTGCTCCAAAAGTGCCAAAGAAGACTGCAGCTGCTGTCCTCTGTTTTCCTCTTTGCTTCTTTTTGCTTCTCTTTGCTTCACTTTGCTTTTCTCCTTTTGTTGGCTTGCTTTGGTGTAGCTAAAAGCTTGCTTTAACTTGTCCAAGTAGCTCCTCCATCATTTGGCATGCTTGAATTGATTCATAAGCTGATATAAAAATGTAAACTTGCCACAAATTGGTTAAAACCAATTACTAAGGACCTTAATGAATTAATTGGGTTAAATGAATATGATTACTACACAAAGGTGCTTAAAACCATTATAATTAGGTCTACAAAATAGCACTTTTTGGTAGTAATCACACCCCCCAACCGACTCATTCCTAGTCCCTTAGCAATGGAGGAGATAAGAACTAAGTAAACTATAATAATATACATAAAAGGGATCATGTAAATCACTCCAAAAAATGTTTAAGTGGCATGACTGATCAAACTCTCACATGGAACATGAAAGAAATAAAACTCAAACTTCAATAGGAGCTATCAAATAAATTGCCTAGTCACAATTCATAAAGAGTAGGCATTATGCAAATTTAAGCTTCAAAATAATTTCCACTCCCAAAGGATCAACACTTAATCTTCCACAAAAATCTATGTGTTATTTATTAGTTTCCGGATATAGTATGTCAAACTAATCTCTCCCCTCAACCTAGTTCTTTTCAAAGCTTAGCAAACTAATCAACCTCCAATAGGCTAAGAACGCACCTCTTTTCTTTCACAATTTTTTCTCGTAGGAGTGCAAAGCTTAAAGGCATTCTTTTCTAAATTGTCCATGTAACGGGGGTCCATCGATGACTCCCAACCAATCAAGGTTTAGGGCATCAAGCTTTAAGGATTTTTCAAGCACTAACTCCTTGGATTTCACCCCGGACTTTTGAGAATGAATTTTTAATACCCAAGCACCTACAGTATGCTAAAATCCACCTATTCACCCATGTAACGAGCATTGAGGTCGGTGACTCCCAACCATTGAAGGCTTAGGGCACCAGGTTTTAAAGATTTTCACCATATACCCCTCAGACCTTGCTCGGGTTTCAAGGCAAGTAAAACATTTTTCTTTTTCTTTCTTTTTTCCAAAGGCTCATTGGCCTTTTATAAGGTGTCTCAACACTATTAAAATGAGGTCAAAGGTACCAAGTCTAAATTTTCCTAAGTCAAGGGGGAAAAAGTTTTTCATCTTATAAACGGAACCTAGTGTGCACGGTGTGTGATAAGCTTAACGTGGAAGAAATAAGGTTGAAATCAATAGGAGTTCAATAATTCATCAACTTTAATAAACATAATACAAACTCTAAGTTTCAAGTAAAAAGATAAAAATTTAATTTCTCCCATTTCATTTTGAAATTTTTTCCTTAATAACCATGGAGAGTAGAATAAAAAACTTAAAAAATTTTAAAATTAAGCAAAAAGCAACTAAATTACCAAAATAACTTAGCATTAATAACAAAACTTCCTTCCTCAACTCTCCCCCCCTCAACTCTCCCCCCAACCAAGCTGAACATTGTCCTCAATGTTTCAAGAGCGATTAAAAAATAGGGAGGAAGTGGTACCTCCTAAGTGACATGGAGTCTGAGTCATGTAGGAGAAACCACATGTTTCAGAGAAAACATAAGAGTTAGTGAGTAGAGGAAACAGAAAAATGCCAAGTTTAAACAAAAATGATGTCTATATATGATGTATCATCAGTAATACATCCAATCCCAGAATATAAGACATCAAAACATGGAATTATGTATACTAATATAATAAGTAAATACAAAAAATAAAGAGATGATCAAGTAATAGAAGGGTCCTGTGGAGCTGATGCATTTGTGGTGGCCTTCTGAGTGGGTTGGATCAGGACTTTGGCCTCTATTCTGGTATTCTCCTTGGATGGCATAGTCTTCTCAACTGGAGCTCTCAACTGGAGCTATGAGCTTTGATGGTTTTAGGAGGTAAGAAATGGAATGAGAGGCTTGGTGTGTGATCCCAAGGTGCATGGGGGTATTCTCTCCTCTAATGCATGTTCCGGAGGCTTCAAATAGAGAGGGAGGGGTGGAATTTGGATGGTCACACGTTTAAAAACTCTTTCAGAAGTCGAAAATGGATTTTAGGAATGAAAAACAGAGTCTTGGGTGTTTAAAAATTGGTTTAAAAGACATTTGGACATTTTCGCACTTTGGATTTCAAGGTGCGAAATTCTTGCACCTTGGAAAGGATTTTTCGCACTTTGGATTTCAAGGTGCGAAATTCCCGCTCAGCTTTGTGTAGTCTGTCTTCAAATGGCCATAACTTCTTCGTTTCAAATCCAAATCATACACCGTTTGAAGCACTGGATTCCTGACTTCCCAAGCTTCAAAATGATATATAGTATGAATAATTTGAGCTCCAGGAAGTAATCCAAAAACGTGTCCAACAGTAGCAAAATTTGGTGCGGCTGCAACATTTCCGTTCAGCTTTGCATAGTCGTCTTCAAACGGCCATAACTTCTTCGTTTCAAATCCAAATTATACACCATTTGAAGCACTGGATTCCTGACTTCCCAAGCTTTAAAATGACATATCATATTCATAATTTGAGCTCCAGGAAGTGCTCCAAAAATGTGTCCAACAGTAGCAAAATTTTCGCACCTTAAAATGAGAATTTCGCACCTTGAATTGCATCGTGCGAAATTTCCATACTTTGGACTGAGGAATTCACACCTTGTTTCACACGGTGCGAAAATGGGCTTGAGGTGTGCGAAATGGCACTCGTGTGCCAGGAGGTGGTTTCGCACGGTGCGAAAATTTTCGCACCTTGGATTGAGGTGTGCGAAATTGATGCACCTTGAACTGAGATTTTCGCACCTTGGAATGAATTTCGCACCTTGAATAGTGGTGTGCGAAATTTTCGCACCTTGTTTCACACGGTGAGAAAATGGGCTTGAGGTGTGCGAAATGGCACTCGTGTGCCAGGAGATGTTTCGCATGGTGCGAAAATTTTCGCACCTTGAATTGAGGTGTGCGAAATTCCCGCTCAGCTCAGTCCAATTTTCTTGCAATGACCATAACTTTTTCGTTTCAACTCCGATTCGGACACCGTTTGAAGCGTTGGACTTCTGACTTCCTGAGCTTCGAAACGGTATATAGTATGTATAAAATGGACTCGAGAAAGTGCTCCAAAATATGTCCCAAAGTGGCAATAGAACCAATGGCCAGAATTCTCTCTTCTCTTCCTTTTCTTTCATCATTTTTGCATTTCCTCCTACAATGATCATCCAAAAACATATGTTAAATAAAAAATAATTAAAATTAAAGCATTGAAATCAAAATTAAAACAAGTAATAAAGCAAAAAGAGATGGACTAGCTAGTCTTTAGAAAGACTAAGTCCATAAAAAAAATTGTTGTCCTGTTTCAGCTTGCCCGGATCCCATATGAAGTTAGCATCCTTCATTAGATATTTGCATTGTATGATGGCAATGGAAACAATTCCATTTCTCTTTCCTTTAATTTCCTCCCTCTTCTTTTTCTCTGTTTCATTCTCTGTTTCATGCTCTTGTTTGGATGTGGCCAAGTCAACCTCTTTACCACTCAAAGTGATAACCATTTTAACTTCCTTCACCATTGAAGATTCTCCCTTTTTAGCCTCCACTTCATGGATGCCCTTGGAATTTTGATAAGGTTGAGAAGGAAATTTTCCTTTTTCTTGCACTGTGTTGAGGTTGGCAAACCTTGAGATTGAATCTTGGAGATTATCTATCTTCTGAGATAGATCATTTTGCACTTCATCCATCCTTTTGTTCAATGAACTCTCTACACTGTCAATTCTTTGATTGAGATGAGCATTGATGGATTTCTGAGCTCCAACAAAGTCTCCCATGACCTTGCTAAGATTCACCATAACTTGTTCAAGGTTCGAGGCTTGCTGAGGTGCTTGAGTAGGTTGCTTGTACTGAGGGGGTTGTGGTTTCCAAGAGAAATTTGGATGGTCCCTCCAATTGGAATTGTAGGTGTTGCAATCACCAAACATTTCCCTCACCACTGGAATGATAGGACACTCTTCCACCAAGTGCTCATAACTCATGAAGTTCATGGCTTCCTCTATTATCTCGTATTCAATATGGCATGCACAACTAGCAATTTGTGAAAAAACAGAGAAAAAAAAAAAAAGAAAAACAATTCTAAAAAAAAATTAAAACTAACTAAAACTAGCTGAAAGGTAAACTAAAACATAAATAAAGAAAAAGAAAAATTAAAAAGAGTTAGTAAAAGAAAAGAAAAATCACCAAACTTGTGATGAAGATCACAAGTTACCCTTAATGGTTGCTTCACTGTGCTTGTGGCACCTTCCCCGGCAACGGCGCCATTTGATTCGACTCATGGTAGCTTAGCTTTAAAGGCGTATCAACAAAATTTATACCTTGAATACTATTACTAAAGTAGCTAAGCTACTATAGCATAGTGGTTCTAGGATCGTTCACTGGGAAGGGTTTTTGCAAACACAAGTGATATTCAAATTAGGAAAATAGGTGATTTTCTTATGGATGTTAGCTTTAAAAGAAGATGTAAATGTTTTAAAAAGATTTAAACTAATCTAAGCTAACATTAAATACTAAAATGAAAGGGTGTAAAAACAAGTTTCTCAAAGATAGGATAGCTATGCTCTGGCTCTTATGCAAATTGGAAATCTCAGGATAGGCTCCTCGCGTTGGGGTTGCAACTATGGTGATGCTTGCTTCCCAAACCGGTATGGATTTAGCAAATCAAGTTTTAATCCTTTAAAATGGCAAAACAGATGGTAGTGAATTTCATCAATGGTTATTCACCTTAGACTTCCTTTGAATGGCTCGTAAGAGATAACTAGTAGTCTAAAGCTAAAAGCTTACCAAATATTGGCAACTCAAAGTCATTCCAGGTGATAAACTCACCTTTCAATGGCCATTGAAATTGGTTCTAACGGATTAATGCAAACTTGGAATTGAAAACCTCACCTTCCAATAGCTCGTAGGAGATAACTAATGAATAGAAATCCAAAAGCTTATCAAGTATTGGCCGTTGGAAGTTGTCCAAAGGAAATAAAAACCAAACTTTGCATTAATGAACCTTTAATGAAAAACGACTACCTTACCTTCCACGTGCGAGAAATTTCCATGGGATTGCATCCAAGTCATCACATAACATCCATACTTTGAGAAACTAAAAGTTTTAGCCAATCATCCTCTGAGGAAAAGCCCTCAGAGGCTGTTTGGCTACTAAGAAAATAGAAATGGGGAAGAACAGGAGAAGAGAAAAACAGAGCAAGGCTCTGTATATTCTATATATTCATATATCTATATATTGATCGATATTAATAATATTTGTTACAACGGATGCAAGGGGATATAAATAGAGAAGTTTTTCCAACCTTCCTAGCTAAGAAATCTTATGATTGGTGGATTACAAGGAGAAGAATGGAAATTTTATACAAAAATATCCAAAAGAAAAGATCTCGTGTGAAGTCGGCAGAAACAGGGGAAAATTCGCACCACGCAAGGGGGTGTGTGAATTTGGAAGGTGTTGTGCGAAATTTTCGCACACCCCTAGAGCAGTTGTCTCCCGAAGGCCATATCTTCCTCATTTCAGCTCCAAATCGTACACGGTTTGAAGCGTTGGATTCTTGACTTCCTGAGCTTTGAAATGGTATATAGTATGTAGAAAATGGACTTCGGGAAGTGCTCCAAAAGTGCCAAAGAAGACTGCAGCTGCTGTCCTCTGTTTTCCTCTTTGCTTCTTTTTGCTTCTCTTTGCTTCACTTTGCTTTTCTCCTTTTGTTGGCTTGCTTTGGTGTAGCTAAAAGCTTGCTTTAACTTGTCCAAGTAGCTCCTCCATCATTTGGCATGCTTGAATTGATTCATAAGCTGATATAAACATGTAAACTTGCCACAAAATGGTTAAAACCAATTACTAAGGACCTTAATGAATTAATTGGGTTAAATGAATATGATTACTACACAAAGGTGCTTAAAACCATTATAATTAGGTCTACAAAATAGCACTTTTTGGTAGTAATCAGAATGTTAAGGACCTAGCAATGACTTCTTATCATATTTGTGGCTATTTTTAGTGTTTTGACAGCTTTTTGGATCATTAAGACAAGCCAAGTAAAGGAGGGAAGCAAAGAGGAAAACAGAGTGAAGAAAATAGAGGACAACAGCTGCAGTCTTCCTTCACACTTTTGGAGCACTTTCCGAAGTCTATTTTCTATATGCTATATACCATTTAAAAGCTCAGGAAGTCAAAAATCCAACGCTTCAAACCGTGTACGATTTGGAGCTAAAATGAGGAAGATATGGCCTTCGGAAGACAACTGCTCCAAGCTTGTACGAAATTCGCACAACACCTTCAGCTTGTGCGAAATTCGCACAACACCTTCTCCTTGTGCGAAATTCGTACAACCCATGCGTCTTTGGTGCGAAATCTCCTCTGTTTTGCAGACTCCACATGAGATATTTTCTTTTTTATTTTTTGATGTAAATTCCTTTCTTATCCCTGTAATTAGCGAATCATAGGCTTTGCTTTTGTAAAGACTATAAGTGGGGTGGAAATCATCTCTCGAATAGAGACGAACATATGTTATGTTTTACACTTAGTGAAATACAGGGCTCTCTTTGCTTTCCTTTTCTCTCTACTATTTTCTTTTTCTTGGAAGCCAAACAACCTCTGAGGATGTTTTCCCAGAGGATGAGAGGCTAAACTTTTGGTTTCTTGGAGTGAAGGAAGCTAGGTGAAAAGTCCAGATTCTAAAATGGAAAACTCTCGTGCATTAAATACAGGTAGTTGGAGTTCATAAATGGCTTTTAAATCTAAAGTTTTGCTTTAAATCCCTTAGAATCACTTTGAATGGCCAATACATGGTAAGCTTCAGGTCTTTGTGGATACTTATTGCTAGATCCATATCAGTCCATTAGTTATCATGTACGAGCCACTAGAAAGTGGCTCAAGGTGAAGACCCATAGTGTCTAAAGCCATTAATGGAACTTGACTACCATTTCTATTGACTTTTTATGGATTAAATCTTCATTGTTAAACCTATATCGGTTCGGGAAACAACCATCCTTTATGTTGTTGTCCCCAATGCAAGAATAAAAATCCAGAATTTCCCACTTTGCATTCTGAACTTGATCCTAGCAACCTCTAGCTCCGGGAAACTTTCTTTCTTCCATTTTTATCTATTTCTATATTAGTTTAGTTTCAAACACCAATTTCAAAACAAATTTTATTTTCTTTTAAACTTTAAGTTTTTGACAAAGGAAATCATCAGACTTAATCTCTAATCTTGAGAGTATCACTGGTAGAATGAAAACTGATTCGTGCCCAATTGGTGTCTCAGCTGATTCATGTCCAGTTGGTGCTCCTTGATTGAGGGAGTAATCAACAAAATTTATAACCTATTACACCATATACTAGGGTAGCAAAGAAAAAGCTACTATAGCATAGTGGCTCTAGGATCGTTCACTGGGATGGGTTTTCACTTCACAAATGATATTAATTCAAAGTTGACTTGGTGCCTTTTCATTCAAGGTTAACTTTAAAAGAAAACATAAACCTGAGTTGGAAAAGGTTTGGTTTTAAACTAACCACAAATAGTAATTGATTTTACTTACAAAGAAAAGTGTTTCTTGGAGTTTAGATCACTAGGCTCAGGTTCCTCATACAAAAAGGGAGTTCTGGTCACTTGTTTCTTTTCCTCGCATTAGAGAATTAACATATAGTTCCTTCTCCAACCGGTGTTGTATAGATGCTTCCCATTAATGGGTTCAAACACTAAATCCCTCTCACTAATGCACCTTGCAATGGCTCATGCCTCTCACCTAGCACTTGCCATTCAAGGTGATCTTTAACCTTGGATTACCCATCAAAAGCTCGCAAGAGATAACTAATGGATGTCTCCTTGGAGTCCAAAAGCTTACCAAGTGTTGGCTATTCTAGAAAATCCTACCTTCAAACCACCTTCCAAAAGCTCGTAAGAGATAAACTAGTGCATCTCCATGGACGGAGATCACTTGCCTTACCAAGTGTTGGCCCAGGTGAATTGAAGGCGTTTTAAGTTAACTAAAAAGATAAAAACCATTAACGGGTCACACTTTCTCTTCATTAAAAACTAAAACAACAAAACTTCCAATTTATGCATGTGGAAACTTACCCGGTTACCTTAGCTCCAAGAGACGAAGAGCCTAGCCTCTCATCCTCTGAGGAAAAATCCTCAAAGTTTGATTGGCTATAAATAAAAATAAGGAGAAAACAAACATATATAGGAAAAACAGAGCAAGTGCTCTGTAAAATATATTCCTTACTATTACCAAAGGTTGTCGTCCTCCTCTCGAGAACAGGCTCCCGAGAGCTATATATAAAGAAAATTACAAAACAAAATATCTGAGGTTATTCACCCCTTTTCCAAACTTAATAAATAAGAATCCTATAATTGGTGGGTTACAAGGAGAAAATGGGGATTTAGACATCAAAAAATCTGAAGAAAAATATCCAAAAGTGTCGGTCGCAAATTTCGGGAAACTTCAGGAGAAATTTCGTTGCATTGTGCAAAATAGCTGCGAAATCATTTCGCAGCAAAAGGGTGATTTTGCAGCCATGCAAAATTCTTCCTTCAGCTTGGAGTGATCGGCTTGCAATGGCTGTAACTCCTTCATTTCAACTCGGAATCGTACACCATTTGAAGAATTGGATTGTTGACTTCCTGAGCTTTGAAACGACATATATCATGCATAAATTGAACTCCAGGAAGTGCTCCAAAAGTGGCTGACATGACTGTCATCAAGAATGCTTCATGGCAGATTTCTCTTTGCTTCCCCTCATTGCATTCCGGATTTGCTTATGGCAAAGGACTTCAAAGCTTTGGTTCTTCATGTTTCTGAGCTTTCCATTGCTTTTCCATGGATTCCAAATAACTCTCCTCAATCTCATATTGCTTTGGTGATCAAAAAGCTATCAAAACACCAAAACTTAACACAAATTGATTAGAAGTGCTTGCAAAGGTCCTTAATATGTTAATTGGGTTAAAAGGCAATAACTACTACTCAAAAG
Organism: Vitis vinifera; assembly: GCF_030704535.1. Lineage (NCBI taxonomy): Eukaryota > Viridiplantae > Streptophyta > Magnoliopsida > Vitales > Vitaceae > Vitis > Vitis vinifera. The sequence continues at coordinate 14,357,041 of NC_081805.1, read as the reverse complement.
TGTTTAAAAGAGTTAATTACAAGCTATGAAATGGCACTTTTTGAGTAGTAATCAAAAACCCATGCCAGAGTTCGACCCTAGAGCCGCTATACTATAGTATATGAGGTCATAGGATTTATAAATGTTTTTGATTAAAAGACCCGACTGGACTTTCACGGAATCAAAATGGCACCGTTGTCGGGGATGGTGCCACGATACAGTGATACAAATTTTTAGAGGCTACTTGTGATTTCCATCACAAGTTTGGTGAATTCCTTTTTCACTAACTTCATTTTTTTTTATTGTAGAATTCCTTTTGTTAAGTTTATTTTCATTTTCTTTCTAACCTTAACTTTCTTCTAGCTTTCTTTTGTTTTTATTGTCTTTGTTTTGTTTCAGGTAAGTTGTAACTTGTGCATGCCCTATTGGATTCGGGACCAAGAGGGAAGACTAGTAAGGATAGAGAATCCTCAAGACACAGAGTTGGACATCTGTGTAAACATCATGGACCCTCCACCAGAGGATCAGAATTCTCAACACGGTCAAGGGGGTAATCCAAATGCATATCTATCCATGAGGGATAGAATGCATCAACCAAGGATGAGTGCACCCTCATGCATCGTACCTCATCTTGAGCAGCTAATTATAAGGCCCCATATTGTGCCCCTCCTACCAAATTTCCATGGAATGGAGAGTGAGAACCCATATGCCCATATCAAGGAGTTTGAGGATGTGTGCAATACTTTTAGAGAGGGAGGAGCTTCAATAGACTTGATGAGACTAAAGCTATTCCCTTTTACTTTGAAGGACAAGGCAAAAATATGGCTTAATTCTTTAAAGCCAAGGAGCATACGGAAATGGGTTGAAGAGACAAATCTCAAACTTTTCTACCAAAGAAAATGAGAAGTTCTATGAATGTTAGGAAAGGTATATGAAGGCCATCAATGCTTGTCCTCATCATGGCTTTGATAGATGGCTCTTAGTGAGCTATTTTTATGATGGGATGTCTTCCTCCATGAAGCAAATTCTTGAAACCATGTGTGGGGGAGATTTTATGAGTAAGAATCCGGAAGAAGCCATGGACTTTTTAAGTTATGTGTCTGAGGTATCAAAAGGATGGGATGAGCCCAACTCAAGAGAAATGGGAAGGATGAAAGCACCAGTAAATCCAAAGAGTGGAATGTACATGTTAAGTGAAGACATGGACATGAAAGCTAAGGTGGCAACAATGGCAAGGAGGTTGGAAGAACTTGAGTTGAAAAAGATGCATGAAGTCCAAGCCATTTCCGAGACACAAGCCCATGTCATGCCATGCACCATTTGCCAATCATGTGATCATGTGGTGGATGAGTGCCCAACCATGCTAGCTGTGAGGGAGATGTTAGATGATCAAGCCAATGTTGTGGGGAAATTTAGGCCCAACAACAGTGCACCTTATGGAAACACCTATAATTCAAGCTGGAGAAACCATCTAGATTTTTCTTGGAAACCAAGGCCACCTCCATACCAACCACAAGCCCAAACCCAAGCACCTCAACAAACCTCTTCAGTGGAGCAAGCCATTGTGAACCTAAGTAAAGTCATGGGTGACTTTGTGGGTGAAAAAAAGGCAATCAACTCCCAATTGCACCAAAAGATTGAAAATGTTGAGAGTTCTTAAATTAAGAGAATGGATGGGATGCAAAATGATCTATCTCAGGAGATAGATAATATTCAATACTCCATCTCTAGGCTTACCAACCTCAACACAGTGAATAAGAAAGGAAAGTTTCCCTCTCAACCAAGTCAAAATCCCAAGGGTGTTCATGAAGTTGAAACCCAAGATGGGGAGTCTTCAAAGTTGAGGGAGGTCAAAGCTGTGATCACCTTGAGGAGTGGGAAGGAGGTTGATCAACCCTTGCCTAAGGTGAGGCAAGATGAAGAACTCATGTCAAAGAGAACTGATTACTACTCAAAAAGTGCTATTTTATAGCCTATAATTAATCCTTTTAAACACTTTTGAGTAGTAGTTTTGGCCTTTTAACTCAATTAGCATGTTAAGGACCCTTGAAAGCAATTTTAATCACTTTGTGTAAGTTTTGGTGTTTTTGTTAGTATTTTGATCACCAAAGCAATTCAAGATTGAGGAGAATTATGAGGAATCTTGGGCAAAGCTTGGAAGTCATTTGCCAAGAGTGAATCCGGAATGCAAGGAGAAAAAGTAAAGAGAATCTGCCATGAAACATATTCTTGATGACAGTCGTAGCAGCCACTTTTGGAGCATTTTCTGGAGTTGAATTGATGCAGATTATATACCATTTCAAAGCTCAGGAATTCAACAATCCAATGCTTCAAACAGTGCGCAATTTGGAGTTGAAACGAAGAAGTTGCAGTCATTGCAAGCCAATCACTCCAAGCTGAAGGAAGCATTTTGCAAAGTGTTGCGAAATCACCCTTTTGTTGCGAAGTGATTCCACAACCTTTTTGTACAGTAGGGTGTATTTCCTTCTGAAGTTGCCCGATATATGCCGCAAGCTGGGAGCTGAGAACCTCAAGGTGGAAGCCAACTTCGCAGCCCTGTGAGAATAGCTTTTTGTTGCGAAGTGATTTCGCAGCCCTTCTTGAGTGTCTGCGAAATCTCGCAGACACCATTTTCTCTTGCGAAATGGTTCCTGGAGCATCCCGATATTTGCTACCGACATTGGGAGATATTTTACATCAGATTTTTTGTTGTCTAAATCCCAAAATACTCCTTGTAAGCCACCAATTACAAGATTCCTTAGCTTTTAAGTTAGTAAAAAGAGAAAATATCTATGTAATAATTAGTTTTATATTATGTTCATATAAGTACCTCTCAGGAGCCTGTTCTCAGGAGGAGATCCTTTTGTAAAAGTTTTGGGTAAGCAAGTAAAGTTCAGCTCTTTGTATTGCCTTACCTTCTCACTTTGTATTTTTATTTTCTTACTAAGTTATGAACTCTCTGAGGAGTTTTCCCCAGAGAATGAGTAACTAAACCTCTAATTCCTTGGAGCTAAGGTTGCCGGGGAAGGTTCCAAGTGCAAGAATGCAAAGCTTTGTGGTTTCAGCCAATAATGAAGAGGAAGTGAAATCCTTTAGTGATTTCTATGTTTTTAGTTAACTTAAAACACCTTAGAGTCACCTGGGCCAACACTTGGTAAGGCAAGTGATTTCTAACCATGGAAATGCACTAGTTTACCCCTTGCGAGCCTCTGGGAGGTGACTTTAAGGTAGGATTTTCTGGAATTGCCAACACTTGGTAAGCTTTTGGACTCCAAGGTAGTTATCTCTTGCGAGCTTGAGAAGGGAAGTCCAAGGTTAAAGATCACCTTGAATGGTTAAGGCTCAGTGAGAGGCTTGAACCATTGCAAGTTGCATCAGTGAGAGAACTAAAGTTGAAATCTAATTAAAGGATGTATATGTACAAAACCGGTTAGAGAATTGACTATATGTTGAATCTCTAACGATAGGAAACGAACCATCTGACCGGAGCTATGTCTTTTGCATGAGGAACCACCCCAGTAAACCTAACTCTCCAAGGAATGTTTTTCTTCCTAAGTTATTCCCATTACTTGTTGTGTTAGTTAGTTTAAGTCTAAATCTTTACCAATCAAAGTTTGTGTTTTATTTCTTAAGCTAACCTTGAAATGAAACAAGACCAATTCACTTTGAATTGGTATCATTGATAGCTTGTTAATCCTTCCCAGTGAACGATCCTAAAGCCACTATACTATAGTAGCTTTTTCTTTGCTACCCTAGTATATGGTGTTATAGGTTATAAATTTTGTTGATTACTCCCTCAAACAAGGAGCACCAGCTGGACACGAATCAGCTGGCACACCAATTAGGCATGAATCAAGAACCTTGGTTAAAGAGAGCAATAACCAAGAAAAGGAGAGTGGGAAGAAAAGTGCATCCAAATCAAGCATTGAAGAAGAGCCAAGGATAGTGATTAAAGAGGATATGATGAAGAAACATATGCCTCCCCCTTTTCCTCAAGCTTTACATGGAAAGAAGGAAATCAAGAATTCATCAGAAATTCTTGAAGTTTTGAGACAAGTGAAGGTGAATATACTCTTACTTGATATGATCAAGCAAGTCCCCACATATGCAAAAAAATTTAAAGGACTTGTGCACGGTCAAGAGAGGGTTACATGTGACAAAGAAGACATTCCTCACTGAGCAAGTAAGTGCCATCATTCAGAGTAAGTCTCCAATTAAGTACAAAGATCTGGGATGTCCCACCATTTCAATCAACATTGGAGGGACACATGTGGAGAAGGCTTTACTAGACTTAGGGGCAAGTGTGAATTTGCTCCCATACTCTGTGTATAAGCAACTGGGACTTGGAGGATTGAAGCCCACAACCATCACTCTCTCCTTAGCTGATAGGTCGGTAAAAATCCCAAGGGGGGTGATAGAGGATGTTCTAGTTCAAGTGGATAAATTCTACTATCTTGTGGATTTTGTTGTGCTTGATACGGATCCCACTGTTAAGGAAACAAATTATGTGCCAATCATCCTTGGGAGACCTTTCCTAGCTACCTCTAATGCCATCATCAATTGTAGGAATGGGGTGATGCAGCTCACATTTGGAAACATGACCTTGGAATTAAACATATTCCACCTATGCAAGAGGCATCTTCACCCAGAAGAGGAGGAAGGATTGGAGGAGGTGTGCTTGATCAACACCTTGGTTGAAGAGCATTGTGACAAGAATTTAGAAGAGAGCTTGAATGAAAGCCTTGAAGTGCTTGAAGATGGGTTACCTGAACCCTCTGATGTGCTAGCCATCATGTCTCCTTGGAGGAGACGGGAAGAGATCTTACCACTGTTCAATAAGGAGGACTCACAAAAAGCAGCTATGGAGGACCCTCCAAAGCTTGTTTTGAAGCCACTTCCTGTTGATTTGAAGTATGCATATTTGGAGGAAGATGAGAAATGTCCAGTGGTGATTTCTTCAAATCTCACAAGTGATCAAGAGGATAGTCTTTTGGGAGTCCTCAGAAAATGCAAGAAAGCCATTGGATGGCAAATTTCTGATCTGAAAGGGATTAGCCCTTTGGTATGCACCCACTATATCTATATGGAGGAGGATGCAAAACCAGTGAGGCAGCCCCAAAGGAGGTTGAATCCTCACATGCAAGAAGTGGTAAGGGGTGAAGTTCTGAAACTACTTCAAGCAGGGATCATATATCCCATTTCAGATAGCTTGTGGGTGAGCCCAACCCAAGTAGTCCCAAAGAAATCTGGAATTACTGTGATCCAGAATGAGAAAGGTGAGGAAGTCTCTACACGTCCTACCTCAGGATGGAGGGTGTGTATAGACTACAAGAGGTTGAATTCAATGACTAGAAAGGACCAATTCCCATTGCGTTTCATGGACCAAGTCCTTGAGAGAGTATCAGGACATCCTTTCTACTGTTTTCTGGATGGTTACTCGGGGTACTTCCAAATATAGATTGATTTGGAAGATCAAGAAAAGACAACCTTCACTTGCCCCTTTGGTACTTTTGCCTATAGGAGGATGCCCTTTGGTCTATGTAATGCACCTGCAACTTTCCAAAGATGTATGCTAAGCATCTTCAGTGATATGGTAGAGCGCATCATGGAAGTCTTCATGGATGATATTACTGTATATGGAGGTTCTTATCAAGAGTGTTTGTTGCATTTAGAAGCTATTCTCCAAAGATGTATTGAGAAAGACCTAGTGCTAAATTGGGAGAAGTGTCATTTTATGGTACAACAAGGAATTGTCTTAGGACATATAATCTCCAAGAATGGCATTGAGGTAGATAAGGCAAAGGTGGAGCTAATTGTTAAGTTGCCACCTTCCACAAATGTTAAAGGAATTAGGCAATTCCTAGGACATGCCGGGTTCTATAGGAGGTTCATTAAGGATTTCTCAAAAATCTCAAAACCTCTTTGTGAACTTTTGGTAAAGGATGCCAAGTTTGTGTGGGATGAGAAATGTCAGAAGAGTTTTGAGGAACTAAAGCAATTCCTCACAACTGCACCAATAGTGAGAGCCCAAATTGGAAATTACCTTTTGAGGTAATGTGTGATGCAAGTGATCTTGCTATGGGGGCTGTTTTGGGGCAAAGAGAAGATGGAAAGCCCTATGTGATTTATTACGCAAGCAAAACTTTGAATGGGGCTCAAAGGAACTACACAACTATTGAGAAGGAGTTGTTGGCAGTAGTTTTTGCCTTGGATAAGTTTCGTGCCTATTTGGTAGGGTCCTCTATAGTGGTGTTCATTGACCATTCCACTTTGAAGTACTTGCTAACCAAGCAAGATGCCAAGGCAAGATTGATAAGATGGATCCTTTTGCTTCAAGAATTCAATCTCCAAATCCGGGATAAAAAGGGAGTAGAAAATGTGGTAGCTGACCACTTGTCAAGACTTGTGATAGCACATGACTCACATGGTCTACCTATCAATGATGACTTCCCTGAGGAGTCTCTCATGTCAATAGAGGTAGCTCCATGGTATTCTCACATTGCAAATTACTTGGTTACTGAAGAAGTTCCAAGTGAGTGGAGTGCCCAAGACAAGAGGCATTTCTTTGCTAAGATCCATGCCTATTATTGGGAAGAGCCTTTTCTCTTCAAATATTATGCGGATCAAATCATAAGGAAATGTGTTCCTGAATAAGAGCAATCATGAATTCTATCCCAGTGTCATGATAGTGCATGTGGAGGTCATTTTGCTTCCTAGAAAACAACTATGAAAGTGATCCAATCAGGTTTTTGGTGGCCCTCTCTTTTCAAGGACGCCCACACTATGTGCAAAGGATGTGATCGGTGTCAAAAGCTTGGGAAGCTAACACGCCGAAATATGATGCCCTTGAACCTCATCTTGATAGTGGATGTCTTTGATGTTTGGGGGATAGACTTCATGGGACCATTTCCAATGTCGTTTGGACACTCCTACATTTTGGTGGGAGTGGATTATGTCTCTAAGTGGGTAGAAGCAATCCCATGTAGGAGCAATGGTTAGAAGGTGGTTCTTAAATTCCTCAAGGAGAACATCTTTGCAAGATTTGGAGTGCCTAAGGCTATTATAAGTGATGGAGGAACCCACTTTTGCAATAAGCCTTTTGAGACTCTTCTAGCCAAATATGGGGTCAAGCACAAGGTAGCTACACCTTATCACCCTCAAACAAGTGGCCAAGTTGAGTTAGCCAACCGGGAGATCAAGAACATATTGATGAAGGTGGTGAATGTGAATAGGAAGGATTGGTCTATTAAGCTCCTGGATTCATTATGGGCTTATAGGACCGCTTACAAGACCATTCTTGGAATGTCTCCTTATCGCCTTGTTTATGGCAAAGCGTGCCATCTTCCAGTAGAGGTTGAATATAAAGCATGGTGGGCAATCAAGAAGCTCAACATGGATTTGACAAGAGCCGGGTTGAAAAGATGTTTGGATTTGAATGAATTGGAGGAAATGAGGAATGATGCTTACCTCAATTCAAAAATTGCAAAAGAGAGGTTGAAGAAATGGCATGATCAGTTGGTAAATCAGAAGAATTTTACCAAGGGACAAAGAGTCTTGCTTTATGACTCTAAGCTTCATCTTTTTCCAGGAAAATTGAAATCAAGGTGGACAGGTCCTTTCATAATTCATGATGTGCAATCAAATGGAGTAGTGGAACTACTCAACTTCAATAGCACTCGAACTTTCAAAGTGAATGGGCATCGTCTCAAGCCCTATATGGAATCATTTTCCCGAGACAAGGAGGAATTCATCCTCCTTGATCCACCTCCAACATGAAAACACTCAGTTCATGGTTGAACTTAGTCTCTTCAAAGACTAACAAGTTCATCCTCTTTTTGTTTTCTTTTAAGTTGATTTTAGTTTAATCTAGTTTTTCTTTTTCTTTTCTTGTGTATATGCATGTTTTGATTTTTATTTTTGCCCTTGAGTTCATTCTAATGTGGTTTGAATTGGTTTTTGTGTTAACATGTAGGTAGGAAAGCTTGAAGAATGAAAACAAGGGAAAACAGGGGGGAAAACCCAAGACTCAGCAAAATTCGCACCACCCATTCCCCTTGTGCGAAATTTTCGCACAACACATCCCCTTATGCGAATTCTCTTTTGTGACAAATTTTCAAAAAGCATGCTCTCAGTCCCTCCCAAAATCTTAGTGCAAAAATCACAGGAATGCGAACCTTGTGCGAACCTTGTGCGAATTCGCTTTTGTGACCAATTTTCAAAACCATGCTCTCTGTCATGGAGAACCACAGGAATGCGAAAATTTCACACTTCACTATTCCTTGTGCGAAATTCGCATTTCTCTTTAAAAGTCATTTTCTCTTCTTCAATTCTAAGCTTGTTCTTCTTCAATTCTCTCAACACCTCTCTTCCTATCACCCCTTTCCATCCACAAGGTCCTCTCCTTCATCATCCCTCATCATCAACCCCACCATGGCAGCCCATCTCCATAGCTTCATTCCATAGCCACGACCATTACTATTCACAACAGTCCACACCTTCCATCTTCAGCTCATTCTCCTCCTTCCACCATAAAAAACCCTTCATTTCTTCACTCAACACTCCAAATTCATCCCTAAACCCAACCCCACCTTGATTTTTCCAAATCAAAACCTCAAGCATAGCCATCAAAGCCACGGTTTCTTCATAAGAAACCCATTTCCGCCGGCTATGGGAGCTTCCAAATTCTCCATTCTCTTCTTATAAAGCTCCCATTTCCAAGCTTAGCCGCCATGAAAAACTCCTTTCCTACCTCAGCCATCGTTTCCCACCCTCAAAAACCAAGAATTTTTCCTATTTGAAAGCACCACAAAAATTCGCATTTGGGCGGGTGAATAGTGCCTTATGTGAAATTCGCACAACACATTTGCTTGTGCGAAATTCGCACAACACATTTGCTTGTGCGAAATTCGCACAACACATCCCCTTGTGCAAAATTTTCGCACAACACCCTCCCTTGTGCGAATTTTTGAGCTTCTCCATCCCTACCCTCCCCAATCCCAAGCCCCTAAGCCTCATTTCGTTGCTTCCTCATGCCTAAGACCCAAGAAGGCTATGCCTCAGCTCCCTAGAGCAGTCAGAGAGCTGCCCCTGTGCGGGCCCCACTTGATGCACTTCCACATTTACCTGATTCTGCCCCTTAGCACAGATACCATACGAGGAGAGCAGCTGCCACGACTGTGGCCCCTACTCAGATTCCACCTAGGAGTCCTCCCACAAAGAAGGCCAAGACTTCAGAGCCAGGAGAGTCCTTTAGAGCACCTCGAGATTCACAGTCTCAACCTCCTCCCACTAGGCGCCCTATAGCCAGCTCGCCCATTGAGGGCAACTCCGATTGCCAATCGAGAGCATTCCATGTCGAGGCATATTTTGATCACTCTATTTTGCGACAGCAGCCTGAGTTGAGAGATTCATACCGCCTACTTGAGAGGTACCATCTTGTACCCTTTATGACTCCGTCCCAGTTCTTTTATCCTCAAGTAGCTTTAGACTTTTACCAGTCTATGACTACTCGTGGCGTCCCGGTACCAGCCTCGATCCTTTTTACCATTGATGGACGCTAGGGTATTTTGGGGGCTAGACAGATTGTCGAGGCTTTCCATATCCCTTATGCACCAGCAGATCCCGCTGCATTTAGATGTTGGGCCCCACTTTCTGAGTGGGACATGGTTCATATCCTATCTCGAGGGACATCTCCCAAAGGATCATTATGAGGAAGGAGCTTCTCCCTAGGATGCTCCTAGTTGATGTGGTGCTTCGCGCCAATCTTTTTCCTCTTCAGCATAGAGTGCAAAGGCGAGGGGCTATTCTAGAGGCGTTATTCCGTATCTCTGAGGGCTACTACTTTGGCCCCCATCATTTGATTATGGCCGTCCTCCTCTATTTTGAGGAGAAGGTGCATAAGCGGCGTCTTACGAGGGCATACTCCATTCTTTTACTTTTCCCTTTGCTGCTATGCCATGTTCTGGCGCATATGGGTTTTCCTGCAGACCCTCATTCTGAGCCCCGTTGCCATTGTCGAGAGAGCTTCTCTCTTGACCAATGGAATCAGGTATGGCTCCATCAGCATTCCCCAGAACTTCCCGAACCAAGGGAAGTTCCTCCACAGCCTTTACCATCTATATCTACTTCGTCCACTTTAGCTCCCTCGAAGCCCGTAGTAGAGGCAGCATCATCTGACGCCCCACCTGCTGTTCCTCCTACCTCAGAGCCGCCCATTACTATCCCTGGTGCAGAGTATCGTGCCTTGCTCGTTTCTTTCCAAACTCTGACCACTACTCAAACGGCTATTATGGAGCGAATGGACCACTTCCAGCTTCGGCAGGACCAGCAGACTCTCATTCTCCGTGAGATTCAGCAGCACCTCGGTCTTTTGCCACCAGCTCCACCTGTAGCGGTACCTTCCACAGTTGCAGCGGAGGACCCCTCCTATCCACTAGAGGAGCTTACTACTTGATCATACGATCCCTCCTCTCCCTTTTTTATTTGTATCTATACTCTATGTTTTTGGATGTGTTATATATTTTGGACTACTTTTATACTGGGATTGGATGTATTCCATGTTTATCTTGTATATTGTACTCTCTCAGTTTATATAGACATCTTCTTTTTTTGTGTATTTTAGCTATTCCTTTTTATTTCCTTTAATCATCACTCTTATGATTTTTCTTTTCTTATGCAACATGTGGTTTCTCCTATTCATTCAAAGTCTCTTACTATCAGGAGGTATCACTTCCTCCCTTTTGTTATCACTTGCTTTTGGAACATTGGGGAGAATGTTCATCCTAGTTGGGGGGAGAGTTGAGGAAGTAATTTGTTGAATTTTTTGGTTAAGTTATTTTGCTAACAAATTTTTTGCAAACTCTCTTTGTTTCTCAAAGATAAATTCTCAAAAGTAAATGGGAGAAATTAAATTCTTATCTTATTGCCATAGTCTCAGAGTTTGTATTATGCTTATTAAAGTTGATAAATTGTTGAAGCTCCTTTTGATTTCAATCTTAAGTCTTCCACTCTAACCTTTTCACACACTGAACACATTAGATTCCAGTTATAAGATGGAAAACTTTCTCACCCCCTAAACTTAGGAAATTTTCGACTTGGTGCCATTGACCTCATTCTATTAGTGTTGGGACACCTTATAAAAGGCCAATGTGTCTTATGAAAAAAAAAAAAATTGCTTCACTTGCTTTGAAACCCAAGCAAGGTCCAAGGGGTATATGGTGAAAATCTTTAAAGCCTGGTGCCCTAAGCCTTTACTGGTTGGGAGTCACCGACCTTACTGCTCGTTACATGGGTGGATGGGTGGAGTATTTATATATATATATATATATATATATATATATATATATATATATAATAAAAAAAGAGGTGCGTTCTTAGCCTTTTATATGTGAGTTAGAGTTGCTAAAGTTAGAGAAAAACCTTAGTTGGGGGGAGAATGTAGTTTGACATACTATAATTGGAAACTAAGCACCTTAATACTTAGATTTTTGTGGAAGATTAAGAGTTGGTCCTTTGGAAGTGGAAATTATTGTGATACTCAAATTTGCATAATGCCCACTCTTTGTATGTTGTGATAGGTAAGTTATTTGATGACTCTTGTTGATGATTGAGTTTTATATCCTTGACTTGCCATGTGAGAGTTTGATCCAATCATGCCACTTGATTATTTTTTTTGAGTGATCAGCATGATTTTATAAAATATTATATTATCTATTTTTCTTTATTTTTCTCTCCTTCATTGCTCAGGGACTAGCAATGTGTCGGTTGGGAGGAGTGATTACTACCCAAAAAGTGCTATTTTGCACATTTAATTCATTATGTTTTAAGCACTTTTGTGTAGTAGTTCTCCATCTTTATTCCAATTGGCATGTTAAGGACCAAGCAATGACTTCTAATCATATTTGTGGCTAGTTTTAGTGTTTTGACAGCTTTTTGGATCATTAAGACAAGTCAAGTAAAGGAGGGAAGCAAAGAGGAAAACAGAGTGAAGAAAATAAAGGACAGCAACTACAGTCTTACTTCGCACTTTTGGAGCACTTTCCTACATTCTATATACCATTTCAAAGCTTAGGAAGTCAAGAATCCAACGCTTCAAACCTTGTAGGATTTGGAGCTGAAATGAGGAAGATATGGCCTTCGGAAGACAACTGCTCCAAGCTTGTGCGAAATTTGCACAACACCTTCAGCTTGTGCGAAATTCGTACAACACCTTCTCCTTGTGCGAAATTCGCACCAGCCCATGCGTCTTTGGTGCGAAATCTCCTCTGTTTTGCTGACTCCACATGAGATATTTTCTTTTATATTTTTTGATGTAAATTCCTTTCTTATCCCTGTAATTAGTCAATCACAGGCTTTGCTTTTGTAAAGACTATAAGAGGGGTGGAAATCATCTCTCGTACAGAGACGAACATATGTTATGTTTTACACTTAGTGAAATACAAGGCTCTCTTTGCTTTCCTTTTCTCTCTGCTATTTTCTTTTTCTTGGAAGCCAAACAACCTCTGAGGATGTTTTCCCAAAGGATGAGAGACTAAACTTTTGGTTTTTTGGAGTGAAGGAAGCTAGGTGAAAAGTCCAGATTCTAAAGTGGAAAACTCTCGTGCATTAAATATAGGTAGTTGGAGTTCATAAATGACTTTTAAATCTAAAGTTTTGCTTTAAATCCCTTAGAATCACTTTGAATGGCCAATACATGGTAAGCTTCAGGTCTTTGTGGATACTTATTGCTAGATCCATATCAGTCCATTAGTTATCATGTACGAGCCATTGGAAAGTGGCTCAAGGTGAAGACCCATAGTGTCTAAAGCCATTAATGGAACCTGACTACCATTTCTATTGACTTTTTATGGATTAAATCTTCATTGTTAAACCTATACCAGTTCGGGAAACAACCATCCTTTATGTTGTTGTCCCCAATGCGAGAAGAAAAATCCGGAATTTCCCACTTTGCATTCTGAACTTGATCCTAGCAACCTCTAGCTCCGGGAAACTTTTTTTCTTCCATTTTTATCTATTTCTATATTAGTTTAGTTTCAAACACCAATTTCAAAACAAATTTTATTTTCTTTTAAACTTTAAGTTTTTTACAAAGGAAATCATCAGACTTAATCTCTAATCTTGAGAGTATCACTGGTAGAATGAAAACTCATCCCAGAGTTCGACCTTAGAGCCGCTATACTATAGTAGCTTTGCTACGCTAGTGTGAGGTCATAGGATTTATAAATGTTTTTTATTAAAAGACCCAACTGGATTAAACGAATCATGTTCACAACCACTTTCTCACTTAAGTGATTAGAACCATTTTCTCAATTAAGTGTCCTAAGTCAGTTTCTTAGTTAGGCATTCAGAGTCACTTTCTCACTTAGGTATTGAGAGCAACTTTCTCACTTCAACATTCATAACCATTTTCTTAGTTAGGCGTCCTAAGTCACTTTCTCAATCAGACATTCAAAGTCACTTTCTCACTTAGGTGTTCAAAGCAGCTTTCTCACTTAGGCATTGAGGGCAACTTTCTCACTTGAGCGTTCATAGCCATTTCTCATTAGGCGCTGAGAGCCGCCAGTTTACCACTTAGGAGTTCATGTATTTGGGAAAGTCTTTTTAGGTCATTCTAAAGGAACATGAGATCAATCCCATATAGTATGATGATACAATGAGCGATGTGTATACACATTTTTTGGAAAAAGACTATGGAGGAAGAGTTAGAATCCTTGTGATTCTAATGTAATATAGGTTCCTGTAGAAGCACATAAAGGAATAAAACCCATAGGTGTAAGTTGGTCTACAAGAGGAACAACAAAGTAGATGGAAAAGTTGAGATTTATGTGGATAGGCTGTAGCTAAAGGTTATAGTTCAAAACATTGTTTCAAATATGGGAAACCTTTTCACCAGTAGCCATATTCAGATCCATCAGAGTACTCCTACCCATTGTAGTGCATCTGATTTACGAGATACTGCAATATGATGTAACCAAATATTTTCATAGCAAAGGGCCTTGTGTGTACAAGAAAATATAAGGAAGCATGGTGGTGTTCTAGGATCTTGTAGGTAGATGACAATCTACTCATTGAGAATGATATAGGGATACTATCATCAGTTAAGATCTGGTTGTCTACTTGGTTCTAGATGGAAATCTTGAAGGGATGCAATATATTCTTGGCTTTAAAGTTATCAGGGATAACAAAAATAGGAAAGTTATGCTATGTCAAGCATATATTCTAGCATCTTTTGAGAATGAGGGATTATGTGGTTTTGCTCCAAATTGTTGAGATAGTTTAGAGGGTGACGATGGTTAACAAGATACCTTATGTGGAGAACTTGGTAGATCCCTTCACCAAGACATTGGCAGGGATAGTCTATGTTGATGGTAGGGATAACATAGGTTTTAGATGAGTATTTGGCATGCTTTATAGGCATGATGCTTTGAGGGATAGTGAAAGAATATTAGGACAGAGCCCTTAAAACCATAACATGATGTAATAAATTTAGAATTCATTACTTATTTAATGATGTTCTAATTTCACTTTTATCTATCATTATTCCATGTATTATACATTATGAGTATTCTTGCTTATATCTTTGCACTGTACATAACTTAGGTGCATTAGGAGTTGCACAAAAGATCTAAGTCACGAGTTCCTTGCAAATAAATGACTTGTTCACAACTAGTTCATGGGTTTAGTAATCCCATTAGAGGTTGTAGTGCACCACCTCCTAATTGGAGGGATGGTTGGTCTTGGTTATTGAGATGGTTTTCACATGGTGAGTGCACTAGTGTCTATGGTTACACATTGGATAGGACCTATGGTGAGTCATGACTAAAGGTTATCAAGTAGTCATAACCTTATAAATCTGCTTCATTATGTTGTCTCTCGACCATGAGAGAATATTCAGTTTGTGGTAAAGTTAGTAGTGGCGTTGACCTACGAGTGAGATCATAAGTTGATCATATATTCCCTATGGATTGGGTCACTATTGATGGAAGCTAGTAGCAATAGGTATTCTCAATAGAGGCACCATGATATCTCATGGGATTGAGATACTGTGTCCTCTTGGGTGATTCTAAAGAGGTGTGTTCATGGAAACTATGGTTGTAGTAGTTCCTTAAGTGGAACTTGACATAGGATCTTTTAGAGCTAAGACATGTCAGTTAAATACACTATAGGAGGATCTATAACTGAAGGATAATAGAGGTAGTCTTGATAGCTTTCACCTTGTTAGACTATACACACTAGTTCATGGGGAGATTGAACACAATGGATAGCAGGTCATAGACCTGAGCATGTAGTGACTTGTTGTTATTTACCTTAAGATGTTATGAACTGCTAAAGGTTGTGGATGATATGAACAATTCTTCATCATGAGCTCAAGCCTTTAAATGCTATGAACAACTTAAGGCTATGGATGACATGAATGATTCTTGGTCATGAGCTCAAGGCTCAAAATACTATGAACACCTCAAGGTTGTGGTTGACATAAATAACTTTGAGTCGTGAGCTCAAGGCTTTTGATGCTATGAACTGCTCGGGGTTGTGGATGAGATGGGCTATTATGGGTCATGAGCTTAGGGCTTTGGGTGCTATGAACTACTCAAGGTAGTGGTTGACATGAGCTACTCTGGATTGTGAGGTAAATTTTATGGATGATATGAACAACCTAGAGTTGTGAATTATATGAATGATTAATAATCCCGTGAGCTTGAGCTTATAGATGCTATGAATCGGTCAGGGATTTGGTTGACATGAACAACTCTAGGTTGTGAGTTCAAGGCTTCGGATGATATGAATAGCTTAGAGTTGTGGATGATATGAACGAATTTGGATCCTGTCAGCTCAGGCCTCTACATACTATGAACCGCTTAGGGTTGTGGATGATATGAATGATTCTACGTTATTAGCTCAAGCCTCTAAGTGTTATGAATAACTTAGGGCTATGGATGACAAGAACAACTCCTGGTCACGAGCTCAAGGCTCTAGATGCAATGAACACCTCTTTGCTATTGTTGAGATGAACAACATTGAGTTATGAGCTTAAGGCTCTAGATGCTATGAATAGCTTAGGGTTGTCGTTGACAGCTTAAGGCTATGAGCTCAGGGTTTTAGATATTATGAATAACTCAAGCTTATGGTTGACATGAACGACTCCGGGTCATGACCTTAGGGCTCTAAATGCTATAAACAACTTAAGGTTATGGAAGACAATAATGACTCTGGGTGAGAAGCTCTGGTCTGTGAACAACTCAAGGTTATGATCGACATGAAATACTCTAGGACATGAGCTCAGGCCTCTAGATGCTATGCACAACTCAGGGTTATCGATGACATGAAAGACTCCGGGTCATGAGCTCTGAGCTCAGAGCTTTAAATACTGTGCAGAACTTAGGTCTATCAATGTTATGAAAGACTCTGAATTAGGAGCTTAGGGATCTAGATGTTATGCACAACTCAAGGTTGTGGATGACATGAACAACTCTGGATTGAAAGCTTAGGGCTCCAGATATTATGAACAATTGAGTGTTGTGCTTGACATGTCCGACTTCTAGTCATGAGCTTAAGGCTCTAGATGCTATGAACAACTCAGGGCTATGGATAATAAGAGCCACTCCGAGTGGTGAGCTCAAGGCTCTGGATGCTATAAACAACTCAGAATTGTGGATGATATGAATGACTCAGGATTCGATGAGCTTAGGCCTCTAGATGTTATAGACCACTTAGGGTTACAGATTCTATGAAAGATTTCACATCATGAGCTCAAGACATTGAATGTTGTGAATGGGTCATGGTTATGATTGACATGAAAGACTTTAGGCTGTGAGCTCAAGGTTCTAAAAGCAATGAACAACTCAAAGTTATGGATGATATGAATGAATTAGGATACAGTCAATTCAGGCCTCTAAATGCTATGAACCACTTAGGGTTGTGGATGACATTAACGACTCTAGGTCGTGAGCTTAGCGCTCTAGATACTATGAACACCTCAGGGTTATGGTTGACATGAACAACTCTAGGTCGTAAGCTCAGGGCTCTATATGTTATGAAAAAATCATGGGTGTGGATGAGATGAACTACTCCAAGTCATGAGCTCAAGGCCTGGATGTTATGAATAGCTCAGGGCTATGGATAACATGAGCTACTTCGGGTTGTGACCTCAAGGATTTGGATGTTATCAACAACTTAGAGTTATGAATGATATGAATGACTCAGGATCCCATGAATGCAGGTCTCTAGAGGATATGAACCACTCAAGGCTTTAGTTGAGGTGAACAACTCCAGGTCTCGAGCTTAGTTGCCATGAATAGGTTAGAGTTATGGATGATATGAATGACTCAAGATCCCGTGAACTCCAGCCTCTAAATGCTTTGAACTGCTTGGGGTAATGGATGATATGAATGACTTAAGATCCCATTAATTCAGGCCTCTAGATGTTGTGAACCACTTAGGGTTGTGGATGACATTAACGACTCTAGATTGTGAGCTTAGTGCTCTAGATACTATGAACACCTCAGGGTTATGGTTGACATGAAGGACTCTGGGTCCTAAGATCAAGGCTCTAAATGCTATGAAAAACTCATGGGTGTGGATGAGATGAACTACTCCAAGTCATGATTTCAAGGCTTCAATGCTATGAACAGCTCAGGGATATGGATGACATGAGCTACTCCGGGTCGTGACTTCAAGGCTTTGGATGTTATGAACAATTTAGAGTTATGAATGATATGAACGACTAAGGATCCCATGAGCGGAGGTCTCTAAATGGTATGAACCGCTCAAGGCTTTGGTTGAGGTGAACAACTCCAAGTTGTGAGCTTAGGGATCTAGATGCCACAAATAAGTTAGAGTTATGGATGATATGAACAACTTGGGGTCCCATGAGCTTAAGTTTCTGGATGCTTTGAACCACTCAAGACAATGGATGATAGGAATGACTCAAGATCCTGTCAATTCAAGCCTCTAGATATTGTGAACCGCTTAGGGTTGTGGATGACATTAACGACTCTAGGTTGTGAGCTTTGCATTGTAGATACTATGAACACCTCAAGATTGTGGTTGACATGAACGACTTTGGGTCATAAGCTTGTGGCTCTAGATGCTACGAAAAACTTAGGGGCATAAATGAGATGAACTACTCTGAGTCGTGAGCTCAAGGCTTAGATGCTATGAACAGCTTAGGGTTATGGATGACATGAGCTACTTCGGGTCATGACCTCAAGGCTTTTGATGTTATGAACAACTTAGAGTTGTGAATGATATGAAGAACTCAGGATCCTGTGAGTACAGGTCTTTAGATGATATGAACTACTCAAGGCTTTAGTTGAAGTGAACAACTCCAGGTCGTGAGCTCAGGGATCTAGATGTCATGAATAGGTTAGAGTTATGGATGATATGAACGACTCGGGATCTCGTGAGCTCAAGTCTCTGGATGCTTTGAACCGCTTAGGGAAATGGATGATATTAACGATTTATATGTCATTAGCTCAAGCCTCTAAATGCTATGAATGGATAAGGGTTGTGGATGAAATGAATGACTCTAGGTCATGAGATTAGGGTTTTAGATGTGATGAACAGTTCAAGGTTGTAGATGATATGAATGACTATGGGTTATAAGCTTTGGGCTCTTGATGGTGTGAATAACTTAGAGTTGTGGGTGACATTAATGACACTGGGTCATGAGCTCAAGGCTCCATATACTATGAATAGCACAGGGTTGTGGTTGACCTAAAAAACCATAGGTCATCAGTTGAGGGCTTTAGATGCTATGAACATGTAAGAGTTATGAATGATATGAACAACTTAAGATCTTGTGAGCTCATTCCCTAGATACTATGAATTGCTCAAGGCTATGGATGATATGAATGATTCTGCATCATGAACTCAAGCCTATAGATGCTATGAACAACTCAGGGTTGTGGATGACATGGATGACTCTAGGTCATAAACTCAGGGCTCTAAATGTTATAAACAACTCTAGGGTATGGATGAGATGAGCTACTCCGAGTCATGAGCTCAAGGTTGTAGATGTTATGAACAACTTAGGGCTATAGATGACATGAGCTACTTAGGGTCGTGAGCTTAGGACTTTGGATGCTACAAACAATATAGAGTTGTGAGTGATATGAATGACTTGGGATCGTGTGAGGAAAGTCCTTTAGAAGCTATGAACTACTCAGGCCTTTGGTTCACATGAACGGCTCTAAATCGTGAGCTCAAGGCTCGAGATGCTATGAACAACTCATAGTTGTGGATGAAATGAATGAGTTGCGATTTCGTGTGCTCAGGCCTCTAGATTCTATGAACAACTCAAGGTTGTGGAGGACATGAACGACTCTAGGTTGTGAGCTTAGGGATAAAGACTTTATTAAAAAATCTAGGTTATGGTTGACATGAATGGCTCAAGGTCATGAGCTTAAGGCTTTAAATTCTATGAACAACTCTAGGTTGTCGATTACATGAGCTACTACGGGTCATGAGCCCAAGGCTCTAGATGCTATGAACAACTCAAATTTGTGGATGATATGAATGACTTAGGATCTCGTGAGCTCAAGCCACTGGATGCTATGAACTGCTAAGGGTTGTGGATGATATGAATGCTATGTCATGAGCTCAAGCCTTTAGATGCTATAAACTTCTTAGGGATGTGGATGACATGAGCAAATCCGAGTTGCAAGCTTAAGGCTCTAGATGTTATTAACAATTTAGGCTTGTGGATGACATGAACGACTTCGGGTCATAAGCTCAAGCCTTTAAAGTCTATGACCAACTAAGAGTTGTGGTTGACATGAAAGACTCTAATTTGTGAGCTCAAGGCTCTAGATGTTATGCAGAACTTAAAGCTATCAATGAAATGAAAGACTCTGACTCGTGAGCTTAGGGCTCTAAATGCTATGAACAACTCAGGGTTGTTGTTGACATGAATGACTCTAGATCATGAGCTAAGGCCTTTCAATGCTGTTAACAACTCAAGGCTATGGATACATGGACAACTCTGGGTTATAACTTTAGGTCTCTAGATTCTATGAACAACTCAAGGTTGTTGTTGACATGAAAGACTTTGGGATGTGAGTGCAATGCTCTACATGCAATGAACATCTCAAGGTTGTGATTGACATGAACAACTATGGGTCCTAAGCTTAAGGCTCAAGATGCTATTAAAACTTTACAGTTATGGATGACATGAACAACTTTGGGTCATGAGCTCAAGGCTCTAGATGCTTTTAACAACTCAAAATTATGGATAACATGAACGACTTCAAGTCATGAGCTTAGGCCTCTAGATTATATGAACAGCTAAGAGATGTGGTTGACATGAATGACTTCAATTTGTGACCTTAGGGCTCTAAATGCTATACATAACTTAAGGTTGTCGATGACATTAAAGACTCCGTGATTCGTGCCCAATTGGTGTCTCAGCTGATTCGTGTCCAACTGGTGCTCCTTGATTGAGGGAGTAATCAACAAAATTTATAACCTATTACACCATATACTAGGGTAGCAAAGACAAAGCTACTATAGCATAGTGGCTCTAGGATCATTCATTGGGATGGGTTTTCACTTTGCAAATGATATTAATTCAAAGCTGAATTGGTGTCTTTTCATTTCAAGGTTAGCTTTAAAAGAAAACATAAAGATGTTTGAATGAAAAAGGTTTAGATTTAAACTAACCAAAAATAGTAATTGATTTTACTTACAAAGAAAAGTGTTTCTTGGAGTTTCAGATCACTAGGCTCAGATTCCTCATACAAAAAGAGAGTTTTGGTCACTTGTTTCTTTTCCTCGCATTAGAGAATTAACATATAGTTAATTCTCTAACCGGTGTTGTACAAATGCTTCCCATTAATGGGTTCA
This sequence comes from Vitis vinifera, assembly GCF_030704535.1. NCBI lineage: Eukaryota > Viridiplantae > Streptophyta > Magnoliopsida > Vitales > Vitaceae > Vitis > Vitis vinifera. The sequence goes on along the minus strand of NC_081805.1, from coordinate 14,336,221 downwards.
AACACTCAATCCCTCTCACTAATGCACCTTGCAATGGCTCATACCTCTCACCTAGCACTTGCCATTCAAGGTGATCTTTAACCTTGGATTACCCGTCAAAAGCTCGCAAGAGATAACTAATGGATGTCTCCTTGGAGTCCAAAAGCTTACCAAGTGTTGGCTATTCTAGAAAATCCTACCTTCAAACCACCTCCCAAAGGCTCGCAAGAGATAAACTAGTGAATCTCCATGGACGGAGATCACTTGCCTTACCAAGTGTTGGCCCAGGTGATTTAAAGGCGTTTTAAGTTAACTAAAAAGATAAAAACCATTAACGGGTCACAATTTCTCTTCATAAAAAACTAAAACAACAAAACTTCCAATTTATGCATTCGAAAACTTACCCGGTTACCTTAGCTCCAAGAGACAAAGAGCCTAGCCTCTCATCCTCTAAGGAAAAATGCTCAGAGTTTGGTTGGCTAGAAAGAAAAAGTAAATAATATACAATACAATCAAAACGAGAAGGTAAGGCAGAGCAAAGGCTCTGTATTTTACTTCCTTGGAAAACTGTACAAAGGATCCGTTGTCCTCCTTTTCTCCTCCTGAGAACAGGCTCCCGAGAGCTATATATAAAGAAAATTACAAAAAAAAATATATGAGGTTATTCACCCCTTTTCCAAACGTAATAACTAAGGAATCCAATAATTGGCAGGTTACAAGGAGAAAATGGGGATTTAAACATAAAAAATTTGAAGCAAAATATCCAAAAATGTCGGTCACAAATATCAGGAAGCACTAAGGACCATTTCGTAGGTGAAAACGAGGTTTGCGAGATTTCGTAGACGCACAAAAAGGGCTACGAAATCACTTCGCAGCAAAAGGCTGATTTTGCAGCGCTGCGAAGTTGGCTTTCAGCTTGCAGTGTTCACCTTCCAATGTGTCGCAAATATCGGGAAACTTCAGGAGGAATTTCACAGCACTGTGCAAAATGGATGCGAAATCATTTCGCAGCCGTGCAAAATTCTTCCTTTAGCTTGGAGTGATTGGCTTCCAATGGCTGTAACTCCTTCATTTCAGCTCCGAATTGCACACCATTTGAAGCATTGGATTTCTGACTTCCTAAGCTTCGAAACAACATATAGCATGCATAATTTGGACTCCAGGAAGTGCTCCAAAAGTGGCTCACATGACTATCATCAAGAATGCTTCATGGCAGATTTCTCTTTACTTCCCCTCATTGCATTCCGGATTTTGCTTATGGCAAAGGACTTCAAAGCTTTGGTTCTTCATGTTTCTGAGCTTTCCATTGCTTTTCCATGGATTCCAAATAACTCTCCTCAATCTCATACTGCTTTGGTGATCAAAAAGCTATCAAAACACCAAAACTTAACACAAATTGATTAGAAACGATTGCAAGGGTCCTTAACATGTTAATTGGGTTAAAAGGCAATAACTACTACTCAAAAGTGTTTAAAAGAGTTAATTACAAGCTATGAAACAACACTTTTTGAGTAGTAATCACTCCCCCCAACCGACATATTGCTAGTTCCTTAGCAATGAAGGAGAGAAAAATAAAATTAAAAAGTACTATAATTTACAACATCATGCTAATCAAAAAACAATTTTCAAGTGGCATGATGATCTAACTCTCACATGGAACATTAAAGAAATAAAACTCAAACTTCAACAAGAGTTATCAAATAATTTGTCTAATCACAATTCTTAAAGAGAATGCATTATGCAAATTTAAGCTTTAAAAGAGTTTCCACTCCCAAATGGTCAAACCTTACTCTTCCACAAAAATCTAAGTGTTATTTATCCGAATATAGTATGTTGAACAAATCTCTCCCCCCAACCTAGTTTTTTTTTTTCAAAGCTTAGCAAACTAGTCAACCTCCAATAGGCTAAGAACGCACCTCTTTTTTCATAATTTTTTTCATTGTAGGAGTACAAGGCTTAAAGGTATTCTTTTCTAAATTGTCCATGTAATGGGGGTCCATCGATGACTCCCAACCAATTAAGGTTTAGGGCATCAAGTTTTAAGGATCTTTCAACCACTAACTCCTCAGATTTTACCCCGGACTTTTGAGAATGAATTTTTAATACCCAAGCACCTACAGTATGTTAAACTCCACCTATTCACCCTTGTAACGAGCATTGAGGTCGGTGACTCCCAACCAATTAAGGCTTAGGGCACTAGGTTTTAAAGATTTGCGCCATATACCCCTCAGACCTTGCTCGGGTTTCAAGGCAAGTAAACATTTTTTCTTTCTTTCTTTTTTTTCTTCAAAGACCCATTGGCCTTTTATAAGGTGTCCCAACACTATTAAATGAGGTCAAAGGTACCAAGTCTAAAATTTTCCTAAGTCAAGAGGGAATTAGTTTTTCATCTTATAATCGGAACCTATTGTGCACAGTGTGTGAATAGCTTAAAGTGGAAGAACTAAGGTTGAATTCAAAAGAAGTTTCAACAATTCATCAACTTTAGTAAGCATAATACAAAATCTAAGTCAAGTAAAAAGACAAAAATTCAATTTCTCCCATTTTAGTTTGAAAATTTTTCCTTAATAACCATGGAGAGTAGAATAAAAACTAAATAAAATAAAATAAAAATTTAAATTAAGCAAAAAGCAACTAAATTACCAAAATAACTTAGCATTATTAACAATACTTACTTCCTCAACTCTCCCCCCAACCAAGTTAAACATTATCCTCAATGTAACAAAAGCGATTAAAAAATAGGGAGGAAGTGGTACCTCCTGAGTGACATGGAGTCTGAGTCGTATAGGAGAAATCACATGTTTCAAAGAAAACATAAGAGTTAGTGAGTAGAGGAAATAGAAAAATGCCAAGTTTAAACAAAAATGATGTTTATATATGATGCATCATCAATAATACATCCAATCCCAAAATATAAGACATCAAAACATGGAATTATCTATACTAATATAATATGTAAAGATAAAAAGTAAAGAGATGATCAAGTAATGGTAAGGTCCTGTGGAGCGGATGCGTCTGTGGTGGCCTCTTAAGTGGGCTGGATTAGGACTTTGACTTCTGTTCTGGTAGTCTCCTTAACTGGAGCTCTCAGTTGGAGCTATGGGATTTGATGGTTTAAGGAGGTCAAAAATGGAGTGAAAGACTTTGTGTGTGTGATCTCAAGGTGTGCGGGGCTCTCCTCTTCAGATGCATGGTCGCAGGGCTATGATGGCATATTAGCAACTTCCTTTGGCTTTGCAAGGTGTTTTTGCAAACCTCCCTCCATTTTGAAAGTCAATTTTGCAATTTGAAGGCCATTTTGAAGATTGGAGGTGATTTTGCAGCCATTTCGAAGCTTGGAGGTGATTTCGCAGCCATTTCAAAGCTTGGAGATGATTTCGCAGCCATTTCGAAGCTCAAAGGTGATTTCGCAGTGGAGAAATATTTTCGCAACCCATTTCGCAGCCATTTCGTAGCTTCGAAATGAGGGGAACTGTGCTGCAAAATGAAACTCGTGTACCAAAGAGTGGTTTCGCAGTTGCGAAACACCCTTCCAAATGGCGTCTCGGCTGCGAAATTCCCGCTCAACTTTGCGCGCTCGTCTTCAAACGGCCATAACTTCTTCATTTCACCTCCAAATCGTGTACTGTTTAAAGCATTGGACTCCTGACTTCCCAAGCTTTGAAACAAGATATGGTATGCATAATTTGAGCTCCAGGAAGTGCTTCAAAAATGTGTCCAATAGTAGCGAAATGGAGGTGCGACATTTCCGCTCATGGTTTGCATAGTCATCTTCAAACGGCCATAACTTTTCCGTTTCAAATCCAAATCGAGCACCGTTTGAAGCTATGGACTCTTGACTTCCCAAGATTTGAAACGAGATATTGCATGTATAATTTGAACTTCAAGAAGCGATCGAGATGTGTCCAACAATTGCCGAAATGGGGGTGCGGCTGTGACATGTCAGCTCATGGTGTGCTCGCTGAAGGATTTTAAGGTGTTGAGGTTTCGCAGCTGCGAAATGAGTGTACAGGGCTTTCAAATGGCACTCATGTGCCAAAAAGTGGTTTTGCAGCTTTGAAATACCCTGCGAAATGGGGTTTTGGCTGCGATTTTTTTTTTTTGGATTTCGCAACCATTTCGCAGCTGCGAAATGAGGTTCACTGTGCTGCGAAATGGCACTCGTGTGCCAAAAGTTGGTTTTACAGCTGCGAAATGAGGGCTCCTGTGCAGCGAAGTGGCACTCGTGTGCCAAAAGTGGTTTCGCAGCTGCGAAAATTTTCGTAGAGAGGGGCCTAAGGCTGCGAACTGGTTTCGCAGCAAAGTGCCGATTTCACAGAGGTTGCGAAATCTCGCAGACCCTTGTTTTTGCCCTGTTTTTGCTCCGTTTTTGCTCCGAAAGACTTCCTTTTAATTTCTTTGCATTTTCTCCTAACTGAGATCATCCAAAAACCTATATTACATCAAAACAAATTAGAATTAAAGCATTGAAATCAAAATTAAAACATTTAAATCAAAATTTAAAACATTGAAATCAAAATTAAAACAAGAAAAAAAAAAACAAAACAAAAAGATATGGACTAGCTAGTTGATTCGTGCCCAATTGGTGTCTCAGTTGATTCGTGTCCAACTGGTGCTCCTTGATTGAGGGAGTAATCAACAAAATTTATAACCTATTACACCATATACTAGGGTAGCAAAGAAAAAGCTACTATAGCATAGTGGCTCTAGGATCGTTCACTGGGATGGGTTTTCACTTTGCAAATGATATTAATTCAAAGCTGAATTGGTGCCTTTTCATTTCAAGGTTAGCTTTAAAAGAAAACATAAAGATGTTTGAATGAAAAATGTTCGGTTTTAAACTAACCAAAAATAGTAACTGATTTTACTTACAAAGAAAAGTGTTTCTTGGAGTTTCAGATCACTAGGCTCAGATTCCTCATACAAAAAGGGAGTTCCGGTCACTTGTTTCTTTTCCTCGCATTAGAGAATTAACATATAGTTAATTCTCTAACCGATGTTGTACAGATGCTTCCCATTAATGGGTTCAAACACTAAATCCCTCTCACTGATGCATCTTGTAATGGCTCGTGCCTCTCACCTAGCATTTGCCATTCAAGATGATCTTTAACCTTGGATTACCCGTCAAAAGCTCGCAAGAGATAACTAATGGATGTCTCCTTGGAGTCCAAAAGCTTACCAAGTGTTGGCTATTCTAGAAAATCCTACCTTCAAACCACCTCCCAAAAGCTCGCAAGAGATAAACTAGTGCATCTCCATGGACGGAGATCACTTGCCTTACCAATTGTTGGCTCAGGTGAATTGAAGACGTTTTAAGTTAACTAAAAAGATAAAAACCATTAACGGGTCACACTTTCTCTTCATTAAAAACTAAAACAACAAAACTTCCAAATTATGCATGTGGAAACTTACCCAGCTTTCCTCACTCCAAGAGACAAAGAGTCTAGCCTCTCATCCTTTGAGGAAAAATCCTCAGAGTTTGGTTGGCTAGAAATAAAAAGAAATGAAAATGAAAGAGAAGGGAAAAACAGAGCAAGGCTCTGTATATTCTATATATTTTTCTATCTATATATTCTGTTGGATAACATGATGCTCTGAGAACAAGCTCCCGAGAGCTATATATAAAAAAAATTACAAAACAAAATATCTGAGGTTATTCACCCCTTTTCCAAACTTAATAACTAAGGAATCCTATAATTGGTGGGTTACAAGGAGAAGAATGGAAATTTATACAAAAATATCTGAAGAAAAATATCCAAAAGTGTCGGTCGCAACTATCGGGAAGCTTCAGGAGAATTTCGCAGGCGCACAAAATGGCTGCGAAATTTCGCAGACAAACAAAATGGCTGCGAAATCATTTCGCAGCCCTGCGAAATTGGCCTTCAGCTTGGAGTGATCTGCTTCCAATGGCTCTAACTTCTTGATTTCAACTCCGATTTGTGAACCGTTTGAAGCGTCGGATTGTTGACTTCCTGATATTCGAAACGACATATAGCATGTATAAATTGGACTTCAGGAAGTGCTCCAAAAGTGGCTGACATGACTGTCATCAAGAATGCTTCATGACAGATTTCACTTTGCTTTCCCTCCTTGCATTCCAGATTTGCTTATGGCAAAGGACTTCAAAGCTTTGGTTCTTCATGTTTCTGAGCTTTCCATTGCTTTGCCATGGATTCCAAATAACTCTCCTCAATCTCGGATTGCTTTGGTGATAAAAAAGCTATCAAAACACCAAAACTTAACACAATTTGATTAGAATTGATTGCAAGGGTCCTTAACATGCCAATTGAGTTAAAAGGTAATAAATACTACTCAAAAGTGTTTAAAAGAGTTAATTACAAGCTATCAAATAGCACTTTTTGAGTAGTAATCACTCCCCCCAACCGACATATTGCTAGTCCCTTAGCAATGAAGGAGAGAAAAAAAAATAAACATTACTATAATTTACAACATCATGCTGATCAAAAAAACAATTCTCAAGTGGCATGATGATCTAACTCTCACATGGAACATTAAAGAAATAAAACTCAAACTTCAACAAGAGTTATCAAATAACTTATCTAATCACAATTCTTAAAGAGAAGGCATTATGCAAATTTAAGCTTTAAAAGAGTTTCCACTCCCAAAGGGTCAAACCTTACTCTTCCACAAAAATCTAAGTGTTATTTATTAGTTTACGAATATAGTATGTTGAACTAATCTCTCCCCTCAACCTAGTTTTTTTTTTTTCAAAGCTTAGCAAACTGATCAACCTCCAATAGGCTAAGAACGCACCTCTTTTCTCACAATTTTTTTTCATTGTAGGGGTACAAGGCTTAAAGGTATTCTTTTGTAAATTGTCCATGTAACGGGGGTCCATCGATGACTCCCAACCAATTAAGGTTTAGGGCATCAAGTTTTAAGGATTTTTCAACCACTAACTCCTCGGATTTCACCCCAGACTTTTGAGGACGAATTTTTAATACCCAAGCACCTACAATATGTTAAACTCCACCTATTCACCCATGTAACGAGCATTGAGGTCGGTGACTCCCAACCAATTAAGGCTTAGGGCACCAGGCTTTAAAGATTTTCACCATATATCCCTCAGACCTTGCTCGGGTTTCAAGGTAAGCAAACATTTTTTCTTTCTTTCTTTTTTTTTTCTTTTTTTCAAAGACTCATTGGCCTTTTACAAGGTGTCCCAACACTATTAAATGAGGTCAAAGGTACCAAGTCTAAAATTTTCCTAAGTCAAGAGGAAAATAGTTTTTCATCTTATAATCGGAACCTATTGTGCACAGTGTGTGAATAGCTTAAAGTGGAAGAACTAAGGTTGAATTCAATAGAAGTTTCAATAATTCATCAACTTTAGTAAGCATAATACAAACTCTAAGTCAAGTAAAAAAACAAAAATTCAATTTCTCCCTTTTCATTTTGAAAATTTTTCCTTAATAACCATGGAGAGTAGAATAAAAACTTTAAAAATTTTTAAAAATTAAGCAAAAAGCAACTAAATTACCAAAATAACTTAGCATTATTAACAATACTTACTTCCTCAACTCTCCCCCCAACCAAGCTGAACATTGTCCTCAATGTGACAAAAGCGATTGAAAAATAGGGAGGAAGTGGTACCTCCTTAGTGACATGGAGTCTGAGTCGTATAGGAGAAACCACATGTTTCAAAAAAAACAAAAGAGTTAGTGAGTAGAGGGAATAGAAAAATGCCAAGTTTAAACAAAAATGATGCCTATATATGATGTATCATCAGTAATACATCCAATCCCAGAACATAATACATCAAAATATGAAATTATTTACACTAATATAATATGTAAAGACAAAAAAATAAAGAGATGATCAAGTAATGGTAGGGTCCTGTGGAGTTGATGCGTCTGTGGTGACCTCTTGAATGGGTTGAATCAGGACTTTGGCCTCTGTTCTGGTAGTCTCCTTAGATGGCATAGTCTCCTCAACTGGAGCTATGGGCTCTTATGGTTTTAAGGAGGTAAGACATGGAGTGAGAGGCTTCATGTGTGTGATCTCAGTGAGAGGGCCCTCCTCTTTAGATGCATGGTTGCGGGGCTATGTTAGCATTTTTGTAACTTCCCTTAGATTTTCAAAGTGTTTTTGCAAACCTCTCTTCATTTTGCAAGTCAATTTCGAAGCCTGGAGGTGATTTCACAGCTTGAAGGTCATTTCGCAACCAAGGGGCATTTTCGCAGACCATTTCGTAGCCCATGGAAAAAATAGAAACATTTTCGCAGCCCATTTTGAAACTTGAAAATAATTTCATAGCCATTTCGAAGCTTGGAGATCATTTCATAGCCATTTGGAAGTTTGGAAATCATTTGGCAACAAACAGCCAATTTCGTAGCAAATGGAGGATTTGGCAGGGGGTAGCTATGGGGCTGCGAAAACATTTCGCAGCCAAATGGGATTTTCGCAGTCGGGTGCCATTTTCGCAGCCCATTTCGCAGCTGCGAAATGGGGTTGGGCGGCTGCGAAATGGCACTCGTGTGCCAAAGGGGTGTTTTGCAGCTGCGAAACACCCTGCAAAATGGGGCTTTGGCTACGAAATTTTCGTTGGTGCTTTGAGCGATTGTCTTCAAACGGCCATAACTTTTTTTTTTCAACTCCAAATCGAGCAGCGTTTGAAGTTATGGACTCCTAACTTCCCAGATTTGAAACGAGATATAGTATGAATAATTTGAGCTCCAGGAAGTGCTTCAAAAATGTGTCCAACAATAGAAAAATGCAACATTTCCGTTCATGGTGTGCACAATCATCTTCAAACGACCATAACTTCTTTGTTTCAACTCTAAATTGAGTACCGTTTGAAGCTATGGACTCCTGACTTCCCAAGCTTTAAAATGACATATGGTATTCATGAAATGGACTTCAGGAAGTACTTTGAAATGTGTCCAACAGGGATGCAGCTGCAACATTTCCTTCATGGTGTGTGGAGATTTCGCAATCATTTCGTAGCTGCGAAATGAGTGTACGGGGTTGCGAAATGGCACTCGTGTGCCAAAGGGTGGTTTCGCAGCTACGAAACACCCTGCGAAATAGGGCTTTAGCTGCGAAAATTGGGAGTTTTTACGCTTTGGAGATTTCGCAGCCATTTCGCAGCTGCGAAATGAGGGTATGAGGCTGCAAAATGGCACTCGTGTGCCAAGAGGTGGTTTTGCAGCTGCGAAATTTTTTGCAGAGGGGGCCATGGGGCTGCGAAATCATTTCGCAGCAAAGTGGCGTTTTCGTAGCAACTTCTTGGGGCTGCGAGATTTCGCAGACCACTGAATTTTTATGCTTTTGAGCTCCTCTTGATTCCCAACTTCCTTCTTTCACTTCTTTTGACATTCCTCTTGATTTTGATCATCCAAAAACCTATATTACATTAGAACAAATTAGAATTAAAGCATTGAAATCAAAATTAAAGTATTGAAATCAAAATCAAAACAAGTAATAAATAAAACAAAAAGATATGGACTAGCTAGTCTTTAAAAAGACTAAGTCCATCAAAATATTTGATCCTGATTTAGCTTGCCCAGATCCCATATGAAGTTTGCATCCCTCACTTGAGACTTTCTCTGTATGATTTTGCCATACAAAGCTTGGAGGAAAAGTGGAGGCATGTGTTTCTTCATCAATTCTTCCTTGATGACTATCCTCTGTGGTTCTCCTTCTACATTAACATCATAGCCATATTTCTCTGTACTTTTCCCTTTTTTCTTTCCTTTGATTTCCTCCCTCTTTTCTTTCTCTGTTTCACTCTCTACCTTATGCTCTAACTTGCACGTGGGCAGATCAACCTCTTTACCACTCCTCAGAGTGATCACTTCTTTGACTTTCCTCTTTTGTGAAGGTTCTCCCTCCTTAGCCTCCATTTCATGGATACTCATGGAATTTTGATAAGGTTGAGAAGGAGAGTTTTCTTTCTCTTGCACTGTGTTGAGGTTGGCAAACCTTGAGATTGAATCTTGGAGATTATCTATCTTCTGAGATAGATCATTTTGCACTTCATCCATCTTTTTGTTCAACGAACTCTCTACATTGTCAATTCTTTGACTGAGCTGAGCATTGATGGATTTTTTAGCTTCAACAAAGTCTTCCATGACCTTGTTAAGATTCATCATAGCTTGTTCAAGGTTTGAGGCTTGCTGAAGTGCTTGAATAGGTTGTTGATACTGAGGTGGTTGTGGTTCCCAAGAGAAATTTGGATGGTCCCTCCAATTGGAATTGTAGGTGTTGCAATCACCAAACATTTCCCTCACGGCTGGAATGGTAGGACACTCTTCTTCATTTCTAGCTCTTCCAATCTCCTTGCCATAGCTGCAATCTTTGCCTTCATGTCTATGTCGTCATTCAAAATATACATCTCACCCTTAGCATTAGGTTGATACGTCATTCTTCTCATCACATCCTCTTGAAACTTCAGCCACATAACTCATGAAGTTCATGGCTTCCTCTGTTATCTCATATTCAATATGGCATGCACAACTAGTAATTTGTGAATTAAAAACAGAGAAAATAAAAGAAAACAAAAGAAAAACAATTCAAAGAAAATAAATTAAGGTAAACTAAAAACTAAATAAAAGGTATACTAAAATATGAAAAAAGAAAAAGAAACAAATAAAAAGAGTTAGTAAAGAGAAAAGAAAAGTCACCAAACTTGTGATGAAGATCACAAGTACTCTGAAAAGGTGATATCATTGTAAAGTGGCACCATCCCCGGCAACGGCGCCATTTGATTCGTGCCCAATTGGTGTCTCAGCTGATTCGTGTCCAGCTGGTGCTCCTTGATTGAGGGAGTAATCAACAAAATTTATAACCTATTACACCATATACTAGGGTAGCAAAGAAAAAGCTACTATAGCATAGTGGCTCTAGGATCGTTCACTGGGATGGGTTTTCACTTTGCAAATGATATTAATTCAAAGCTGAATTGGTGCCTTTTCATTTCAAGGTTAGCTTTAAAAGAAAACATAAAGATGTTTGAATGAAAAAGGTTTGGTTTTAAACTAATCAAAAATAGTAACTGATTTTACTTACAAAGAAAAGTGTTTCTTGGAGTTTCAGATCACTAGGCTCAGATTCCTCATACAAAAAGGGAGTTCCGGTCACTTGTTTCTTTTCCTCGCATTAGAGAATTAACATATAGTTAATTCTCTAACCGGTGTTGTACAGATGCTTACCATTAATGGGTTCAAACATTCAATCCCTCTTACTGATGCACCTTGCAATGGCTCGTACCTCTCACCTAGCACTTTCCATTCAAGGTGATCTTTAACCTTGGATTACCCGTCAAAAGCTCGCAAGAGATAACTAATGGATGTCTCCTTGGAGTCCAAAAGCTTACCAAGTGTTGGCTATTCTAGAAAATCCTACCTTCAAACCACCTCCCAAAAGCTCGCAAGAGATAAACTAGTGCATCTCCATGGACGGAGATCACTTGCCTTACCAATTGTTGGCTCAGGTGAATTGAAGACGTTTTAAGTTAACTAAAAAGATAAAAACCATTAACGGGTCACACTTTCTCTTCATTAAAAACTAAAACAACAAAACTTCCAAATTATGCATGTGGAAACTTACCCGACTTTCCTCACTCCAAGAGACAAAGAGCCTAGCCTCTCATCCTTTGAGGAAAAATCCTCAGATTTTGGTTGGCTAGAAATAAAAAGAAATGAAAATGAAAGAGAAGGGAAAAACAGAGCAAGGCTTTGTATATTCTATATATTTTTCTATCTATATATTCTGTTGGATTACATGATGCTCTGAGAACAAGCTCCCGAGAGCTATATATAAAGAAAATTACAAAACAAAATATCTGAGGTTATTCACCCCTTTTCCAAACTTAATAACTAAGGAATCCTATAATTGGTGGGTTACAAGGAAAAGAATGGAAATTTATACAAAAATATCTGAAGAAAAATATCCAAAAGTGTCAGTCGCAACTATCGGGAAGCTTTAGGAGAATTTCGTAGGCACACAAAATGGCTGCGAAATTTCGCAGACAAACAAGATGGCTGCGAAATCATTTCGTAGCCAAAGGCTGATTTCGCAGCCCTGCGAAATTGGCCTTCAGCTTGGAGTGATCTGCTTCCAATGGCTCTAACTTCTTCATTTCAACTCTGATTTGCAAACCGTTTAAAGCGTTGGATTTTTGACTTCCTGATCTTCGAAACAACATATAGCATGTATAAATTGGACTTCAGAAAGTGCTCCAAAAGTGGCTGACATGATTGTCATCAAGAATGCTTCATGATAGATTTCACTTTGCTTCCCCTCCTTGCATTCCGGATTTGCTTATGGCAAAGGACTTCAAAGCTTTGGTTCTTCATGTTTTTGAGCTTTCCATTGCTTTGCCATGGATTCCAAATAACTCTCCTCAATCTCGGATTGCTTTGGTGATCAAAAAGCTATCAAAACACCAAAACTTAACACAATTTGATTAGAATTGATTGCAAGGGTCCTTAACATGCGAATTGAGTTAAAAGGTAATAACTACTACTCAAAAGTGTTTAAAAGAGTTAATTACAAGCTATCAAATAGCACTTTTTGAGTAGTAATCACTAGTCTTTAAAAAGACTAAGTCCATAAAAAAATTTGCTCCTGATTTAGCTTGCCTGGATCCCATATGAAGCTTGCATTTCTCACTTGGGGCTTTCTCTGTATGATTTTGCCATACAAAGCTTGGAGGAAAGGTGGAGGTATGTGTTTCATCATTTCTTCCTTGATGACTATCCTCTGTGATTTTTCATCTATACTTAGATCATAGTCATCTTTCTCTATGTTTTTCCTCTTTCTATTTCCTTTGATTTCCTCCCTCTTTTCTTTCTCTGTTTCACTCTCTTCCTTATGATCTATCTTGCATGTGGGCAGATCAATCTCTTTACCACTCCTTAGAGTGATCACTTCTTTGACTTCCCTCTTTTGTGAAGATTCTCCCTCCTTAGCCTCCATTTCATGGATACTCATGGAATTTTCATAAGGTTGAGAAGGAGAGTTTTCTTTCTCTTGCACTGCGTTGAGGTTGGCAAACCTTGAGATTGAATCTTGGAGATTATCTATCTTCTGAGATAGATCATTTTACACTTCATCCATCTTTTTTGTTCAGTGAACTCTCTACACTGTCAATTCTTTGACTGAGCTGAGCATTGATGGATTTTTGAGCTCCAACAAAGTCTCCCACGACCTTGCTAAGATTCATCATAGCTTGTTCAAGGTTTGAGGCTTGCTATGGTGCTTGAGCAGGTTGCTTGTATTGAGGCGGCTGTGGTTTCCAAGAGAAATTTGGATGGTCCCTCCAATTGGAATTGTAGGTGTTGCAATCACCAAACATTTCCCTCACGGCTGGAATGGTAAGACACTCATCCACCAAGTGCTCATATGATCGACAAATGGAACAAGGCATAGGTAGCAATGGTGTTTAAGAGATGGCTTACACTTCTTGCATATTCTTCATTTCTAGCTCTTCCAATCTCCTTGCCATAGCTGCAATCTTTGCCTTCATGTCTATGCCGTCATTTAAAATATACATCTCACCCTTAGCATTAGGTTGAGACTTCATTCTCCCCATATCTCTAGCATTTGGTTCATCACATCCTCTTGAAACTTCAGCCACATAACTCATGAAGTTCATAGCTTCCTCTGCTATCTCGTATTCAACATGGCATGCACAACTAGTAATTTGTGAATTAAAAACAGAGAAAACAAAAGAAAACAAAAGAAAAATGATTCTAAGGAAAAAATTAAGGTAAACTAAAAACTAAATAAAAGGTATACTATAATATGAACAAATAAAAAGAAACATATATAAAAGAATTAGTAAAAGAAAAAGAAAAGTCACCAAACTTGTGATGAAGATCACAAGTACTCTAGAAAGGTGATATCAATGTAAAGTGGCACCATCCCCGGCAACGGCGCCATTTGATTCGTGCCCAATTGGTGTCTCAGCTGATTCGTGTCCAGCTAGTGCTCCTTGATTGAGGGAGTAATCAACAAAATTTATAACCTATTACACCATATACTAGGGTAGCAAAGACAAAACTACTATAGCATAGTGGCTCTAGGATCGTTCATTAGGATGGGTTTTCACTTTGCAAATGATATTAATTCAAAGCTGAATTGGTGTCTTTTCATTTCAAGGTTAGCTTTAAAAGAAAACATAAAGATGTTTGAATGAAAAAGGTTTAGATTTAAACTAACCAAAAATAGTAACTGATTTTACTTACAAAGAAAAGTGTTTCTTGGAGTTTCAGATCACTAGGCTCAGATTCCTCATACAAAAAGGGAGTTCTGGTCACTTGTTTCTTTTCCTCGCATTAGAGAATTAACATATAGTTAATTCTCTAACCAGTGTTGTACAGATGCTTCCCATTAATGGGTTCAAACATTCAATCCCTCTTACTGATGCACCTTGCAATGGCTCGTACCTCTCACCTAGCACTTTCCATTCAAGGTGATCTTTAACCTTGGATTACCCGTCAAAAGCTCGCAAGAGATAACTAATGGATGTCTCCTTGGAGTCCAAAAGCTTACCAAGTGTTGGCTGTTCTAGAAAATCCTACCTTCAAACCACCTCCCAAAGGCTCGCAAGAGATAAACTAGTGAATCTCCATGGACGGAGATCACTTGCCTTACCAAGTGTTGGCCCAGGTGATTTAAAGGCGTTTTAAGTTAACTAAAAAGATAAAAACCATTAATGGGTCACACTTTCTCTTCATAAAAAACTAAAACAACAAAACTTCCAATTTATGCATTCGAAAACTTACCCGGTTACCTTAGCTCCAAGAGACAAAGAGCCTAGCCTCTCATCCTCTGAGGAAAAATCCTCAGAGTTTGGTTGGCTAGAAAGAAAAAGTAAATAATATACAATACAATCAAAACGAGAAGGTAAGGCAGAGCAAAGGCTCTATATTTTACTTCCTTGCAAAACTGTACAAAGGATCCATCGTCCTCCTTTTCTCCTCCCGAGAACAGGCTCCCGAGAGCTATATATAAAGAAAATTACAAAACAAAATATCTGAGGTTATTCACCCCTTTTCCAAACTTAATAACTAAGGAATCCTATAATTGGCGGGTTACAAGGCGAAAATGGGGATTTAGACATCAAAAATCTGAAGCAAAATATCCAAAAGTGTCGGTCACAAATATCGAGAAGCACTAAGGACCATTTCGCAGGTGAAAACGAGGTCGCGAGATTTCGCAGACGCACAAAAAGGGCTGCGAAATCAGTTCGCAGCAAAAGGCTGATTTCGCAGTGCTGCAAAGTTGGCTTTCAGCTTGCAGTGTTCGAGGAGGAATTCCACAGCACTGTGCAAAATGGCTGCGAAATCATTTCGCAGCAAAAGGGTGATTTCGCAGCCGTGCAAAATTCTTCCTTCAGCTTGGAGTGATTGGCTTCCAATGGCTGTAACTCCTTCATTTCATCTCCGAATTGTGTACCGTTTGAAGCATTGGATTTCTGACTTCCTGAGCTTCAAAAGACTTATAGCATGCATAATTTGGACTCCATGAAGTGCTCCAAAACTGGCTGACATGACTGTCATCAAGAATGTTTCATGGCAGATTTCTCTTTGCTTCTCCTCCTTGCATTCCGGATTTTGCTTATGGAAAAGGACTTCAAAGCTTTGGTTCTTTATGTTTCTGAGCTTTCCATTGCTTTGCCATGGATTCCAAATAACTCTCCTCAATCTCATATTGCTTTGGTGATCAAAAAGCTATCAAAACACCAAAACTTAACACAAATTGATTAGAAACGATTGCAAGGGTCCTTAACATGTTAATTGGGTTAAAAGGCAATAACTACTACTCAAAAGTGTTTAAAATAGTTAATTAAAAGCTATGAAATAGCACTTTTTGAGTAGTAATCACTCCGGGTCATGAGCTTAGGGCTTTACATGCTATACACGAGTCTAGGCTATCGATGGCATGAAAGAGTCCAGGTCATGAGCTCAGGGGCCTTGATATTATGAATAGCTCAGTTGTGGATTACATAAATGACTCTGGGTCATAATCTTAGGGCTCTAGATGCTATGATTAACTTAGGGTTGTAGATGACATGCACTACTCTAAGTCGTGATCCTAGGGCTTTGGATGCTATGAATAGCTTAGAGTTGTGGATTATATGAATGACTCGGGATCCCATGAGCTTAGTCATCTAGATGTTATAAACCGCTCAGGATGTGGATGATATGAATGATTCTATGTCATGAGCTCAAGCCTCTAGATGCTATGCACTGCTCATGGCTATGAAAGATATAAACAACTTTCAATCGTGAGCTTAAGGTTCTAGATGCTATGAACAACTCAAGGTTGTAATTGATATGATTGACTCCGGGTCATGAGCTTTGTGATGTAGATGCTATTGACAACATAGAGTTATGGATGACATGATCGACTCCGAGTCATGAGCTTAAGCCTTTAGATTCTATGAACAACTAAGGATTCTAGTTGACATGGATGACTCTGAGTTGTTAGCTCAAGGCTTTAGATGTTATGCACAACTTAAAGTTGTCGATTACATGAAAGACTCATATCATGAGCTGAGGGCTCTAGATTCTATACACATGTATAGGCTTTCGATGACATGAAAGAATTTGGGTTGAGAGCTCAAGGCTCTAGATGCTATGAATAGCTTAGTGTTGTGGTTGACATGAAAGACTCCGGGTTGTGAGCTTAAGGCTCTAGATACTATGAACAACTAAGAGTTATGGACAATATGATCAAGTTAGGATCCTGTGAGCTTCAGCCTCTAGATGCTATGAACCATTAAGGGTTATAGATGATTTGAATGATTCTTCATTATGAGCTCAAGCCCTTAGATTCTATGACCTCCTCAATGTTATGGATGACATGAACGACTATGGGTTGCATGCTCAGGGATTTAGATGCTATTGACAACTCAGGGTTATGGATAACATGAATGACTTCAGGTCATGAGCTCAGGTCTCTAAATTTTATGAGCAACTCAAGGTTGTGGTTGACATGAATGACTCCAAGTCGTGAGAATAAGGCTCTAGATGCTATGCACAACTTAAGGTTGCCAATGACATGAACAACTCTGGGTTGCGAGCTCAAGGCTCTAGATACTATGAACAACTCAAGATTGTGGTTGGCATGAATGATTTCGAGTCATGAGCTTAGGACTCTAGATGCTATGAACAACTCAGGGTTGGGGATGGCATGAGTTACTCCGGGTCATGAGCTTAGGGCTTTGGATGCTATGAATAACTTAGAGTTGTGGATGATATGAACGGCTTAGGATCCCATGAGCTCAATCCTCTAGAGGCTTTGAATCACTTAGGGTTGTGGATAATATGAATGATTCTACTTCCTAAGCTCAAGCCTCTAGATAGTATGAACTAATAAGGGCAATGGAAGACATGAATGACTTGGAGTCATGATCTCAAGGCTCTAGATGCTATGAAAAGCTCAAGGTTGTGGTTGACATGAATGTCTTTGGGTCTTGAGCTCAAGACACTAGATGCTCTTAACAACTCAAGACTATGGATGACATGACCAACTCCAGGTGATGAGCTCAAAGCTTTAGATATTTTGAATAACTCAAGGTAGTGGTTTACATGAAATACTATGGGTCTTGAGCTTAGAGCTCTAAAAGGTATGAACAACTCAAGGTTGTGAATGATATAAATGACTTGGGATCCCATGAGCTTAGGCCTGTAGATGTTATGAACCGCTCTAGGCTATGGATGATTTGAATGATTCTGTGTCATGAGCTCATGCCATTAGATGCTATGAATTGCTCGGGGTTGTGAAAGATATGAATGGCTCTAGGTTGTGAGCTCGGGGCTCTAGAAGTTATGAACAACTTAGGGTGGTAATTAACATGAACCACTTCGGGTAGTGAGCTGAAGGATCTAGATGCTAAAAACAAGTTACGGATGTGGATAGCATGAACAACTTTGTGTCATGGGCTTAGACCTTTAGATTCTATGAACAACTCAACCCTGTGGTTGACATTAAAGACTCATAGTCATGAGCTTAGGGCTCTAGAAGTTATGTACAACTTAAGGTTGTCGATGACAAGAAAGACTTCAGGTCATGAGATCAAGGCTCTAGATTCTATACACGGGTTAGGGTCGTCAATGACATGAAAGACTCTAGGTCGAGAGCTCAAGGCTCTAGGTACTATGAATAACTTAGGGTTGTAGTCGACATGAACGAATCTAGATCATGAGCTTAAGGCTTTAGATGCTATGAATTACTCTGGGCTATGGATGACATGAGCTACTCTAGGTTGTGAGACGAAAGCTCTAAATGTTATAAAGAGATCAGAGTTATGGATGATATGAATGACTCAAGATCCCATGAGCTCAAGCCTTTAGACACTATGAATTGGTTAGGGTTGTGGATGATATGAATGATCCTGCGTCATGAGCTGAAGCTTCCAGATGATATGAACTACTAACGATTGTGGATGACACGAAAGACTCTAGGTTGTGAGCTCATGACTATAAATGTTATTAATAACTTAGGATTGTGGATTAGATGAATGACTCCAGTTCATTAGCTCCGACCTCTAGATTCTAGGAACAACACAGGGTTGTGGTTGACAAGAAAGACTCTGAGTCATGAGCTTAAGGCTCTAAATGCTATGCACAACTTAAGGTTGTCGATGACTTGAAAGACTCTAGGTCGTGAATTCAAGGCTCTAAATGTTATGAATGTCTCAGGGCTATGGTTGACATGAATGACTCCAGGTCGTGAGCTCAAGGCTCTAGATGCTATGAACAACTCAGAGTTGTTGTTGACACGAATGACTCTAGGTCATGAGCTCAAGGCTCTAGATACTATGAACAACTCAGGGTTATAATTGTCATGAATGACTCTAGTTTATGAGCTTAAGGTTCTAGATGCTATTAACAACTAAGGGTTTTGGATGACATGAATGACTCCGGGTCATGAGCTCAGGCCTTTAGATTCTATGAATAGCTTAAGGTTATGGTTGATATGAAAGACTTTGAGTCGTGAGTTCAAGGCTCTAGATGCTATGCACAACTTAAGGTTGTCAATGACATGAAAGACTCTAGGTCGTGAGCTTAGGACTCTACATGCTATATAAAAGTCTGGGTTGTTGATGACATGAAAGAGTTCAGGTCATGTGCTCAGGGCTTTGGATACTATAAATACCTCAAGGTTGTGGATGACATGAATGACTCTAGGTCGTGAGCTCAAGGCTCTAGATGCTATGCACAACTCAGAGTAGTGGATGACATTTTCTACCCTGGTTCGTGATCTTAGGGCTCTAGATGATATGAATAACTTAGAGTTATTGATTATATGTATGACTTGGGATCCCGTAAGCTCGAACCTGTTGATGTTATGAACCGCTTATGGTTATGGATGATATGAATGATTCTACGTCATGAGCTTAAGCCTTTAGTTGCTATGAACTGCTTAGGGCTATAGAAGATAAGAACAATTCTAGGTTTTTATCTCAAGGCTCTAGATGCTATGAACAATTAGGGCTATCGTTGACATGAACGACTCCAGGCCGTGAGCTCAAGGCATTAGATGCTATGAAAAACTCAGGGTTGTGGATAACATGAATGACTCTGGGTTATGAGTTCAGGGCTCTAAATACTATGAATAGATCAAGGTGGTGGTTGACATGAAAGACTCTAGGTGCTGAGCTTAGGCCTCTAGAAGCTATGAACAACTCATAGTTGTGGATGATATGGATGACTTGGGATCCCATGAGCTTAGGCTTGTAGATGTAATGAACCATTCTAGGTTATGGATGATATGAATGATTCTGTGTCATAAGCTTAAGCCTCTAGATGTTATGAACTGCCCTGGGTAGTGGAAGACATGAACAACTTCGAGTCGTGAGCTCTGAGCTCTAGATGCTGCTAACAAACTAGGGTTGTGGATGGCATGAACTATTTTAGGTCATGGGATCAGACCTCTAGATTTTATGTAAAGCTCAAGGTTGTGGTTGACATCAAAGACTCCTAGTTATGAGCTTCGAGTTCTAGATGTTATGCACAACTTAAGGTTGTTGATGACATCAAAAACTCCAAGTCATGAGCTGAGGGCTTTAGATGCTATACATAGGTCAGGGCTGTTGATGACATGAAAGACTTTGGGTCAAGAGCTCAAAGCTCTAGATGCTATGAACAACTCAGGGTTGTGGTTGACATGAACGACTCTGGGTCATGAGCTTAAGGCTCTAGATGCTATGAACAACACTCAGCTATGGATGACATGAGTTACTGATTCATGCCCAACAGGGTCTTTTAACCAAAAATATTTATAAAACCTATGACCTTATACTGGCGTAGCAAAGCTACTATAGTATAGCAGTTCTAGGGTCGAACTCAGGGATGGGTTTTCACTTTATCAGTGACAGACTCTAGATTAGAAATTGAGTCTGATGACTTCCTTTATCATAAACTTGAAGTTTTAAAAGAAATTAAAATTTGTTTTAAAAATGATAATTGAAACTAAACTAACATAGAACTGAGTAAAAATGGAAGAAAGAAAGTCTCCCAGAGCTAGAGGTTGCTAGGTTCGAGTTCAAATTGTAAAGTGGAAAATTCCGGATTTTCTCCTCGCATTGGGGATTTAACCTATAGTTATTTCCCGAACCGGTATAGGTTTGACAATGAAGATTTAATCCATAAAAAGTCAATAGAAATGGTAGTCAAGGTCCATTAATGGCTTAAGACACTATGGGTTTTCACCTTAAGTCACTTTCCAATGGCTCGTACATGATAACTAATGGACTGATATGGATCTAGGAATAAGCATCCACAGAGACCTGAAGCTTACCATGTATTGGCCATTTAAAGTGATTCAAAGGAATTTAAACCAAAACTTTGGATTTAGAAGCCATTTATGAACTCCAACTACTTGAATTTAATGCACGGGAGGTTTCCACCTTTTCATCTGGACTTTTCACCTAGCTTCCTTTACTCCAAGAAACTATACATTTAGCCTCTCATCCTCTGGGAAAACATCCTCAGAGGATGTTTGGCTTCCAAGAAAATAGAAAATAGTAGAAGGAAAAAGAAAGCAAAAGAGATCTCTGTATTTCACTAAGTATAAAATTTACATAAGTTGGTCTCCTAGAGAAAAATTCCCCAAGAGTGTGTTTTCAGTGTTTACAAGAGAGTTTCTTTAATAGGAAGGTAATTTTACCCCTTCCTTAGATACTTCCTAGCTAAGGAATTACATGAGTGGCTGAATACAAGGAGAAAATGGAAATTTAGACACAAAAATATCAGAAGAAAAAGAGTCGGCAAAAATATCCAATTTTCGCACGTTGAAATCTAAGTTCACAAGTTGAAAAATCAACTTCGCATGCTGGCTTCACCACGACTACACAGCTGCTATCCAATTTTACATTTCGCACGTTGGAGTTCCAATTTCGCACTGTGCGAAATTGTCCCTCAGCTTGATGCAGTTGTCTTCCAAAGGCCATATCTTCTTCATTTCAGCTCCAAATCGTACATGGTTTGAATCGTTGGATTCTTGATTTCCTGAGCTTTAAAATGGTATATAGAATGTGGAAAATGGACTTCGGAAAGTGCTCCAAAAGTGTGAAGGAAGACTGCAGCTGTGTCCCCTGTTTTCCTTACCCTGTTTTCCTCTTCTCCATTGTTCTTTCCTTGCATACTTTGAACGACTAAGGCAAAGGATTATGAGGCTCCAAAGCTTGGTTTCTTCATAAATTTGAGCTTCCAAAAGCTTTGCCATGAATTATATGCAGCTCTCCCTCATTCTTAAATTGCTTTGGTGAGCATAAAGCTATCAAAAAGCACCAAAACTTAACACAATTTGATTAGAAACGATTGCAAGGGTCCCTAACATGCTAATTGAGTTAAAAGGTAATAATTACTACTCAAGGGTGCTTAAAAGAGCTAATTACAAGCTAGAAAATAGCATGTTTTGAGTAGTAATCAGTTACTCCTAATTGTTAGCCTAGGGCTCTAGATACTATGAATAGTTCAGAGTTGTAGATGATATGAATGACCCGGGATCCTGTGAGATGAAGCCTCTATATCTTATGAATTGCTCAAAGTTGTGGATGATGTGAATGATTCTCCATTATGAGCTCAAGCCTCTAGATGCTATGAATTTCTCAAGCTATGGAGGACATGAACGACTCCGGGTCGTGAGCTCAAGATTGTAGATGCTATCAACAACTCAAGGTTGTGAATAATACCAATGACTTTAGTTTATGAGATCAGTCCTCTGGATTCTAAGAACAACTCGAGGTTGTGGTTGACAAGAAAGACTCTGAGTTGTGAGCTTAAGGCTCTAGATGCTATGCATACCTTAAGGCTATCAATGACAAGAAAGATTTACGTCATCAGTTCAGGGCTTTAGATGCTATGAACATATTAGGGCTATGGTTGAAATGAATGACTTTGGGTCATGAGCTTAGGGCTCTTGATGCTATGAACAACTGATGATTATGTTTGACATGAATGACTCTAAATCCTAAGCTCAGGGCTTTAGAAGCTATGAACTACTCAGGGTTGTGGTTAACATGAATGACTTTGAGTCATAAGCTCAAGGCTCTAGATGCTATGAACAATGTAGGTTTGTGGTTGACATGTAGACTCCAAGTCATGAGCTTAGGGCTCTAGATGCTCTTTGTGGACCCTCACCCGATCCACCGGACCGATGCGACTCACTTTTAAAAGAAAAGAAAGAAATGAAAAAGTTGGTGTTTTCCAGTTTTGAAAAACCCGCCCTTGGTGAGGAACGGTGTTGTTTGGAGTCGCCACTTACTTTTTATTTTTGTTTTTAAAATGGGGAAAATTAAGTAAGAACAAAAACCCCTAATGACCCCAGTATGGAAAAAAGCGGTCTACGAAAACTAGATTCTGGGTCCGGGGATCAGGTTACCCGTTGGGAAAGTACCTCATGCGAGGTAGCACCCCTCTAGGCCCGAAACTCGGTCTCTACTAATGAATTGGGTATGTGGGAGCATATGGGTCAAAGGTCAAATGAAACCCTAGGCTAAATAGATGTCATGAATCACACAATCCTAATTGGTATTTGGCATGCATATGAATTCAACCAAACAAAACAATGGGTGCGTACCTGTGGTCCTTAGCCAAGCGTTGCATAAAAGGTCAGCCAAACACAGATAAACACATAACAAACATTCAAGATTAAGCACCATGCATGCATATGAATTCAACAACCAAAGCCAACGATGCGTACCTGTGGTCCCTAACCAAGCGCTGCAGCAGAGGGTGAGTCAGTCACGCAACATGTATTCAAAATTAAGCATCAAAGCTTGTGCCAAAAAGGAAGATAGCTGGTTGAAATGAGGTAAGGGACTCCCCAAATGTCATACAAATCGAACTAGACTCATCTAGACCACACCACCCATAACTTCAAAATTGACCATACTAACTGAAATCAAACACTGACTTAAACCTTCAAGATGGCTCACAAGTGCCCTATAGCAAATGGGTTTGAGCCCCCATGGATAAGGGCTCGAAAAATGCCAAAATCGAGGGCTACCTAAAGTCCTCTAGCAAAACAGGTTGAACTGGTTCTCAACTAGTACAACCTATTGAGAAGAATTCCAAAATTTTTCTAAAAAACTCCTAAATGAGTGAGGATTCAAACAAAAGAAATGACACTCAATCCCGAGCCCGGATGAGTGAGAACCAGACAAAGAAAGGCAGGTGTTCCTCATGGCTGACAGAGGCAGCCAGCTATGGTGCTGAACAGGTTGAACCGATTCCCAACCAGTTCATCCGGTTGATAAAAAATCCCAAATTCGGTTAGAAAGTTCCTAAGTGATTAAGGAAGCAAACAAAAGAAACAGTTCTCAATTCCAAGCTCGGATGAGTGAGAACCAGACAAAGAAAGGCAAGTGTTCCTCATGGCTGATAGAGGCTGCCAGCTATGGTGCTGAACCGGTTGAACTGGTTCCAAACCGGTTCAGCCGGTTGGTAAAAAATCCCAAATTCGGTCAGAAAGTTCCTAAGTGATTAAGGAAACAAAAAAAAGAAACGGTTCTCAATTCCGAGCCTGGATGAGTGAGAACCAGACAAAGAAAGGCAAGTGTTCCTCATGGCTGACAGAGGCTGCCAGCTATGGTGCTGAACCGGTTGAACCGGTTCCAAACTGGTTCATCTGGTTGGTAAAAAATCCCAAATTCTGTCAGAAAGTTCCTAAGTGATTAAGGAGGCAAAAAAAAGAGACGGTTCTCAATTCCAAGCCCGGATGAGTGAGAACCGGACAAAGAAATGCAGGTGTTCTTCATGGCTGACAGAGGCAGCCAGCTATGGTGCTGAACCGGTTGAACCGGTTCCCAACCGGTTCAGCCGGTTGGTAAAAAAAACCCCAAATTCAGTCAGAAAGTTCCTAAGTGATTAAGGAAGCAAACAAAAGAAATGGTTCTCAATTCCGAGCCCGAATGAGTGAGAACCAAACAAAGCAAGGTCAAATGTTCCTCGTGACTGACAGAGTCAACCAACCATGGTGCAAAATTGAAAACGATGAATGAATTAAACTTGAGCCTAAACGTGATTCTAACACATCAAGAAAATAATCATCCTCAACAGTAATCCTCAACCATTCATAACCAATCAACAACAAACATGTGTGGCCTTTATTATCCACACCCAAGCAATACAATCTTCACATCAAAGGAAATAAAAGAGGATGAGAAAGAAGAAAAAGCATACGAAGACGATGAAGATGACCTGTAGGTAAAAAAAAATCAGCATACTTACCTCAGAATCTCCGCCAAATATGATCCATGTACACTGATGATGACTTCCAAAAACCGAGACGCTGTAGCTTTCCTCCACGCTCTCAACTCAGAAGATGCTCCCCACCCTCTGTTCTTCTCACCAACAAAATATCCCCTCTCTCAAAAATGCCAAAAGGTCATTTGCTCTCCTATCCTCTCACCTTTTATACTCATACCCCTCTCAGCATTTTAGCCTCCTGGGTTCCTTCCCCTTCAGCACCGAAATCCCCTTCATCAGCATGGGAACCACACCCCTCATTACTCCTCTTAAGCTTACAAGGCCAGCTCACTCATTCAGTTTTCAGCTTGCTTCACCACCAAGAATCCATATGGATTCGTGGTGGGCTGCAAGGAACCTAAACCAAGGCCCAAAATGGACCCACAACATTTCCCAAAACCGATCTAGAGCTTACGGGCCTAAGCCATGTAGGATTTGGGCCTCAAAATTACTAGAATTAGTGTTTTACCTCAGCTGACTCAATGAACCGGCTGAACCGGCCGAACCGGATGCCAACTGGTCAAACCGATGGAAAAAAATTCTGAAAATTTGGGGGTAGGGATGCCATTACTAAGGCTCAAAAGACTTAAATAGACAGAGGATGCCTTAAAACAAAACTCAGAGCAAAATAGGGGGACTTAAGATGCAACCGTTGATATACTAACCATGATAACAAACCGCTGATATACTAACCATGATAACAAAGGGGTATGCCCCAGTATGACGTCCAGGGACTGCCAACAAATGACTCGAAGAAGCCAGAAATCAAACACCTTCATCATGACAAAAGAAAGGGGTATGCCCCGGTGTAACACCAGAAAATGCCGATAAATGACAAGCGAGAAATCACAATCACCACTAACAAATGGAAAGAATGGGGTATGCCCCTATAGGACAAACTCACAAATGTGACCAAGGGTGAAAGAAAGGAGTTATGCCCCAGTCTAAGATATCAATATCATGTCAGAATCCTATAGCCGCACATATGGTTAAAGTCAGAGAGCTGAAAATATCACAATCATCCATTTTTAAGGAAAAAAACCCTCCACTCTAATCCACAACATCCAATATCCATAAAAACTGATAAGGGATATGCCCCAGTGTGTACATCTGAAACTCAAATATCTTAATGAAAACTCTGGAATACATCATTGAAGACCCACTCATTTAAACTAACAAACAAGACAATGAATGGGGTATGCATCCCTGCTGGGTCGATGAATACCGTGAATCTGATCTCGGGTCAGACCTCAGAAGCACTCTGCTATATGAAGAAACTGGGCTGAATGCGGGGCTTACTCAAACTTTGATGTCCATAACATTGCTAGGCGAAACGGAATGCCTGCGTACATGTATAAAGAGCTAAAGCCAGCATGCAATGATGGGAGCATGCCCTAGTATAAACGTGTCAAAACATCAGGCAAAGGTGCCCTCAACGGTCCCAACTCTCTGTATCATCTATCTCTGATCATGGACCTGAGGCAAGTAAACTGAATGGAAAGACAATATGTGACCCTCGATATCCCCCGAAGTAACGGAGACCTGTCAACATCCCATACTCAATCAGTAGACGAAGCCTGTCCGAATGAACCGCATCGAAGCAAACACGAGATCTCATGGCCTCAGGGTGGTCTTACGACTCGGACTGTAATGTAGGCCAGGGGTAAAAGGTGAATGAAACGATGGGAAACAAAGGCCCAAATCTCCTAGTAGATAATGCCAAACCCTTGTGTGCGCAATGTCAAACATCGCAGAACCATGTGAGCAAGGTGACTCAACCCTGCATCCAAATAAAAAAACAAACAATAGGTGATACGCACCAAAGAACTCATCGTTCATGAAGTGAAACAACGATCGACGAGGATAGAAGCAGACGAAAAGGGATAAGATGAATGATGAATGGGTGTAGAAGAAAATGGAGAAACCAACTGGGATACAAATATAGCAATATGTGACAACGACGAACAACTCATCTTAAGAACGCCAAATCAAAGCAAGTCACTATATGATGGGAATGGTGATGTAGACAATGATCCAAGGGCCTAGTGCCAAGGAAACCCAAACCTCACTCCCAATGTGTCGCCCAGATCCATGGTGAGAAGTATCGTACAATGCTCTCATCCGACTCTTAAAGGAAAAAGAAATCTCTCAAACCCAAAACCACCTCTGATGATCCCAAGTATATCAACGAATACCAAACAAGCACAATTTTTCCTTTTTTTCATTTTTATTTTATTTTATTTTTCTTTTTCCCTTTTTTTTTTTTTTTGGGCCGAATTCCATAGTATCACAATCCAACAAAAAGAACCCCAAACCTCCAATCTTGACCAACCCCTTCAACCTAAGAATCTTGGATTAAAGCCTACAGGCGGAACGAAGGGTGTGACAAACCTGACTGGTAGCTCTGGGACGAGAGCGCATCATCATCACACAAGGAAAAACAGAAGCGAAGTGAATAGAGATGATAAAAACTGGACTAACAGGTAGACAGTGTGAAGATGCAAAATGGAGACGAAAAGAAACAGGCAATGATGTAAGAAAGAACAAACGAAGAATGACACCATGCCCACAATGCTCATAGATCCAATCAATAAATACAAAGCGCATAAGGGTAGGCCCCCAACCCAGGTCAAAAAAGGTATGCAAGGCTGAATGAAAGAAAAGGCCATAATAAACCACGTGAGGCTCAAAGGGCTAGCAATAGTATATATCAATGTATGGTGTGCAATAGAGAATATGGCTACTCGAAGTGACGGCCACCCGTCCTCTGACCATGATCTCACGCATAAAACTTCTTCAGTTGATCCACATTAACTGGCTCTGTGAACTGATTTCCGTCTAGGTCTGTCAACCAGGCAGCTCCCTCTCGAGTCAAATCTCGGATGACATAAGGCCCGCTCCAACTCGGTCTAAGCTTACCTCGAGGGTCGTTGATCAATCCCCCGAGGACTTTCAAGACTAGGTCACCTCTTTGGAATTTCCTAGGCTTGACCCTCTTTCTGAATGCACGGGTCATCTTCCTCTGATAGGCCTGAACATGATCTGCCGCCCTCAATCTCTTCTCATCCAACAGGCTAAGCTGATCATAACGAGACTGGGCCCACTCGGCCTCGGATATATGCTGCTCTAATGCTGATTACTACCTGATTACTACCAAAAAGTGCTATTTTGCATACCTAATTATAATGGTTTTAAGCACCTTTGAGTAGTAATCATATTCATTTAATTCATTAAGGTCCTTAGTAATTGGTTTTAACTATTTTGTGGCAAGTTTACATGTTTTTATCAGCTTATGAATCAATTCAAGCATGCCAAATGATGGAGGAGCTATTTGGACAAGTTATGGCAAAGCTTTTGGAAGCTCAAATTCATGAAGAACCAAGCTTTGGAGCTCCATAGCCCTTTGCCAAAGTCGTTCAAAGTATGCAAGGAAAGAACAATGGAGAAGAGGAAAGCAAAGTGAAAAAATCAGAGGACAGCAGCTGCAGTCTTCTTTCGCACTTTTGGAGCATTTACTGAAGTCCATTTTTTACATGCTATATACCATTTCAAAGCTCTGGAAGTCAAAAATCCAACGCTTCAAACCGTGCACGATTTGGAGTTGAAATGAGGAAGATATGGCCTTCGGAAGCCAACTGCTCCAGGTTATGCGAAATTCGCATAACCCCTTCAAAATTCGCATAACCCATGCGTGTTGCGAATTTTCCTCTGCTTTTGCCGACTCCAATTTAGATATTTTCCTTTGTATTTTGTGATGTAATTTCCTTTCTTATCCTTGTAACTAACCAATCACAAGCTTTTGCTTTTGTAAAGACTATATAAGGGGTGGAAATCACCTCTTGGATCATATAGAATATAGAAGATATATTACGTTTTACACTTAGAATTTTTATAGAGCTCTCCCGTTTCTATTTTCTTAGTAGCCAAACAGCCTCTAAGGGCTTTTCCTCAGAGGATGAGTGGCTAAAACTTTTAGTTTCTCAAAGTATGGATGTTATGTGATGGCTTGGATGCAATCCCATGGAAATTTCTTGCACCCGGAAGTTAAGGTAGTCGTTTTTCATTAATGGTTCATTAATGCAAAGTTTGGTTTTTATTTCCTTTGGACAACTTCCAACGGCCAATACTTGATAAGCTTTTGGATTTCTATCCATTAGTTATCTCCTACGAGCTATTGGAAGGTGAGGTTTTCAATTCCAAGTTTTGTATTAATCTATTAGAACCAATTTCAATGGCCATTGAAAGGTGAGTTTATCACCTAGAATGACTTTGAGTTGCCAATATTTGGTAAGCTTTTGGCTTTAGACCATTAGTTATCTCTTACGAGCCATTCAAAGGAAGTCTAAGGTGAATAACCATTGATGAAATTCACTACCATCTGTTTTTTCATTTTAAAGGATTAAAACTTGATTTGCTAAATCCATACCGGTTCGGGAAGCAAGCATCACCATAGTTGCAACCCCAACGCGAGGAGCCTATCCTGAGATTTCCGATTTGCATAAGAGCCAGAGCATAGCTATCCTATCTTTGAGAAACTTGTTTTTACACCCTTTCATTTTAGTCTTTAATGTTAGCTTAGATTAGTTTAAATCTTTCTAAAACATTTACATCTTCTTTTAAAGCTAACATCCATAAGAAAATCACCTATTTTCCTAATTTGAATATCACTTGTGTTTGCGAAAACCCTTCCCAGTGAACGATCCTAGAACCACTATGCTATAGTAGCTTGACTACTTTAGTAATAGTATTTAAGGTATAAATTTTGTTGATACGCCTTTAAAGCTAAGCTACCATGAGTCGAATCAAATGGCGTCGTTGCCGGGGATGAGTCGCATCAAATGGTGCCGTTGCCGGGGAAGGTGCCACAAGCACAGTGAAGCAACCATTAAGGGTAACTTGTGATCTTTATCACAAGTTTGGTGAGTTTTCTTATAATTTTTTTTTAGTTTAGTTTTTATTTAGTTAAATTTTTTTTTCTTTATTCTCTTTTCTTTTATTTTTGTTTTAATTTCAATTTGTGCATTCCTTGTTGGATTCGAGACCAAGAGGGAACCCTGGTACAAGTTGAAGAAAAGAGTCTTAGTTGAATATCATTTTTTTTAGAAATGGAAATTCCACATGAAGATCAAAGCTCTCATTATGATCATGAGAAGGACAAATTTGCATACCTATCCATGAGGGATCGGATTGAGTTAGGGAAAAGGCAAGTTCAACAAAGCCAATGGGGTAGTAAGTATGCTTTGAATGGAGATGATTCATATGAGCATACGGTAGGGGAGTGCCCTACCATTCCATCTATGAGAGACATGTACGGTTACCAAAGCTCCTACACCTCAAGTTGGAATAACCATCCCAACCTTACAACCCAACCTCAACCATCCATGAGTACATCTTCATTGGAGCAAGCCATTTTGAAGATAAGCAAAGTCATGGAGGACTTTGTAGGTGAGCAACAAAAGATCAACTCTCATCTTAATGAAAAGATTGATAATTTGGAGAGTTCAATGAATGTAAGAATGGAGGGGGTTTATAATGATCTATCACTAAGGATAGAAAAAGTTCAAGACTCCATTGAGAAGCTCACCAATCTCGACATAGCAAGGGGGAAAAGGAAGCTTCCTCCTCAACCCCACCATAACCTTCAAGGAACCAATGCAAAAAGATCAAGGAAAGTGTTGAAGATCGACACTTTGGTGGGGGATTGCTATGACAACTCTATGGACCAACCTTCCATTGAAAATCATAAGGTTCAAGATGATAAAGGGTTACCTGAACCCTTTAAAGCATCCACTTCTCAAGGGAAGAGAAGATAAACGAATTCCCTTGGACCAAATGGGAAGGATGCCAATTTTGTTTGGGATCCAGGGGGAATTCAGCATGAAGTGGGTGTGTGAGTGAGGATGAGCTAAATAGTTCATCTTCTTTTTGGGGTACATGTTATCAGCTTCATTTAAATTCTATGCTTTCTTTAAATTTATGCATGTTTTAGTTTGAATTCTTAGCTTTAATTTAGTTTTAATATGTTTTTAAGATGAGTTTTGAAGTGTTCATGCAGGTATGATGCTTGCAAAAATCGAAGTTATGGTGAAAACAAGGGAAAATAGGGGAGAAAAGCCAAAACAGAGCAATTCGCACCACCCCATTTCGGCAACTGTTGGGCCCATTTCAATCACTTCCCGAATTTAATTTCATGCGTACTATATCTTGTTTCAAAGCTTGGGAAGTCAGGAGTCCATAGCTTCAAACGGTGCTCGATTTGGAGTTAAAACAAAGAAGTTATGGCCGTTTGAAGACGACTGTGCAAAGCTGAAAGGGAATGTTGCAGCCGCACCTCATTTTGTTACTGTTGGACACGTTTTTGGAGCACTTTATGGAGCTCAAATTATGCATACCATATCTCTTTTTGAAGCTTAGGAAGTCAGGAGTCCAGTGCTTCAAACGGTGTGCAATTTGGATTTGAAACGAAGAAGTTATCACCATTTGAAAGAATCCAATTTTGCATTTGGGCGGGTGAATAGTGCTTGTGCGAAATTTTCGCATAACACCCCCCCTTGTGCGAAATTTTCGCACCACTCTTCCCTTGTGCGAATTTTTAAGCTTCCCCTGTTTTAGCCAAAAATCTCCAATTTTAACACCCCTACAAGCTACATTCAAATGTCATTGCAACTTATATCAGTATACCATCATGCCATGGACCCTTTGAGCCTTGTCCTCAGCTACTCAAAGTGGGGCCCACTCATCATTTTTGTAAATATTTAGTATAAATTCCTCTCTCATTCAATTTTTGAATTTTGAAACAGGTGGTTCAACCTTCTCAACTCCAAGTCCACATCACATGAGGTACCACTTCCTTCCTCCTTATTTTCGATTCAAACATTGAGGACAATGTTCATCTCGGTTGGGGGGAGAGATGAGGAAGTAAGTATTAGTTTAAATTTTTATCATACATAGTTAAATTAGCTACTTTTTGTTTAAATTTTAAAATTTTTGCTTTAAACTCCATGGATATTAAGGATTAACTCTCAAAATTAAATGAGAGAAGTCGAGTTTCAACTTGATTACATGAGTCTTAGAGTTTGTATTATGCTCTTCTAAAAGTTGATGAAATGTTGAAACTTCCATTGCATTCAACCTTATTTCTTCCACTTTAAGCTTATCACACACCGTGTACAATAGGTTCCGATTATAAGATGAAAAACTATTTCCCTCTTGACTTAGGAAAATTTTAGACTTGGTACCTTTGACCTCATTTAATAGTGTTGGGACACCTTGTAAAAGGCCAATGAGTCTTTGAAGAAAATAAAGAAAGAAAGAAAAATGTTTGCTTGCCTTGAAACCCGAGCAAGGTTTGAGGGGTATATGGTGAAAATCTTTAAAACCTGGTGCCCTAAGCCTTAATTGGTTGGGAGTCACCGACCTCAATGCTCGTCACAAGGGTGAATAGGTGGAGTTTAACATATTGCAGGTGCTTGGGTATTAAAATTCATTCTCAAAAGTCCGGGGTGAAATCCGAGGAGTTAGTGGTTGAAAAATCCTTAAAGCTTGATGCCCTAAACTTTGATTGGTTGGGAGTCATCGATGGACCCCTGTTACATGGACAATTTAGAAAAGAATGCCTTTAAGCTTTGCACTCCTACAAGAAAAAAAAATTGTGAAAGAAAACAATGGAGAAGTTATGGCAAAGCTTTTGGAAGCTCAAATTCATGAAGAACCAAGCTTTGGAGCTCCATAGCCCTTTGCCAAAGTCGTTCAAAGTATGCAAGGAAAGAACAATGGAGAAGAGGAAAACAGAGTGAAGAAAAAAGAGGACAGCAGCTGCAGTCTTCTTTCACACTTTTGGAGAACTTTATAAAGTCCATTTTTTACATTCTATATACCATTTTAAAGCTCTGGAAGTCAAGAATCCAACGCTTCAAACCGTGTACGATTTGGAGCTGAAATGAGGAAGATATAGCCTTCGGAAGCCAACTGCTCTAGGTTGTGCGAAAATTTCGCACGACACAAGGTGTTATGCGAAATTCTCATAACACCTTCAAAATTCGCATAACCCATGCGTGGTGCGAATTTTCCTCTGTTTTTGCCGACTCCACTTTAGATATTTTCCTTTGTATTTTGTGATGTAATTTCCTTTCTTATCCTTGTAACTAACCAATCACAAGCTTTTGCTTTTGTAAAGACTATATAAGGGGTGGAAATCACCTCTTGGAAGATAGAACATGGGTGTTACGTTTTACACTTAGTGATATACAGAGCTCTCTCGTCTCTCTTTTCTCTTTACTATTTTATTTTCTTGGAAGCCAAACAGCCTCTAAGGGCTTTTCCTCAGAGGATGATTGGCTAAAACTTTTAGTTCCTCAAAGTATGGATGTTATGTGATGGCTTGGATGCAATCCCATGGAAATTTCTCGCACCCGGAAGGTAAGGTAGATGTTTTTCATTAAAGGTTCATTAAGGCAAAGTTTGGTTTTTATTTCCTTTGGACAACTTCCAACGACCAATACTTGATAAGCTTTTGGATTTCTATCCATTAGTTATCTCCTACGAGCTATTGGAAGGTGAGGTTTTCAATTCCAAGTTTTGCATTAATCCGTTAGAACCAATTTCAATGGCCATTGAAAGGTGAGTTTATCACTTGAAATGACTTTGAGTTGCCAATATTTGGTAAGCTTTTGGCTTTAGACCATTAGTTATCTCTTACGAGCCATTCAAAGGAAGTCTAAGGTGAATAACCATTGATGAAATTCACTACCATCTGTTTTGCCATTTTAAAGGATTAAAACTTGATTTGCTAAATCCATACCGGTTCGGGAAGCAAGCATCACCATAGTTGCAACCCCAACACGAGGAGCCTATCCTGAGATTTTCAATTTGCATAAGAGCCAGAGCATAGCTATCCTATCTTTGATAAACTTGTTTTTACACCCTTTCATTTTAGTCTTTAATGTTAGCTTAGTTTAGTTTAAATCTTTCTAAAACATTTACATCTTCTTTTAAAGCTAACATCTATAAGAAAATCACCTATTTTCCTAATTTGAGTATCACTTGTGTTTGCGAAAACCCTTCCCAGTGAACGATCCTAGAACCACTATGCTATAGTAGCTTGGCTACTTTAGTAATAGTATTCAAGGTATAAATTTTGTTGATACGCCTTTAAAGCTAAGCTACTATGAGTTGAATCAAGTGCTACTCTCAAAGATCTCATCTCAATCTCAACAGGTAGCACTGCCTCCATACCATACACTAAAGAATACGGGGTAGCTCCAATAGAGGTACGAAAAGATGTACGATAAGCCCACAATGCGAAATGGAGCTTCTTTGACCAATCCCGAGAAGTCTCGACCATCTTTCTCAAAATCCTCTTGATATTCTTATTTGCAGCCTCAACTGCTCCATTAGTCTGCAGCCTGTATGCAGACAATCTGTGATGTTGAATGCCATACTCTTGAATCAACATGTCCACCTCACCCTTGAAATGTACCCCTCTGTCTGAGATCAGCTCATGAGGGACCCCGTATCGGCAGATAATACGTGATCAAATGAACTTGGCCACTCTGGCCGTTGTCAACCTAGCATAAGAAGCAGCTTCCACCCACTTGGTGAAATAGTCAATGGCAACCAAAATGTACTCATGCCCACTGGAAGACTTGGGCGAGATCTTCCCAATAATATCAATACCCCATACTGAAAATGGCCAAGGGGATGCAAGTGCATGCAACTCAGAAGGTGGCACGTGTATCAAGTCTCCATGCATCTGACACTCCTGACATCTCTGTACAAACTGGCAACAATCTGTCTCCATGATCAACCAAAAGTAGCCAGTCCTCATGATCTTACGTGCTAGCATATGACCTCCCATGTGTGGGCCACAGACCCCTGCATGAACCTCTCCATCACTCGATCTACAGATGCACGGTCTAAACATAATAATAACAAGCCATCAGGTGATCTCCTATATAGTGCATCCCCGCAAACAACAAATCTGGTGGCTAACTGTCTCAATGCTCTCCTATCCTTGGCCGAGGCTAACTCTGGGTAAGCGCCGCATGACAGAAACTGATAAATATCATGATACCATGGCAGCTCAATCTGATCCTCTATTTCTCCAATCATACAATAGTAAGCTGGTGTAGACCTAGTCTCAATCAGCAATGGCCTAACATTCACCCCCGTAGGGATCACAATCAGAGAAGCCAAGGCGGCTAATGCATCAGCAAACTAATTCTCCGCCCTGGGCAAATGTATATACCTTAACACATCGAATCTATCAATCAACAGGTCCAAGTAAGCATGGTAGGGTTTCAGCTTCTCATCCCGTGTCCTCCAGATACCCGGAGTCTGCTTTATAACCAAGTTGGAATCCCCATGGATCTCCAAGTGTCTAATGCCAAGATCAAGTGCAGTCTCCAAACCTGTAATGCAAGCCTCATATTCTACAATATTATTCGTCAACCGGTGATGATCAGAAAATGCTAACCAGACTGATCTGGGGATATGATCACCCTATGGTGATATCAATAAGATACCAATGCCAAACCCCGACTGATTGGCGGCACCATCAAAGTACAACCGCCACCCCGTAATACTAGTCATTGAAATAATCTGCTCATTAGGGAAATCATCATCAACTGATCGGTCATCGGATATCAGCAAAGAAGCTAGATGATTTGCAATAATGCTTCCCTTTACTGACTTCTACGTGACATAATGAATATCAAACTCTGTCAACAATACCAGCCATCTCATGAGCCTACCGGTCAAAACAGGCTTGTCAAATAGATACCTCAACGGGTCCAATCGTGAGACCAAGAGCACAGAATACTCTGTCATGTAATGTCTAAGTCTCCTAGTGGCCTAAACCACTGCTAAGCAAAGGCGCTCAATCATAATGTACTTGCACTCATACTCAAGCATCCTTTTACTCAAATAATAAATGGCTCACTCCTTCCCCAAATCATCAAGTTGAACTAACATGCATCCTAAGGCCATGTCTGAAACTGATAAGTACAGAAGCAAAGGACGCCTCGGTGTAGGAGGCGCTAAAACCGGAGGAGAAAGGAGACACTCCTTAATCCTCTCAAAAGCGTTCTGAAAATCATCATTCCAAACTGTAGGTTGATTCTTCCTTAGAAGGCGGAAGATAGGCTCACAAATGTCTGTCAGTCTAGCAATGAAACGACTGATGTACTGTAATCTGCCTAGGAATCCCCTGATCTCTTTCTCAGTCCTCGGGGTAGGCATGTCAAGTATGGCTCTGATTTTCTCTGGATCAACCTCTATACCTCGCTCACTAACAATGTGTCCCAGCAATTTTCTAGAAATCACCCCAAAGGTGCCCTTCTTGGGATTCAATCTCAGCCTGAACTGTCTGATCCTCTCAAAAAACCTTTGTAAGGCTGCTAAGTGATCTACCCTATCTCAGGACTTTACTATCATGTCATCCACATAGACCTCGACATCTCTATGCATCATATCATGGAATAGAGTAGTAGCAGCTCTCTGATAAGTGGCTCCTGCATTCTTCAACCCAAATGGCATAACTCGGTAGTAGTAAGTACCCCACTCAGTAATGAAAGAAGTCTTCACCATATCCTCTGGAGTCATCAAAATCTGATTATACCCAGAAAAACCATCCATGAAGGATAACATCGGATGCCCTGCAGTGCTATCAACCAGCATATCAATGTGTGGAAGGGGAAAATCATCCTTAGGGCTGGCCTTATTCAGATCTCGAAAGTCAACACAAACTCTAACCTTGCCGTCCTTTTTGGGAATAGGGACGACATTAGCCAGCCACTCAGGATACTCAACCACTGACAAGAAGCCAACACTGAGTTGCTTCTGAATTTCTTCCTTAACCTGCAAACTCCATCGAGGGTGTAGTCTCCTCAATTTCTGCTTAACGAGCCTAGCATGTGGTAAAATGGGCAGGTGATGCTGCACTATGGTGGGGTCAAGGCCCGGCATGTCCTCATATGACCATGCAAATACATCCAAGTATGACCTAAGCAGGTCAATCAATCTACTCCTCTCATCAGGAGATAGAGAAGAGCCAATCCTAATCTCCCTGGGCTGATCTGGTGCCCCAAAATCTATAAACTCTGTGCTACTAGAAATGGGTGTGACTTTCCTATCCTCTGTATCAGAATCCAACTCTAACTGACCACCCAGTGGGTCATCTGTATCTCCCACATCATCAACATCATATATATGTGTCGTGGGTGTTGGTGGTGCAATCAAAGGAAAATGTTGTGACACATTCAAGTACTCGAAAATACTCATATCATTATTACCATCAGAAATATCATCAAAGCGGGTGACAAACCCGAACATAGTGTCAAAAGAAAGAGGTGGGTCCACAGAGTCGGACGCTCCCTCAACAGAAGCAAAATAAGAAGTAACGACATCAAGGACTCACTCATCATCAAGTACGGAAACTCCAGATATGTTAAAAGCCGAAAGGGGCCCGCGTGGGGCTGCATCAAGGATACGACCAATGCCTATAAAATCCATATCATTAGTGTAGGCATCAGGAATAGAGTCATCCTCATTAGTCTCGAGTACAAAAACTCCGAACATGTCGAAAACAGTATGGGGCCTATGTGGCGCTGCATCGAAGATACGACCTATGCCGATCATGTCCATCTCGTCAGTGCCATATCCCAAATCCATAGGTAGGTCATAATCAAGGACCTCCTCGGGGAAACACATAGAGAACATACTAGCTCGGTCCGGTGATGGGGGTGTGACTATCATGGCACCAGGTGCCTCAGTAGTCCCGGTGTGCAAATGAATCTGACCCAGGGCCTGCTGGATGTCCTGAATCCCAACTGTCTCTGGAATGTGAACAGTCCCCTCTGTGTGAGGTGTATGCTCTGAACCCCTAATGAAGTAGTCGGCCAACTGGAAGGTGTATGGGTGGAGGGGATAATCAAATGGAATGCCAGACATGCGAGCCCTCACCCTATCCCTGTACAGTTGTGACATATAACGTGCATCAGCCTCTGTGGGTATGTAACCTAATCCGTAGGGCGTGTCGTGATCAACTGTGAATGTAAACTCGTGGGGCCCCTGTTGGCGGCGACCCAATCCCATACCAGGCAAATAAGACATGCCTTTCATCATGCTGAGCACCAAAGTGCTGTTGTGCTGGTCAAATGACATAGGTACCATATCTCTATTGCCATCATCTAAGCTGACAACCTGAACCTCATCGAACATAAACCCGGTCAAATGTAAGTCATCCTCACTATGACTGATATGTACTACTGGCTCAGACGAAGTGATAATATCTCTATCAGGCTGTATCGTGATAATGCGCCCCTCGTGTATGAACTTCACCTTCTGATGAAGGGAAGATGGTATAGCACCGACCTCATGAATCCACGGGCGGCCAAGAAGCAGGTTAAAGGATGATTGAATCCTCAAAACCTGAAATACTATGGAGTAACTAACTGGCCCAATCATGACATGTGTACTGAGTGTACCCATAACTGTCCTCTGAGTCCCATCATAAGCTCTAACAGTCTGTGTAGAAGGCCCAAAATCATTTGGTGAAAACCCAAGCGCAATGGCAGTAACCAATGGACAAACGTTCAGGGTAGAGCCGTTGTCCAATAGAATAGACGGCACCCGACGGCTTAAACAAGCAACATCAATGAATAAAGGTTGAACATGATTTGATCCCTCTGGTGGCAAGTCATCATCAGAAAACACTATACATGTAGCTCTATCAGCTGTCAACATGTGAATAAGCCCCTCTTGGGTAGTAGCAGTGTCAACT
The DNA here is from genome assembly GCF_030704535.1 of Vitis vinifera. Classification (NCBI taxonomy): domain Eukaryota; kingdom Viridiplantae; phylum Streptophyta; class Magnoliopsida; order Vitales; family Vitaceae; genus Vitis; species Vitis vinifera. The sequence goes on along the minus strand of NC_081805.1, from coordinate 14,297,731 downwards.
CTAATCTGGCCAAGGGCTCTGACTAATGCATCTCTGTGTGTACTAGATGAGGCCAAAAGGCTCCAAATGGATATGCGAGCCTGAGTAGTGCGTAGCTGGCGTAATATCTCATCATCTTCTCTCTGAACCTCATCTCTAGCAGCTATACCAACAAATGGCCTGTCAACGGGTGGAGGTTGTGCTACCCTTCCACTCCGTGTAACTATCTGAACATCTCTATGAGGGGGCCTATATTCCTCTGGGAATAGAATGAAGGGTGTCATAGGTGGCACATGCTGTAAGTATACCGGTGCTACTGGAGGCGGCCCATAAATTCTGTCCGGGGTCAAACTGAATGGCCTGGGGATCTGCTGTCTAGGTATATATCCAACAAAATCTGACTTCTCATATAGATTGATCTGCTGAGGAGCCTCTCCATCCCAACCCATCATAAATATCTCATCCCCTGTAAACTTAATCAAATGTACCCCTTCCGGGGGTGGAGGTACTGCTCTAGTGTCATGAGTAGGTAGCGGGTCTGTGGCTACACCCGAGCGCCCCAAATCAACCAAGCCCTGATCAATCAAATCTTGAATGGCATGTCTCAGTGCTGAACAACTGTCTGTATCATGGCCTGCTCTCTGATGGTAGGCACAGTGAAGGTCTGTCCTGAATCCTGGGGGGGTAGGCTGTAGTGGTGGTCTAGGCGGTAGTGGGGCAATCAGTCCCCCCTTAACCAATCTCTGAAAAGCTCAGCTCAGTGGCATCCCAAGCTGTGTGAACTGTCTAACTGGCCTCGGTGGAGGCGGTGCTCTATACTGATGATGGAACTGCATAGGCGGCCTCTGGGGTGCCTGTGTAGCATATACCGGCTGTGGTGGCGGATGTAGATAAGTAGGCCCTATTGGCCTAATGGGAGCAATTGGTCTGTACTGATCATGCTGTATCATCTGATAAGGAGTGCCTAAAAACTGACTCTAAAACGGATGACGACGTGAAGACCGGTGTCCTGTCATGCCAATAGTACCAACATCTGAGGGCCTGGGGCCTGATCCCGACTTCTTCCCCTTTGAGTCTGAATGGGAAGAATCTGCCCATAAACCTCTAGATATACCCTCCTCAATGCCATAGAGGGCCTGCACTAATGAGCCAAAGTCTGTCTGAGGGAAGCCCATGAGATGCCTAGCAAAGCGGGGCTGAAGGCTGCGCATAATCATACTGATCTGATCGCTCTTTGAAGGTCTATCAATAATATGTGCTATCTTCTCCCTCCAACAGGAGATGAATGAAGTGATTGTCTCATCCAGCCCCTGCCTAAGGGCCTCTAACTCCCTCCGGGATACATCCACTATAGTATTGAAAGAATACTGTATAAGAAACTCTTGTCCCAAATCAGCCTATGTCCTACGTCTCGAAGGGTCCAATGAGGCAAACCAACACTGAGCAGCACCACTCAATGACAGAGGGAATAACATAATCATTTGTGCCTCATCCAGTCTATGCACGCGCATAACAGTGCTGTATAACTGCAAGTGAATATGGGGGCACCCTATCCCCGTGTATCTCTCAATGTCTGGCATGCGGAACTCAACAAGCAAAGCTGCTACTGGCATATCATCATATCCATCCCAACCCATAATCTTATCGGAAACATGTAGTGATCTCATCCTCTGCTCAATCTTATCAATACGAGCCTGGGTATCATCAACAATCTGTGTCGGTGCCACAACAGAATGCGGCGTAGTCTCAGTCTGACCATGCAACACAAATGCTCCAGCCTGGGGAGCTGACTAAACCGATGGTGGTGGTGGTGGTGGAACTATGTAGTCCTGCTGTATAGTAGGTCCAGATGGCCCAGATGGTGGTGGTGGTGGTGGTAGTGTGGTAGAGTCATGCAGGGTGCTCCCTAGAATCGGCAATGGCTGGGCCTGGTGCCCATCAATCCTCTGACCCAGTCCTAAGATAGCGTCTCTAAGTGACGCCATGGTATCGGTAATCTCAGCCAACTGGTCAACGGTAGCGTACTGAGGGTCTATATCTCTATGATCTGGTATCTGCTCTAATTGGCTGGGTGAATCCGATCCTCTAACTAGTCTATCTCCAATCCGGATCCAAGCTCGGGAACCCAGGTCGATCTCAATCCATAATCCTACAAAAGGAAAGGGGGACGTCAGTCCCCGTGACTATCAATCCTGAAATCAAACTAGGAACGTATAACTAAAATCTTCCAAGAGAATGAACTGACACGTGATGTCAATAGCTAAACTGATATACGGTTCCACAGGCAGGAACGGGATTCTGACATGGTGATACCTCAGGGGTAATGTGGCTCAAAAGTAAAAAAAAAAAAAAAGAGAAAAGGCAAGTCCTAAAAGACTAGATGACTGTACCCACAGGGATACGCAACCTAAGGTCCTAACTAACAATCAAAGTGACATGCTGGCCACGCATGTATCCATGAAATCCAGCTCAGGGCTATACAGGTCTTCATTGCTTAGATATCCATCTTTTCCATAGTGCTCCCAAACATCGATATAGCTCTTATGCTAGACCCTATTCCAAACCCCTAGCTTGGTCGAAGGCGAACAATTGGGAATGACTCCCAAGAAACACAAGAAATCCATGAGGAATAGTTGACCAAGACTAGTGATTCGGAAGTAAGGGGATACACACGTGCCCCACAAACACAAGCAGCAAGCAGTCATGCAAGGGAAGGAGCAGTCATACAGCAAATAGTCATGCACAAAGAGATAGCCTACCACACATCTACACACAATCTAATCATCTAAGTCTAATCCCAAATGTCATAGCTAGATACCAATCAACAATGAGCAAGCAAGCCAGAATCCAACAGGTGAACACACAAGTAACAACACATCACAGGTGCAAGCCACATACCAGCCAACTACATGATCATCAGTCATCTATGTAGCCTAAGAGTCTACTTATCAATGAACCATGTGCTCTGATATACCGAACTCAAGTTCAAGCTTGATCCTCTTATGAAACCAGAGATTCTAGGTTCGATCCCCAGCGGAGTCGCCAATTTGTGGACCCTCACCCGATCCACCGGACCGATGCGACTCGCTTTTAAAAGAAAAGAAAGAAATGAAAAAGTTGGTGTTTTCCAGTTTTGAAAAACCCGCCCCCGGTGAGGAATGGTGTTGTTTGGAGTCGCCACTTACTTTTTATTTTTGTTTTTAAAATGGGGAAAATTAAGTAAGAACAAAAACCCCTAATGACCCTAGTATGAAAAAAGCGGTCTACGAAAACTAGATTATGGGTCCGGGGATCAGGTTACCCGTTGGGAAGGTACCTCATGCGAGGTAGCACCCCTCTAGGCCCGAAACTCGGTCTCTACTAATGAATTGGGTATGTGGGAGCATATGGGTCAAAGGTCAAATGAAACCCTAGGCTAAATAGATGTCATGAATCACACAATCCTAATTGGTATTTGGCATGCATATGAATTCAACCAAACAAAACAATGGGTGCGTACCTGTGGTCCTTAGCCAAGCGTTGCATAAAAGGTCAGCCAAACACAGATAAACACATAACAAACATTCAAGATTAAGCACCATGCATGCATATGAATTCAACAACCAAAGCCAACGATGCGTACCTGTGGTCCCTATCCAAGCGCTGCAGCAGAGGGTGAGTCAGTCACGCAACATGTATTCAAAATCAAGCATCAAAGCTTGTGCCAAAAAGGAAGATAGCTGGTTGAAATGAGGTAAGGAACTCCCCAAATGTCATACAAATCGAACTAGACTCATCTAGACCACACCACCCATAACTTCAAAATTGTCCATACTAACTGAAATCAAACACTGACTTAAACCTTCAAGATGGATCACAAGTGCCCTATAGCAAATGGGTTTGAGCCCCCATGGATAAGGGCTCGAAAAATGCCAAAATCGAGGGTTACCTAAAGTCCTCCAGCAAAACAGGTTGAACTGGTTCTCAACTGGTACAACCTATTGAGAAGAATTCCCAAATTTTTCTAGAAAACTCCTAAATGAGTGAGGATTCAAAAAAAAGAAACGACACTCAATCCCGAGCCTGGATGAGTGAGAACCAGACAAAGAAAGGCAGGTGTTCCTCATGGCTGACAGAGGCAGCCAGCTATGGTGCTGAACCGGTTGAACCGGTTCCCAACCAGTTCATCCGGTCGATAAAAAATCCCAAATTTGGTCAGAAAGTTCCTAAGTGATTAAGGAAGCAAACAAAAGAAACAGTTCTCAATTCCGAGCCCGGATGAGTGAGAACCAGACAAAGAAAGACAAGTGTTCCTCATGGCTGATAGAGGCTGCCAGCTATGGTGCTGAACAGGTTGAACAGGTTCCAAACCGATTTAGCCAGTTGGTAAAAAATCCCAAATTTGGTCATAAAGTTCCTAAGTGATTAAGGAAGCAAACAAAAGAAACGGTTCTCAATTCCGAGCTCGGATGAGTCAGAACCAAACAAAGAAAGGCAAGTGTTCGTCATGGCTGATAGAGGCTGCCAGCTATGGTGCTGAACCGGTTGAACCAGTTCCAAACTGGTTCAGCCGGTTGGTAAAAAATCCCAAATTTGGTCAGAAAGTTTCTAAGTGATTAAGGAAACAAAAAAAAGAAACGGTTCTCAATTCCGAGCCCGGATGAGTGAGAACCAGACAAAGAAAGGCAAGTGTTCCTCATGGCTGACAGAGGCTGCCAGCTATGGTGCTGAACCGGTCGAACCGATTCCAAGCCGGTTCATCCTGTTGGTAAAAAATCCCAAATTCGGTCAGAAAGTTCCTAAGTGATTAAGGAGGCAAAAAAAAGAGACGGTTCTGAATTCCAAGCCCGGATGAGTGAGAACCGGACAAAGAAAGGCAGGTGTTCTTCATGATTGACAGAGGCAGCCAGCTACGGTGCTGAACCGGCTGAACCGGTTCCAAACCTGTTCAGCCGGTTGGTAAAAAATCCCAAATTTGCTCAAAAAGTTCCTAAGTGATTATGGAAGCAAAAAAGAAACGGTTCTCAATTCCGAGCCCGGATGAGTGAGAACCAGACAAAGAAAGGCAAGTGTTCTTCATGGCTGACAGAGGCAACCTGCTATGGTGCTGAACCGGTTGAACCGGTTCCAAACCGGTTCAGCCGATTGGTAAAAAATCCCAAATTTGGTCAGAAAGTTCCTAAGTGATTGAGGAGGCAAAAAAAAGAGACAGTTCTCAATTCCGAGCCCGGATGAGTGAGAACTGGACAAAGAAAGGTAGGTGTTGTTCATGGCTGACAGAGGCAGCCAGCTATGGTGCTGAACCGGTTCATCCGGTTGGTAAAAAAAATCCAAAATTCAGTCAGAAAGTTCCTAAGTGATTAAGGAAGCAAAAAAAAAAAAAAAACGGTTCTCAATTCCGAGCCCAGATGAGTGAGAACCAAACAAAGCAAGGTCAGATGTTCCTCGTGACTGACAGAGTCAACCAACCATGGTGCAAAATTGAAAACGATGAATGAATTAAACTTGAGCCTAAACGTGATTCTAACACATCAAGAAAACAATCATCCTCAACAGTAATCCTCAACCATTCATAACCAATCAACAAAAAACATGTGTGGCCTTTATTATCCACACCCAAGCAATACAATCTTCACATCAAAGGAAATAAAAGAGGATGAGAAAGAAGAAAAAGCATACGAAGACGATGAAGATGACCTGTAGGTAAAAAAAATTCAGCATACTTACCTCAGAATCTCCACCAAATATGATCCATGTACGCTGATGATGACTTCCAGAAACCGAGACGCTGTAGCTTTCCTCCACGCTCTCAACTCAGAAGATGCTCCCCACCCTCTGTTTTTCTCACCAACAAAATATCCCCTCTCTCAAAAATGCCAAAAGGTCATTTGCTCTCCTATCCTCTCACCTTTTATACTCATACCCCTCTCAGCATTTGAGCCTCCTGGGTTCCTTCCCCTTCAGCACCAAAATCCCCTTCATCAGCATGGGAACCACACCCCTCATTACTCCTCTTAAACTTACAAGGCCAGCTCACTCCTTCAGTTTTCAGCTTGCTTCACCACCAAGAATCCATATGGATTCGTGGTGGGCTGCAAGGAACCCAAACCAAGGCCCAAAATGGACCCACAACATTTCCCAAAACCGATCTGGAGCTTACGGGCCTGAGCCATGTAGGATTTGGGCCTCAAAATTACTAGAATTAGTGTTTTACCTCAGCTGACTCAATGAACCGGGTGAACCGGCCGAACCGGATGCCAACTGGTCGAACCGATGGAAAAAAATTCTGAAAATTTGACAGAATGTTCCTAGTAGAGTAAGGAATCCATTAAAAAAATGGTGCATGATTCCAAGTTCGGAAGAGGGAGATATGAGCAAAACAATTACCAAAAATCAGTGTTCTACACCAGCTGACTCGATGAACCGGCTGAACTGGCTACCAACCAGCCGACCGGTTGCAAAAAATTTTGAAAATTTTACAGAATGTTTCTGGAAGAATAAGGAATCCATAAAAAGAAACGGTTCTTGATTCTGAGTTTGGATGAGGGAGATACGATCAAAACAAGCTCGAGTGCTCTGAACCTCAACATGCCCCTATAAACCCCAACTAAGCTAAAACATCGGGATGACCCCACTTCCTTCCTATAGCGTGATGTGAACGACTAGGAAAATGGCCATGGTGACCCTCAAAAATGAACCACATATGCACCACAATGGACCACAGACAAACCCACACGAGGCTCGGACACCGACTAAGCCCAAAAGGGGCCCTAGTGGTGCCATATGCGAACGATGGGTGGATGTGACACCCGAAGGATAAATGCTAGTGTCGAGGGACAAAATTGAGGGTCTACACTCTTAACAACTCAATGTTGTGGATGACAAAAATAACACTGGTCATGAGCTTATGCCTCCAAATTCTATGAACAACTTAGGGTTTTGGTTGACATGAAAGAGTCTAGGTCATGAGCTAAAGGTTGTAGATTCCATACACAGGTTTGGGTTGTCAATCACATGAGAGACTCTAGGTTGTGAGTTAAGGGCTCTAGATGCTATAAACAACTCAGGGTTGTGGATGACATGAACGACTTCAGGTTATGAACTCAGGGTTTTAGATGCTTTGAACAACTCAGAGCTATGAACTACTCAAGTCTGTGGATGACAATAATGACTTCGGGACATGATCACAAGGCTCTAAATGTTATAAAATTCTCATGGTGCTAGTTGACTTGAGCGACTCTGGGTCATGAGCTCAAGGCTCTAGATGTAACGTACACTCTAGGTTATGGTTGACATGAATGACTTTGGGTCGTGAGCTCATGGCTTTAGATGCTATGAAAAACTTAGGGCTATGGATGACATGAATGACTTTAGGTCTTGAGCTCAATCCTCTAGATACTATGAATAACTCAGGGTTATGGTTGACTTGAACGGTTCCTGGTCGTGAGCTCAAAGGTCTAGGTTATATGAACTGCCTAAGGTTATTGATGACATGAACTACTCTGGACCATGAGTTCAAGGCTCTAGATGCTTGTAGACCCTCAATTTTGTCCTTCGATGCTTGCATTTATCTTAAGGGTGTCACATGCACCCAATTTTTTTCGTATGGCACCGCCATGGCCCCCTTTTGGGCCTGATCAATTTTCGAGCCTTGTGTAGGTTCATCTATGGTCCAATGTAGTGTGAGTGTGTAGTTTATTTTGGAGTGCCGACATGGCCAATTCCCTAGTTGTTCACATCATGCTAAAGGAAGGAAGTAAGGTATCCCCAAAACTTCAGTCCAGTTGGAGTTCATAGGAGCAGGTTCGAATACGAAGCACTTGGGCTTGTTTCAATCATATCTCCCTCATCCAAACTCGGAATCATGCACCGGTTTTTTTATGGACTCCTTTTTCTTCAAGGAATATTCTATCAAAATTTCAATTTTTTTTCTCAACCGACTCGACCGGTCCCCAAAGTTTTAGTTCAGCCAGAGTTCATTGGAGCATGTCTGAATTCAAAGCACTTGGGTTTGTTTCGATCATATTTCCCTCATCCGAACTCGGAATAGCGTACCATTTTTTTATGGACTCTTTATTCTTCAAGGAACATTCTATCAAAATTTCAAAAAATTTTCTCAACTAGCTCGACCAGTCGCCAAAGTTTCAGTTCAGCCAGAGTTCATTGGAGCATATATGAATTCAGAGCACTTGGGCTTGTTTCGATCATATCTCCCTCATCCAAACTCAGAATCGCGTACCGTTTTCTTTATAGACTCCTTATTCTTCAAGGAATATTCTCTTAAAATTTCAAATTTTTTCTCAACCGACTCAATCTGTTGGCAACCGGTTCATTGGGCCAGCTTATATAGAGCACTGATTTTGGCGATTTTGGAGCCCAAATCCTACATGGCTCAGGCCCATAAGCTACATATCGGTCTTAGGAAATATTTTGGGCCTTGGTTTGAGTTCCTTGCAACCCACCATGAATCCATATGGATTCTTGGTGGTGAAGCAAGGGAGTAAATGTGGAGAGAGTAGCTCACCTCGTGGACTATGAGAAGTGTTTATGGAGCTGGTTTTCAGGGTTGATGGGGGCAATTTCCATAGATGAATGAGGGAAAAAGAAAGGTGGAAGTGGGAGGAGCAGGGGTTCTATTATAAAAAGCCAAAATGGAAAGAGACAAGGACCTTTCCTTTGCTTTTTTGTTTTTTCTGGGGAAAAAAACTCGATCCAAGTTTGGTGAGGGAAAATAACAGAGTATGGAGAAGGTTTTGAGCATATGAGAAAGTTCTAGGTGCACATGAAGTGAGCAAAGAGAGAAGGGAGTAATGAACTCTTGATTGGTGAGGACTTGAAGGAAAGGCAGCCTTGAAGCCAAGTAGATTTCTGCTTGAGAGGAAAACAATCTGGTAAGCTTTATGGATGCTCTTGATATGTAACTGTTGCATGGTTTCATTTTTTATGTTTGTTGTGGATGTCTCATTTTGGGTTGGTTCTGATTAGGAATGGGGTGGGGGGGAGGGAAGTGACCTACTTTTGATGTATGAGTAATAGGGTCACGACCTTCATTAGTTTTGGTTTTGGTTAAAGGTCATTATGACCTCCTGATTGTTAAGGGAAGGATTCTTATGGTCTTGTAGATTTGGATTGAGGAACTTCTTAGATGCTAGATTCAGGTGGCTATGTTGGTATGGGCATTTCTGCCATTTAGTTTTTCTTGAAACCTCCCTTGCTTGGTATTGAGAAAGGGTCTCCATGACCTTCTCTACTTTTTTAATTTGGGACTACCCATCAATAATCTGGACTTAAACCCTAGGTCTTGCGGCTACATATAGAGGTTTCATGTGGCTGAAATTTTGGTTTGCTTCTTGGTGATTTGAGTAGCTGCATTGGGGGGGCTTTAGGTGGCTGAATTTCAGCTAGATTCATAGGCTATGGGAGGCTGAAATTTCAGTTTGTTCCATGGGATTTAAGTAGTTGTAGGTGGGAGGCTTCAGGTGAATGAAATTTCAATTTGGTTTCAAGGGATTTAGGTAGCTGCATGTGGATATCCGTGTGGCCGAATTTTCAGTTGGGTTTCTTGAGTTCAAGGGGCTACATTGTTGGTTGATTAATGAGCTCTGTGGCCTTAGTTTTAATAAGGTTGGGTGGCTCGGGTTTGGCCTTCTACAAGGAACATGTTGCATTGTTTCGACCAGTTCTCCCTCATCCTAGCTCGGAATTGAACACTATTTTTTTTTTTTTGGTTTCCTTACTCTTTGAGGAATTTGATGGTAAAGTTTCAGAATTTTTCTCAATCGTTTGAACTAGTTGGGAACCAATTCAATAGGTTCTACTAGGCAGCCCCATTTTATAAACACATTGCATTGTTTTAGTCGGTTCTTCCTTATCCAGGCTAGGAATTGAGCGCTGTTTTTTTTTTTGGTTGGATTCCTTATTCTTTTAAGAATTTGCTGGTAATATCTTTGACTGATTACAAATTCAACTTGCAAAATCAAAATTCAAACTTGCAAAATGGACAATTCAAACGTGCGAAATCCACCTGTGCAATCTCAGATATTTGCAACCGACTCAGTTAGATTTTTTCTCAAGATATTTTGTGTAAATTTCTATTTTCTCCTTGTAATCAGTCAAAGATATTATTGGGATATTTCTTAGAAAATGTCTTCTCTATATATATCTTTGAACCAATGTAAAGAAACAACGAATCCATCATGTAATCAACGATAGTAAGAAATATATTTTACAAAGCACTTGCTCTGTTTTTCCTTCATATTTTTGTTTTCTCGTTATTTTTATTTCTAGCAAAACAAGCTCTGAGGATGTTTCCTCAAAGAATGAGTGGCTAGGCTTTTTATCTCTTGGAGTGAAGAAAGTCGGGTAAGTTTCCAAATGCAAAAATTGGAAGTTTTGTTGTTTCAGCTTTTAATGAAGAGAAAGTGTGACCTATTAATGGTTTTTATCTTTTTAGTTAACTTAAAACGCCTTAAAATCACTTGGTCCAACACTTGGTAAGGCAAGTGGTCTCCGTCCATTGAGATACACTAGTTTATCTCTTGTGAGCCTTTGGGAGGTGGTTTAAAGGTAGGATTTTCTCTAATAGCCAACACTTGGTAAGCTGTTGGACTTCAAGGAGACATCCATTAGTTATCTCTTGCGAGCTTTTGACGAGTAATCCAAGGTTAAAGATCACCTTGAATGGAAAAAGCTAGGTGAGAGGTATGATCCATTGCAAGATGCATCAGTTACAGGGATTTAGTGTTTAAACCCATTAAGGGGAAGCATCTGTACCACACCGGTTTGGGAAATAACTATGTGTTAAATCCCCAATGCGAGGAAAAGATTCAAGTGACCGGAACTCTCTTTTTGTATTAGGAGCCTGAGCCTAGTGATTTGAAACTCCAAGAAACACTTTTCTTTGTAATTAAAATCAATTACTATTTTTGGTTAGCTTAAAACCAAGCCTTTTTCAACCAACGTTTATGTTTTCTTTTAAGGCTAACCTTGAAATGAAAAAACCCCAATTCAGCTTTGAATTAATATCAACTGTGAAGTGAAAACCCATCCCAGTGAATGATCCTAGAGCCACTATGCTATGCTAGCTGAGGCTATCCTAGTACATGGTGTAATAGGTTATAAATTTTGTTGATTACTCCCGTCTGAGGACCAAAATCAAGGTACACCAGCTGGGCACGAATCAAATGGCGCCACTGCCGAGGACCATTGAGAGGACATGAATCAGTTGATACACCAATTGGGAATGAATCATCCATCTAACCCCTTTCTGATTAGGATTTATGTGGCTCAAGGAGGTTGATTTCCTCCTTTTCTTGCTTGAATGGCTTAATGAATGGTTTGAGACGATGGGCATTGACTTTAAAAGTGTCTGTGCTGTTGGAATTCAGTAATTTCACCATTCCATTGAGATGCACTTGGAGACCATTGAAAAGGCCTATCCACCTTGACTTCAGCTTCCCTGGAAAGATATGGAGCCTTGAGTCATACAGTAAGATTCTTTGTCCTTTCTGGAATTCTTTGTTGGAGATTAACTGATCATGCCACCTCTTCATCCTCTGTTTTGCAACTTTGGAATTGATATAGGCATCATTTCTTAATTCCTCCATCTCATTAAGGTCTAAGCACCTCTTTGCCTCGGCTCTGATCAAGTCCATGTTTACCTTCTTGACTGCCCACCAAGCCTTATATTCAACTTCCACAGGGAGATGACATGCTTTACCATAGACTAGGCGATAGGGAGACATGCCAAGAATAGTCTTGTAAGCTATTGTATATGTCCATAATGAATCATGGAGCTTAATAGACCAATCTCTTCTACTCGTGTTCATGACCTTCATCAATATATTCTTGATTTCCCTGTTTGCTAGCTCAACTTGCCCGGAAGTCTGAGGATGATAAGGTGTAGCTACCTTATGCTTCACCCCATACTTGGCTAATAGGGTTTCAAACGGCTTGTTGCAAAAATGAGTACCTCTATCACTGATTATAGCTTTGGGCACCCCAAGTCTGGAGAAGATGTTCTCTTTAAGAAACTTGAGAACCACCCTATGATCATTGTGTTTACAGGGGATTGCCTCAACCCATTTAGAAACATAGTCCACCCCCACCAAGATATAAGAGTTACCAAAAGACATTGGGAAAGGTCCCATGAAGTCAATGCCCCAAACATCAAAGAGATCAACTATTAGAATGGGGTTCATAGGCATTTCATTTCTTCTTGTTAGCTTCCCGAGCCTTTGGCATCTATCACAGCTTCTACACATGGTGTGGGCATCTTTGAAAAGTGATGGCCAACTAAACCCTGATTGCAATACCTTCATGGCTATTTTCTGGGAGGCAAAGTGGCCTCCACATGCACTCTCATAGCAATGGCTGAGGATTCCTTGTTGCTCTTCTTTAGGGACACACTTCCTTATTATTTGATTTGCACAATACTTGAAAAGAAAAGGCTCTTCCTAATAATAGGCATGAATCTTTGCAAAGAAGTGTTTCCTGTCTTGTGCTTTCCACTCACTTGGAACTTCACCAGTAACTAGATAGTTAGCAATATGAGCATACCAAGGAGTTTTTTCTAGCAACATAAGTGATTCCTCTGGAAAGTCATCATTAATAGGTAAGACATGGGAATTGTGTGCTATAGCCAACCTTGAAAAGTGGTCAGCTACCACATTCTCCACTCATTTCTTATCTCTGATTTGGAGATCAAACTCTTGTAGTAAGAGAATCCATCTAATCAACCTTCCTTTTGCATCTTGCTTTGTTAATAAATACTTCAAGGTTGAATGGTCAGTGAAAACAATGATGAAAGACCCTACTAGATAAGCACAAAACTTGTCTAAGGCAAACACTACAACTAACAATTCTTTCTCTGTAGTTGTGTAGTTCCTTTGAGCTTCGTTCAATGTCTTGCTTGCATAGTAGATCACATAGGGCTTTCCATCTTCTCTTTGGCCAAGTAGAACTCCTATAGCAAAGTCACTGGCATCACACATCACTTCAAAGGGTAATTTCTAGTTAGGAGCCCTCACTATTGGAGCAGTTGTCAAGAATTGCTTCAGTTGATCAAAACTCCTTTGACATCTCTCATCCCATACAAACTTCACATCTTTAGCCAAAAGTTCACAAAGAGGCTTTGAAAGCTTAGAGAAATCTTTTATAAACCTCCTGTAGAACCCTGCATGGCCAAGGAATTGCCTTACTCCTTTTATAGTTGTTGGGGATGGCAATTTGACAATAAGTTCCACCTTTGCTTTATCAACTTCAATGTTTTTCTCGGAGATGATATGGCCAAGGACAATTCCTTGTTGTACCATAAAATGGCATTTCTCCCAGTTGAGCACCAAGTCCTTTTCAATGCATCTGTTCAGAACCGCTTCGAAGTTGACTACGCATTCTTCAAATGTACCTCCATATATGGTGATGTCATTCATGAAAACCTCCATAATTCGCTCCACCATATTACTGAATATACTTAGCATACATCGTTGGAATGTTGCAGGTGCAGTACATAAACCAAAAGGCATTCTTCTGTAGGCATATGTTCCAAATGAACATGTGAAAGTGGTCTTCTCTCGATCTTCAACATCAATTTCAATTTGAAATTACCCGGAGTAGCCATCCAAGAAACAATAGAAAGGATGGCTAGAGACTCTCTCCAACACTTGATCAATAAATGGCAATGGAAAATGATCCTTCCTTGTCACATAATTCAATTTTCTATAATCAATACACACCCTCCAACCTGAAGTGAGGCATGTAGCAACTTCTTCTCCCTTTTCATTTTGAACCACCATGATCCCTGACTTCTTTGATACCACTTGAGTAGGACTCGCCCAAGGGCTGTCAGATATGGGGTAAATAATACCTGCTTGAAGTAGCTTCAGAACCTCAGCTCGCACCACCTCTTGCAAATGAGGATTCAATCTTCTTTGAGGTTGACAAATTGGTTTAGCGTCTTCTTCCATGTATATATGATGTGAACAGACCAAAGGACTGATGCCTTTCAAGTCAAATATTTTCCATCCTATTGCTTTCTTACACCTCTTGAGAACTTCAAGTAGAGACATCTCCTGAGGAGTAGTAAGAGATGAAGATATAACAACAGGGCATTGTTTATTCTCTTCTAGGTATGTATATTTCAACTCTGTGGGCAGAGGCTTCAGATTGAGCTTTGGGGTCTCTTCCTTAGCAGCTTCTTGTGCCTCCTCTTTATTGAACAAAGGTAGAATTTCTTTTCTCCTCCTCCAACCTTGTAGAGTAGCAAGCACATCAGAGGCTTCAGGCAACCCTTCGTCAAGATCCCTAAGACTTTCATTCAACTTGTCTTGCATTTTTTTATTACAGTGCTCCTCCACTAGAGTGTCAATAATGCACATCTCTTTTGGACCTTCTTCTTCTTTCGGAGTGATTAGCTTTTTAAACATATAGAAGATATTGAGCTCCAGTGTCATGTTACCAAACATGAGTGGCATGAGTTCATTCCTACAATTTATAATTGCATTTGATGTAGCAAGGAATGACCTTCCAAGGATGATAGGAACATAATTCGTTTCCTTGATAATTGGGTCTGTGTCAAGAACAACAAAGTCTATTGGATAGTAGAAATTATCAACTTGAACTAAGACATCTTCAATTATCCCCCTTGGAATTTTCACTGATCTATCTGCTAGAGATAGAGTGATTGATGTTGGCTTTAATTCACCTAGTCCCAATTGCTTGTAGACAGAGTATGGTAGCAAATTCACACTTGCTCCCAAGTCTAACAAAGCTTTCTCTGCTACTTTTCCTCCAATCATGATTGAAATGGTAGGAAAACCCGGATCTTTGTACTTCAAAGGAGACTTGCATTGTATGATAGCACTTACTTGCTCAGTCGAAAAGGCTTTCTTGTTTACATTCAACCCTCTTTTGATAGTACATAACTCCTTTAGGAATTTTGCATATGTTGGAACTTGTTTAATCATATCCAGCAATGGGATATTGACTTTCACTTGTCTCAATACTTCAAGAATTTCTGATGCATTTCTGATTCTCTTTTTCCCATGCAAAGCTTGAGGAAAAGGTGGAGGTGTGTGTTTCTTCATCACATCTCCTTTGATAATTACTTTCTCCAAATTTGCATTCACTATTGAATCATGGTCCTCTTTCCCTTCACTAGTATCTTTCTTTTTTCCTTTGGTTTATTCCCTCTTCTCTGTTTCTTCTTCTTCTTCCTCTTCAACATGTGGCTTGGGTGTTGGCAGCTCAACCTTTTTACCACTCCTTAGAGTGACCAAAGCTTTAACATCTCTCACCTATGAAGACTCTCCCTCATGAGTTTCCACTTCATGGATACCCTTAGGGTTTTGGTGAGGTTGAGAAGGAAATCTACCCTTCTCTTGCATTAGTGAGCCTTGAGATTGAATATTGGAGATTATCTATCTTCTGAGATAAGTCATTTTGCATCCCATGCATCATTTTATTCAATGTATTTTCTACACTGTCAATTCTTTGACTGAGTTGAGCATTGATGGATTTTTTATCTCCAACAACATCTCCCACAACCTTACTTAGATTCACTATTGCTTGTTCAAGATTTGAAGCTTGTTGAGATGGTTGAGCTAGCTGTTGGTACTGAGGCGCTCTTAGCTTTCAAGAGAAATTTGGATGGTTCCTCCAACTTGAGTTGTAAGTATTTCCATACGAAGCATTGTTGTTGGGCTTGAATTGTCCAATGACATTTGCTTGTTCTCCAAATATTTCCCTTGCAACTGGAATTGTAGGGCACTCCTCCACCAAGTGCTCATAAGATTGACAAAAAGGATAAGGCTTGACTTGCACTGGTGTTTCAGCAACAGCTTGCAATTTATGTATCTTTTTCAGTTCTAGCTCCTCCAATCTTCTTGTCATAGTTGCAAACTTTGCTTTCATATCAACATCTTCATTCAAGGTGTACATCCCAGCCTTAGCACTAAAGGCATTTGGTTGAGACTTCATCTTCCCCACTTCTCCTTTGTTCGGTTCATCCCATCCCCTTGAAACTTCAGCCACATAACTCAAGAAATCCATGGCTTCCTCCGGATTCTTGCTCATGAAATCTCCTCCACACATTGTCTCGAGGAGTTGCTTCATTGAGGAAGACATCCCATCATAAAAGTAACTCACCAATAGCCATGTATCAAAACCATGGTGAGGACAAGCATTGATGGCTTCCATGTATCTTTCCCAACACTCATATAATTTCTCATTCTCTTTAGCTGAGAAGTTTGAAATTTGCCTTTTCAAGCCATTTATTCTATGAGTAGGGAAAAATTTCTTGAGGAATTCAGCTTGCAAATCAGTCCAAGTATGAATACTCCTTGGCCTTAAAGAATTAAGCCAAATCTTGGCCTTATCCTTTAAAGTGAAGGGAAATAGCTTAAGCCTCATCAAGTCGATTGAAGCTCCTCCCTCTTGGAATGTATTACAAACATCTTCAAATTCCTTGATATGTGCATAAGGATTCTCACTTTCCATCCCATGGAAAGTTGGTAGAAGTGGAACAATATGCGGTCTAATCACTAGCTGCTCTGCAGGGGGCACCATACATGATGGTGCACTCATACGAGGTGGATGCATGTGGTCCCTCATTGATCTGAATGCATTGGGATTGTCCTGATGACCATGGTGACTATGCTGATCTTCAGGTGTAGCTTCCATGATGTTCAAGCTCAATTCCAATTCCTTGTTATGAGATGTTTCAAGTTTCACAAGCCTTCCTCCACTATCTCATATCCAATTTGGCATACACAACTAGTATCAACTATAACAAAAACAAAGAAACAAAAGAAAGAAAAAAAACAAGACTACAAAAAGACTAAAATTAACTAAAACTAAATAAAAAATTATGCTAAAATATGAACAAGTAAAAGAAACAATTAAAAGAGTTAGTAAAATGAAAGAAAAATCACCAAACTTGTGATGAAAATCACAAGTACTCTTAAAAGATAGTATCATTGTGAAGTTGGCACTTTCCCCGGTAATGGCGCCATTTGATTCCGTGCCTAGCTGGTGTACCTTGATTTTTGGTCCTCAGACAGGAGTAATCAACAAAATTTATAACCTATATCACTATGTATTAGGATAGCCTCAGCTAGTATAGCATAGTGGCTCTAGGATCGTTCACTGGGAAGGGTTTTCAACTTACTACTGATATTAATTCAAAGTTGAATTGATGATTTTTCATTTCACGATTAGCTTTAAAAGAAAACATAAACTTTGGTTAAAAATGATTGGTTTTAAGCTAACTAAAAATAAAGTAATGGAAATTACTTATAAAGAAAAGCGTTTCTTGGAGTTTTAGGATCACTGGGGTCAAGCTCTTCATACAAAAACAGAGTTCCGGTCACTTGAATCTTTTCCTCACATTAGAGAATTAACATATAGTTATTTCTCTAACTAGTGTGGTACAGATGCTTCCCCTCAATGGGTTCAAACACTAAATCCCTCTCACTGATTCATCTTGTAATGGCTCGTGCCTCTCACCTAGTATTTGTCATTCAAGGTGATCCTTAACCTTAGATTTCCCTTCTCAAGCACGCAAGAGATAACTAATGGATGTCTCCTTAGAGTCTAAAAGCTTACCAAGTGTTGGCAATTCTAGAAAATCCTACCTTCAAATCACCTCCCAAAGGCTCACAAGAGATAAACTAGTGTATCTCAATGGACGGAGATCACTTGCCTTACCAAGTGTTGGCCCAGGTGATTTAAAGGTGTTTTAAGTTAACTAAAAACATAGAAGCCATTAACGGGTCACACTTTCTCTTCATTAAAAGCTGAAACAACAAAACTTCCAATTTTGGCATTCGGCACCTTACCCAGCTACCTTAGCTCCAAGAGACAAAAAGTCGAACCACTCATTCTCTGAAGAAACATCCTTAGAGCTTGTTTGGCTAGTAAGAAAAATACAATCAAAGCGAGTAGGTAAGGTAGAGCAAAGCTCTGTATATTACTTCCTTCAAAACTATACAAAAGGTTGTCTCTGAGAACAAGCTCTTGAGATGTCTGTGTAAAGAAAATTACAAACTATATATATGAGGTTATTCACCCTTTGTTCTTACTTATTAACTAAGGAATCTTATGATTGGTGGATTACAAGGAGAAAATGAGGATTTAAACAACAAATATCTGAAGAAAAAAAATCTAAAAGTGTCGGTCGCAAATATCTAGAAGCACTTAGGAGGATTTCGCAGGCATGCAAGATGGGCTGTGAAATTTCGCAAGCTGAAGGTCTCCATTTCGCAGCCAAAGGCTTATTTCGCAGCTGCGAAATTGGCCTTCAGCTTGGTGTGATTGGCTTCCAATGGCTATAACTTCTTCATTCCAACTCCGATTTGTGCACCATTTGAAGTGTTTGATTTATGACTTCCCCAGCTTCGAAACGACATATAGTATGCATGAAATGGACTCCAGGAAGTACTCGAAATGTGTCCAATAGTTTCTATCCTCTTGAATTCTTCATGTTAGATTTCTCTCTTTACTTTCCCTCCTTGCATTCATGATTTGCTTTTGGCAAAGGATTAAAAAGCTTCAAAGATTGGGTTCTTCATGTAAATGAGCTTCCAATTGCTTTTCCATTGATTCTATAGAACTCTCCTCAATCTTGGATTACTTTGGTGATCAAAATACTATCAAAAACACCAAAACTTAACACAATTTGACTAGAAATGATTGCAAAGGTACTTAATATGCTAATTGAGTTAAAAGGTAATAAATACTACTCAAAAGTGTTTAAAAGAGTTAATTACAAGCTACAAAATAACTCTTTTTAAGTAGTAATCAAATCCCTTGGTGTACCATGAAATGGCATTTCTCTCAGTTAAGCACCAAGTCTTCCTCAATGCATCGGTTCAGAAAAGCTTCCAAGTTGATTAAGCATTCGTCAAACGTAGTTCCATATATGGTGATATCGTCTATAATATGCTCCACCATATCACTAAAAATGCTTAACATGCATATTTGGAATGTTGCAGGGGCTTTGCATAAGCCGAAAGGCATTCTTTTGTATGCGTAGGTTCCAAATGGACATGTGAAAGTGGTCTTCTCCTGGTCTTCAACATCAATTTCTATTTGAAAATACCCAGAGTAGCCATCTAAGAAATAGTAGAATGGATGGCCAAAGACCTTCTCAAGCACTTAATCAATAAACAGCAATGGGAAGTGGTCCGTCTTTGTTACAACATTCAACTTTCTATAATCAATACACACTGATTACTACCCAAAAAGTGCTATTTTACACCTTTAATGCATTATGTTTTAATCACTTTGGTGTAGTAGTTCTCCATATTTAGTCCAATTGGCATGTTAAGGACCTAGCAATGTCTTCTAATCATATTTGTGGCTAGTTTTAGTGTTTTGACATCTTTTTGGATCATTAAGACAAGCCAATCAAAGGAGAAAAGCAAAGAGAAGCAAGGAGGAAAACAGAGGACAGCAGCTACAGTCTTTGTTGGCACTTTTGGAGCACTTCCCGAAGTCCATTTTCTACATGCTATATATTATTTTAAAGCTCAGGAAGTCAAGAATCCAACGCTTCAAACCGTGTATGATTTGGAGCTGAAACGAGGAAGATATGGCTTTCGGAAGACAACTGCTCCAGGTGTGCGAAAATTTCGCACACCCCCTTAGCTGTGCGAATGGTGTGCGAAATTCGCACACCTTCTTCAGGTGTGCGAAAATTTCGCACACCCCTTGCGTGGTGCAAATTTTGCTCTGTTTTTGCCGACTCCACTTTAGATATTTTCCTATGTATTTTTTGATGTAATTTCCTTTCTTATCCTTGTAACAAACCAATCACAAGCTTTTGCTTTTGTAAAGACTATATAAGGGGTGGAAATTACCTCTTGGAATATATGGAATACGTATTACGTTTTTACACTTAGAATTTTACAGAGCTCTCTCGTTCTCTTTGCTCTTTACTATTTTCTTTTTCTTGGAAGCCAAACAACCTCTAAGGATGTTTGCCCGGAGGATGAGAGGCTAAACTTTCGGTTTCTTGGAGTGATGGAAGCTAGGTGAAAAGTCCAGATGCAAGGTGGAAAACGCTCGTGCATTAAATTCAGGTAGTTGGAATTCATAAATGGCTTTTAAATCCAAAGTTTTGCTTTAAATCCCTTAGAATCACTTTGAATGACCAATACATGGTAAGCTTCAGGTCTTTATGGATGCTTATTGCTAGATCCATATTAGTCCATTAGTTATCATGTACGAGTCATTGGAAAGCGGTTCAAGGTGAAGACCTATAGTGTCTAAAGCCATTAATGGACTTTGACTACCATTTATATTGATTATTATGGATTAAATCTTCATTGTTAAACCTATACCGGTTCGGGAAATAACTATAGGTTAAATCCCCAATGCGAGGAGAAAAATCCGGAATTTTCCACTTTGCATTCTAAACTTGATCCTAGCAATCCTGAGCTCCGGGAGACTTTCTTTCTTCCATTTTTAATTAGTTTATGTTAGTTTAGTTTCAAACACTTTCTAAACAAATTTTATTTTCTTTTAAACTTTAAGTGTTTGATTAAGGAAATCATTAAATACAATTTCTAATTTTGAGTATATCACTGGTAGAATGAAAACCCATCCTAGAGTTCGACCCTAGAGCCACTATACTATAGTAGCTTTGCTACATTAGTATGAGGTCATAGGTTTTATAAATGTTTTTGATTAAATGACCCATTTGGAGTTACATGCGAATCACACACCCTCCAACTTGAAGTGAGGCGTGTAGAAACTTCTTCTCCCTTAGCGTTTTGCACCATCATGATCCCTGATTTCTTTGGCATGACTTGTGTATGACTCATCCATGGGCTATCTGATATGAGGTAGATAATACCAGCCTGAAGTAGCTTAAGCACTTCAGCTCGCACCACCTCTCACATGTGAGGGTTCAACCTTCTCTAAGGTTAAGGAACTGGCTTAGCTTCTTCTTCCATATATATATGATGGGTACAGAATAAAGGGTTGATCCCTTTCAGATCATAAATTTGCCACCCTATCGCCTTCTTACATCTTCTTAGGACTTCAAGCAGACAATCCTCTTGAAGAATGGTAAGAGATGAAGAAATAACAACAGGGCTCTACTTGTTTTCTTCCAGGTATGCATACTTCAACTCCGTGGGTAATGGCTTCAGAATAAGCTTTGGGGGCTCCTCCTTAACTGCTTCTTGTGTCTCCTCCCCATTGAATAAAGGCAAAATTTCTTTCCTTCTCTTCCAAGGGGGCAGAGTAGCAAGCAAATCTAAGGGTTCAGGTAACCCTTCATCAAGATCCCCAAGACTCTTGTTCAAATCTTCGAGCATTTTCTGATCACAATGCTCCTCCACTAAGTTGTCAATCATGCACACCTCTTTTGGTCCTTCTTTTTCTTCCGGATGGAATTGTTTCTTGCACAAATAGAAGATGTTCAGCTTGATTACTACTCAAAAGGTGTTATTTCATAGATTGTAATTAACTATTTTAAACACTTTTGAGTAGTAGTTATTGCCTTTTAACCCAATTAACATATTAAGTACCTTTGCAATCATTTCTAATCAAAGTGTGTAAGTTTTGGTGTTTTTGTTAGTAATTTGATCACCAAAGCAATCTGAGATTGAGGAGAGTTCTTTGGAATCCTTGACAAAGCAATGGAAGGCTCAGAAACATGAAGAACCGAAGCTTTAAAGTCCTTTTCCATAAGCAAATCCGGAATGCAAGGAGGGGAAGCAAACAAGAATCAGCCATGAAGCATTCTTGATGATAGTCATTTCAGCCACTTTTGGAGCACTTACTGGAGTTCAATTTATGCATGCTATATGTCATTTCGAAGCTCAGGAAGTCAAAAATCCAATGCTTCAAATGGTGCACGATTCGGAGTTAAAATGAAGGAGTTACAGCTATTGCAAGCAGATCACTCCAAGTTGAAGGAAGATTTTTGCACGGTTGCGAAATCAGCCTTTTGCTGCGAAAATCTTGTCCTTTTGCTGCGAAATTTTTGCAGTCATTTTGCACAGTGCACGGGTGTTCTCCTAAAGCTTCTCGATATTTGCAACCGACATTTTGAGATTTTTTGCTTTAGATATTTGATGTCTAAATTCCCAAACTCTCCTTGTAACCCACCTATCATAAGATTCCTTAGTCTTTAAGCAAGAACAAAGGGTAAATTAACCTATATTTAATGGTTGTAAGTTTCCTCAGAGGAGGGACGGACGATGAAAAACAGGGCTTGTACACAGACACTTTGTATAGTTTTTGAAAGGAAGTAAAATTAAGAGTTTTTGCTCTGCCTTACCTACTTGTTTTGATTCTTTATATTCATATAATTTTTCTTACTAGCCAAACAAGCTCTGAGGAAGTTTCCTCAGAGAATGAGTGGCTAGACTTTTAGTTTCTTGGAGCTAAGGTTGCTGGGAAAGGTTCCAAGTGCAAGAATTAGTAGCTTTGTGGTTTCAGCCATTAACGAAGAGAAAGTGTGATCCTTAAATGATTTTCATGTTTTTAGTTAACTTAAAACACCTTCAATTCACTTGAGCCAACACTTGGTAAGGCAAGTGATCTCCGTCCATGGAGATGCACTAGTTTACCTCTTGCGAGCTTTTGGGAAGTGACTTGAAGGTAGGATTTTCTAGAATTGCCAACATTTGGTAAGCTTTTGGACTCCAATGAGACATCCATTAGTTATCTCTTGCGAGCTTGAGAAGGGAAGTCCAAAGTTAAAGATCACCTTGAATGGAAAATGCTAAGTGAGAGGCACAAGCCATTGCAAGTTGCATCAGTGAGAGGGAATTAGAGCTGAAATCCATTTAAAGGATATATCTATACAACACCGGTTAGAGAATTGACTATATGTTAATTCTCTAATGCGAGGAAATGAACCAAATGACCGGAGCTCTGTTTTTGCATAAGGAACCTCCCCTGTGAACCCAAACCTCCAAGGAATGTTTTTCTTCATAAGTAATTTCCATTGCTTTCTTTTTAGTTAGCTTGAAACAAAACCTCGTTTAACCAAAGTTTGTGTTTTATTTCTTAAGCTAACCTTGAAATGAAAAAGCACCAATTTAACTTTGAATTGGTATCAGTTGTGAGTTGAAAACCCTTCCCAGAGAACGATCCTAGAGCCACTACGCTATATTAGCTAAAGCTATCCTAATGCATGGTGATATAGGTTATAAATTTTGTTGATTACTCCCTCAATCAAAGAGCACCAACTGGACATGAATCAGTTGAGACACCAATTGGGCATGAATCACAGCTCTAACGTCATGTTGCCAAACGTAAGTTGCATGACTCCATTCCTATAATTGATGTAGCTAGGAATGGTCTTCCAAGTATGATAGGAACATAGTTAGTTCCTTTGGCAACTAGGTTCGTATCAAGAACAACAAAATCCATTGGGTAGTAGAATTTGTCCACTTGAAGTAGGACATCTTCAATCATGCCTCTTGGAATTTTCACAGATCTATCTGCTAGAGATAGAGTGATTGATGTTGGCTTTAACTCTCCAAGTCCCAATTACTTGTAGACAGAGTAGGGTAGTAAATTCACCCTTGCCCCCAAGTCCAACAAAGCTTTCTCCACACACGTTCCTTCAATCATCACTGAGATGGTAGGACAACTCGGATCTTTGTATTTCATTGGAGACTTGCACTGTATAATGGAACTTACTTGCTTAGTCAAGAAGGCTTTCTTATTCACATTCAACCCTCTTTTTATAGTGCATAAGTCCTTCAGGAATTTTGCATAAGTCAGAACTTGTTTAATCATCTCTAGGAAAGGGATGTTAACTTTCACTTGCCTTAACACTTCAAGAATTTTTGATGCATTATTGATTCCCTTTTTTCCATCCAAAGCTTGGGGGAAAGGTGGAGGTCCTCTCCGGTTCTTCATTCACTGTAGATTCAAGGTCCTCATTCTTTGCATTGCTCCCTTTTCTTTTTCCTTTGATTTCCTTCCTCTTCTCTTTCTCTGCTTCACTCTCTGGTTCATGCTCTGGCTTGGGTGTAGGCAGATCAACCTCTTTACCACTCCTTAAAGTGATCATTGCTTTGACTTACCTCACCTGTGAAGATTCTCCCTCCTAAGCCTCCACTTCATGGATACCCTTGGGATTCTGATGAGGTTGAGAAGGAAACTTTTCTTTCTCTTGCACTGTGTTGAGGTTGGTGAGCCTTGAGATTGAGTATTGGAGATTATCTATCTTTTGAGATATATCATTTTGCATTCCATCCATCATTTTGTTCAATGTACTCTCTACATTGTCAATTCTTTGACTGAGCTAAGCATTGATGGATTTCTAGTCTCTAACAAAGTCTCCCACGACCTTGTTAAGATTCACAATGGCTTGTTCCAGATTCAAAGCTTGCGGAGGTGCTTGTCCAGGTTGCATGTACTGAGGTGCCCTTGGCTTCCAAGAGAAATTCGGATGGTTCTTCCAATTTGAATTGTAAGTGTTGCCATATGAAGCTTTGTTATTGGGCTTAAATTGTCCAATAACATTTGCTTGATCCTCAAACATTTCTCTCACAGTTGGAATCATAGGACACTCCTCCACCAAGTGCTCAAAATATTGACAAATAGAACACGACATAGCTTGCATTGGTGTTTCAGAAATGGCCTGCACTTCTTGTATCTCTTCATTTCTAGCTCCTCCAATCTTCTTGCCATAGCTGCAACTTTTGCTTTCATATCGATGTCTTCGTTCAAAGTATACATCCCAACCTTAGCATTAGGAGCATTAGGTTGAGACTTCATTCTTCCCACTTCTTTGGCATTCGGCTCATCCCATCCTCTTGAAACTTTAGCCACATAATTCAAGAAATCCATGGCTTCCTCCAGATTCTTGATTCGTGCCCAGTTGGTGTATGCCTTGTTGATTGGTGTTCAATCAACTGGTATACTCTGATTTCGGTCCTCAGACGGGAGTAATCAACAAAATTTATAAACCTATTTCACCATATACTAAGGTAGCATTAGCTAGCATAACATAGTGGCTGTAGAATCGTCTATAGGGACGGGCTTTCAAATTACAACTGATATTAGTTCAAAAACTGAATTGATGCTTTTTCTTTTCAAGGTTAGCTTTAAAAGAAAACATAAATTTGTTTGAAAAGGTTGGTTTGAAGTGAAACCAAAAATAAAGTAATTGAAATTACTTACAAAGAAAAGTGTTTCTTGGAGTTTTAGATCACTAGGCTCAGGTTTGTCATACAAAAAGGGAGATTCTGGTCACTTGGATCTTTTCCTCGCATTGGGGATTTAACATATAGTTATTTCCCGAATCGGTGTGGTACAGATGCTTCCCCTTAATGGTTTCAAACACTAAATCCCTGTCACTGAATCATCTTGCAATGGTTCATACCTCTCACCTAGTATTGGCCATGCAAGGTGATCCTTAACCTTGGATTACCCGTCAAAAGCTCGCAAGAGATAACTAATGGATGTCTCTTGGGAGTCCAAAAGCTTACCAAGTGTTGGCTATTCTAGATAATCCTACCTTTAAACCACCTCCTAGTGGCTCACAAGAGATAAACTAGTGCATCTCAATGGACGAAGACCACTTGCCTTACCAAGAGTTGGCCTAGGTGATTTTAAGGGATTGTAAGTTAACTAAAAAGATAAAAACCATTAACAGGTCACACTTTCTCTTCATTAAAAACTGAAACAATGAAACTTCCACTTTTGCATTCAGAACCTTACCTAGCTTCTTTCACTTCAAGAAACAAAAAGCCCAACCACTCATCCTCTGGGAAAACATCCTCAAGTTTGATTTGCTAGAAATAAAAATAACGAGAAAACAAAATGAGAAGGTAAGGCAGAGCAAAGCTCTGTGTATTACTTTCTAAAAAACTATAGGTAATAATAGATATTATATAGAGAGGCTATTCACCCTTCCTACTAACTTCCCAACCAAGAAAACTTGTCATTGGTGGGTTACAAGGAGAAAATAGGGATTTACACACAAATATCTGAAGATAAATATCAAACGGAGTCGGTGCGCAAATATCTCAAATTACACATGGATTTCACAAGTTCAAATGCAACTTGAGAAAATTTCACAAGTTGAAATTATCCATTTCGCAAGTTGCAAAGTTGTCCTGCAATTTATCAGCTCTCTGTACTGTAGTGATTCCTTTCCTCTTCCTATTTCGCAAGTTGCAAAAATTTCACAAGTTGGATTCCACAACTTGCAAAATTGTTGGATGGTTGATTTCTTCTGTGTTTTCTTCCTTGCATCCTCGTGTGGTTTTGGCAAAGGGTTATGAAGCTCCAAAGCTTAGTTTCTTTAGGAATTTGAGCTTCAACTTGCTTTGCCATGAACTATACAAAGATCTCCCTCATTCTTGGATTGCTTTGGTGATAAAAAAACTATCAAAAACACCAAAACTTAACACAATTTGATTAGAAACGATTGCAAGGGTCCTTAACATGCCAATTGAGTTAAAAGGTAATAATTAATACTCAAAAGTGTTTAAAAGAGTTAATTACAAGCTATAAAATAACACTTTTTGAGTAGTAATCACTCCTGCCAACCGACACATTGCTAGTCCCTTAGCAATGAAGGAGAGAAAAATAAAAATAAACAATACTATATTTTACAACATCATGCTGATCAAACTCTCACATGGGACATTAAAGATATAAAACTCAAACTTCAACAAGAGTCATCAAATAACTTGCCTAATCACAATTCATAAGGAGAAGGCATTATACAAATTTAAGCTTTAAAAGAATTTCCACTCCCAACGGGTCAATCCTTACTCTTCCACAAAAATCTAAGTGTTACTTATTAGTTTCTGAATATAGCATGCTGAACTAATCTCTCCCTCCAAACTAGTTCTTTTTCAAAACTTAGCAAACTGACAACCTCCAATAGGCTAAGAACGCACCTCATTTATTTCATGCTTTTTTTTCTTGTAGGAGTACAAATCGTAAAGGTATTCTTTTCTAAATTGTCCATGTAACAGGGGTCCATCGATGACTCCCAACCAATTAAGGTTTAGGGCATCAAGCTTTAAGGATCTTTCGATCACTAACTCCTCGGATTTTACCCCGAACTTTTGATATTGGAATTCAATACCCAAGCACCTATAGTATGTTAAACTCCACCTATTCACCCTTGTAATGAGCATTGAGGTCGGTGACTCCCAACCAATGAAGGCTTAGGGCACTAGGTTCTAAAGATTTTCACCATATACCCCTCAAACCTTGCTCGGGTTTCAAGGAAAGTAAACATCAAAGGCTCATTGGCCTTTTCTAAAGTGTCCCAACACTATTAAAATGAGGTCAAAGGTACCAAGTCTAAAATTTCCTAAGTCAAGGGGTGAAATAGTTTTCATCTTTTAATCGGAACCTAGTGTGCACAGTGTGTGGTAAGCTTAAAGTGGAAGAAATAAGGTTGAATTCAACAAAAGTTTGAACAATTCATCAACTTTAATAAGCATAATACAAACTCTAAGTCGAGTAAAAAGACAAAAATTCAATTTCTAAATTCAATTTATCTCATTTCATTTTGAGAATTTTTCCTTGATAACCATGAAGAGTATTCAATTTTTTTTTAAACAAAAAGTAACTAAATTACCATTTATTACCCAGCATTATAAACAATACTTCCTTCCTTAACCCCTCTCAACCATGCTGAACATTGCCCTTTAATGTTTGAAGAGCGATTGAAAATAAAGGGAGGAAGTGATACCTCCTGAGTGGAATAGAGTTTGAATTGTATAGGAGAAATCACATGATTCAAAAAACAACAAAAAATGAGTAGAGGAAATAAAATAAAAATATGCCAAGTATACTAAAAAATGATGGATATGTATTATTTTAAGGAAGTACAATATGAAATATGCACAAGTAATACATCCAATCCTAGTATATAAAACATAAAAAACATGGGATTAAGAGTTCTACTATAATAAGTAAATACAAAAAGTAGATAGATGATCAGGTAGTGGTGGGAGGATCATGTTGAGACGATGGCTCTACTGTGGTCTCTTGAGTGCTCTGGATCGGAGTCTCGACTTCTGTTGTAGTAGTCTCCTCATAGGGCATAGTCTACTCTGCTGGAGTAGCCTCCTGAGATGGAATAGCTTGCTCAATTGGAGTAGCCTCCTCAGATGGAGCTGTAGGCTCTGATGGACCAGGCATATCATGCTCAAGTGATGGCGGAATACTCAAATGTTGTCGTATCTGACTAAGGATGGCAGTATGTTGGGTTTGCATGGCAATAAGTTGATCTTGACATGCACGTACGACTATCATCTACTGGGTGAGAACACTTTGAGTAGTGCTCAATGTCTGCAATGCATGACATAGGCCTCTAAACTCTGAAGTGGATATGGTGATAGAGGACTTAGATGGAGGAGGTGCTGATGTAGCTGGTACAACTAGTGGAGCTTCAGGCATGGTAGGAGGAGCAAAATATGTAGCCTCATGTGTGGGCACTATAGAAGGTGTTGCAGGGGCAGGTGGTATGATCTCTATAGGTATCTTAGCCTATTGTGCCTACTGTGCCTGTGGTGGTTGCTCATCCTGTGGTAACTCTGGAGGTACTGGCATATCTGGGGCTCTTGGGGGTGCAACATAGGCCGTCAAATGATTCCATTTGTTGAGAATGAATAGCTCTCAGAAAATGTTGCGTCGCTCAAGCCGAGGCTCAGAAGGATAGCCCAAATGCTCTAATATCTGACAGAGTAGCCTAGGAAAAAGTAATGGAATGGCATGTGCTCTCTAGAGCTTCTTCCTGTGGACCTTCTCTTCAAAGTAGAGAAGAGAGGTCATAATTAAATGATGAGGGCCAAAGTAGAAACCCTCTGATATCCATAATAAAGCCTCCAATATAGCTCATCTCCTCTACACCATATGCTGAAGTGGAAATATGTTGGAACACAACACCACATCTAGAAGAAGCATCCCAGGTGGAAGCTCCTTCCTAAGAAGAAATTAGCATGTAGAGGTCCCCCTGGACAATATACGGACCATGTTTCTCTAAGAGAAATGGGACCACTCTCTGTAATCTACTGGACTCACAGGCTCATATGGAATGTGCAAGGCCTCTACAATGTGTCTGGCTCCTAGGATACCATGGCATCCATCAATAGTGAAGTGGATGACAGTAAGATCTCGGACGCGATGAGTAGTCATAAACTGATAAAATTCTAATGCTACTCTATGATATAAGAAGTCCCTAGGAGTCATCAGGTTCTCCAAATGGTATCTCTATAGTAGGCGGAATGAATCTCTAAGCTCCGGCTGTTGTCTGAAAGTCTCCATATCAAAACATAGCTCAGAGTGGAATGACCTGGCTCGATAATCCAAATTTCCCTCTATAGGTGGTTGTGTAACCATAGGTCGCCTAATAATCACTTATGGAGTCATCCTAGAAGGAATTTGAGATTCCGTAGTAGGCGGCTGTGGAGGTGTAGATGACTCTTTTGGGCTTGAAACTCTAGCTTTCTTTGCAGAAGGGCGACGAACTGATTTCTTGGGGGGTGAAGTGCTTGCCCCAGGTGTAGTGGGTAGTCTCCTCATCTGGTACCTGCGCTGAGGAGGGCTAGATTGCACTCCACCCTTAGAAGGTGGAATGGCAGAGGCCTGTGGAGCCTCAACTATGGAATCCCGTGCAGGTGAAGCTCTTGGCCTTGGATTGTGAGCTGATGGAGATGTGACGTGGGCTCCTCTTGTCTTGTCCATGGCGGAAATGGAGAGGCTTGTGTTCTACAGGGTGCGTAGAGTAGTTCTTCTTCAGACGCACGACCTTTGGGCTTTCAACTTTGGAATTTGGGGGGCTTCGCAACTTATAAGGTTATTTCACAACTTGAAAGGGTTGTGCGAAATGAAAATGGAAAAAATTAGAGGTTTAAATATCAATTTAAACGTCGGTTGGCATTTTTTCAAGTTAGCTTGAATTCACAAGTTGGTTCGCAAGTTGCCCATTTTCACAACTTGATTCGCAAGCTGCAAAACTTGAAATTGAACTTGCGAAATGGCACACGTGTGCCTGGAGGTGCTTTCGCAGGCTGCAAAAATTTTCGCAAGTTGAATATTGGACTTGCGAATTTGAGCTTTATGGATTTCGCAAGTTGGACCCTATTTTTGCAAGTTGAAATTTTGCTTTGTTTTTCAGGCCTTTTCTCCTTCTTTGATTATTTAAGGCTTTCCTCCAATTCCTTTGAAGTTCCTCCTAATTTTGATCATCCAAAAAGTATAAGTTAGATCAAAATAAAATAAATTAAAGCTAGAATTAAAATTAAAACAAATAATAAAGCTTTTAAATCAACAAAATTGAAACAAAAAACATGGACTTTGGTTAGTCTTCAAAAAGACTAAGTCCATCTACTCCTTTTTGGTTAAGATTGTTGTGGCTCAAGGAGACTGACTTCCTCCTTGTGTTGATTGAAAGGCTCCATGAATGGCTTGAGACGGTGGCCATTGACTTTGAAAGTGACTATGCTGTTGAAGTTGAGCAGTTCCACTACTCCATTGGAATGCACTTGGTGAATAATGAAAGGGCCTATCCACCTTGATTTTAGCTTTCCTGGAAAGATGTGGAGCCTAGAGTCATAGAGTAAGACTCTTTATCCCTTTTGAAATTCTTTGTTGGAGATTAATTGATCATGCCACCTCTTCATCCTCTGTTTTGCAATTTTGGAATTGATGTAGGCATCATTTCTCAATTCCTCCATCTCATTAAGGTCTAAGCACCTCTTCATCCCGGCTTTGTTCAAGTCCATGTTTACCTTCTTAATTGCCCACCAAGCCTTGTATTCAACTTCCATAGGGTGATGGCATGCTTTGCCATAGACTAGGCGATAAGGAGACATGCCAAGAATAGTCTTGTAAGTTGTTATGTATGCCTATAGTGAATCATGGAGCTTAATAGACCAATCTCTTCTGCTCGTGTTTACCACCTTCATCAATATATTCTTGCTTTCTCTGTTTGCTAACTCAACTTGCCCAGAAGTCTGAGGGTGGTAAGGTGTAGCTACCCTATGCTTCACCCCATACTTGGCTAAGAGAGTTTCAAAAGGCTTGTTGCAAAAAATGAGTACCTCCATCACTGATTATGGCCTTGGGCACCCCAAATCTTGAGAAGATGTTCTCTTTGAGAAACTTGAGAACAACTCTGTGGTCATCGTGTTTACACGGGATTGCCTCAACCTATTTAGAAACATAGTCTACCCCCACCAAAATGTAAGAGTTACCAAAAGACATAGGGAAAGGTCCCATGAAGTCAATGCCCCAAACATCGAAAATATCAACTATAAAAATGGGGTTCATATGCATTTGGTTCCTACGTGTTAACTTCCCAAGCCTTTGGCATCTATCACAACTCCTGCACATGGTATGAGCATCTTTGAAAAGTGATGGCCAACTGAAACTTGATTGCAACACCTTCATGACTGTTTTCTGATAGGCAAAGTGGACTCCACATGTGCTTTCGTGGCAATGACTGAGGATCCCCTATTGCTCTTGTTCAGGGACACACTTTCTTATTATTTGATTTGCACAATACTTGAAAAGAAAAGGTTCTTCCCAATAGTAGGCATGAATTTTTGCAAAGAAATGCTTCCTATCTTGTGTTTTCCACTCAGTTGGAACTTCACTAGTAACTAGATAGTTAGCAATATGAGCATACCAAGGAGCATATTCTAACAACATGAGTGACTCCTTCGAAAAATCATCATTAATAGGTAAACCATGGGAATTATGCGATATAGCCAACCTTGAAAGGTTGTCAGCTACCGCATTCTCCACTCCTTTTTTGTCTTTGATTTGGAGATTGAACTCTTGTAGTAAGAGAATCCATCTAATCAACATTACTTTTGCATCTTACTCTGTCAATAAGTACTTCAAAGCTGAGTGGTCAGTGAAAACCACAATGAAAGACCCTACTAGATAAGTACGAAATTTGTCTAAGGCAAAAACTACAACCAACAATTCTTTCTCTATGGTTATGTAGTTTCTTTGCGCTTCGTTCAATGTTTTGCTTGCATAGTAGATCACATAGGGCTTTCCATCCTCTCTTTGACCAAGAACAACTCCTATAGCAAAGTCACTGGCATCACACATCACTTCAAAAGGTAGTTTCTAGTTAGGAGCCTTCACTATTGGAGTGGTTGTCAAGAACTGCTTTGGTTGCTCAAAACTCTTTTGACATCTCTCATCCCATACAAATTTAGCATCCTTCACCAATAGTTCACAAAGAGGCTTTGAAAGTTTAGAGAAATCTTTAATAAACCTCCTGTAGAACCCAACATGGCCAAGGGATTGCCTTACTCCTTTTACAGTTGTTGGGGATGGCAATTTGACAATAAGTTCCACCTTTGCTTTATCAACTTCAATGCCTTTCTTGGAGATGATGTGGCCAAGGACAATTCCTTGTTGTACCATAAAATGACATTTCTCCTAGTTAAGCACTAAGTCCTTTTCAATGCATCAGTTCAGAATAGCTTCCAAGTTGACTAAACATTCCTCAAATGTGCTTCCATATATGGTGATATCATCCATAAAAACTTTCATAATACGCTCCACCATATCTCTTAAAATGCTTAACATACATCGTTGGAATGTTGCAAGTGCATTGCATAAACCAAAAGGCATTCTTCTTTAGGCATATGTTCGAAATGGACATGTGAAAGTGGTTTTCTCTTGGTCTTCAACATCAATTTCTATTTGAAAATACCTAGAGTAGCCGTCCAAGAAACAATAGAAAGGATGGCCTGAGACTCTTTCCAACACTTGATCAATAAATGGCAATGGAAAATGAACCTTCCTTGTCACAACATTCAATTTTCTATAATCAATACACACTCTCCAACCTGAAGTGAGGCGTGTAGCAACTTCTTCTCCCTTATCATTTTGCACCACTATGATCCCTGATTTCTTTGGCACTACTTGAGTAGGACTCACCGATGGGCTATCTGATATGGGGTAGATAATACCGGCCTGAAGTAGCTTAAAAACCTCAGCTCGCACCACCTCTCGCATATGAGGATTCAATCTTCTTTGAGGTTGGCGAATTGGCTTAGCTTCTTCTTCCATGTATATATGATGCGTACAGACTAGAGGGCTGATACCTTTCAAGTCAGATATTTACCATCCTATTGTTTTCTTACATCTCCTGAGAACTTCAAGTAAACACTCCTCCTAAGGAATGGTAAGAGATGAAGATATAATAACAGGGCACTTCTTATTCTCTTCTAGGTATGCATACTTCAACTCCGTGGGTAGTGGATTCAGACTAAGCTTTGGGGCCTCATCTTTAACAGCTTCTTGTGCCTCCTCCTCATTGAACAAAGGTAGAATTTCTTCTATCCTCCTGCAAAGTGATAGAGTAGCAAGCAAATATGAGGGTTCCGGTAACCCTTCATCAAGATCCCCAAGACTTTCATTCAACTTCTCTTGTATATTTTGATTACAATGCTCCTCCACTTAAGTGTCAATGATGCACACCTCTTCTGGACCTTCTTCTTCTTCCGGATTGATTGGCTTCTTGGACATATAGAAGATATGAAGCTCCAATGTCATGTTGCCAAACGTGAGTTGCATGAGTCCATTCCTACAATTGATGATTGCATTTGATGTAGCTAGGAATGATCTTCCAAGTATGATAGGAACATAATTAGTTTCCTTGACAATTGGGTATGTATCAAGAATAAAAAAATCCACTAGATAGTAGAAATTGTCAACTTGAACTAAGACATCTTCAATCATCCCTCTTGGAATCTTCACTGATTTATCTGCTAGAGATAGAGTGATTGATGTTGACTTCAATTCACCAAGTCCCAATTGCTTGTAGACAGAGCATGGTAGCAAATTCACACTTGTCCCTAATTCCAACAAAGCTTTCTCCACTAAAGTCCCTCCAATCATCGCTGAGATGGTAGGGTAGCCCGGATCTTTGTACTTCACTGGAGACTTGCACCATATGATGGCACTTACTTGCTCAGTCAAGAAGGCTTTCTTATTCACATTCAACCCTCTTTTGATAGTGCACAAGTCCTTTATGAATTTTGTATAATTCAGCACTTGTTTGATCATGTCTAGCAATGGGATGTTGACCTTCACTTGCCTTAATACTTCAAGAATTTCTGATGCATTGTTGATTCCCTTTTTCCCATGCAAAGCTTGAGGAAAAGGTGGAGGTATGTGTTTCTTTATCACATCTCCATTGATAAACTATCTTATCCGGATCTTCATTAACTGTTGAATCATGGTCCTCTTTCCTTCCACTACTCCCTTTCTTCTTTCCTTTGATTTTCTCCCTCTTCTCTGTCTCTTTTTCACTTTCTGATTCATCATGTGGCTTGGGTATTGGCAGCTCAACCTCTTTACCACTCCTCAAAGTGATCATGGCTTTGACGTCTCTCACCTGTGAAGATTCTCCCTCATGAGCTTCCATTTCATGGATACCC
Source organism: Vitis vinifera (assembly GCF_030704535.1). Taxonomy (NCBI): domain Eukaryota; kingdom Viridiplantae; phylum Streptophyta; class Magnoliopsida; order Vitales; family Vitaceae; genus Vitis; species Vitis vinifera. The sequence goes on along the minus strand of NC_081805.1, from coordinate 14,263,364 downwards.
TTGGGGTTTTGGTGAGGTTGAGAAGGAAACCTTCCCTTCTCTTGCACTGTGTTAAGGTTGGTGAGCCTTGCGACTGAGTATTGGAGATTATCTATCTTTTGAGATAAATCGTTTTGCATTCCATCCATCATTTTATTCAACGTATTCTCTACACTGTCCATTCTTTGACTGAGTTAAGCATTGATGGATTTCTGGTCTCCAAAACAATCTCCCATGACCTTGCTTAGATTCACTATTGCTTGCTCAAGATTTGAAGCTTGTTAAGATGCTTCGCCTGGTTGAGTGTACTAAAGTGCTCTTGGTTTCCAGGAGAAATTTGGATGGTTCCTCCAATTTGAATTGTAGGTATTTCCATATGAAGCATTGTTATTAGGCTTGAATTGTCCAATGACATTCGCTTGATCTCTAAGCATTTCTCTAACAGTTGGAATTGTAGAATACTCCTCCACCAAATGCTCATAAGATTGACAAATGGAATAAGGCATAACTTGCACTGGTGTTTTAGAAATGGCTTGCACTTCACGTATCTTTTTCAGTTCTAGCTCCTCCAATCTTCTTGTCACAACTGCAACTTTTGCTTTCATGTCAATATCTTCGTTCAAGGTATATATCCCAGCCTTAGCATTAAGAGCATTTGGTTGAGACTTCTTTTTTCCCACTTTTCCCTTGTTCGGTTCATCCCATCCTCTTGAAACTTCAGTAACATAATTCAAGAAATCCATAGCTTCCTCCGGATTCTTACTCATGAAATCTCCTCCACACATTGTCTCAAGGAGTTGTTTCATTGAGAAAGACATACCATCATAAAAGTAGCTCACCAATAGCCATGTATCAAAGCCATGGTGAGGACAAGCATTGATAGCTTCCATGTATCTCTCCCAACACTCATAGAATTTCTCATTCTCCTTAGCTGAGAAGTTTGAAATTTGCCTTTTCAAGCCATTAGTCTTATGAGTAGGGAAAAAGTTCTTGAGAAATTCAACTTGCAAATCAATCCAAGTTTGGATACTCCTTGACCTTAAAGAATTAAGCCAAATCTTGGCCTTATCCTTCAGAGTGAAAGAAAATAGCTTTAGTCTCATGAAGTTGATTGAAGCTCCCCCCTATTGGAATGTATTACAAACATATTCAAATTCTTTGATATGCGCGTAGGGATTCTCACTTTCCATCCCATGGAAAGTAGGTAGAAGTGGCACGATATGCGGTCTGATTACTAGTTGCTCTGTGGGAGTCACTATGCATGATGGTGCACTCATATGAGGTGGATGCATGCGGTCCCTCATTGTTCTAAATGCATTAGGATTGTCTTGCTGACCATGGTGACTATGCTGATCTTCGGGTCCTGAGCTCAAGGTTCTAGAAGTTATGAACAACTCAAAGTTATGGATAATATGAATGACTTGGGATCCCATGAGCTCAGTTCTCTAGATTTTATGAACTTATCAGGGCTAGCAAAATAAAAAATGATTTTGTGTCATGAGTTCAAGCCTTTAGATGCTATGAATTGCTCAATGTTGTGGATGACACGAACAACTCCGAGTCATGAGCTTAGGGCACTAGATGTCATCAATAACTTAGAGTTGTGGTTGACCTAAACAACTTTAGGCGATGAGCTAAGGGGTCTAGATTCTATGAATGGCTCATAGTTGTGGATGATATGAATGATTCGGTCTCCTGTGACCTGAGGCCTCTAGATGCTATGAACTAGTTGGGGCTTTGGATGTTAATAACGATTCTACATCATGCGCTCAAGCCTCTATATGATATGAATAACTCAAGGCTATGGATGCTATGAACAACCTTAGGTCATGAGCTCAAGGCTATATATGCTATGAACTACTCATGGTTATGGTTGACAAGAAGAAGTTCAGGTCGTGAGCTCAAGGCTCTAGATTCTATGAATAACTAAGGATTATGGATGACATGAGCTACTTTGGGTAATGCGCTTACAACTTTGGGTGCTATGAAGAACTCAGGGTATTGGATGGTATGAACAACTCGGGATTTCATGAGCTTAATCCTCTAGATGATATGAACAACTTAGGGTCGAGAATGATATGAACGATTCTTGGTCATGAGCTCATGGCTCTAAATGATATGAATAGCTTAGGGCTATGGATGACATGAACGACCTCAGGTAGTGAGCTCAAGGCACTAGATTCTATGAACAACTTAGGGCTACAGTTGACAAGAACAACTCCGAGCCATGAGCTTAATGCTCTAAATGCTATGAAAAACTCAGGGTTGTGGTAATTATAGCATTATGGAAGATGTGAACAACTCAAGATCCTGTGAGGTCAAGCATCTAAATGGTAAGTACAACTCAAAGTTGTGGATTATATGAATTTATTTGCTTCATGAGCTTAGGGTTGTGGATGACATGAATGACTCCGAGTCAAGAGGTCAGAGTTATGGATGATATGAACGACTTGGATCTCTTAAGCCCAAGCTTCTAGATGGTATGAAAAGCTCAAGGCTAAAGATAATATGAATGATTCTTGGTCATGAGCCAATGACTTTAAATGCTACGAACAACTGTAGGTTGTCCATCACATGAAAGATTCTGAGTCGTGAGTTGAGGGCTGTATATATTATGAAAAGCTTAGGCTTATAGTTGACAAGAATGAATTTGGGTCATGAGCTTTGGGCTCTAGATACTATAAACAACTCACAGCTGTTAATGACATGAGCTACTCTAGGTCATGAGCTCACAACTTTGATCCTATGACCAACTCAAGGTTCTTGGTCGTGAGCTCATGGCTCTAATTTCTATGAGTAGATGAGGGTTGTGGCTGACATGAATGACTTCGAGTAGTGAGCTTAAGGCTCTAGATGCTATGAACAGCTCAAGGATTTATTTAACATCAACAACTCTAGGTCATGAGCTCAACACTTTAGATGCTAAGAAAAACTCAAGGTTATAGTTGACATGAATGACTCTGGGTTGTGAATTGAGGGCTCTAAATGCTATGAACAACTTAGAGTTGTGGATGACATGACCAAGTCTAGGTCATGAGCTCAAGGCTCTACATATTATGAAAAGCGTGGGTCTGTGGTTAACATGAACAACTTCAGGTCGTGAGCTTAGGGCTCTATATGTTATGAACAACTTATGCCTATTAATGACATGAACTACTCTGGCTCATGAGCTTAGATCTTTAGATGCTATGAACAACTCCATGTTATGAATGATACACACGATTCTGGGTCATGAGCTCAAGGATCTAGATGCTATGAACAACTCAGGGTTGTGGATGACATGAATGATTTTGGGTCAAGAACTCAAGGCTCTAGACACAATGAACAACTCAGGGTTATGGATGAATAAATGACTTCTCGTCATGAGCTCAAGACCCTAGATGTTATGAACACCTCCTTATTGTGGATGACATGAACGACTTGGGATCCCATGACCTTAGGCCTCTAGATGTTATGAATAACTTAGGGTTGATGATGATATGAATGTGATTCGTTCCCAATTGGTGTATCAGCTGATTCATGTCCTCTCAATGGTCCCTAACAATGGTGCCATTTGATTCGTGTCCAGCTGGTGTTCCTTGACTGTGGTCCTTAGACGGGAGTAATCAACAAAATTTATAACCTATTACACCATGTACTAGGATAGCCTCAGCTAGCATAGCATAGTGGCTCTAGGGTTGTTCATTGGGATGGGTTTTCACTTCACAATTGATATTAATTCAAAGCTAAATTGGTGTTTTTTCATTTCAAGGTTAGCTTTAAAAGAAAACATAATCTTTGGTTGAAAATGTTGGTTTTAAGCTAACCAAAATTAGTAACTGATTTTAACTATAAAGAAAAGTGTTTCTTGGAGTTTCAAATCACTAGGCTCAGATTCCTAATACAAAAAGAGAGTTCTGGTCAATTGTTTCTTTTCCTCGCATTGGGGATTTAACATATAGTTATTTCCCGAACCGGTGTGGTGATTTCACAACTTGGAGATGATTTCGCAACTTGAAGATGATTTGCAACTTCATTCGCAGCTTGGAGGTGATTTCGCAACATGGTTCACAGCCAAGGAACATTTTTGCAGGCCATTTCGCAGCCCATTTCGCAGCTGCATAATGAGGGGGTGGAGCTGCAAAATGGCACTCGTGTGCCAAGGGGTGGTTTTGTAGTTGCGAAACACCCTGCGAAATTTTCGCAGCTCATTTCATTTAGCTTTGTGCAGTTGTCTTCAAATGGCTATAACTTCTTCGTTTCAACTCCAATTCATGTATCGTTTAAAGTATTGGACTCCTGACTTCCCAAGCTTCAAAATGACATATAGTATGCATGAAATGGACTCCTAGAAGTACTCGAAATGTGTCCCACAGTTGCCATCCTCTTGAATTTCTTCATGTTAGATTCCTCTCTTTGCTTCTCCTCCTTGCATTCTTGATGTGCTTTTGGAAAAGAATTACAAAGCTCCAAAGCTTGGATTCTTCTTGTAAATGAGCTTCCATTTGCTTTGCCATGGATTATATAAAGCTCTCCCTCATCTTAGATTGCTTTGGTGATAAAAAAGCTATTAAAAACACCAAAACTTAATACAATTTGATTAGAAATGATTGCAAAGGTCCTTAACATGCCAATTGAGTTAAAAGGTAATAACTACTACTCAAAATTGTTTAAAAGAGTTAATTAAAAGCTATAAAATAGCACTTTTGAGTAGTAATCAGAATGATTCTTAGTCGTGTGCCTATGAATTTAAATGCTATGAAAAGCTAAGGATGATGGATGACGTGGAGGAGTCCTAGTCGTGAGCTTAGGGCTCTATATGCCATGAACAGGTCAGGGTTGTGGTTGACAAGAACGAGTTCTAGTCATGAGTTCAAGGCCCTAGATGCTATGAATGGCTCAAGGTTGTGGGTGACATGAGCTATTCCGGGTTATGAGCTTACAACTCTAGATGTTATGAAGAACTCAGGGTATTGGAAGATTTGAATGAATCGGGATCCCATGAGCTCAGACCTCTATATGTTATGAATAACTCAGGGTTGTAGATGATATGAATGATTCTGGGTCATGAGCTATGGCTCTAAATTCTATGAACATAGGGTTATGGATGACATGAACGACTCTGGGTACTGAGCTCAAGGCTCTAGATGCTATGAGTAACTCAGGGTTGTGGTTGACATGAAGAACTCTAGGTCATGTGCTCATCATTCTAAATGCTTTGAATAGCTCAAGGGTGTGGATGACATGAACGACTCTAGGTTGTGAGCTCAGGGCTATGAATTGCTCAGGTCTATGGATGACATGAACGACTCTATGTCATGAGTTCACAACTTTAGATGCTCCGAACATCTCAAGGTTGTGGATGATATGAGCTACTCTAGGTCATGAGCTTAAGACTTTAGATGTTATGACCTACTAAAGGATGTGGATGATATGAACAACTTTCGATCATGAGTTTAGGGCTCTAAATTATATGAACAATAGAAGGTTTTGGATGATATGCATGAGTCTAGGTCATGAGCTCAATGATCTAGATGCTATGAATAAGTTAGGGTTGTGGATGATATGAAGGGATTCTAGGTTGTGAATAAAATGCTCTAGATGCTATGAATAGCACAAGGCTATGGATGAAATGAACAACTTCAGGTCATGAGCTCAGAGCTCTAAATGTTATGAGTAACTTAAAGTTGTGGATGATATGAACGACTTGGGATCTAGTGAGCTCGGGCCTCTAGAAGTTATGAACAACTCAAGCTAAGTGTGATATAAAAGATTCTTGGTCATGAGACCATGGCTCTAAATGCTATGAACAACTTAGCATTGTGGATAAGATGAACTACTTTATGTCATGAGTACTGGTATCAAGATGCTATGAACAACTAAGGGTTGTGGATGATATGCATGATTTTATGTCGTGAGCTCAAAGCTCTAGATGTTTTGAACAACTTAGGGTTGTGGATGATATGAACTATTTTGGGTTGTGAACTCAACGCTTTAGATGTTATGAGTATTTCATGGTTGTGGATTGATTACTACTCAAAAGTGTTATTTTGTAGCTTGTAATTAACTCTTTTAAACACTTTTGAGTAGTAGTTATTACTTTTTAACTCAATTAGCATATTAAATACCCTTGCAATCGTTTCTAATCAAATTGTGTTAAGTTTTGATGTTTTTGACAGCTTTTTGATCACCAAAGCAATCCAAGATTGAGGAGAGTTCTATAGAATCCATGGTAAAGCAATTGTAAGCTCATTTACATGAAGAACCCAAGCTTTGAAGCTTTATAATCCTATGCCAAAAGCAAATCATGAATGCAAGGAGGGAAAGCAAAGAGAGAAATCTAACATGAAGAATTCAAGAGGATAGAAACTATTGGACATATTTAGAGAACTTCTTGGAGTCCATTTCATGCATACTATATGTCGTTTCGAATCTTGGGAAGTCAGGAATCCAACGCTTTAAATGGTGCATGGATTGGAGTAGAAATGAAGAAGTTATAGCCATTGGAAGCCAATCACACCAAGTTGAAGGCCAATTTTGCAGCTGTGAAATAAGCCTTTGGCTGCGAAATCACAACGTGCTCGTTGCGAAATCAGCCTTTGGCTGCGAAATGGAGACCTTCAGCTTGTGAAATTTCACAGCCCATCTTGCATGCCTGCAAAATCCACCTGAGTGCTTCCAGATATTTGCGACCGATTCTTTTAGATTTTTTCTTCAGATATTTGTTGTTTAAATCCCCATTTTCTCCTTGTAATCCACTAATGATAGGATTCCTTAGTTGATAAGTAAGAACAAAGGGTGAATAACCTCATATATATATAGTTTGTAATTTTCTTTACATAGACATCATCATCTCGGGAGCTTGTTCTTAGAGACAACCTTTTGTATAGTTTTGAAGGAAGTAATATACAGAGTTTTGCTTTGCCTTACCTACTCATTTTGATTGTATTTTTCTTACTAGCCAAACAAGCTCTGAGGATGTTTCCTCAGAGAATGAGTGGCTAGACTTTTAGTCTCTTGGAGCTTAGGTAGTTGGGTAGGGTGCCGAATGCAAGAATTGGAAGTTTAATTGTTTTAGCTTTTAATGAAGAGAAACTCTGACCTGTTAATGGTTTCTATGTTTTTAGTTAACTTAAAATGCCTTTAAATCACCTGGGCCAACACTTGGTAAGGCAAGTGATCTCCGTCCATTGAGATGCACTAGTTTATCTCTTGCGAGCCTTTGGGAGGTGGTTTAAAGGTAGGATTTTCTAGAATAGCCAACACATGGTAAGCTTTTGGACTCTAAGGAGGCATCCATTAGTTATCTCTTGCGAGCTTATGAAAGGAAATCCAAGGTTAAGGATCACCTTGAATAGAAAATGTTAGGTGAGAGGCACGAGCCATTGCAAGATGAATAAGTGAGAGGGATTTCATGTTTGAACCCATTGAGGGGAAGCATCTGTACCACACCGTTAGAGAAATAACTATATGTTAATTCTCTAATGCGATGAAAAGATTCAAGTGACCGGAACTCTGTTTTTGTATGAGGAGCCTGACCAGTGATCCTAAAACTCCAAGAAACTCTTTTCTTTATAATTAAAATCAGTTACTATTTTTGGTTAGCTTAAAACCAATCCTTTTTAAACCGAAGTTTATGTTTTCTTCTGAAGCTAACCTTGAAATGAAAAACCATCAATTCAACTTTGCATTATGATCAGTTGTAAGTTGAAAACCCTTCCCAGTGAATGATCCTAGAGCCACTATGTTATACTAGCTAAAGCTATCCTAGCACATGGTGATATAGGTTATAAATTTTGTTTATTACTCTTGTCTGAGGACCAAAAATCAAGGTACACTAGTTGGGAACCATGAATCAAATGGTGTCATTGCCGAGGAAGGTGCCAACTTCACATTGATATTATCTTTTCAGAGTACTTGTGATCTTCATCACAAGTTTGGTGATTTTTATTTTCATTTTACTAACTCTTTTAATCGTTTCTTTTGCTTGTTCATATTCTAACATATCCTTTAACTTAGTTTTAGTTACTCTTAGTCTTTTTGTAGTCTTGTTTTCTTTTGCTTTCTTTTGTTTCTTTGTTTTTGTTATAGTTGATACTAGTTGTGTATGCCAAATTGGATATGAGACAATGGAGGAAGGCTTGTGAAACTTGAACCACCTCATAACAAGGAATTGGAATTGAGCTTGAACATCATGGAAGCTACACCTGAAGATCAGCATAGTCACCATGGTCACCAGGACAATCCCAATGCATTCAGATCAATGAGGGACTGCATACATCCACCTCGTATGAGTGCACCATCATGTATAGTGACCCCTACGAAGCAACTAGTAATTAGACCGCATATTGTTCCACTTCTACCAACTTTCCATGGGATGGAAAGTGAGAATCCCTATGCACATATCAAGGATTTGAAGATGTTTGTAACATTCCAAGAAGGAGAAGCTTCAATCGACTTGATGAGGCTTAAGTTATTTCCTTTTACTTTAAAGGATAATGCCAAGATTTGGCTTAATTCTTTAAGGCCAAGGAGTATCCGGACTTGGACTGATTTGCAAGCTGAATTCCTCAAGTAATTTTTCTCTACTCATAAAACAAATGGCTTGAAAAGGTAAATTTCAAACTTCTCAGCTAAAGAGAATGAGAAATTCTATGAGTGTTGGGAAAGATACATGGAAGCCATCAATGCTTGTCCTCACCATGGTTTTGATAGATGGCTATTTGTGAGCTACTTTTATGATGGGATGTCTTCCTCAATGAAGCAACTCCTCGAGAGAATGTGTGGAGGAGATTTCATGAGTAAGAATCTGGAGGAAGCCATGGATTTCTTGAGTTATGTGGCTGAAGTATCAAGGGGATGGGATGAACCGAACAAAGAAGAAGTGGGAAAGATGAAGTCTCAACCGAATGCCTTTAATGGTAAGGCTAGGATGTACACCTTGAATGAAGATGTTGATATGAAAGCAAAATTTGCAGCTATGACAAGAAGATTGGAGGAGCTAGAACTCAAAAAGATACATGAAGTGCAAGTTGTTGTTGAAACACCAGTGCAAGTCAAGCCATGTTCTATTTGTCAATCTTATGAGCACTTGGTGGAGGAGCGCCCTACAATTCCAGCTGCTAAGGAAATGTTTGGAGATCAAGCAAATGTCATTGGACAATTTAAGCCCAACAACAATGCTTCGTATGGAAATACTTACAATTCAAATTGGAGGAACCATCCAAATTTCTCCTGGAAACCAAGAGCGCCTCAGTACCAACAGCCAGCTCAACCATCTCAACAAGCTTCAAATCTTAAACAAGCAATAGTGAATCTAAGCAAGGTTGTGGGAGATTTTTTTGGAGATAAAAAAATCCATCAATGCTCAACTCAGTCAAAGAATTGACAGTGTAGAGAATACATTGAATAAAAGGATGGATGGGATGCAAAATGACTTATCTCAGAAGATAGATAATCTCCAATTCTCAATCTCAAGGCTCACTAACTTGAACATAGTGCAAGAGAAGGGGAGATTTCCTTCTCAACTTCACCAAAACCCCAAGGGTATCCATGAAGTGGGAACTCATGAAGCAGAGTCTTCACAGGTGAGAGATGTTAAAGCCTTGATCACTACAAGGAGTGGTAAAAAGGTTGAGCTGCCAACACCCAAGCCATATGTTGAAGAGGAAGAACAAAAAGAGACAAAGAATAGGAAGGAAATCAAAGGAAAGAACAAGAAGAGACCATGACACGCCTCCACTTTTCCCCCAAGCTTTGGATGGAAAAAATGGAATCAATAATGCATCAGAAATTCTTGAAGTATTAAGGCAAGTGAAAGTTAACATCCCTTTGCTAGACATGATTAAACAAGTGCCGACTTATGCAAAATTCCTGAAGGACTTATGCACTATAAAAAGAGGGTTGAATGTGAATAAGAAGGCCTTCTTGACTGAGCAAGTAAGTGCCATTATACAGTATGAGTCTCCAGTGAAATACAAAGATCCAGGTTGTCCTACCATCTCAGTGATGATTAAAGGGACGTGTGTGGAGAAAGCTTTGTTGGACTTAGGGGCAAGTGTGAATTTGCCACCTTACTCTGTCTACAAGCAATTAGGACTTGGAGAGTTGAAGCCAACATCAGTCACTCTATCTCTAGCAGATAGATCTGTGAAAATTCCAAGAGGCATGATTAAAGACATCATAGTTCAAGTGGACAAATTCTACTACCTAATGGATTTTGTTATTCTTGATACGAACCCGGTTGCCAAAGGAACTAACTATGTTCCTATCATACTTGGAAGACCATTCCTAGCTACATCAAATGCTATCATAAATTGTAGGAATGGAGTCATGCAACTTACATTTGGCAACATGACGTTAGAGTTGAACATCTTCTATTTGTGCAAGAAACAATTCCATCCGAAAGAAGAAGAAGAACCAAAAGAGGTGTGCATGATTGACAACTTAGTGGAGGAGCATTGTGATCATAAAATGCTCAAAGATTTGAACGAGAGTCTTGGGGATCTTGATGAAGGGTTACCTGAACCCTCAGATTTGCTTGCTACTCTACCCCCTTGGAAGAGGAGGGAAGAAATTTTGCCTTTATTCAATGGGGAGGAGACACAAGAAGCAGTTAAGGAGGAGCCCCCAAAGCTTATTCTAAAGTCATTACCCACGGAGTTGAAGTATGCATACCTGGAAGAAAATAAGTAGAGCCCTATTGTTATTTCTTCATCTCTTACCATTCTTCAGGAGGATTGTCTACTGGAAGTCCTAAGGAGATAGGGTGGCAAATTTCTGATCTAAAAGGGATCAACCCTTTAGTCTATACCCATCATATATAATGGAAGAAGAAGCTAAGCCAGTTCCTCAACATCAGAGAAGGTTGAATCCTCACATGCAAGAGGTGGTGCGAGCTAAAGTGCTTAAGCTACTTCAGGTTGGTATTATCTACCCCATATCAGATGGCCCATAGGTGAGTCCTACACAAGTCGTGCCAAAGAAATCAGGGATCACGATGGTGCAAAATGCTAAGGGAGAAGAAGTTTCTACATGCCTCACTTCAGGTTGGAGGGTGTGTATTGATTATAGAAAGTTGAATGCTGTAACAAAGAAGGACCACTTCCCGTTGCTGTTTATTGATCAAGTGCTTGAGAGGGTCTTTGGCCATCCATTCTACTATTTCTTGGATGGCTACTTCGGGTATTTTCAAATAGAAATTGATGATGAAGACCAGGAGAAGACCACTTTCACATGTCCATTCGGAACCTACGCATACAAAAGAATGCCTTCCGGATTATGCAATGCACTTGCAACATTCCAAATATGAATGTTAAGCATTTTCAGTGATATGGTGGAGTTTATTATAGATGATATCACCATATATGGAAGTACGTTTGACGAATGCTTAATCAACTTGGAAGCTTTTCTAAACCGATGCATTGAGAAAGACTTGGTGCTTAACTGGGAGAAATGTCATTTCATAGTACACCAAGGGATTTGATTACTACTCAAACAACATTATTTTATACCTTGTAATTAACTCTTTTAAACACTTTTGAGTAGTAGTTATTACATTTTAACTCAATTAGCATATTAAGTATCTTTGCAATCATTTCTAATCAAATTGTGTTAAGTTTTGGCATTTTTGATAGTATTTTGATCACCAAAGCAATCCAAAATTGAGGAGAGTTCTATAGAATCCATGGCAAAGCAATTGGAAGTTCATTTAAATGAAGAACCCAAGATTTGAAGCTTTGTAATCCTTTGCCAAAAGCAAATCATGAATGCAAGGAGGGAAAGCAAAGACATAAATCTAACATGAAGAATTCAAGAGGATAGAAACTATTAGGCACATCTCGAGTACTTTTTGGAGTCCATTTCATACATACTATATGTCATTTCAAAGATCGGGAAGTCATCAATCCAACGCTTCAAACGGAGCACGAATAAGAGTTGAAATGAATAAGTTATAGCCATTGGAAGCCAATCACACCAAGCTGAAAACCAATTTTGCAGTTGCGAAATAAGCCTTTGGCTGCGAAATGGAGACCTTCAACTTGCGAAATTTCGTAGCCCATCTTGCATGCCTGTGAAATCCTCCTGAGTGCTTCCAAATATTTGCGACCAACTCTTTTAGATTTTTTTTCTTCACATATTTGTTGTTTAAATCCCCATTTTCTCTTTATAATCCACCAATCATAGGATTCCTTAGTTAATAAGTAAGAAAAAAGGGTGAATAACCTCATATATATAGTTTGTAATTTTCTTTACACAGACATCTCGGGAGCTTGTTCTCAAAGACAACCTTTTGTATAGTTTTGAAGGAAGTAATATACAACGCTTTGCTCTGCCTTACCTACTCACTTTGATTGTATTTTTCTTACTAGCCAAACAAGCTCTGAGGATGTTTCCTCAAAGAATGAGTGGCTAGACTTTTTGTCTCTTGGAGCTAAGGTAGCTGGGTAAGGTGCCGAATGCAAAAATTGGAAGTTTTGTTGTTTTAGCTTTTAATGAAGAGAAAGTGTGACCCGTTAATGGCTTCTATGTTTTTAGTTAACTTAAAACGTTTTTAAATCACCTGGGCCAACACTTGGTAAGGCAAGTGATCTCCGTCCATTGAGATACACTAGTTTATCTCTTGCGAGCCTTTGAGAGGTGATTTGAAGCTAGGATTTTCTAGAATTGCCAACACTTGGTAAGCTTTTGGACTCTAAGGAGACATCCATTAGTTATCTCTTGCGAGCTTGAGAAGGGAAATCCAAGGTTAAGGATCACCTTGAATGGCAAATGCTAGGTGAGAGGCACGAGCCATTGTAAGATGAATTGGTGAGAGGGATCTAGTGTTTGAACCCATTGAGGGGAAGCATCTGTACCACACCGATTAGAGAAATAACTATATGTTAATTCTCTAATGCGAGGAAAAGATTCAAGTGATTGGAACTCTATTTTTGTATGAAGAGCCTGACCTTAGTGATCCTAAAACTCCAAGAAACGCTTTTCTTTATAAGTAATTTCCATTACTTTATTTTTAGTTAGCTTAAAACTAATCCTTTTTAACCAAAGTTTATGTTTTCTTTTAAAGCTAATCATGAAATGAAAAAACATCAATTCAACTTTGAATTAATATCAGTAGTAAGTTGAAAACCCTTCCCAGTAAACGATCCTAGAGCCACTATGCTGTACTAGTTGAGGCTATCCTAGTACATGGTGATATAGGTTATAAATTTTGCTGATTACTCCTGTCTGAGGATAAAAAATCAAGGTACACCAGGTGGGCACAGAATCAAATGGTGCCGTTGCCGGGGAAGGTGCCAACTTCACAGTGATACTATATTTTCAGAGTACTTGTGATTTTCATCACAAGTTTGGTGATTTTTCTTTCATTTTGCTAACTCATTTAATTGTTTCTTTTACTTGTTCATATTTTAGCATAATTTTTAATTTAGTTTTAGTTAATTTTAGTCTTTTTGTAGTCTTGTTTTTTTTCTTTCTTTTGTTTCTTTGTTTTTGTTATAGTTGATACTAGTTGTGTATACCAAATTGGATACGAGATAGTGGAGGAAGGCTTGCGAAACTTGAAACACCTCATAACAAGGAATTGGAATTGAGCTTGAACATCATGGAAGCTACACCTGAAGATCAGCATAGTCCCCATGGTCACTAGGACAATCCCAATGCATTCAGATCAATGAGGGACCGCATACATCCACCTCGTATGAGTGCACCATCATGTATAATGCCCCCTACAAAGCAGCTAGTTATTAGACCCCATATTGTTCCACTTCTACCAACTTTCCATGGGATGGAAAGTGAGAATCCTTATGCACATATCAAGGAATTTGAAGATGTTTGTAATACATTCCAAGAGGGAGGAGCTTCAATCGACTTGACAAGGCTTAAGCTATTTCCTTTCACTTTAAAGGATAAGGCCAAGATTTGGCTTAATTCTTTAAGGCCAAGAAGTATCTGGACTTGGAC